>NC_136067.1:1413347785-1414045285 GCF_964261635.1 Lissotriton helveticus | reverse complement strand
ATGATTTTGGCGGGGAGGGGGAGCCTGGCGATGGGACGAAAGTTATTTAAGTCTGTGACGTCCAATTTGGATTTTTTTAACAGGGGCAGGATAGAGGCTTGTTTCCAACGCGAGGGAAATTCCCCCTTGTCCAGCATGATGTTGAACAGGGGAGTGAGTCCAGAAGCAATAGTAGCATGGGCCATTTTAGCGTTTGTGGCTGGGCAAGGATCGTGGGGGGAACCGGATTTTATTCTCATGAGCCGACTTGATACCTCCTCCTCAGTAATGGGGGAGAAATTGTTTAATAGTTCATGGTTCCTGTTGATCTCCAGGTGCGTAACAGGGGTGAGATCAGGGACAGTGGACATCATTTGGCTGTTTAGAGGATGGAAGATTTTTTCTACCTTGCTCAGGAAGAAATTAGCTAGGTCCTCGCATAATTGGCGACTAGGTGGTATATCTATAGGTTTAGGGGCCGCCAATGAAGACAGTGTGCTAAACAATTCTTTAGGGGAGTTAGTTGCTTCTTTAATGCGCTTGGAGAAAAACTCACATTTAGCCTGGTGGATCCTTTCCTTATAGGGTCTCAGTTCTGCATTAAGCAGTTTTTTGTCATCCTCCCTGTAGTTTTTCCGCCATGTTCTTTCTAATTTTTTACAGCGTGTTTTGTGGTCCCTAATTTGTTCCGTATACCATGGGGCCGAAGGGTTGGACTGGGTGGAACTATGTGTGACTGGGGGTGCTAGCTGCCGACAAGCGGCATCAAGCCATCTAGTATAATCTGCAGCTGCTTCCTCTACATTGTTTGGGGGGGGGGCTTAAAAGATGATATCAGAAGGTCTGTTAACATTGTGCCTTCTATTTTTTCCATTTCCTGATCTTTTTGAGTGGAATTTTGGCCTGAGTGGATCTGGCAATGGGGGCTGAGGTGATATTAAAAAAGACTGCCGCATGATCCGACCAGGAGACCGGCTGGACTGCTGTCACATCTAAGTTAGGAAGGTTGGAAAAAATACCATCCAGAGTGTGTCCTGCCTTGTGGGTCGGGCCGCAGACCAATTGTGTTAATTCAACCCCCTGTAATAGATCTAGGAGATCCTGAGTGTCTGGGTCTGAGTCCTTTTCAAGATGAAAGTTGAAGTCCCCTAGAAGTGTAAAGGAGTTGGCACAGATAGCTTCCTCTAATAGGCAGCTCAGAGCTGTGAGGAAAGGTGCTTTAGCGCCAGGTGGCCTATAAAGTAGGCAGCCTCTAAGAGTTAGATTGTCGGAGAGAGTGAAGTTGAAAATCATTGCTTCCTCTAGATTGGTCGCACCGGGATTTACTATCCCTCTGAGGGATTTATGATAAATAATGGCCAACCCCCCTCCTTTTTTTCTTTCTCTGTTCATTGTGAGACAGATATAATCCGGGGGGGTAGCCTTAACGATCTCTGGACCTGAAGCCGCATCTGTCCATGACTCCGTTATAAAGGCGATCTTGACTTTAGAATCCTGTATGAGCTCCGCCAGTTCGGTGCTATGTTTTACCAGAGATCTGGCGTTGAGGAGCATACAATTGGTAATAATGGATTTTTTTGTTTCTGGGTCCGTGCGGGTGGCCTTGCGGGAAGGTAGGGAATGCCAAAGTACTTTAGGAAGAATTTGTTTGCAATTAACACAGTGATGGGGGAGGGGCTGCCGGTCGTCCTCCAATACAATGGTGGTGCACCCATAAGTACGAGTGTAGCTGCCCAACGACAATAGGGTATTGCGGTTGTAGACTAGCCGAGGAGCGGATTTAGAGGCCGTCTGACCAGGGTCTCTGGCCCTGGGCACGGGTCCGGTGCGGACGGGCGCAGACGGGCTTGCCTTTGGCGCGCAGGCGGCGCGCCCGCTGCGCTTCCTAGGCCATGGTGTCATTTTATACAGGCTGTGGTGGGCGGGGCGGAGCACTAGACTGCTCGCCCAGCTCGTCTGCCTGACTTAAAATGGCGGGACCGGAGGGCCGATATCCTGGAGTTCGAGCCCCGGTATGTGCAAATTGCTATTTAAAACCGACACAAATCACACACATAAATTTTTAAAAGCAGTCAAAAGCTTGCTAAAAAGAGGATAGAGCAGAGTCCCGGCTTTCCGCCTCAGGACTAGTGCAAACCACTCACTCGCAATCAGCGGGGTTGCCGAAGAGCCGGTGTTTTTGTGCAGGCTGTGGTGGGCGGGGCGGAGCACTAGACTGCTCGCCCAGCTCGTCTGCCTGACTTAAAATGGCGGGACCGGAGGGCCGCTATCCTGGAGTTCGAGCCCCGGTATGTGCAAATTGCTATTTAAAACCGACACAAATCACACACATAAATTTTTAAAAGCAGTCAAAAGCTTGCTAGAAAGAGGATAGAGCAGAGTCCCGGCTTTCCGCCTCAGGACTAGTGCAAACCACTAGGACTACTGCAAACCACTCACTCACAATGATGCTTCCATTAAAAGGAGAAGACAAGGAGCAGTGACTGCCCCAAGTGGCAAATAAAACAGGCGACACTTAAATGATCATGTGCACATTTCGGTAATGTGAGCAAACAATATGAGGGGATCGTGCCCAGATCCGACAGCGTTCTGGCAGCATGCATGTGTCGGGTAGGGTAGGCAGCGTCCCTCAGCCCACTCCTGTTGGAACCTCTTGACTCCCCAACTGGGACTGGCGATCAGCTGTGATCTTGTCAATGTAGGTGCGGTAAGGCCCCCAGATGTCCAAAGGGCGTGAAGGGGCAGGGACCATCGTCGAATACTCCACACAGTTAATATTACAAAAGGCCACACTCCGGAGCCAGGATTTCAAGCTAGGGGATCGTCTGGCGCACCGAAGCAGAGCGACTTCTCTCTTAGCTAGTAGAAAACCCAATGCCGCAAGTTTGCGGATAGGACATGGGAAATTCGAAACGTAACCCAGCAGCACTATTTCGGGGGTGGGAATCAGGTGAACCCCGAGCATTTGACTGAATGTGAGATGTAGCTGGGACCAGTATTTGCATAGCAAGGGGCAAGTCCAAGCAAGGTGGGCAAAATCGGAGTGGGGGGCTTTGCATTTGGGGCATTGGTTTGGTCGGTCAGGGTCAATCCTGTGGGCTAACGCAGGTGTGTGATATAGCCTACGTAGGAATTTAAAATGAATGAGTTTGTGTCTGCTATTTATCGAGACTTCTCGCTTAGCTCTACAACATTGGGCCCACTGGTCGTCCGTTATAGGTTTACCCAGATCGCCCTCCCATGCCGCGCAAACTTTGGCGTCCAGTGCAGGAAGGGCAGCGCTGCATAATCTGTATAGTCTAGCTACTAAATGTGTTCCCGAAGGGTGCTGGATGACAAGTGAGAGGGAGGGAGCTTCTTCAGGGGCCAGTGGGAATGTGGGAAACGCAGCGCGCATCATGGATAACAGTCTGGTCAGCACAAAGGAGTCCATGAAGGAGCGATCAGTAAAGCGGAGATCGTCTGCTATAGTAAAGGCATGACCATCAGGGAAGAGGTCGCCAATAGTGCAGATGTTGAATTTGGATAGGGTCTGTTTGACCACAGTCTCCCCAGTTATAGGGAGCCAGTGCGCATTAGGAAGAGGGAGAGAGGGAGAGTACAATATTTCTAGGCCAAGAAGTCTACGCATCTTGTCCCACGCCCAACAAGTGGATGAGACTGTTTGTATGTGCTGGGGGTCCCGGGGAACCCCTTTGGGGAGAACCGTAGATAGCGGACTCGGTAGTACCAGGTTGGCCTCAGGTTTTAGATATAATATGCGGGCATCAGGGTGGAACCAGGAATATGCAAAGGAACATTTCGCTACCAGGAAATACAAATAAAAGTCGGGAATGCCTAGGCCACCTCTTTCGTACGGGAGTGTGAGCACCCGCCAGGATACACGTGGATTCTTGTCTCCCCAAACCAACCGCAAGAGCAGGGAACGCAGCTGGGAAAAAAATATCTTAGTAAGGGGGATCGGAATATTAGTAAAAAGGTATAAAAAAACGGGGAAGCACTATCATTTTGATAATGGCGATCCGACCGGCCATAGACAACGGAAGGCGTGTCCAGCGGTCGATCTGGTCCTCTAGGAAGTCCAACGCTTTGCCATAATTTAGGCTAATAATGGCCACAGTATCAAGGTGTACATGTATCCCTAGGTATTTGACCGATTCACTGCACCATTCCAGCGGGAACGGGCATTCCCATTTGGTGGTACTAGGGGTGAGAGGAAAAATTAGGGACTTATGCCAGTTTATGCGGAGTCCAGAAAAACCGCCAAATTGGGTAATTTCTAAGAGAAGAGGTTCCAGGTTGATGTGGGGCATTCTATCATAGACAATCGTGTCATCTGCGTGCAATGACATCAGGAGCGGGCCAGTACGAAACTGGAGGCCACGGAACAGGTGCTTTTCCTGGAAGTGTCGGACCAGTGGGTCCATCGCTAATATAAAAAGTTATGGGGACAATGGGCATCCCTGGCGTGTGCCGCATGATAAGGTGAATTGTTCTGTTATGGTGCCATTCAGGCGAAGTCTAGCTGTGGGAAGGGTGTACAATAAAGCAACTGTGGCCACGAAGCATTCTGGCATACCCATATGCCTCATGATGGAAAAAAAAATGGCCATTCTAGCAAATCAAATGCCTTCTCGGCGTCTAGCAGAATAGCAGCGGCCGGGGTAGCGGGGTCAATGCGGTGCAAGACCGAGAACAGGGTCCTTTAATTCAGGGATGTGGATCGATGTGGGACAAACCCGGACTGAGCCGGTGATATTATGGATTCCATAAGGAGAGAGAGTCGTATGGCAATAACCTTGGCCAAGATCTTGTAATCGAGGTTCAGTAAAGAAAGGGGCCTATATGAACTGCATAAGGTGGCGTCCTTTCCAGGTTTGGGGAGAAGAATTAGGACTGCTTCTCTAAATGTAGGGGGCAAACGCCCTCGTTCAAATGCCTCCACATAAACCTCTACCAAACGGGGGACAAGCTCATCTCTATAAGCCTTGTAAAAGTCGGCTGAGAAGCCATCTAGGCCAGGAGCCGACGAGCCCCTCAGTGCGTCAATGGCCTCAATTACGCTGTCAGGGGTGATAGGTAGTGCCAAGAACTCCTGCATGTTTTTTTCAAGGTATACCATAGCAATCTCATTCAGATACGTGCCCTGGTCCTCCAAACCTCCAGACAAGGTAGATTTATATAGGTTCTTGTAATAAGATAAAAATGTGTCGCATATCTCTGGTGTGGAGTGGAGCATGTCCCCATTCTGACCCACGATTTCCGTGATATATGGTGACTGGTGCGGGGGTCTGAGTAGCTGCGCCAACAATTTAGCGGGTCTATCTCCCTCACCATATTGCCTCGCCGTGTATTGTTTGGACAGAAACTTTAGTTCCCTATCAGCTTCTTCCCGGAATTCAACCAACAACGCCAATCGCTTTGCCTCATTATCTGTGGAAGGGTTATGAAGTAGTACGTCATCCAGTGTAGTAATGTCTTTTTCAATGCAGAAAAGGGTGGACCTGATGTCCCTCAAAGCTCCCACATGTGTGGCGATACAAACACCGTGGATTGTCGCTTTAAACTCTTCCATAAAGTCGCCCAGGTTTCCACAGATCCCGTGTTTAGTTCGAAATAGTCCTATATGGCCTGCGGGATCGTCTCTGTGAACACCGGGTCAGCCAAAGCTCTCCCAGGGAACCGCCATTGTCTCTCATATCCACCCAATCGGCGAATCACCAGCGGCAATATCACAGGAGAGTGATCGAGAGCGTGCGTGGAAGGGTAAAAAGGTTCTCGACCCACCCCGCGACCCCAGGTGAAATGAGCCAGTAGTCAATTCTCGTTCATGTGTTGTGGAATCCGGAGTGGTGTGTGTATTCCGGATTATGTGTGTGTAACCGTGCCTCGATATCTATAAGGGAAAATTGATTGCATAGATCCAGGAGAATGGGACGTGATCGAGCTTTCATGTCAGGAGAAGAGGAGGTACTGTCCCTAGGGGGATTCAATAAAAGGTTAAAGTCACCGCCTACAATCAGCAAGCCAGGGTCTATCGTCAGGAGCTTCAATTGGAGGTCTTGGAAGAAGGAGGGAGTGTCAACATTGGGACCGTAGATTCCCACTAAAGTGACCCTGTGTCCTAAAAGGGAACCCGAAACAATCAGGAATCGGCCCTCGATATGCACTATAGAGGAGGATAACGCAAATGGTACTCTCTTGTGTATAACAATGGCCACCCCTCTGGAGTATCTACTGTAATGCGAGAAATACCGATGCGGGCCCCAGTTCCTGGCAAGGGACTGTGAATCCGAGGGGCATAAATGTGCTTCCTGCAGGAAGGCAACATTAACCCCGTGCCTAGAAATGTAATTAAAGACCTGTCTGCGTTTCTGAATATCGTTAAGTGTAGTAAATACGCAGGAGCTTCCCAGTGCATAACAGATGGTTTATTCAGCAGAGATACAGCAGGACATCTTCAAAAGGAGCTGGCCAGGCACAAACTGTCTCAACCTAGAACTCTAGGAAGAGTCCAGAGCCACCTACATTCTAGAACATATGAGATCATGCTACAGGAGGGGAAAACAAGGAAACAAAGGTAGGAATGATATACAACACATCTTCTCTCGTTGAAAACAAAAACAAAACTAGAAACTCTAATGGAAAGAAACAAAGAAGAAAACAAAGCAAACAGAAATCAGCTATAATCGCTAGGAAACAAAACAAGATGTTAATTCGAAGGAAAACAGAAATCAGCTATAATTGCTAGGAAACAAAATGTTAATCCGAAGGAGGGAACACACCTCGGTTCATTAAACATCTGATCAATCACAACAATAATCATTTAGATACAGGGGAGGTCTACGAGACCTTTGACATCTTGAAGAAGACTGAGAAGAGTCAGGAGAAGAAGAAATAACAGCCTGGTAAGAAACCCCACAACTGGACTGAGAATCATATCAATCAATCCCATGAAAGAACGTAACTGGTCCTTATCAGCAGGACAAGGGGCATAACGTATAGCCTCAAGAAGATTTCTCTTTGGTTTAACTCCGCTAGCCGATATTTCATGACCTAGATATTCAATGTCTTGAACAAGGAAAGAGCACTTCTCTCTACGCAAGGTAATTCCGGTGTCCCAAACCCTGTGCAAAACATTTTTAAGAACATGATTATGATCGGCCACCGAATCACCAAAAATCAAAATATCGTCCTGAAAGAACACTACATTCTTTAACCCCTTGAAAATTTCAGTAACTAACCTTTGGAACACACTCGCCGCCGATATCAAGCCAAAGGGAAGGCGAGTGAACTGGAAAATTCCCTCCAGAGTGATGAAGGCGGTGAGGTGCTTTGAGGACTCGTGAAGCTTGACCTGATGGTAAGCACTCTTCAGGTCTAGCTTGGAAAAATATTTCGCTCCCTGAAGAGTAGAGACCATCTCGGAGATATTAAGCAGGGGGAAATGTGTCAGCAACGACACACCTATTCAATGCCCTGAGGTCAACACAGAACCTCAATTTTCCATCAGCTTTTTTTGAAATTACCACCGGAGAAACCCACGCTGAAGCCTCCGTGGGTTCTATCACTCCAGATTGAAGCAATTCCTCAATTAACACTTTCACATACTCACGAATAGAAATGGGAACCCTTCTCACACGGTGCTGTACAGGTAAGCTATTCTTCTTGAGTTTAATGAGGTGGGAGTAACCTCTGAGCTCACCAAGTTCATCTTTGAACACAGAGCTAAACTCATTA
This sequence comes from Lissotriton helveticus, assembly GCF_964261635.1. Taxonomy (NCBI): domain Eukaryota; kingdom Metazoa; phylum Chordata; class Amphibia; order Caudata; family Salamandridae; genus Lissotriton; species Lissotriton helveticus. The sequence goes on along the minus strand of NC_136067.1, from coordinate 1,414,037,566 downwards.
AGAATACTTTCAAGAGAATCATCTTCCACAACCATGATTTGGTTTTTAGCTCTGGGGTTGATGACAATGTATAGATCGTATTGATGTACCCAACCAAGGATGGGAGGACCGTCAATAGAGACATACACCTTACCAAATGTGGATCTCTTCTCAAAACAAATTTTAGACTCAAAGAAACTAAGAATTTCGATCTTTTGACCGTTGAAACCCTTAGGAGAAATAGCACTCTCTTTCAAGCTCAACCCTTCCCAGAAAGTGTCAAAAATGGATTTAGGAATGATGGTATGGCGCGACCCCGTGTCCACCATCAATGACACTTCATGAGAGTCAATCTTGAAAACTGCCTTAGGTCTGTTCTGTCTTGGATCCTCACCAACCACATCAATTTCATCAACTACCAAGAGTCTTTCAGCTTCAGTTGTGATCTCGCATTCGTAGTCATCCACAGTAGTAACTCTTTGCTTAGGCTTGGCTTTACACATTTTTGAGAAGTGTCCAATTCTGCCACACTTGAGACACTCCTTGTTTGCAGCGAAGCAAAACCTTGCGCCAGAAGAGTGACTACTGCTTCCGCATCTATTGCACAACTTGTTGGTAGTGAATTTTTTTTTGTGGAAATCTTGGTTTATCCTTTACCACAGCAATACTATCACCTCCACAATGCTCACATTCTCCAGCACTTTTCTTATCAGAAACTACAGAGACTTCTTTATGAGAATCAAGAACCTTCATACACTTGCTAGATTCTTCAATGACTTTTGCCAAGTCAATGGCATCCTTTAATGAAGGATTCTTTGCCGCCCATAGTCTCTCCTGAATCTTTTTATTAGAGGATTGGACAATTAACTGATCCCTTATAAGTTCGTCATTCATGGCACCGAACTTACATTTAATAGACAACTCTCTGAGTCGAGCCACAAAGTCATCTATTGCCTCTGACTCCTTTTGACGCTGAGTGTAAAATTTGTAACAGTTCATGACTAGATTCTCCTCCTTTGAGAACCTGACTTCGAGCCTTGCTACAGCTTCCTTAAATTCATCATCCATATCCTGGCCATTAGCTCTCAAAGCTATTGGTAAAAATCTAAAAACTCTCTGCCCTTCTTTGCCAAGAGTGCTCAAAAGAATAGCCTTTTTCCTCTTTGCGGAAAATTCTTGTCCATCAAGTGCCTCGAGGTAGTTGTCAAACATTATATACCAATCCTCCCAAGGTATCTCTGGGATACCAAGTTCCGGTAGAAATTGTGGTGGTAAAGTAACAAGAATTTGCTGTGCCATGTTCAATAAAGATAAGTCAATGTTAACAAAATTGCCAGAAATAAAACAAAATAATGAATAAGTGTCCACAAAGTAACAGAAGCTACCAGGATAACATACCTGAGAGCAATAGATCACTGCATAGAAAATTCGTTCTCCTTACGAAGTTGCAGCGAGTTGTTGTGAAAAAACTGGCTTTTAGGAAATTTTCGATTTTTGAAGAGAAAAACACAGTCAAAATGGCCGCCACGATACTTCCATCGAAAACGAGGCTTGGAATAGACTTGAACTTGTAAACATTGAGTTAAAATGGCCGCCACAAAAGAAAAAACTAAAACGAGGCTTGGAACGCATGCACGGGAGGTTTGAAACGCATGCAAAGTAGGCTTGGCACTAGTGCGATGAGATCACGATCAGAAGAAAGCCAATGACGTACTCGCAGCAGCGCTTAGCAACGATAGCAGTTGCAGATGCGCTCGCGCTTCGATACCAAGATTACTCACAATTTTGAGAAAACTTCTATTTTCGAGACACGCTGGCACAGGACAGAAGTAAAAACTGCACACAATGGATTCTTTGCCTTTCGAAGATCCTTGACTGTAAATCTGGCACCAATAACGATGTAGGAAAACAGAGAAAACGTCTTTGAATCGCCGGAAGCCAAGAGAAGTACTACTGACCAACTGCAAAACGTCGCCAAAATTGTAGTAAATACGCAGGAGCTTCCCAGTGCATAACAGATGGTTTATTCAGCAGAGATACAGCAGGACAGCTTCAAAAGGAGCTGGCCAGGCACAATCTGTCTCAACATAGAACTCTAGGAAGAGTCCAGAGCCACCTACATTCTGGAACATATGAGATCATGCTACAGGAGGGGAAAACAAGGAAACAAAGGTAGGAATGATATACAACATTAAGCCCTCTAACGTGCCAGGACATCAGGGACAGCCTGGATGGGCCTGTCTGGAGACCTAATCTGGCCATCTGGGGAACCATGACTCTCCTGTATTAAAATGCATGCCAGTTGTGTGAAACTCAAGTGCATAACGTGATCTGTAACCATGAGGGTAAACAATAACCAAAAGAAACCCAGCCCACCACCCGCCACCCAGCCTCACAGCAACCCTGTAGAGGCATACCCCAAGTGATTTCAACCGTGTATAGGCAAAAATAATCAGCGTTAAAATGGCATAGAAAAAATACTGCATTATAAGAATAACCCCAATGAACAGAACTATAGCGGCATTCGCCATGGGGGGGAGCAACGCTACGCCGAACGGGCATACCGTCAATCAAGACATACAAATATCAAAAAAGTGTACAATCCTGCAGTTGTCAGAGAAGAACCAAAGGACATACATTGATGTAAGTTCAGCCAGACCCAGGTTCCGTAAAGAGTTCAACACTGCCTTGCGAGTCCGCATGAGCTGGAGAAAGCGAGCCAGAAGCAGCGTCAGAAGCTGCGCCAGAACCTCGCCGCTTGTACTGTTGGCAGAATTCCTGAGCCTCGGTAGGGGATTTAAAGATGTGGAATCTGGGAGCGAGGCCAAGCAGCATGGCTCGCAGGACGTGAGCTCCGCCAGCTCCCGTCCGACGGACCCGAAAATCCTGAAATTAATCCTGTCCAGGCATATATAGCGGACTGAATCGACTGCCGGGGATGCCCCTGCCCTGGAGACCCCCTGGCCGGCGGCTGGTCGAGACGGCACCCGCAAAACCTGCGGAAAGAAGAGCCGATACAGCAGGGCCCGGCCTGGCGACTAAGCGAGGTCGGGGATCGCGGCCTGGTGCGGAGGGGTGCGGTGGGAGCGGCCTCTCTGGGCTCTCCGGCGACGGCCGTATTGTCCTCTCATCGGCGGAGCCTGATGCCATTTGGGGCCCCGCCACTCTAATGCCTGTGAAGCCCCGGAGGGCTCTCCGAAAACACGCGGCTCAGCCCGAACCCTTTTGGAGGACCCGAGGTGAGGCGCGGCTTCCGCCCTCTTGCCCGGAGGCTGCCTGGTGATCTACGGAGGGCGCCCCAGCCCGGATCGGTGCCCCTGGAGCCGGGGCGGCTGGCCCTGCGGGACTTGTGGCCTGAAGTGGAGCCCGGGGCAGAGTGGCCCTGTGTCCCGCCTGGTGGCTCTGAGGTCCGGTGCTGAGGCCCTGCCGGGCTGGGCCGCCATCTTGTCCGCGGCATAGCAGAGACGCGGGCTGCGGGCTGCTTCGGAGCCTGTGTGCGGCGGGGGTTTGCGGGCCCCAGCGGAGGCGTTGTGGTGCTTTTCCCCCTCCCCCCGCCCACAGGGGTCAAGTCCCTGAGTGGCCCCGTGTCGGGCAGGCCTGCAGAACGGAAGAGGGGAGCCAATCTCTGGTGCCCCACAGTCAGATATGGGCCCCTAGCCATGGTGACACGGTGTTGGTGAATGGACGGGCATGGCTGCGCTGGACCTCCATCCCTGACTCGACGCTTGGTGGGGCCGTTTCTCTCCGCTGGTGCTGGGCCCCGGCCCCCTGGAGTGAGCTGGTTCCCTCGGGCCCCGACGGCAGCCTGGTGAGAGAGGGGGCTGCTAGATCGCGCTCCGGCTGCTCCTAAAAGACTATCTTTTTGGCTGAGTGGCCCTTGGGTGATTGTCCGGAGGCCCCCGACTCTCCGCAGGGGCACAGCATTGTGGGCAAGCACCCCGGAATCCCAGGTGCCTGAAAAGCCGTAAGTAAGGAAGAGTGGAGGACTATTGGAGTGTTGGCCCATCAGGACACCCTTAACCCCGCCTCGATGCTTGCTGGACAGAGGAGGAGGGGTACGTCCTGTGTTCACTCCCCTGGGACCCCTGGGCCCGTCCAATTCCCGGGCGCCCCCCGGGTGAGCGGATGATCGACTTCAACGGCCCCCCACGACGCCGCTGCTCTAAGGGGGCGAAGGTGGACCTTATAGCCTTCGGCGCAGTTGTGGGGGCCTGCCTTGACGCGGCCTGGTGTCCTTTTGATCCTCGAAGAACTGCCTGGAGCCCTGCGGCTGGAAGACGGGGGGAAAGAGAAGTCTCGGAGTCACCCGGGGGAGGATTGCTGAGCCCTGTTGCCACTGGCGATGCGTAAAGACAGGATGTCGAAGTCCACCCAGCCCAACACCATTACACAATACACTACCCAGAGGCTGCCCTCACAAAGAATTACCCGTCAGACTGGCCAAGAGGAGGGTGCGGAGGGGCCGGCGGAACCATCCAGAGCCGAACTGCTGAAAGCTGTACAGGGCTCCCACACTGCACTTGAGCGGCAGATCAAGACAGTCTCCATTGATGTCAACCTCTTGCGAACAGATCTCCGTAAGGTGGCGGATAAGGTCTCCGACGCTGAGGGCAATATCACTCAACTGCAAGGTGAGGTGGCCTCCCTCAAGAAAACGGTAACGACCCTCACGGCTGCGACGCATGCCCTGGAGCGGAGAGCAGAGGACGCGGAAGGTAGAGCACGCCGTAGTAACATCAGGGTCCTAGGCGTGCCGGAACGGTTGGAGGCGGGCAACGCCGAACGTTTTCTGGAAACCTGGATTCGGACCCATCTGTGTCCACAGGGACTATCCAGTGTCTTTGTTATCGAACAGGCGCACAGGGTCCTGGTGCCGCCTCCGCGCCCGGGGGAACCCCCGAGAGCGCTCATCGCCAAAATACTGAACTACAAGGACCGAAACTGTATACTGAGGGCGGCGAGGGAAGCGGACAACCTCACTATTGAAAACAGCCGCATCTCCATATATCCTGACTACACCCAGCAGGTGCAGGAGCAGAGGAAATCTTACCTGGCCGTGAAACAGAAGCTCCGGGAGATGAAGCTGCAGTATATGCTCTTGTACCCAGCTAAGCTCAAAGTAATCTCACAAGGTCGTGCTCATTTTTTCGAATCCCCGGCGGAGGTCTGGGAGTGGCTCGAGATACGAGGCGATGATCTACCACCGGTAGAACGAGGAGGGCCCCGGGAGACGTGGAGCACCCGCCCTCAGCGACGGCGCCGCGGGAGGCGAAGGCGCCGATCTGCCTCAGAGGATCCTGCAGGGCCTAGAATCATGGTGGGTGAGGATGGCGTTCTACTGCTGGGACCGCCCGGGGGGGAGGCGGGCCCGGAGTCTCTGATCAGGTCTCTCCCTGGGGACACTTTGGTTCCGGACACCCTACAAGATACGGTGCGCAGCACAGACACCGAGGCACCGGTGATTCCAGAGACGGGACTATCCGAGACAATGACGGAGTCGGACCCACCCTGAGGTACTTGTGATCTCTGCAATATTGTCCTTGGTGTGGGATGAACTTTGGAACCCTTGCTGATGTTTTGTGATGCTGATGGGTTCGGCGGTTTACTCGGGTTGACGGGATGGGGCGGAGGACTTGCATCCAGCTGAGAGGGGAATCTGGGGCGATATAACTGTATGTTCTATTGTAGTAACTTGCCTAAGGTTTGCTATGTTAGACTGGGTCTAGCGGGGAGCTGGGATAGTACCGGTTGGGTTGTGTGTGTGTGGGGGTTGTATGGAAAGGATGGGGTGGCTGTGCACGTCCTGGCACTGGCAGGGGGAGGGCAAGGTAGCATGTTTTATTGTTTTCACTGCCTGTTTGCTCGTGGGTGGGGGTGGCGAGGTGTGTTCTGAGGGAGTTGAGGGGTTTGGGGCTCTCAAAGGTTGGGTGGGGTACAGGGGGATGATTGTTGTTGGCATCGAGGCACCGTTCAGGGCCACGAACGGGGGAACCCACTGGAATGCGATTAGTACCCCGGAAGGGCATCACCACAGGTCATGGGATATAAGTTGATGACATGGAACGTGCGGGGCTGGGCACTTGCACCAAGAGACATAGGGTCCTGTCCTTCCTCCGCCGCCACGGAGTCGCCATCGCATGTCTGCAGGAAACACATCTAACAGACGAGGGTGCTCAAAAACTGGCTAAGAAATGGAGAGGTCAGGTGTTCCACTCCTCCTTCTCTACCTATGCTAGGGGGGTATTGATCTGGGTGGCCCCGGGGGTACCCTTTGCAGTACAGTATGTAGAGGCTGATATAGAGGGTAGGTACCTGCTACTGCGGGTGAAGCTTGATGGAAGGGATTTCTCGATCTTAAATTCATATGCGCCCAATGTTGATGATCCTGACTTTTTCTCCCGGCTCCAGGATGTCCTGGTTTTGGAGCTTGATGCCCCCCTCCTTTGGTTTGGGGACTTTAATTGTGTGTTAGACTCAGAGTTGGACAGGCATCCCCCCAGGGCCGGCACCAACCCTCGTATGACGGCGAAACTTAGGGAAGTGATGGCTAATCTAGGGGTTGTCGACGTATGGCGACAGCACCATCCCTCACAAAAATTGTATACCTGCTACACTCCGACGCATAATACTCATAGTAGACTGGACAGGGTCCTCGCTGCGAATAGGGATGTATCCCTCTCCCTAACGGTCACCCACCAGGCCCGCTTCTTATCGGACCACTCCCCGGTGACATGCGTAGCCCAGTGGCTTGCCCGGCCATCTCGTCCTCGGACCTGGAGGATGCCAGGGGATCTATTACAGGATCAAGTGGGAAAAGCCCATGTGGAGACAGCTCTTACTGAATATTTGGATTTGAACTGGGGTGGAGCTGACTTGTCCTATGCGGTCAAATGGGATGCCATGAAAGCAGTGGTGCGTGGCACGTGTATGGACCTGACCTATGGTGTCCGGAAGCAGTTGCTCCGTGACCTGGGTAAAGCGGAGGATCGCCTACGGAGCTGCCAGGCTGTTTCGGACCCAAGCGACCCGGATTTGGAGTCGGAGAGGTCGGCCAGGGAGGAGGTCCAGGACATACTGACCAGGCTGGATAAGTACACTCTGGGGCAGTATCGTCAGCGACTCCATCGTGAAGGGGATAAGGCTGGGAGATTACTGGCCTAGATTCTTAGGAGGGAATTCGCCCCTGAACGGATAGCTGCTCTGCGCAACCCTGCGGGGGACCTGGTGCATTCGGAGGCGGGTATCCTGGGGGTTCTACAAGCCCATCTGCAGACGGTATATGCTGCGGACCCCTCAGTGACAGAGTCCGCTTCTCAGGCTTACCTTCGGGGATTGCCCCTCCAGACTTTATCGGAGGAGACAGCGGAGGAGTTAGAGGTGGCCTTGTCCCTACATGAGCTCAAGGTCGCGCTGGCCAGTCTGCCGCGGGCCAAGACCCCTGGAGGGGACGGGTTTCCGCCGGAATTCTATCAGGCGTTTGAGGAGGCCCTAGCCCCCCGGCTCCTGCAGGTCTATGGTGAGGCGCTGGAGAGTGCCACCCTCCCACCCACTATGAATCAATTGGAGGTGTGCATGATTCTCAAACCCGGAGGCAACAGCTGCGACCCTGCAGCGTATCGGCCCATTACTCTCATCAACACGGATGCTAAAATTCTCACGAAAGTGTTAGCCAATCGCCTGGCACCGCACATGGCGCAACTTGTACATCAGGATCAGTGCGGAATCATTCCCCGCCGCAACACTGCGATGAACCTCGGACGCTTGAACCATATTATTCATGAGGTGCGCGATAGACAGGACCCCCAGGTCCTGATGTCCGTAGATCTGGCCAAAGCATTCGACACAGTGAATTGGGGGTATCTACTGGAAGTGCTTCGACTGGTGGGTCTGGGCCCCATCTACTGTAACTGGATCCGGATCCTTCATGGGACACCTCGAGCTCGGGTTCGCCTCGGCGCGGCCCGATCGGAGGACTGGCCACTGGGCAGGGGCACGCGGCAGGGGTGCCCCATCTCACCGCTGCTCTTTGCTTGGCAATTGAGCTTTTGGCGGTCCTCGTGCGGATGGAAATGGCACAGTGGGGTATCAGGGTGGGGGACACCGTCAATGTGGTCTCCCTCTACGCAGATGATGCTTTATTTTACCTAACATCTCCGAGCGAGTCGCTGCCAATTTTATTACAGCTATTGGATCGCTTCGGCGCGGCCTCGGGTCTCCGGATTAATCCTGATAAGTCCCTCATTTTACCCTTGGCGGGTTATGGCCCCAACCAGCGGGCGCACCTCCCACACCTGGGGTTGCGATGGGAACTGGATGCCTTCCGGTATTTGGGCATCCAGGTGGCACCGACGGATGACCAGTTGCTGGCCCGCAATGCCGGGCGCGTGGTGCGCTCCCTTCAGCAGTCCGTCACGTTCTGGAACACGCTTCCGCTTTCCTTCATGGGACGATTGGCGGTAGCTAAAATGGTGATGCTCCCGCAACTGCTATACGTCCTACAGAATTCGCTGTGCCCGATCCCATCAAGCCTGTTCCGCACGCTTGACTCATTACTTACGTCACTACTCTGGGCGGGTAAGCGCAGTAGAGTTGCTTTGCGCACATCTCGTCAGGAGTTGGGAGGAGGGAGGTCTGGAGGCTCCGAGATTTGACCTATACTATTACGCGGCACAGCTTCAACCAGCTGCACGCTGGTTCACCGGCACAGCTAACTGGGAACTGAGCCTCTTGGCAGGACGGGCTGATGAGGAGACTCTACAGGTAGCACTGATGCAAGGAAGGGGAGCGGATATGTCTTTACCCTATGTGGTGAGGCACGCTGCAGCGATTTGGCAAAGGTTCGTAGAGAAAATCCTGAGGCGAGCCCCTTTCCATAGGGAATTGCCAGTGTGGATTCTAGCGCCTGTAGTGCGGATGGAGGAACATATGTCCTTCCGGTCCTGGAAGGGGGGGCTGTGAAACATTGGCAGACCTGTACCCGGATGACTCCTTTGTAACCTTCGAGGGGGCTACGGAAGTCTTTGGCCTGACGGAGGGACATTACCTACATTATAGGGGACTGCAGGACATGGCGCGGGTGACCTGGCCGCAGTTCCCAGAGGCGCCTCTGATGTCGCACACCCTTAACATCCTTCTTTCATGTGGCAGAGGCCGACGGCTGATTGCGTTGTTGTATTCCGCGATGCGGAGGGACTCAGATCCTCCGGTTTCTCTGGCTTGGGCTGCATGGGAGGCGGATCTCGGGGTCCCCCTGGAGTCCGACCGGCACAAACGAATCGCCACATTGACCCGTAAGGTTTCATGTAACGCACGGTTCAAGCTCATCCATTTCAATTTTATGCACCACACCTATATGACCCCGGTATCCTTACACCGCATCTCCAACGACAGACGGGACGACTGCCCTAGATGTGGACGGGGTGGGGTGGGATTTCTCCATCTAGCCTGGGAATGCCCGCCGGTGGCGACCTTCTGGGGGCAGGTGGTTGGGCGCATCAGGAGGATCACGGGTCTCCGGATCGCCTTGGATCCGCTACATTGTCTGTTGGCCCCGGTACCCAAGCCTAAAAAGAGGAAATTGTCCTATAAGCTGTTGCAGCTGATATTGGTGCTGGCAAGACGCAGGGTGGCCATCACATGGATGGGAAGCCGAGCCCCGGAGCTGACATCTTGGCTTAGAGACTTCAAGGAATGGTCCCTGGCGGAGGAAACACACATGCAACATACACGTAGGGATGAGAAGTTGCAAGAGGACCTGTTAGCGTGGCGCATGATGTGTGCAGTGGGATCTGTAGATAGTGATTTGGATGCCACCAGTGCTGAACTGTTCATCCCACAGGGGTCGGTGTTCGGGGAGCAGGTGGACGGGAGTGGAGATGAGGGGACTGCTACGAGCTAGTGTCGTCCTAATACCGCACGCATACCCTCTGTAAATAAGTGATTTGCCTGCCATCCCAATGGATCTGTGTTTGAGTTTGATGATAACTGCGCCCGGATGGGCCCTGACGACCAAAACGGAATGTATATGCCTGTGTTCTCACTGATGCCGTGTTTGTAGGGGGAGGGGTGGGAAAGTTTTTCCTTTTTGTTCCAGTAAAAAGAAAAGAGTAAAGTGATGATGTATTTTCACCTGGCTGTAACTATGGCATGTTAATTGCTTTATCATGTCTACGGAGTCCATGTTTCTGGTACCAAACTGCCGCCCTGCCCCCGGGATGTGGGCTGAATGGCTGTGTCTGTTGAGTAACCTTCAGCTCCTTGACTCAAGGTTGAGACGTGTGCTGGTTTGCTCCAATGTATGTTCTTGCATCACACTCAAAATAAAGTATATAAAAAAAAGATGTGGAATCTACCATTGACGTCTACTTTAAGGCACGCTGGATAAAGCATACCGTATTTTAGACCCAAGTTCCGAAGCGTTGCCTTGACACCATTATATTTCCTGCGCGCCTCCTGGACTATAAAGGTGAAGTCTGGGAAGAAAGATAAGGTGTTGCCCTGCCATGTCAACACTCCCTTCTCACGTGCTGCCCTGAGGGCAGAATCCCGGTCTCTGAAGTTCATGAGGCGGGCGATAATGGGGCGAGGAGGCAGACCAGGGCGAGGCCCCAGGAACCTGTGGGCACGCTCGACCACAAACCCCTGCGTGAACACCTCCCTACCAAACAGGTCGACCAGTAGCTTTTCAACGAACAAGTCCATCCGTCCCGTTGATGTCGTTTCCGCAATGCCAAGAATACGTATGTTGTTTCGTCGAATACGTGCTTCAAGGTCTTCGTTCTTCACCGCCACCTCCTTAAGGATCTTTTTAACCCGTTCAAGCCTCTTCAGTGCCTTGGATGCATTATCTTCCGTGTCAGAGACCCTGGCCTCGACCACGTCTAACCGACGGTCGTAGGCCTGGATCTTGGAACCCATGTCCGCCATTTTCTGCTCAAGACTGTCGAAACGGCTATCCAGTGCCTTACAGCAGGCACCCAGGCCCCAAAATCCCCAATGGAGTAGTGCACCAGCCAACGCAAAGCCGCAGGGCGATTTGTAGGAGTAGGCCCAGGGCAGTAAAATGGCACCGGTAAACAGGAGCAGGCGGTAAGCTAGGCCTCAGGGTCCGTGAAGGGTGCGCTCACAGTGCTAGAATATGTTGCGCGGCAAGGTGTCTAGTCCTCCGGTTGTAGGCCATGGGAGTTTGTGGCATCCCACTTATCAATGCGAGGCCACCGGCTGTAGCAAGGCCGGCCGATATTGGGGCGGGGCCGCCCTGATGCTAGGGGAGCGCCAGCATCCTCAGCGCCCACCGTTGCTTCCAGGCCACCCCCGCAGCGCACAGAACGCCCAGCACCGCGCCCAAGCCCCAGCGGTCACAGCCGCAACCCCCGGCCCCGGCCTGCCGCGCTGTCCCAGGCCCGAGGACCGCAGGCGCGTCCCCGGGACCCCGAACGCCGATGCCGCCGCGCCGGAGAAGAGAGGGCGAGGGCCGGGGCACAGAGCAGAGCGCGCCGACCGCCGCAACAATAGGTGCAGGAAGAAACAGGGGCGCAGCAAGCGCGACACCTACTCACCAGCCGGGCAGAGTTAGGGAAGCCTTCCGCGAGAGCACCGGGCCCTCGCTCCCCTCCGCTCAATCTTCGGTTCTCCGCGGCCGTGGAGGCTGAAATTTCCCTCGCCAACGTGGAACAGAATCAGCTGCAGCATGGTGTGTTGTGTTCTTTTCAAAAGCGGGTATTTACATGATTAGCGCTGTAAACGGGCGCCCGGTCAGCGGAGCTTCAAGCAGAGGCGGCCATCTTGGTCGCCACCGTGGCCACGCCCATTCACAAGTTATAGTTAGCTGAACATTTATCTCATACAAAACCTTTGAAATTTCTCCGTTATAGTTAGCTCAGCTAACTATAACTTGCGCGCCCGCAATGCACTGCTGATGACGTCACATATAACATCACTCATGACATCACTTAGGATATCTCAAATGACATCACTGATGACATCCTCCACTGAATGTGTGTCTTTCTGAAAAATACATTTTTATATATATGTAAAGGTCGATGGAAGAATAAATGGGTAAATAAGTGTCTAAATGGATTTTTTTGTAAATTTCATTGTATAACTGACTTATTAAGTGTATCTTAGTGAATACATGTATTAGCGAGTAATGTTTAAATATGTAAATATCTGTATCAGTGTCTCACTTTGTGTATAAGTGGCTGTGTATAAGTGGCTGCATGGGTTGGTAAGTAGCTACACGAGTGTCTATTTGGGTTATTTGTTGGTTTTTTGAGTATCAGAATGAGGGTCTGTATGGTTTCGTGGCGCGTATTACTTAGGGCACAGATGCATGAATGACTGACTCACTGTTTGTATGCGTTTTGAAGACAGCATGTGTGCAGGACTGCACGGGTGGATGAATGTGTGTATGGGTGTGCTAGTGAGTGAATGACTGCCTCAATAGTGTCTTTATCAGTAAGTACATATGTTTTAAACAAGTATGTGTGAGTATCGATGTATATAAGTAAGGATATATGACAGTGACAGATTCAAAAAGTTCCTGTATAAATAAGTGTGTGTTTCTATCACTGATTGTTTAAGAGAGTAAGTATGTGTACGTTTCTGTAAAAGTAAGTGTAGTGGTGCGTGTATAGCTGTATATGCAAACAAATGGATGTTTGATAGTTTATTTGCATGTGTGAGTATGTGTATGAGTAACTGTATGGATGAGTGTCGGTGTGTAACAGTATTTATAAGTATATGAGTACATATGATGAGTGAGTACATGTAACAAGTGACTATATAGAACTGTTGGTAAATGAGTGCATGGGTATGTAGATGGCGGAATTACTGAATAGGTTGTTGGTAAGTGGTATTGGTATCTCCATTTTAAAAAAAAATTTACTTTCTATTTCTGAAGGTGTGTATCAAAGTTTATATTACGCCAAAAGGAGGTCTGCCATTCTTTCACAAGGCTGATATCATCAGTGATGTCATTTGCGATGTCATCAGTGATGTCATGAGTGATGTCACTGACCATGTCATGAGTGATGTTATATGTGACGTCCTCAGCAGTGCATTGCGGGAGCGCAAGTTATAGTTAGCTGAGCTAACTATAACGGAGGAATTTCCAAGGTTTTGTATGAGAGAAATGTTCAGCTAACTATAATGTGTGAAAACTAGGTTTTTTTCAATGAATTTGCATTGTTTTTTAAATGCTAATTCCTAACTATAACGTGTGTGAAACCTATGGTTTTTTCAATGAATTTGCAAGGTTTTTTAAATGCTAATTCCTAACTATAACGTTTGTGAAACCTATAGTTTTTTCAGTGAATTTCAAAGGTTTTGTAAATGATAAGTTATAAATGTATTATTATTATGTCTTTCTTTTTATACTAATTTCTTACATTTTTAATATAAATATTTATATGTATTTAATTTTTTAGAGTATATTTCATATTCTTATTATAAAATAATAAAACTAAATTGCAAAGTAATTTTGGGATTAATTATTGATTGACTTCGGTTGCAAATATAACACAACTCCAGCAATGCTCTGGGGCCCTATGCTCACAAAGCTGTATCAATCCTTACACCTGCTTCAAGCAAGTGCAAGGTTTTGACACAGCATAAGCTCAAAAGTGACTGAATGAAATGTTATACATTTCACTCATTCACTTTTAGGAGGCGTTGCTGCACCCCCTTCTGCACAGGAAAACCTCTTCTGGCGCAGGGCTTTACAATGTAATGCACCCTCCAGATGCGTCACATTGTTAATAGCACACACCATGGCACATCTTTTGCACCACCGCTGTGTCACAAAAGTGACGCAACAGCTGTGTAAAAGGCACAAGGGGAATTGTAAATCCGCCCCTAACACATACAAATTCATCCAGGCAGTTTCACCAGCAGCGCAAATTGAAGCATAGACTTCTAACATATGTATGTACATGTGTTACATTCAAGTGCTTCGCACATACCACAGTATACTATAGGTAAACACCTTATACATTTATGCTGTAGCACTTCCTTATAGCTCTGCACTTTCACATTCTCCATACACTAGTAATATATTCATTCATTCATTTATGAACTACACATTCATTCTGACAAACTTTTACACACTAACATAGAAATATAGTTCTTTCTTTGACCAGTGAAGGTAGTTCTAAAAAATAACAGTTTTTTTTGTTTTGTATTGTATGTTTTCTCAACAAATTCCAAGCGGAACAAAAGAATGAAAAAAAGAACAACTAATGTCGAGGACAGCAATGATCCTGCATCCTGCGTTTCATCAGGTCTATAGACTGTTCCCCATAACACCAAAGTTTATCGCAATAAAGGCAAAGAATTTTAACTTTAGCAAAGTCAGATTCAATATGTGGGTGTGGACTGCTTGCTGAAAATGCTGCCGCAGATGATGTGCTTGGTGTAGCAGCAGGTGGGTTCTCGTGCAACCTCCGTCTTTCAGCTCGATCAAAGTTCTTGGGGTGCAAGTTCTTCACGTGTCGCACCAGATTTGCTGTGCCAAAGAAGTATTTTTTACATGGATCACCCCTTGAAAGAGTTGTTAAGCAAATTTTACAGGTTACGTTTGCAGAATTAACCTTTTTTTGACCTTCTGGAAAAGTGAAAAACTTCCAAATTAGTGCTTCTTTCCTCTTCTTTGGACGTTCTCCGGGAATGAAATCTACCTCTGAAGAACTGCTGGAAGATGACTCCATTGCTCTTATTATGGTGATCTTCCTTCTATTTGAGAAGATTCTCACAACAAATGCTTCTTCTTAGAAAGTCAAAGTCGAATGATTATAATGGGAAGGAACTTTCAACTGTCGCAATAGGAAAAGTTACGAACCAATCAAATCTCTACTTTTAAAGTCACATGGCTTTGCGTACGCTTATGATGCGCTTGCGCAGCTCTTTCAATAAGAGTACGCATAATGTTCTACAGCGATTTGTGTAATTCTTTTTAAAAGTAATATAGGATTATTAAAAGTATTTAAAAAAAATCATAGTTATCCCAAATGTCTGCCCTTAGTATCTACATTAAATACGTACATGTTTTAAATAAGTCCTCCTTATTATGTATTTCCCCATTAGAGTCACTGTACATTTCTCACCCTTTCATTACTATCCTGTCATTACCACACCTCCAATTTTTCGTTCGGTTTCACCCAGTCTGTCTTTCATGTCTCTACATGATCGAGAACGATCAGTCCGTTTTTTAGCTTTTCGCACTCGTCATTTATACATTGCACGTAAAACCACCCAATAGTTTTCCGGATACGCCTATTATCAGAAAGCTCCGCTGACCGCGAGCCGACTAAATCAAAACAACCCGCGTTTTTCATGCTTCACTTTTATCCGTAAGTACTATACCTCGACAGTCCCCACAGCTACTTTCTAGCTCGCTAGGACATTAGATTAACTTAATTTCCTTCTTACGTTTAGATATTCGACACCCTGATTCGTCGAACCAGTAAGTTTTCCTGATCGGAACCCGTTTTTTCATTTTCACTTTTCACCGCACGAGTGTCACATTCCCATGCACGTTTATCTTACATTTGTTATGCTTTCACGTTCCAATCACCATTGTTGATAACATTGCTTCATGTAGATATTATGAATATAATAGACTGAATGAGCTCTATCGTTTTCACTTGTAGATATGCTCCCTGACGAAGGGCCATTGCCCGAAATGCATAGGAGCTTACATTAATCAGATGTGTAATGAATACTGATATCGATGAATATGGAATGATTATTTGAGAAAAAAGAGCGAAAAGACATAAATGAATTTGACAATCTGAAATATCGCATAAGAAATGTATTTACTACTTATTTGAACATTATCTTCAGTGTGCCCCAGGGGATGCAACCAATTTTCAATTGAATGCACTTCTAATACTTTGATGCCTTAATCGTCACGAGGACAGGAGACGATATCGTGAGAGCACCTACTTACGAATCCAAAAACCAATACAACTTAAGGAATATTCGCTGTGCACCAGTTCATTCTCACAAAGTGGTTAAACCAAGTAGAAACATTGCCCCCTTTCACGTACAGAACGCCGTACATGACATCACACCGAAGCTTTAATGCGACGCGTAACATCAAAGCATATTCGTACCGTATGCGCGGGTACACGCTGAGTATGATAAGCAGTACAAACTATGGTGCGATCACCCTCTCAGTGACAAATCAGACCTCAGGGCGCGCTAAGGAGAATGATTAGAAGTACTGACTCATTGCAGATTCGATTCTGGGCCTGCCTCTGCGTACATTATAACACCGCCCCCATCTCTCTCTGTTGTTAATGGTTAGTGCACACACTCATACTTGCACATGCGCGGTGCACGCCCACCCACACTACCCACATGCCACCACCTAGCATGCTTGCTATCATTTAGCCTGGAAACCAATACATTACCCAATGGCATGTCCCCCAGGGCCATCATTCTTGCAGACCGTGAAAACGCTACCAATGACGGCCCTGGCCTTGGTGTGGTCAGCCCCCGCGGTTCCCATATAATGCGGTCACTGGCATGAGCACACTCTCCTTTTGCCTGCCTGTGCTGCGATGACAGACAGACTGTCGAAAACACCCCAGACTCAGCGAAACCTCAGTCTTTCAAGACACGAGAAAAGACGACACAAGCAAAGGTAAGAGAAGTCGTCACAACATCAGCCTCCACTGTAAATTGTATATACATAATGCTATTTTTGTATCCTTCATATGGCTGTCCTACCCCTCAATTGTTTTAAATTGTACTTCCATAATTGAAATATTTCTTTATAAGTCACGAGGTCCTATACACCTCTAATCTTAAAAATTGTGCGTGCATAAATTTCTGTGCCGTATTTCTGTACTACGCCATGTGCTTAGGCCTCTATTATTATTAATTGTGCGTCCATGATAGTATTTTTTTTTCTGCATCACGAGGCTGTCCCAGGCCTGTATTAACTTATTGATCTTCCATTGTTTGCTGGAGCAGCAACAGTCTTAACTACAGAGTATTAAGAACCCACATTAAAATTCACTTTTGATAGTAGTTACGCAACTCAGTTTACGATGAGTAATCAAAATGTCCTTTTGTTTCCTTCACCAAACATCGTTCAGAAGCAACCACGGCCTATCGAGCAAGAGCAATGGAATTCTCTGCAACTTATTGAATATACTTTGCCATATAGGCAGACTTCAAATCGAATGGTGAACTCCGGTGGCCGCACTCTTTATACAAGGTAAGCACAGCACCCTATATCTACAAAGCCTTCATAGCAATGCATTAGAAATAAGTCGCCATAACGGGCGTCAGTAATGCAGTAGGCACTTCCATATAGACACCACTTGAACGCGGCACTATAACAAGTAAAATGTCACAGGTACACTGCACTCGTAAAACTGTAGTGTTAGCTTTATTTGTGAAACGAGAGAGGGCCATATTATCAACCCTTGGCGACAAACTTATCGCCACTTTATCGGCAGCAAACTGCCGCTAAAGTGGCCATAATAGGTTTGATAATATGCTCTATGGAATTCCAATCAAAGCTCATGTTAGATGTGAAGGACCTCTGACCTGAGCTTCGATTGGAATTCCATAGAGCATATTATCAAACCCATTATCGCCACTTTAGCGTCACTTTCCTGCCAATAAAGTGGCAATAAGTTTTGTCGCCCAGGCTTGATATTATGGCCCAGAGTGCATAGTGTACAGCAGCTTCTCTGTAAAATCTATAATTACCTCCAAGCAGTGACAACAGATAGGTTACAACAGTCTGACAAATAGATCCACAACCTTATTACGCCACTTTTGAGTCACTTTTAACATGGGTAAAGTGATGCAAGGAGCTAGTAAATCTATGTCTGGTTCAACAAAAAATCTCAACTCCAGACTCTACGACACAGTTTTAATGTTTTCTCACTCTCTCACTCTCTGTGACATCATTTCTCTTTCTCTCTTAAACTTAGACACTGATGTCTGCTTGGACGTGTAGAAGATCTGCTCAACTTAAGTTGTGAACTCCACTTCCTAATGTGTTTGGCACAAAGTTTACACAACGGTAAGCACAGAAGCCTAGATCTACAAATCTTTCATAGGAATGCATTAGAAATAATTCGGCATAACGGGCGTCAGTAACGCAGTAGGCACTTCCATATAGACACCACTTGAACGCGGCACTATAACAGAACAGGAATATACGAGTCACACTGCACACGTAAAACTGTAGAGTTACCACAACTTGTAATGCTTCAGCTCATTTACTCACATCTACATAATTCTAAACTCTAATTTTCTTTTTTCTTTTGCAGATGACTAATCGGACACCTTTTGGAATCCATTTAACAATTTCTTTATAACATTGTTTAAGTTATTTTTCCAGTTCTAATATAGTTATAATTGAGTTTAGTTTATATTTATTGTTTAATAAAAGTTAATTAAAAAAAACTACATACTTCTTTTATTTTGTGGGGGAGGGGTATGACAGTCCACAATAAAAATAATGTTGAAATACTATAGTAAGATATTCAAGACTAGGATTGAAAACTACTGAGTTCTAACTAACGAATATAATAAATACACCGGTGAGAAACTACTAAAATGGCGGTGGACGGAGTACGTAATCAACGTTTGGCGCCTCGGCACTACCTTTCAAATAGATATATAAAGAATATGACTATTAATACTGTACAAAAGTACAGCACCGTATGAATCACACGAACCGGGAAAAGAAAGCGACAGATGATATAAAGAAAGGTTTGCCTGTTGAACTTGAAGAAAAAAACGTGAACTTCGAAACAACGCTGAGCATGCGAAGAGAGTACAACTGCTACACCAAAAAAAAGGAAAGCTTTACATACAAAAGGCGATACATTATCGCCGCTTTTATCGACAGGAAACTGCTGATAAACCGGCGATAATGTCCTTGATAATAGGCCCTTGTAACTTCAGGCTGAAGGCACCGCAGCTTTGGAATGCTCTGCCATTGGCATTGCGCAGTACGTCTAATTTGCTGAGCTTTAGGAAGGGCCTTAAAACCTGGCTTTTCGCCCTCTAGTATGTTCCCTTCTTCTGGCTGCTGATTTTTATTTAATTCACTGTGTTATGTTTTTCTTTTAGAGCTGCCAATAAAAGCGCCGGAACACTCCAATGGAGTAACCGCGCGCTATAGAAATCCAAATTAACATAACATAACATAACTTCCCATAGCAGCCCAGGCTCTGATCCTAACCTAGGCTGCTATGGTTATTCACAAGTACATATTATCAAGCCCATTATCTCCGCTATATCGGCAGTTTCTTGCCAATAGAAGAGACGATAATGTATCTCCTTTTGTTGATAATATGGCCCATTGCTCTTTTTTTTACCAGTAAACTTAGGTGCATATTATCAAGGACCAGTGTTAACATTTTCGCTGTTTTATTGGCAAGAAACTGCCGATAAAAAGTGGATAATGAGCTTGATAATACGGCCTTGTTATTTCCCATAGAACCCCATGTTAGCACCAGAACATAGGCTCCTATGGGAATTAACAAGGACGTATTATCAAGCCCACCCTCCCAACATTAATAAAAAAACTCCAGACAATGCAGATACCCGGAGCTGGAAGGTCGTTTTACAGATCACTGCCCAGAAAGGTGGCGTACCCCGCGACGTGTACGGGGTCAGAGAGAGCTCAAAACATATTTTTTTTTAAAAAGACCCGAGGGGTGCCGCTCCCCGAGACTGCGGGGAGTAGGACGGTAACCCCCCGCCACCCCCCGTATACTTCTAAATAAAACCAGAGGAGTGCCGTTCCCCAGTGCTCGGGGCACCTTACAAGCCCCCATTATGCAGAAAAATTGCCCCTGTAATTTACCCCCGGGACCTAATGAATAAAACGGACTTCTACTTTTTTTTCACCTTTTCCACCGCGTACAAGTACTGCATGAGTACCCCGCCATTTTGTATTTTAAAAAAAATATTTGACCCTAAAGATCCATGTACCACCCCCTGACCAAGACTATAGGCTCAGAATGTTTCTACCCTGCCCCCTTTTCTTATTTCTCAACTTTGTTTTACTGTTTTCTTGTGACTCTGCTCTCCCGACAAACAATATAGCTGCCAACACTTCCTGGTTTGGAGTATTGACAGCCAATCAGCATGCAGCTCCTGCTCGTAATTGTAGGTATTTACATGTGTACGCCGCGATTTTTCTTTAAAAAAATAAAATAAAAAATAGAGCCTAAACATCCATGTACGACCCCCTGAGCAAGCCTAGAGGGTCAGAATATCTCTACCCTACCCCCTTCCCTTATTTCTCAACTTTGTTTTACTGTTTTCTTGTGACTTGGTTCTAGCGAGGCACAAGATGGCCTCAAGATGGTTTCCATTGTTGACAGACAGTTCACAGCCGTAATTGAACAGATTTCAGTACGCGTACTGAACTCCGACTCTAGATATCGCTATGATTTTACTTGCAATTTTCTCAGAAACTACTGAACTTATTTACACCATTTAACAAAAAGCATATATATATGTATATATGTATATTCACTGAAAAAACCATAGGTTATAGACCATATATAGTTAGGAATTAGCATTTACAAAACCTTGAAAATTCACTGAAAAAACCATAGGTTATAGACCATATATAGTTAGGAATTAGCATTTAAAAAACCTTATTTTACTCACACAAAACCATTGAAATTCCATATATAGTTAGTTGCACTAACTATATATCGCGCACCCGCAATCCACTGCTGATCATGTCACATATTACATCATTCATGACATGGTCAGTGACATCACTGATGACATCACTGATGACATCTCAAATGACATCACTGATGACATCACTGATGACAACATCCAGTGACTGTATGTTTCTGTAAAGTTAAAATATGTCTTACATATTGAAGAATGAGTGGATGTATAAGTGTCTGGATGAAGGATTTAGTAGGTGCGTGACTGACTGTATGAGTGAGTGATTAAATGTGTCTCACTGAATGCATGGGTTAGTGACTAAACTGTCTTAATTTGTGCATCATTATGTCTGTTGTTCTGTAAACTGCTGCATGTGTTGATCATTAGCTATACGAGAGGCTATATGTGTTATTAATTGGTTGCCCAAGTATTTCTATGGGAGATTGAGTTTGTGTGGGGGTGGCTGGAAGGTGTGTGACTCTATGCATAGATGTGTGAGCAGTTTATTCACTAGGTGTATGAGTTCAAGAGTGCATGTGGAAACAGCTACATGGGCAGTTGACTGTGTGCATGAGTGTATTGATGAGTGAATGGATATCTCAATGCTACATGTCATAGTAAGTACATATGTAAAACACAGTACATGTGAGAGTTGGCATATATAAATAACTGTGCATGAGAGCCACTGAATGAGTGAGTGGTTGTATCGATCATTGTGAACTTGTATCAGGGATTGTATAAAAGAGTAAATATGTGTTAGTATATGTTTCAATAAGTAAGGTGTGTTTAACTGTATAGTTGAAGAAATGGAGGTGAGATTGTTTCTTTGCATGACTGACTGGGTGTGTGAGTAACTCCATGGATGAGTGGCAGTGTGTGAGTGTCTGTATACACTGAGTGTATCTAAGGTTATATTAGAGTCTGAAGAGGTTTATCGTATTAGCACAAGAATGATGTCAAATGAGATGTCATCAGTGATGTCATCAGTGATGTCATTTGAGATGTCATCAGTGATGTCATCAGTGATGTCACTGACCATGTCATGAATGATGTAATATGTGACATGATCAGCAGTGGATTGCGGGTGCGCGATATATAGTTAGTGCAACTAACTATATATGGAATTTCAATGGTTTTGTGTGAGTAAAATAAGGTTTTTTAAATGCTAATTCCTAACTATATATGGTCTATAACCTATGGTTTTTTCAGTGAATTTTCAAGGTTTTGTAAATGCTAATTCCTAACTATATATGGTCTATAACCTATGGTTTTTTCAGTGAATTTCAATGGTTTTTTAATAGCAAATATCATAAGCTGTCGAATGTCAAGTACGTGGTAAGTGAAAACATTTTCGTGTTTATGCACACTGATCTGCTTTGAATGGTGCCCCCCCCCCCTCATTTCTATTAGTACTCTCTCTTTGCAGATAGTGAAAGGTAGTTAACGCAGGCGTTTGCCCCCGTTGTAATCCGTCGTGCCTGCTTCTCTCTCCATTTGATTGATTGTTATCCAAGTATTTACTGTTTTAGAATTAGTTCTCTTTGGTTCATTCTCTATTTACAAACAAACACAGAGTCGCAATACTCTGTTTAGTCTTTGCAGATAACGAAAAATCGTGTAAAAAAAAAGAAAAGGAATCGAGCAAAATCAGTAGGCCACTAATGGGATCTCTTTTTGACCTCGCTAAAATAGAAACATTAGGAACAACCCCTCATGACAAATACAAAACTAGTGAGATGAACTGAACTCCACACAATGATGGCTGCAAAACAGCTCGGCTCCGCCACCCACCCCGCCCAAAATAACGATAAAGAACGGCTGCCATGATTGGTTGCGGAATGACCACGACGGAGCTACGAAATGGTGCTGCTCTCATGCTAACCCCAGCTTCAGTCTGAAACATCCAGAAACACTGTAGACTACCAATTCGATCAGTTCCGGTAGCGCCCCAATGTAACCCGGTAGAGAAGAACTAGCCCTCCCCTCTTTGACTGATGGTTCTTGTTGCCTGTCCCTTCTGTTGTCATTTAACAGAACTATTTAGCCTGCTGAAAGGGGTTGTGTTCCGACCGCTGGTTGGTGGAGACATTTTGACTATATTCTGTACCTGCGTTGTCGCGTAATGCGTCATATGACGCGCCGCGTTAGCGCATCCGGAAGTCATCCGGGGCGCGCAGCGCGTAACGTAAGCATAACAAGTCATGTGACTTGTTAATAAAACTTTTCATTGGTTCATTTTACTTTTCTTATTGTAATGATGAAAGGCTTGGTCATATGACCTAAAAATTACGCTTTTCATTACTTCCGAACATTATTTTTTCTTAAATATATGTTATAATGTTCCAGGCTAATGTACTTTCCCGGAAATTTTACAACTGTCCTGCAAGTAAAATATATTCTTTTTTCGAGAAAAAGAGCGTTTCTTCGTCCCATGACGGAGCCGTTGAGCAAAAGAGGGTCGACCTGCTGTCTTAGTCGCCGATACGCCTGAATATGAGATTCTTATCGATCACTTTATGTTGCAGGAATAGAAAACACAACAGCCCTTGACCATTTATCTTTACTGCGTTCCTTCGTATTATACCTTTTACCCTTCATGTAATTGGTCTGCTTTATTTCACTTGCCTTTTAATGATTCTAAAACAGTCACTATTATTAAAAACTTTACCAATGTATATACTACTACCATGTTTTCTTTTAAAAACCTTTATTGTGAAAATTTCATTATACAAATACGAGCCTATAACCACGTGGGCCTGCCACAGAGCAAACTGTAATCGTATATGATGAATAGACATTTACACTGTAGAGGAACGTAACGGGCGGGCCATTAGGTTGCAAGAACTAAGGTGTCTAACAGTTACGGAATCGGTGGACGTACATTTTATAATTAAAATACGACAGGGCCAGTTACAATAAAATTATCTAGATATACATTTGCGGGCAAGTACCATGGGTGACGTTAATTCGAACTTTCAACAGTACAGTAATCAATAACACATCAGAACTTAATATCAATAGGGATGTCGAAATATTCAATCAATTCTCGTCCCCGCCCGCCATGTGCTTCAAAACTGCATACGTATCTCGTGATTTCAAGGTTCTGCAACCAGTACACAACAAGGAGTTACGAGTCCCATTTATTCCGGCGCCATTTTGGGCGAGGACGGGCAGGTCCAGGATATAGTCAAAATGTCTCTACCAACCATCGACTATGATGATGTTCATATGCTGTATTTATTAGAGTAACACTCATCTGTCCACATGAAATTAATTTGCCACAATCTAAACATGTCATTTTAATCTTTCCAAAGTTCTTCTAAATATTTGGGGCCGTTTCCCTTGCCTCTGAAGCTCTCAGTGCCACTTCTTTGATGAATGTACTAGCAGGTCAGGGGTTCTCCTCCAAATCTCTCTTTTATGCAGCACTATAATTAATTGGTGCCACCTCTCCATATGACGATGCATGGTATAGTTACCACAACTATATTTTTTTTCGGTTCCTCTGGAGAGTTCATCGTGGCAGATGAAGCGTGTAACGTACCGGGCATTTACCTTTTTTTGCATGTACAGGAAAGGAAAACAAAATCGAGCGTCCGAGTTCTAAGGTGTCCCAGGGCCATTTTAGTGGACCAGGC
Source organism: Lissotriton helveticus (assembly GCF_964261635.1). Taxonomy (NCBI): domain Eukaryota; kingdom Metazoa; phylum Chordata; class Amphibia; order Caudata; family Salamandridae; genus Lissotriton; species Lissotriton helveticus. The sequence goes on along the minus strand of NC_136067.1, from coordinate 1,414,013,282 downwards.
CCAAATCCAAAGAACAGGCCGCCATTTTGAGAGTCCTCTTGCAGCCGCCTGTCGCTGTAGCATCAAGAGCAGCCGAAACTCAGCTGAATGGCAACTGAAACGGTAAAGGGGCGCCCCACTACAGCAGACGAGCCTCCACCTAGGAAGGCCCATTCACGCCGGCTCCCCCCCCCTTCGGGCACCCCACGCCGTTATTCGGAGCAGTATTGTAGGATGGCCACACCAGTGCGGCAACTTGCTAGACATCACCTCGGTGGTAACCGAATCTCAACGCCTTGTGGTGTCTTCTATTCAAAAAACATTGTTATGCTGCCTTCGACCTATTCGCCGCAAGTGCGCACACAACTCAACTGCATAGCTTGCTAGACACCACCTCGGTGCCATCCGGATCTTGGAATGTCAGAACCTTTTGGTGTCTTCTCTTCAGAAAATATTGTTGCGCTGCCTTTGGCCCCATTCGCACATCAGTCCGCTACTGACGCCATCTCACAGGCTAATGGGGCGCCCCACGCCGACTTTCAGCATTGTAGAATGACCACACCAGTACAGCAACTTGCTAGACATCACCTCGGTGCCATCCGGATCTCGGCGCCCCACTGCAGATGAAGTGCCTCTCAACTATGAAACCACCACGGTGACATCCGGATCTTGGCGCGTTGTGCTGCCTTCGGCCTATTCGCACATCGGTCCGCTACTGACGCCATCTCACAGGCTAATGGGGCAACCCACGCCGAGTTTCAGCATTGTAGGATGACCACACCAGTACAGCAACTTGCTAGACATCACCTTGGTGCCATCCGAATCTTGGCATCTCAACGCCTAGTGGTATCTTCCATACAAAAAATATTGTTACGCTGCCTTTGGCCCCATTCGCACATCAGTCCGCAACTTAGACATCACCTCGGTGCCATCCGGATCTTGGCATCTCAGCGCCTTGTGGTGTCAGTCAGAAAATATTGTTGCGCTGCCTTTGGCCCCATTCGCACATCGGTCCGCTACTGACGCCATCTCACAGGCCAACGGGGCGCCCCACGCCGACTTTCAACATTGTAGGATGGCCACAGAAGTGCGACAACTTACTAGACACCACCTCGGTGCCATCCGGATCTTGGCGCGTTGTGCTGCCTTCGGCCTATTCGCACATCGGTCCGCTACTGACGCAAACTCACAGGCCAACGGGGCGCCCCACGCCGACTTTCAGCATTGTAGGATGGCCACACCAGTGCACCTTACTAGACACCACCTCGGTGCCATCCGGATCTTGGCGCGTTGTGCTGCCTTCGGCCTATTCGCACATCGGTCCTCTACTGACGCCATCTCACAGGCCAACGGGGCGCCCCACGCCGACTTTCAGCATTGTTGGATGGCCACACCAGTGCGGCAACTTACTAGACACCACCTCGGTGCCATCCGGATCTTGGCGCGTTGTGCTGCCTTCGGCCTATTCGCACATCGGTCCGCTACTGACGCAAACTCACAGGCCAACGGGGCGCCCCACGCCGACTTTCAGCATTGTAGGATGGCCACACCAGTGCTGCAACTTGCTGGACACCACCTCGGTGCCATCCGGATCTTGGCGCGTTGTATTGCCTTCGGCCTATTCGCACATCGGTCCGCTACTGACGCCGCCTCACGTGCCAACGTATTTTCTCCGCATTTTATACCCTATGCCGCATAACAGGTCATGTGACTTGTTTATAAAACTTTTCATTGGTTCATTTTACTTTTGGTTTCCTAATGATGGAAGGCTTGATCATATGACCTAAAAACAACACTTTTCATTGGATGAAAACTTTTTTTTTTTCCCAAACGATGAAAGCCCCACCTTGTTTCTGGATGTTTCAGACTAAACTGGCGTCAGCATGAGAGCACCACCATCTCGTAGCTCCGTCGTGGTCATTCCACGAGCAATCATGGCAGCCGCTCCCCACCAGAAGCCTGCAGGAGTCGGGGCCCCCAAAACTTTTGATGAATTCTCAAGGCGGAGGGGACGCTTTCGAGAATGGGGTCCAAGACCTAGCAGACAAGCGTCCGATTTCCAAGGTGTCCCAGGGCCATTTCAGTGGACCAGGCCCAAAAAGGAAAGAGCCTGCCGCCATTTTGAGAGTCCTGTGACAGCCGCCTATCGCTGCACCGCAAGAGTGGGCGCAACTCAGCTGAATTGCGGCTTTTGACACAGTGGACCAAAAACGGACGGAATGGCAACTGAAACGGTAAAGGGGCGCCCCACTACAACAGATGACACTCCACCTGGAGAGGCCCGTTCACGCCGCCTCCCCCGGGGCGCCCCACGCCGTTATTCGGAGCAGCATTGTAGGATACCAAAACCAGTGCGGCAACTTACTGGACATCACCTTGGTGCCATCGTTCTGCTGCCTTGGAACTATTCGCACAACAGTTTGCTACTGATGACCCACCCCCCGCGACGCCCCACGCCGTTATTTGCTGGGTGGCAACTTACTAGACATCACTTTCGTGTCATCTAGATTTCGGCGCGTTCTGCTGCCTTGGAACTATTCGCACAACAGTTTGCTACTGATGACCCACCCCCCGCGACGCCCCACGCCGGAAATCTGGACGTTGTGCTGCGTTGGGACTATTCGCACAGCCGACCGCTACTTCGTTGTTTTTCCCTAAAAATGTTTATATGTTATTACTATTTTTGTTTTCTTGTATATATTTATAAATTATTAAAGTTTTATAATCTTACTACTTTGTCGGAGTGCTATATATTTTTAATGTGACACATAATTGTAAAAACTTTGATGTACAAAGAGTCATCCCTGGAATCTTCCGCTTCACGCTCGGTCCCCTCCCCAATCACAATACAGGATGGTTTTCAGATAATAGCAACGCTTCTGCTGTGACGGATCTCATCGAGTGTGGGCCTTGATCTACTATAACTCCTTTGAAGAGGGGTGATTCTTTACAGCTGTGGCCATAAACTACATCTGCAGGGCTAGCTGATAGCCTAGGACCGGCCTGGACAATCGGACACAGAGGAAAAGGAGTGTCAGAGGGTGCGGTAGTGAATAGGGCGAAAGGGAGGTGTCGGGCGGGCACAGGGTGTGATTCTCAGGGAAGAGCAGCGCAGATGGGGGGAGGTTTATTACCCATGCATAAGACAGAGAGCGGGGGTGACCACTGCCTGGGTGAGATGCTTGCGAGGGTGGGGAGCCATGCTAAGGATCGACAGCGTGCACAGAGTGGGTCTGGTCAAGGCATCTAAAATGGCTGCCGTGCACGACAAAAGTGTGGCATTTGAAAAAAGACAAGATGGCGCAGACAATGTTTTTCAACACTTCCTGATTTCCTTCGAATCGAACGTTAACAGACGTTGGGGCATATTACCAAAGTTAAGCGATATTTATCCCTAACGATGCATTGCAAAGATTTTTTTACCGTCAGAAATTATCGCAGATAAACCTTGCTATTATCAAGGTTTATCGCAAATACGATAAAAAACGACCGCAATGCATTAATATCGCTGAAAACTCAGCGATATTCATGCATTACCGAGCTAGTGCTCTTAGCCATGTTGTCCACCTCCCATTGGATAACATGGCTAAGAACTGCTCAGGGCAGCTGTTACTTTTTGGAGATATTCGCGCTTATCTCGAATATTTCCAAAAGTTGATAATAGGAGATAGCGATGTTAGCGACTGTTTCCAGTCGCTAACATCTTGGCATGCCCACTTTGCATGTCATTAGTGATAAATATCACTCACATGCAAAGTGGGGCCCAAGATGGTCGCTATCTCCTACTAGCCGTCGCTAACTGGTGTTAGCAACAGCTAGGTAATACAGATATAATTTTATCTCCGCGAAGCGGAGCGCTGTTACAGATATATATCTTGTTTTTGAACGTTAATTTCTCAAAATGCACTGAAGCACATATATTGAGACCTAGCAAAGGCACATCGGGCTACCAGTCCCTAATATTTTACCAAGTTTCGTGCAAATCCATTCAGCCGTTCGATTATTATTATTATTATTTTTTTTTGCCCCGCGGGGCCCTTTTAAAACCTCCACATCAAACCTAGGGGGTCAGCGAGGATCTACTATGCCCCCTTATGGTCATTTGCCCCTTCGCTTTGGCCTCCTCTTGTCTCTCGATCCTACCGAGAGACAAGATGGCGGCCGCTACGTACGGTTTGGAATGTTTACAGACACCGGAGAGCCAATCAGCTTCGCTTCGCAAAGCTCCGTAACGCGAAAAGTACGCGAAGCGGTGCGCTGTTACAGATATATATCTTTTTTTGAACGTTAATTTCTCAAAATCCACTGAAGCACATATATTGAGACCTAGCAAAGGCACATCGGGCTACCAGTCCCTACAATTTTGCCAAGTTTCGTGCAAATCCATTCAGCCGTTCGATTATTATTATTATTATTTTTTTTTGCCCCGCGGGGCCCTTTTAAAACCTCCACATCAAACCTAGGGGGTCAGCGAGGATCTACTATTCCCCCTTATGGTCATTTGCCCCTTCGCTTTGGCCTCCTCTTGTCTCTCGATCCTACCGAGAGACAAGATGGCGGCCGCTACGGACTGTTTGGAATGTTGACAGACGCCGGAGAACCAATCAGCTTCGCTTCACAAAGCTCCGTTGCGCGAAAAGTACGCGTCCTGGAGCGCTGCCCGGTCCGCTGTTACAGATATACATCTTTTTTTAAACGTTAATTTCTCAAAATCCACTGTAGCACATATATTGAGACCTACAAAAGGCACATCGGGCTACCAGTCCCTACAATTTTGCCAAGTTTCGTGCAAATCCATTCAGCCGTTCGGGCTAAAAGTGAGGCCAACCGCCCTATGGAAAACTCAATGTTAAAAACACGCTTTGGGACCCCCCTTTTTTCTCGACCCCCCCTGGACGAACCCCCCCCCAATTTTCAGGGGCTGCTCAGAAACAAAATGTGCCATTTTCCTGAAAATTTCAGCCAATTCCGTCCACAAACGCCAAAGTTATTAGACATAGAATTTTCAAAAAACCCATAGAGAAAAAATCCTAACTATATATACCTACTGGCGACCGCCAGTAGGTAATATATATATATGTATATATGTATGTATGTATATATATATATATATATATATATATATATATATATATATATTCACTGAAAATAACCATAGGTTTCACACCAGTTATAGTTAGGAATTAGCATTTAAAAAACCTATTAAATTCACTGAAAAAAACATAGGTTTGACACCAGTTATAGTTAGCTGGAAATTTTACTGACATAAAACCATTGTAATTCCCACGTTATAGTTAGTTGGACTCACTATAACTTGCGCGCCTGCAATGTACTGCTGATGACGTCACATATTACATCACTCATGACATGGTCAGTGACATCACTGATGACATCACTGATGACACCATCTAGTGAATGTGTGTCTTTCTGAAAAATAAATATGTTTTATATATGTATATGTAAAGGTCGATGGAAGAATAAATGTTTAAATAAGTGTCTAAATGGATGTTTTTTTTTTTAATTGATTGGGTAACTGGCTTATTAAGTGTATCTTAGTGAATACATATGTTAGCGAGTATTGTTTAAATATTTAAATGTTTGTATCAGTGTTTCACTTTGTGTATAAGTGGCTGCATGGGTTGGTGAGTAGCTACATGTGTGTGTATATGGGTTATTAGATTTTTTTTAGTATCAGTATGAGTGTCTGTATGGTTTGGTGGGGGTGTTACTTAGCACATAGATGCATCAATGACTGACTCACTGTTTGTATGTGTTTTGAAGACAGCATATGTGCAGGACTGTATGGGTGGATGAGTGTGTATATGTGTGTGTTAGTGAGTGAATGACTGTCTCACTAGTGTCTTTATCAGTAACTACATATGTTTTAATCTAGTATATGTGAGTATTGATGTATATAAGTGAGTATATGTGAGAGTGAGAGATTGAAAGAGTTCTTGTTTAAATAAGTATGTGTTTCTATAAGTGATTGTTTAAGAGAGTAAGTATGTGTAAGTTTCCTTAGAAGTAAGGTGGTAGTGTGTGTATAGCTGTATATGCATATAAATGGATGTTCAATAGTTTATTTGCATGTGTGATTATGTGTGTGAGTAACTTTTGGATAACTGTCGGTGTGTAACAGGATGTATAGGTGTTTCACTACATATGATGAGTGAATATATGTATGAGTGACTATATAGAACTGTTGGTGAATGAGTGGATGTGTATATAGATGGTGGTATTACTGAATTGGTTGTTGTAACTGGTATGGGTATCTCTATTTTTTTGAAAATTTTAGTTTCTATTTTTGAATATGTGTTTCAAGGGTTACATTACACTGAAAGGAGGTCTGTCACTCTGTCACAAGGATGGTGTCATCAGTGATGTCATGAGTGATGTCACTGACCATGTCATGAGTGATGTAATATGTGACGTCATCAGCAGTGCATTGCAGGCGCGCAAGTTATAGTGAGTCCAACTAACTATAACGTGGGAATTTCAATGGTTTTATGTCAGTAAAATTTCCAGCTAACTATAACTGGTGTCAAACCTATGTTTTTTTCAGTGAATTTAATAGGTTTTTTAAATGCTAATTCCTAACTATAACTGGTGTGAAACCTATGGTTTTTTCAGTGAATTTCATAGGTTTTTTAAATGCTAATTCCTAACTATATAAGGCCTGAAACCTATGTTTTTTTCAGTGAATTTCAAAGGTTTTTTTTATGCTAATTCCTAACTATATAAGACCTGAAAGCCCACCAGGAATCTCCAGTATGCGCCAGGGGACTGCATTGCAGAGAGGTGTAATGAAGCCACGCCCCTTTTTACACCTCTCTGCAACGCAGCCCCCGTGCATGTTTGAAGAGGGGGAACTAATTCCCCTTGCATACTGGGGGCCCCTGGGGGCCAACTAGCCCACCTGGAACCTCCAGTATGCGCCAGGGGGCTGCATTGCAGAGGTGTAATGAGGCTATGCCCCTTGTTACACCTCTCTGCAACGCAGCCCCCTGCCGCGTTTGCAGAGGGGGAACTAATTCCCCTTGCATACTGGGGGTCCCTGGGGGCCAACTAGCCCACCAGGAGCCTCCAGTATGCGCCAGGGGGCTGCATTGCAGAGAGGTGTAATGAGGCCACACCCTTTTTTACAGCTTTCTGCAACGGAGCCCCTGTGCATGTTTGAAGAGGGGGAACTAATTCCCCTTGCATACTAGGGGTCCCTGGGGGCCAACTAGCCCACCTGGAACCTCCAGTATGCGCCAGGGGGCTGCATTGCACAGAGGTGTAATGAGGCTATGCCCCTTTTTACACCTCTCTGCAACGCAGGCCACTGGCGCGTTTGCAGAGGGCGGACTAATTCCCCTTGCATACTGGGGGTCCCTGGGTCATATCTGCCCAAATACCGATATTCCGAACGATTGAAAATGACTTTTCTTGAGAAACATTTGGATTTGGATTATCATGTCCTATACTTTGGAATTTTTGAAAGACCGACTTTGAGGATGCTATAAATTACTCAAGTCTGCCCGAATTGTGTGGGTAAAATTGATACCTAGTCACTTTGAATAAGAATGTACTTACGTCTCGTCTAACATTTGGAAGAAATATCTAGTTATATGACAACAGGATACCAACATAACTTGAAGGAAATAAGAACGCCCTGAAGAAGTTCTGTTGTACAGAACGAAACGTTTCGGCTGGCTGTGGTACATAAACTTAAGGAAAATAAAAGCATTTGAATATACACCAAGATTCAGTGCTTCAATAAGGACTCTAAGTGATATGATTTGATTGGACTTATTGTGCAAGTGGTGCTGTGCCAAACTTTGGAATATTCTCCACTACTCTCTACTACTTACTCTCTCCTACTCCACTACTCTGAAATACTCACTCTCTACTACTCATTCTCTACTACTCTACTACTCTCTCTCTACTACTCACTCCCTACTACTCACTATCTACTACTCTCTACTACTCACTCTCTACTACTCACTCTCTACTTCTCACTCTCTACTACTCTCTACTACTCACTCTCTACTACTCTTTCTCTACTACTCTTTCTCTACTACTCACTCTCTACTACTCACTCTCTACTACTTACTCTCTACTGCTCTCTACTACTCACTCTACTACTTACTCTCTACTACTCTCTACTACTCACTCTCTACTACTCTCTACTACTCACTCTACTATTCACTCTACTACTCTCTACTACTAACTCTCTGCTACTCTCTCTACTGCTCTCTACTACTCTCTACTACTCACTCTCTACTCTCTATTACTCACTCTCTACCTCTCTCTACTTCTCTCTCTACTAGTCTCTACCTCTCTACCGCTACCTCTCTACCTCTACCTCTCTACCTCTACCTCTCTCTACACGCACACATATACACATATATACATATATATGCATATATATGCATATGCATTTATATATATATGTATGTGTATGTGTGTATATATATATATATATATACATACATACATATATATAAACATATATAATCTGTATATCTATATAAATACAAATATAAATGCATGCATACATATACATATATGCATACAGATGCATGTTATTTACATGAAAGTTTAAAAAACACTAATAAAAGCAAAGCTAAAAAGCCACCTCATTACAAACAGAATGGCTTTAACTTAAACGAGGGCGAGATCTATTGCATTTTCAATGCTTGTTTACTTTGGCTCCATCAAGAAGGCATTCAGATGTGTCACACATTTGCCATAAATTCTGAATGTTAGCACTCTAGTTGCTCATTAGATCACTGTAGTAAAGCTACTGCTCACCAGGGAAGTCTGCTGCTGGTATTCAAAGTGCATGTTTCAGTCTGCATGTCAGAATTTTTTTTAATGAAATAGAAGAGGATTTGAGAAGTCACTCAAAATGATCCCTAATTTTTCTTTCTGAATCACTAATCATACTTTCTATGGCAAAATGAACCCCCTCATTTTGTTCCTTTTTAAATTAAATGTTTTCAGACTTACCACTTCATTCCAATCAAGATGGATTCTGGTTTGCCATACCTTTGTAATAAGTAAGACTGTTAGCGCTCTAGTTGTTCTTTAGAACACTCTGGGACATTCTGTCATTGGGCTATACTTGGGCTACATCTGGGTGATATTTGGGCTACATTTGGGCTCTTTTGTCTCTGGTGGCCATCTTGGGAGACTGCATGTCAGAATTTTTTAATGAAATTGAAGAGGATTTGAGAAGTCACTCAAAATGTGCCCTAATTTTTCTTTCTGCAGCACTAATCATACTTTCTATGGCAAAATATACCCCCTCATTTTGTTGCTTTTTAAATTAAATGTTTTAAGAGTTACCACTTTATTCCCATCACGATGGCTTCAGGTGTGCTATACCTTTGTAATAAGTAGGACTGTTAGCGCTCTAGTTGTTCTTTAGTATTTACAACAAGGGGTGGTGAGGGACAGAGTCTCTGAATTAAGCAGAATACTCTCACCCAGTCAAGAGATCAGGGCTAGATCCAACACCGTTTTTTAGCTCATTGCACCATCCCAGTTTCAGAACCTGGCTGTATGCAAATTAGTCTGTCCCTGGCCCAGTGCATCATGGGAACAGGGCAGACCAGACTACAAAAGCCAATTCTTACACTGGGAAGGAAACAAGCTTCCGGGGACCGGTTTCTGGCATTACAGCCGTCTTCGGCCCGGCTTGCTTGAATCCTGATGGTGCAATGAGCAAGGGACTCATGTCTGAGTATACCCTTCCACGCTTAGGGTGGACAAAAATATTTACAACAAGGGGTGGTGAGGGACAGAGTCTCTGAATTAAGCAGAATACTCTCACCCAGTCAAGAGATCAGGGCTAGATCCAACACCGTTTTTTAGCTCATTGCACCATCCCAGTTTCAAAACCTGGCTGTATGCAAATTAGTCTGTCCCTGGCCCAGTGCATCATGGGAACAGGGCAGACCAGACTACAAAAGCCAATTCTTACACTGGGAAGGAAACAAGCTTCCGGGGACCGGTTTCTGGCATTACAGCCGTCTTCGGCCCGGCTTGCTTGAATCCTGATGGTGCAATGAGCAAGGGACTCATGTCTGAGTATACCCTTCCACGCTTAGGGTGGACAAAAATATTTACAACAAGGGGTGGTGAGGGACAGAGTCTCTGAATTAAGCAGAATACTCTCACCCAGTCAAGAGATCAGGGCTAGATCCAACACCGTTTTTTAGCTCATTGCACCATCCCAGTTTCAGAACCTGGCTGTATGCAAATTAGTCTGTCCCTGGCCCAGTGCATCATGGGAACAGGGCAGACCAGACTACAAAAGCCAATTCTTACACTGGGAAGGAAACAAGCTTCCGGGGACCGGTTTCTGGCATTACAGCCGTCTTCGGCCCGGCTTGCTTGAATCCTGATGGTGCAATGAGCAAGGGACTCATGTCTGAGTATACCCTTCCACGCTTAGGGTGGACAAAAATATTTACAACAAGGGGTGGTGAGGGACAGAGTCTCTGAATTAAGCAGAATACTCTCACCCAGTCAAGAGATCAGGGCTAGATCCAACACCGTTTTTTAGCTCATTGCACCATCCCAGTTTCAAAACCTGGCTGTATGCAAATTAGTCTGTCCCTGGCCCAGTGCATCATGGGAACAGGGCAGACCAGACTACAAAAGCCAATTCTTACACTGGGAAGGAAACAAGCTTCCGGGGACCGGTTTCTGGCATTACAGCCGTCTTCGGCCCGGCTTGCTTGAATCCTGATGGTGCAATGAGCAAGGGACTCATGTCTGAGTATACCCTTCCACGCTTAGGGTGGACAAAAATATTTACAACAAGGGGTGGTGAGGGACAGAGTCTCTGAATTAAGCAGAATACTCTCACCCAGTCAAGAGATCAGGGCTAGATCCAACACCGTTTTTAGAACACTCTAGGAGGCTGCAGTAGAACACAAAGGAATCAACTGACAGTCTCTGTCCTTGTTGGATGTACATGATTTACTGAGAATGTCAGACTTCATTCTCACATGACTGAGAAAGATAATGTGAATTTACAGAAAATATGCTTTCAGTTTAGCTTATAGATCCCCTTCCAAACCACTGTGGGAAAATCATGAGATATTAGTTTTCTTTCAAACATGATTCATGATATCACAGCAGAATGCTTTTTCACATGGTAAAATCACCTTAGAACACACCACAATTCCTAAAATGAGTATGGTACCATCAACAAATGATTTATAATGTAACTAAAGTCCTAAAACCCTCTATTAACTACAATGCTTTTTAATGAGGTGCTATCATGTATATTGGTCCCAAGATGGCTGCCAACACTTCTTGGATGAAGTGCTGACAGCCAATCAGATCAGATGTGTGGTTAGGCTCCGCCCAGATATATATATATTTTTTAACCTAAATTACTCAAAATCCACTGGAGCACATATCTTGAGACATAGCAAAGGCACATCGGGCTACCAGTCCCTACAATTTTGCCAAGTTTTGTGGAAATCCATTCAGCCGTTCGGGCTAAAAGTGAGTCCAACCGCCCTATGAAAATTAACATGGGGAAAACATGTTTGGGACCCCCCCTTTTATCTCGGCCCCCGCTTGACGAATCCCCCCCAAACTTCCAGGGAAGGAGCGGAGCGCAGCGAGGCAAATTTAAGGAAAATTACAGGCAGATTCCTCAACCGGCGCCCAAGTTATTCCCAATAGAATGTTGCGGATTTCCTATGGAAAACAATCCTAACTATAACTACCTACTGGCGACCGCCAGTAGGTAATATATATATATATATTACCTACTGGCGGTCGCCAGTAGGTATATATAGTTAGGATTTTTTCCCTATGGGATTTTTGAAAATTCTATGTCTAATAACTTTGGCGTTTGTGGACGGAATTGGCTGAAATTTTCTGGAAAATGGAACATTTTGTTTCTGAGCAGCCCCTGGAAATTTGGGGGGGGTTCGTCAAGGGGGGGCCGAGAAAAAAGGGGGGTCCCAAAACGTGTTTTTAACATTGAGTTTTCCATAGGGCGGTTGGCCTCACTTTTAGCCCGAACGGCTGAATGGATTTGCACGAAACTTGGCAAAATTGTAGGGACTGGTAGCCCGATGTGCCTTTGCTAGGTCTCAATATATGTGCTTCAGTGGATTTTGAGAAATTAACGTTTAAAAAAAGATATATATCTGTAAGCGCGCTCTGGGCAGCGCTCCGGTTCGCGGACTTTACGCGTACCGGAACTTCGCGTAGCGAAGCTGATTGGCTCTCCGGTGTCTGTCAACATTCTAAACAGTCCGGAGCGGCCGCCATCTTGTCTCTCGGTAGGATTGAGAGACAAGAGGAGGCCAAAACAAAGGGGGAAATGACCATAAGGGGGCATAGTATATCCTCCCTGACCCCCTAGGTTTAATGTGGAGGCTTTAAAAGGGCCCCGCGGGGCAAAAAAAAATAAAAAAAAATTTGTTTTTTTGCGTGGGTAGCGCCCGGTTCGCGAACCGGGAAGCGTTCTGGGCAGCGTACTATAATGAAAAATGAATGATAGACTTTTCAAATACTGTATGTTAATTGATTGTTGGTTTTGTTGATTATTTTTTAATTTTTTTATTTTTTAAGCAATTATTTATTATTGTGATTGTGTTTCAAAATTTAATAACATTTCTAACATTTAACTAGTTTATGAATTACATATAAAAATGATTAAAGACTCAAACAATTTTTTAATATTACATACAATTTTATTTTTCAGATTGTTTTTCAAAATTTAATAGAACGTCTAGCATTTGACTGTCCGATATGTCCTCTTGTTGAGTGAACATAAGTTCCCACATTTGACCGTCATCATAATGGAGTAAATGATCGACAGATTCTACACATTGAAGTAATTCATAGTCCCGTGACTCATCCATGAATTCTAAGTCATCAATGGGTTCCATAACTTGTTCATTGTTGCTGTCCAGAACAATTTCGAAGGAAACATTCTGCTCACCTTCCATTTTATTGCTGTAATTTGCATAAAAAATAAATATATCAGTAGTGATAGGGCACTGTTGGGTTTAAGTTCAGACAGGTACTTGTGAGTTTATAACAGAGAAGTAATCTATGGGCACTGTATGGTTTCAGGCGTGAAGTAGTACTATTAAAAAGTGCCTGTGAAGAAGCCTAAGTAAATTCATAATTATACCACAGAAACCTAAATCAATCCATAATTATAATAAAGAAGCCTTTCTCAATGTCTAACTCTTACAGAGGGATAGTAGAAGAAGCCTAAGTAAATTCATAATTATACCACAGAAACCTAAATCAATCCATAATTATAATAAAGAAGCCTTTCTCAATGTCTAACTCTTACAGAGGGATAGTATATAACTATCTGAAAATGTTTTCAAATTTATAAAATAATATCTCACCTTCTAAAAACAAGTTTAAGTTGTGAGTGAAAATGATCTTGCAATGTAATTCAGGAAGTAGTAGTCAAAATGGCTGTGTTTCTCTCTCTTTCTTTATATATATTCAGGTACATAACCAATCAAATGTCAGGTAAAAAAAGAAGAAAATGAAAGTAACATTTTAATTGGTTGTCAATTCCAACACTTCAGATGTGTTTTGTGAAGTAATTTACCTCAGGGTATTTAGAGAGGTCTACAGGCTAAATGGTTAAATGGAATTTCAATCAAATTTGTGAAAATGGTAGGCATTGGTATGTAGTATGAGGTAATCTATATTTGGTGAAATTGTCTCCAGTCGCTTTTCTGTAAACTACTTTCCCACCTTTTTTGATGGTGCGCTTCCCACGGAGCGACCCGGTACGCGAACTGGTGAGCGCCCCGGTTCGCGAACCTTAAGCGTTACGGGAGTCCACCATTTTGTGTTTCGGTCGAATTAAGATACAAGATGGAGGGCAAATAATGTTCAGAATGGGTAGAAGGGGGCACGGTAGACTTATCTTGACCCCCTAGGTTTTCTGAGGGTGGCTGAGGAGGCCCATATGTTCGAAAAAAAAACATTTTTTAAAAAATTTAGCGAGGTTAGCTCCCGGTTCGCGTACCGGGAAGCGCCCCAGGGAGCGTACTTTGTTGAAAATTAGTGAAAAAAGTTAGAGTAAAATAATATTTGTGAGTGATCAGATGTAGGGTAGCTCTGAGAAGAGCTTTTGGGTTTATGGTACATTTAGGTACTTATAAGTAGGTACCAATGCACAGTCTTAAATTCAGAATGAAAATTCTGTTGCCCTCATCTGAGAAGTGAACTCCATCTCCTCTGTAGATATCTTGCATGTAGTAACGCAAGTTATTGTTGTACAGGGAGCCCATTCCATGGTCTCTCATGTAAGCTGAAACAGATTTGTTTACATGCTTCCTCGACTTCTCAATTTGTGGACAAAATTGGTTTGACCACCTCCATTTCTGTCTTTGGCATATATTTGAATATACCAAGGCAGTCTGAGGAAAAAGTGCCATCAATTGCTCAAAGGTGTCCTTTAAAAGCATTTCCAGACCTACCCCAGTCAAAGTGCCCAAATCATTACCTCCAGAGTGCACAATTAACAGGTCAGGTTTTGGCAAATGCATAAAGGTTTTCACCAATGGTATCAATTGGTGACATTTTAATCCTCTGTGGCCAAACCACTTAATTTCCACATCTTGTAAATTGAGGTTAGGTAAATTCCTGTTCTCAGCATACCTCTGAGCCCAATAGATGTAACTATGTCCAACAATCCAGACAGAAAACATGGTGAGAGAAGGTTCTCCTGCAGTCAGATGAAGTGTGGCAATGAAATGGCAGTTGAAAAAATAAGAGTTTAAAATGAAAAAAACGGTGGAGTTTCTGTGTTAATGAAGCAGTAACAGTGATTGGTGGATTTTGATTGCTGAAAACAGAAAGTTAGGGTGCATGGATGAGTTGTTTGAAAGATGTATTTTGAGTGGTCAAGAAAAAATCATTAAATGAAAGAATGCACTGGATATGGGGTGCACTGAGAGTTCAGAGTTCAATTGCAACATTGTTGTGTGAACTTGCAAACACCAGAAGTCTTCCAAGAGGTGGTTGCCATGCAGAAAAGGCATGAAATGGCAGAGGGGGGAAGGGTTTTCATTCGAAAAAAAGTGAGGGAAGAGTTTTGATTGGGTGACATGAGAGATATGTGTGAAGAATTACAGCATTTCTGTGCTTTTGATAGCTGCAGACTCTGGAGTGCATACCTTTTGCTCTGCTGAAGACAAATTGGTGTGTTTCTGAGACTGTTTTCAAACTCAAAGTATTTGCTAAGGTGAGAAAATATTTCTTTAATTTAGATAGAGAATAGTGTGCTTTAAGGAGAAAATTATGAAGAAAGTTGTGTTTTTCAAATGTTGCTTTGTCTCAAGTGTTTTACAAATAGATTTTGTTTCTTTGAGAAAATGTAATTGGAGAAAATGTGAAGTATTAGTACTGACAGGGTGTTTTTCTGCATAGGAGCTGTGGAGTCTTTTCAAATTATGACTTGAAAATCGTTTTTGAGGAAAATGAATGGTTATAATATTTCTGACAAGGACATAATGGTGTATGCTTCTTTATAATGCAATTGACTGTCTCTGATGTTATTTTTCCCATTTCAATGTAAGACCTTTCTCTGTGGCGCAAATTGCTTGTAAATATGCTCCCACCTGTGCATGGCAAATTTAGATTTTGAATGTTTGTGTTACATAGCCATGTTAAAAGTGATACAAACATGCTGCAAAGGCAATCAAAAAACGCTTTTCTGTGTCTTAAGGACATTTTAAGTCATTTTCCCATGTGCAGTGTTTTGAAATTATGATTTGAAAATCGTTTTTGGGGAAAAGGAATTGTTTTTAAATTTATGACAAGGACATAATGGTGTATGCTTCTTTATAAGGCAATTGACTGTCTCTGATGTTATTTTTCCCATTTTAATGTAAGACCTTTATCTGTGGCGCAAATTGCTTGTAAATATGCTCCCACCTGTGCATGGCAAATTTAGATTTTGAATGTTTGTGTTACATAGCCATGTTAAAAGTGATACAAACATGCTGCAAAGGCAATCAAAAAACGCTTTTATGTGTCTTAAGGACATTTGATGTCATTTTTCCCATATTACATTAAAAGACCTTTCTCCGTGGGGCACATTCCTTGTAAATATGGTCACACTTGTGCATGGTAAATTTAGATTTTGACTGTTTGAGTTACATAACCATGTTAAAAGTGACCCAAAAAAATTGCAAAGGCTTTCAAAAAACACTTTCATGTGTCTTAAGGACATTTTAAGTCATTTTCCTGTGGGCAGTGTTTTCAAATTATGACTTGAAAATCGTTTTTGAGGTAAAGGAATGTTGTTAAAATTTATGTGCGCCATATGCCCCCAAATTTCTTTTTCAGGGGTGCAGCAGGGTGTTCTTGAGACACCCCTGCACCTTTGGAAAAATTCCTAATTTGCGATGAGCTAATTGCTAATCGCAAATTGCACCTTCATTCCTATGGGCATCCTGGCCCATGGAAATGAATGGGTAATTTGCAATTAGCAATTTGCTCATCGCAAATTAGGAATGGTAAAGAATCGCTATTTATTCCTTAAAATTCGCTATTTTGGAAATGCAAAATAGTTTGATGATACATATGGCGGTTGATCTCTAACAAGATAAGAAGCTTAGGGATACATTTATGATGACTGGCGCAATGAAGTGGACATCACTTACTTCATTGGTAGAGCTTTACATGTATTATCTCCTCTGTATTCTTCATCAAGCGTAACTTTAATCTGCAATCCTGAGTAGGCCTCACCTTAAACAAACCTCTGGATAGGCCACACCTTATCGTCATCATGAATTAATCATTTAAAATGCTAGGGACAGATTTATGATAGGTGTATGCCTCTTTTGCGCCACTTACAAAACACTGCCCATGGGGAAATGACTTAAAATGTCCTTAAGACACATGAAAGTGTTTTTCTAAAGCCTTTGCAATTTTTTTGGGTCACTTTTAACATGGCTATGTGACTCAAACAGTCAAAATCTAAATTCACCATGCACAGGTGGGAGCATATTTACAAGGAATGTGCTCCATGGGGAAAGGTCTTATAATGTAATATTGGAAAAATGACATCAGAGACAGTGAAATGCCTTATAAAGAAGCATACACCATTATGTCCTTGTCATAAATTTACAAACCATTCCTTTTCCCTAAAAACGATTTTCAAATCAAAATTTGAAAACACTGCACATGTGGAAATGACTTAAAATGTCCTTAATTCAAAATTTGCTATTCCTTATTTTGCGATTGCACTGAAGGATTTGCAAATTTTGCGATTCCTTAAATGCAATCTATCAAACAAAAAATATGCAAAAAATGCCATTAAGGATTTGCAAATTACCACCAACTTCTAGTTGGTGGTAATTTGCGAATTCTTTTCAAAAAGCTTTTTTTCCAAAAAACAAAAGGTGACATATGACGCCCATACATGCCCTTAGGGCATGTATGTGTGCCATATGCCCCCAAATTTCTTTTTCAGGGGTGCAGCAGGGTGTTCTTGAGACACCCCTGCACCCTTGGAAAAATTCCTAATTTGCGATGAGCTAATTGCTAATCGCAAATTGCACCTTCATTCCTATGGGCCTCCTGGCCCATGCAAATGAATGGGTAATTTGCAATTAGCAATTTGCTCATTGCAAATTAGGAATGGTAAAGAATCGCTATTTATTCCTTAAAATTCGCTATTTAGGAAATGCAAAATAGTTTGATGATACATATGGCGGTTCATCTGTAACAAGATAAGAAGCTTAGGGATACATTTATGATGACTGGCGCAATGAAGTGGACATTACTTACTTCATTGGTAGGCCTTTACATGTATTATCTCCTCTGTATTCTTCATCAAGCGTAACTTTAATCTGCAATCCTGAGTAGGCCTCACCTTAAACAAACCTCTGGATAGGCCACATCTTATCGTCATCCTGAATTAATCATTTAAAATGCTAGGGACAGATTTATGATAGGTGTATGCCTCTTTTGCGCCACTGTGCGTCACTTTTGTGATGCAGCGGCGGTGCAAAAGATTTGCTATGAGGCGACAAAATTACAAATTGATGCATTTAGGCAGATGTGTCATGGTGTAAAAAAAACGTGCCACATGAAACCGATGCAGCAGTGATGCAAAAGATGCACCATGTTGCAAGACAGGCCTCACTTCGGGCCATATGTATCAAGCTAATTACCATTCGGAAAGATCAAAATTCTGCGAATTTCGGCCTTTGCGAATGCTAATTAGACAAATGGTATGTATCAAACAAGTTTGATGCAAAATAAGGAATAGCAAAATTTGCTATTCCTTATTTTGCGATTGCACTGAAGGATTTGCAAATTTTGCGATTCCTTAAATGCAATGTATCAAACAAAAAATATGTAAAAAATGACATTAAGGATTTGGAAACTACCACCAACTTTTAGTTGGTGGTAATTTGCGAATTCTTTTCAAAAAGCTTTTTTTCCAAAAAACAAAAGGTGCCATATGACGCCAATACATGCCCTTAGGGCATGTATGTGCGCCATATGCCCCCAAATTTCTTTTTCAGGGGTGCAGCAGGGTGTTCTTGAGACACCCCTGCACCCTTGGAAAAATTCCTAATTTGCGATGAGCTAATTGCTAATCGCAAATTGCACCTTCATTCCTATGAGCCTCCTAGCCCATGGAAATGAATGGGTAATTTGCAATTAGCAATTTGCTCATTGCAAATTAGGAATGGTAAAGAATTGCTATTTATTCCTTAAAATTCGCTATTTAGGAAATGCAAAATAGTTTGATGATACATATGGCGGTTCATCTGTAACAAGATAAGAAGCTTAGGGATAGATTTATGATGACTGGCGCATCACCAGGGATGTGCCAGTCATCCTGCGCCGCTGTTCCGCCACCCATGGTGTGCTGCATTTACAATGCGGCGCAGCATGGGGCAAAAATGGCACAGATGCGTGACGTATCTGTGCTGTAAAGGTGGCGCATTGCTGGAGTTGTATCGCAAGTGCGATGCAGCTCCAGCAAGGCTCAGGGGTGCCCCATCTCCACAATGTTGCGTCAAGACCTATGCCTGCTTAAAGCAGGCGCAGGGTTTTGACGCAGCTTTCTCCTATCTGATTGTAAATGTGGCACACCATGGGTGGCAGAGCAGCGGTGCACGTTAACTGGTGCATGCCTGGGGATGTGCCATTTAACATAAATCTGCCCCTTTACATTTAAGTATGTGCAGGGGACACAGAGTCGGTGAGGCTTATCCAAGGTTAAGAAGAGATGAGTCCTGTTCACTGAAAAATTAGACATAGGCTTCACCTGCTCAGCATCGCTGGACATGGCTAAATAATAGCTGCAAAATGTTACTCTTGTTAAACAATTTTACTATTATAATCTCTGAGATTTGTCTCTTACTCTGCAACATCTCATTGTTGTTATCTTTCTTTAAAGATAAAGACAACATCAACATGAGCGACAATCAGCAATCAGTTGATTTTGACCTCATCATTGAACTTGTAATTGAAACATCAGTGGATGTTGATCCCTTGGATGATTTAAATCCTGAGGATGAAGAAGAACGTGATGAGGATGCAGATTTGTCCGAATTATATGACATAGGGTGGGAAGCTGACCTGCTTGATCCTATGGAACTATAAACATTTATTTTTAAAATTTATAATAAATAAAAAGTAAAAATGTAAACCGTTTAATTTAAAAATAAAGACACCTTCAAAAACAGGTTATGTGTAGTGTCTTCAATAAAATATTAAAATATGCTCATAAAATTAGATCAGATTCACATATAAGATAGCACAGGTAACATGAATATAAATTCCATTTCTTTTCTGCTATTTCTGTATTCTAAAATTGCCATGCACTAAAAAATCTTATATGTAAAAATGTAAAGTAGTGTTTTAAGTTTTTGATTACTGTTATTGATGTACTGTTGGGTAATAGTTGTAAATAACATTTTTTAATATATTTTACCACAGATTCAACTGCAGATCATTTCAACATTTCACCATGCCAACGAAAGAAAGACTGAGAAAGGCTGCAAAACGTCAAAGACAGCAGGTGATTGAAAAAAAGCAGCAGTCCTCTAACAAAAAGATTTGTCAAGTCAACAAGAAAGCACCGGGTAAGAGAACAAAAACATTCATAAGAAATATTTGCAGTAAAAAAAATATTACTACAGAAAATGTTTCAGTCCAGAAAAAGAGAAGCAATTCAAATGGAAAGGAAAGGCCAATCAAAAATGTTACTGCTAGAGCAAGAGATAACTCTGTGCATGATAGTAGAAGGAAACAACAGTTTAGGGACATTCGTAAACGAATGTTCCGCAACAGGATAATTGGCAATTTGTTAAAAAATATTAAGAAAGGTCAACAGAAAGTGGTTTTTTATAAGAGAAAAAAAAAAGTTGAGAAAGTTATTGATCAGGCATTTGAAATTAAACGTAAGTTATTTATTTTGATAATCAATAGAATTAGGAAGCTAAACAAGGCAATTTATGATTTCAAAAGAAATAGTAGATGGAAGAGAATAGTTAATCGTAGTAATTTTTGTGAAGTTTTTTCTGGAGAATGGATGCATAGTTCAAGCTGTGAGGCATTTTTCAATGAGGAGAGTTATTTCCAGGATAATGATTTGGTGCATGCAGTTGACACCAGTGGTCGTGCTTATGAAGTGAAAGATGGTTGTCCAGTTGAAAAAGAAAAACTTGTGACAACAGAGGCAGAAGAGGTGTTAGGTAATGAGGTTTTAGGAAGACGTGCTAAGGGTCCTGTGTACACCTGGAAGTGTAGTAGTATTTGCAGTGTGCGACAGGATTCCATCAATTTGCTTTGTGATTTTGTACGGTCATTTAATAAGAAAAGTTTGAAGCAGAAAATAAGGTTGTTGCAAGAATTAGATCCTTGCAGAGTGAGAGAAGTGACAGGTTTGCATGGTCATTCACTGGCTTGTCTTTCCAGGAGAGTATGCCAGAGTGTTTTTCATCATTTCAGGATGCTAGCAGTGCATCATAATAAAGTGAGGAAATTAGTTAGAATGTTGTATTATGCTAAGAGTCCAGCAATTATGCTTAAAAAATTATGTGCTGCTCTTTTGCATGGCTCTGAAATAGATGTGAAGAATATATGTGAAGAAATTGAGTTTTGTTACTTTGGAAGTAAAGAGGAGAATGTTGAAATTGACCAAGAAGAAGCGGGTGATGTGGAAGATAGTGTACAGGTTTCCAGTACAGATAATTTCCAGAGGGAAATTGCCACGTTTCAGGTCAAATCAAGTGAGAGGCCAAATTTCACTTGTGTGTGTTGTCGACGCACTTATTATAAGAATCAGACTAAGTTAGTGGATTTATATGCAAAAAGTGAAAGGGAAAATAATAGTGAATGGAAGGATTTCGCAACATACTTGATGGTAGAAAATTGTTATGATTTGGGATTGGATCAACGTGTGTGTACTTATTGTGGTTGCAAATTAAATCAAAACCAGATGCCTGCTAGAGCAGTTCATAATAATCTGGAATTGGTTGAGATTCCTTCTGAATTGAAGGATTTAAATACTTATGAATCTATTTTGATTCAAAGTATCCATCCCTTTCAGGCTATTGTAAGAATGGAGCCAAAGACAGGGAAATTGCCTCCATCAGATTTACAGAGAGGATTAAAGGGAAGAGTTGTTTATTTGCCTCTAGATTTGAAGAAAAACATTAACACAATTGGAGTAGAAAAAGTGGACGAGGAACCTCTGGTTATCTTAGTTAATGGGGTTCCGACAAAGAATAAGAAAATATGGCAAGATTTAGTAGATGTTAGGAAAGTTAAAAAGGCAACATTGTATTTGAAAAAAAATAATAAATACTATAAGAATGTATATGTTGCAGAAGAGGAAGTAAGTGAGGAAGAGGATAGCGATTTGTGTGCTGGTCAAATTGAGAAAGTAGAAACTTCTACTAGTGAAGAAATATATGAACATTATAGTGTTCATCCTTTGCATTCCAAGGAAGTCATGGGGAATGCTATTGAGTTGTTTCAAATGAAACAAGCCAAAGGGAGTCCCATTAGTGTTTGGGAGGAAAGTTTGGAAGCTCGGTGTTTCCCACAGCTTTTTCCAACAGGTCAGGGAGGAAGATATGATGAGCGACCTCATCAAATTCCTGCTTCTGAATACCGGACTTTGCGATTGTATGCAGGAGATGCTAGGTTTCGACAATGCATTCCTTATTTGTTTCATCTCCTGTTTGAAAGCGATCTGTCTGGACTGTCATATGCAGTGAACCACATCTTGAAAAGTGGTATACACATGCAAAACATCTCGGCAAGTGACTTTATGGATAAAGTCAATGTCCAAGACAGTATTTTGGATTCTCACCTGATTAATCTCATGGCGTGTCAGCGTGGTACTAATGAGTACTGGTACCGTCGTCATGGTGATTTAAAATGTATGCTGAGGAACTTAGGTACTCCCACATGGTTCCTCACTCTGAGCTGTGCCGAGTATGGCTGGGAAGACTTACTTGAATTTCTACGAGAGGCAAATGCTAACGTAGAAAACATCGAATTCAAGACACCCAGAGAACTGTGCTCTTTGGATCCAGTCAATGTATGTAGGTACTTCAATCATAGATTTGAAGCTATGATGTCTTTCATCATGAATAAGAAGAATCCACCTCTTGGAGAGGTGTTGGATTTCTTCTGGAGAAAGGAGTACCAAGCAAGAGGTGCTCCTCATATACATATGTTGCTGTGGATCAAGGATGCACCTAAATTTGGAACGGATCCAGAAGACTCAGTGATGAGTTTTATACAACAGTATTCTACGTGTGCTGTTCCAAACGCAAAGGAGAAGAAAAGCCTAAGAGAAAAAGTTCTGCGTTTCCAAAGCCATCGATGTGGAAAGTACTGTCGTTGTAAATTCCGAAACAAGGACAAGTTCTACACCAAATGTCGTTTCGGCTTTCCACGACCGGTGATTTCTAAAGGAAGAGTAAACAGTTTGATGTCTTCACTGCGACATAATGTGATGAAGAAATCACCTAAAAACACATACAATTTGAAGAGGAACGAAGACTCCAAGTACATCAACGACTACAACCCGGTGATTTTGTCCATGTGGAATGCTAACATGGATATACAGTTTGTGGCTGATAACTGTATGGCTGTGGCTCGGTATGTGACGTCTTACATCACCAAAAAAGAGAAGACAGAATTGAAGGATATGTGGGAGGACATTTCCCATTAAAAGAGCCTCAGCAAGAAGTTGTACAGTTTCAGTCTGAAGATGTTGTCGCATCGAGAAATCAGAGCGTACGAATGTTCTGACCGGTTGTCTTCAGCAAGTCTCTATGCCAAGTCCAGGAGTATCATTTGGGCGAGTCTTGGTCTTGCTGCAACGCGTAATCGAGTTCTCAAACCTGTGCGGGAAATTGAGTATTTGGCGGAAAAGGAGCCAAACAGTACCGACATTTTGAAGACCAACATGTTGGATACATATTATCCAAATCGAAGCATTCACCTCGAGAATGTTTGTCTGTATGAGGTTCTTCAAAATTACATATTCAAGAGGAACATCAAAGAAGATACTGAGAAAGGAGTGTATGCTGTAATAGGAAGTGAGGGATGTCTGGTCAAGCAAAGAAAATGCCACTTGGTAAACCATCGAAAATTGAGTGGCGAATCTCCTGAAAAAAAGGAGTTTTTCTATTTAGCACTTTTGCAACTTTTCAAGCCTTGGCGTGCAGAAGAGGAACTGCTTGGAGATTTTCTCTGTTACGAAGACTCTTTCAATGCCGCCAAGGAGACCATAGAATGTCCTGCTTTTCCCAAATATGTACAAATGTTGAATGCGGAAATTGAGCAGGAAGCAATGATTGCAGCCGAGATTGCCAGAGACAGTTCTCAGGACAGTCAGAGTTCTGCTTCATTGAGTCAGGATCCACTAGGAGGACCTGTTATCGAAAATGAAGCTGCCACTGCTATGAATGAAGTGGAAAGAGCCATGGCACATGCTCAGGAGGATGCGGTTAACTTAGAAGAGTTGGAAAGACAACTCAACGTTGAGCAGAGGAAAATATATGACGAAGTTACCATGCAAATTGATCATGGATTAAGTCATGACAAGAAAGAGTGCTCATGTACGTCGTTGAAGCCTGTCCGACTGTACGTGAGTGGAGAAGCGGGAACTGGAATAAGTTTCCTCATTAAAGCAATTTCATGCTATTTGCAGGAAAGGACAGAGTCATCGCTGTCTTGTGTTGTCACCGCTCCAACTGGACTGGCAGCACATAACAATAAAGGGATTACTTTACATCGTTTACTGATGCTGCCAGTGGAGCATGACAACAAATTACAATATCACAAGCTATCTGGAGATGCTTGTTTTGAAGTTTCAAGAATCTTGAGGAAAATGAAACTTCTTATCATTGACGAAGTAAGCATGGTTTCCAATGTCATGCTTGCCTTTGTGCATTTGAGAATGCAAGAAGTTCTCAAAACAGAGTATGATGTGTTATTTGGTGGCAAACACATCATTGTTTTCGGAGATCTTCTGCAGCTGACACCAGTGAAAGGGCAACCTGTGTTCAAAATGCTCACGCATGAAGATACCAGGAAGTGCCTAGGCAGCATTGGCAACGTCAATATATGGTTAAACTTCAATTATGCTGAACTGCATGAAAATATGCGTCAGGCGAAGGATGAAGTTTACAAGACTATTCTACAAGATGTTAGAATTGGAAAAGTGACCGAGCATGGGAAAGAAGCTTTACATGCACGATTACTGTCAAATTTATATCCAGAACAAGATGTTGTGCCTGAGAATATTTTTCAGAAAATTACTGAGAAGAAATCTGGAATATGTTTGATGCCAACTCTTGCAGAATGTGCCAAATTCAACAACAAAATGTTGCATTTAGAAAAGCAAGAGATTGTGAAACTGGAAGCTATTGACAGAGTAGAGCATATGGGATCAACAATTATTTTGTCTGAGAATCTGAAAACAAAATTGGATTCATTAGAGAAGAGTATATCTAAAACTGCAGGTTTTGAAAAGACTCTGAATGTGTGCTTGAACTGCCGTATAATTTTAAGAAGGAATTTACATGTTGAAAGAGGTCTGGTAAATGGATCAATGGGTAATGTTGTTGATTTTGTAAAATACAGAAATAGAGATGGAATTGAATTTTTAAAAATTAAATTTGATGGCATTGAGGAAGTACAGCTAATTGGTCGTTGTTCTGCTAGATTTTTGCTTGTAAAAGACTTATATGTTCGCCGTAAGCAGTTTCCTGTTTGCTTGGCATATGCGGTGACAATCCATAAATCGCAAGGTTTAAGTGTAGACAGTGCATTGGTGAATATTGGCAGTTCTGTGTTCAAGGAGGGTATGGCATATGTGGCATTGTCACGAGTTAGAACTTTATCGGGATTGTACTTTATTGAGTGTGATGTCACAAGCATTTGTGCGGATCTAGATTGTGTTAAGGAATACAATAGGTTAAGAAGAGAGTATGCGCCACATTTGCCTCAATATCCTTTGTTTGAGAAACGTGTGGTAGGCCGGAAACGAAGAAATGTGACCAATACTGGGGAGGTTGTAGCAAAAAGACGAAAAGTCGATGAACCTGAAATTATAAGCAGAAACAAAAAGGATTCTGTTGAAGATGTTGTTGGTTTTCAATTTGAAAACAGTTCTGGTGTCAACTGCTATGCTAATGTAGTGGTTAATGTTTTGTTTTCTCTAGAAAATGTAAAAGAAGAGATTGTGGTCAATTCTGATCAAAGATTTTGCAGTTTGTTAAATTCTGTGTTAGAGAAATGTAGCACTGATAGAATAAACATAGAAAGTGTGTCTGAAATTCGAAATCTGTTAGACAGATGTTCAGGCCAAACACAATTATCTCAAAATATTCAGCAAGATTGTCAGGAGTTTTTAATGTATATGCTTGATGTATTGCATGCTGAAGGTGTAGATGTAGATCAGCTGTTTGGGCTTTCTTATCAATGGCAGCATGACTGCGAGAACTGTATGGTATCAAGTACTACTAGTGTAGACTCAGAAAGATTTATATATTTAACTTTGCCAGACAGTAAATCAGTCTCCTTTAATAAGCTAGTAAAAGCAGCTGATCACAACACGGAGTGTAGCCAATGTAAATCTGAAATGATGTCCACATTATTTATACGAACATATGGCCAGTATGTTATTTTAATGTTCCAACGATGTAGGCCTGATGGAACAAAATTGACAACTTTGATTAAAAATTTTGTGGCTTCACAGTTGTCAATATCAGGAAGGACTTTTGTAACTGTAGCAATTATATATCATGACGGTCCTTCAATAACATCAGGACATTACACAGCTTATTTAAAGTCTAGAAATGGCTGGTCATTCTGCAATGATTCTGTTTTAATTTAAAAAAAAAAATTGCCGTATGACCTTAAAAACTCTTACCTGGTGTTTTTAAAACCAAAATTTTAGGGAAAGAATCTCGGGATGTGCTCTGAGGAATTTCAAGAAGTTCTAATGGCTCCTACACGATTTGGCCTTGAGGATAAGTGTAGTTCAGAGACATAACTTCTAACCATAAGACTGGACGTCATGGAGAAATAAGTGCACTTTGAATGAGTTCAGAAAAACTATTTCTTTTTATAAGCTAATTGAAGCAGCCAATCAAAACATAGAGTAGAGGGAATGTAAGTCTGCAATGCTGTCTACTGTTTTACATTGCTTTGTGATTAAAAGTGATGTAGAGAATTAAATAATTGTAGTAGTCATAGAGGTAGTGTAAGTCTGCTTCATAGTAAGCAGTATCAGTGTCATAGGAAATGTAGAACATGACTGAGCAAGAAGGGGAAGATATTACTATTCCAGGATTGTGAAAATGATCTTCAACATTTTAATTCTGAAAGTTGCAGAAATGCCAAATGACGGGATTGGCTTACAACAAATCCAAGAGTTATAAATGGCTCTGATAAGATTTGGCCTTGTGGAAATTTGTGGTAGAGAGCAAGAAGTCATTTATTGCATGTAACATGTTTTTAAAAACGATGGAGGTTTTCTTTCAGAAAGTGGCGGGCTGAAAGTAATAACAGCACAACAGAGTGTAAGCTGTTCATAGGACATCCTTTGACGTCATGGAAAGTAAGTTAACTTTAAGGAGTTCTGAATTCTGATTTGTTATGTTGTATGGGTTTTTTAAACACAATCATTTTGATTGTGTTTTTTTTTCCCCGCTGTTATATGATGAATACCTTCAAGTCACTGTTTTTAGTGAATTTTGATACATTCTGAGAACAGCAAAAATAAACCATTTAACATGTATAATTAATTCTGTACTGTTTGCATTTATGATGTATATGTAGAACTGTGTAGGAGGCATGGAGAAGGTGAGGCTTCTGTAAGTGTCAAAGTTGTTGCATGCAGTGCTGCACTTCTGCGTACTCTTTCATATGCTGGACTACATCTGCACAATGAGATACCTAAGCAAAGGAAACACAAGTGATGTGATTGTGAAATGAGCAAAAGAAATTGCACGTATTTCAATTACATCACCTGTGTTTCCTATCATTACGAATCACATTGTGCAGATCAAGTTTAGGTCTGTCCAGGGAAACAGAGGAGGTTTGGCCTTTGTTCAAGAGTGCAGTGGACATGACTCACTTCATTGGTAGGACTGCAAATGTATTATCTTCTCTGTACTCTTCAACAACTCTAAATTTCATCTGCAAGTGCAGTAGGCCTCACCTCAAACAAACCTCTGGATAGGACACATCTTATTGGCATCCTGAAGCAATCATTTAAAATTTTAGTGTCTTGCGACACTTTTCTGAGACAACAGCAATGCAAAAGATGCACCATGTTTTAAGATAGGCCTCACTTCATCTGCAACAAAATACTGTTAGTTTAAAATGTATATCTTTAGGACTGTGTAGGGGGCCTGGAGAAGCAGAAGCTTCTGTAAGTGTCAAAGTTGTTGAAAAACTGTTTGTCCTTCAATCTTTTCCCTTGTCTTTTGTAATTTTTAAATACATGTTTTAATATTTTTCAAATGTTTGTTCTCTCTTTCACAGATTGAAAGTATAAAAACAAAAAGTGAGTAATTTAACGACAATTATAAGGTAAATGTTTTGTACTCTTTTCGTTACATTTCTATCACATTTAACTTCTATTAGTTCCACTGCTTCATTTCTTTAACCCTCAGTTTCCTGCCTTTGCTACTTCCCTCATTCCTTTCTCTATTACCTACTTACTCAACTCCTTCCACTCTTTTTCTCAGTCCCTCTCTTCTCATAGTTCCTCACTCTTGTTCACTCACTCCGTCTCTATTACTCTTAGTGTCTTTGACTGATCACTCTATCACTACTTGTTCATAATGCTTTCTCTGTGTAGTTGAAGCACACTAAGGGGCATATTATGAACACAGCCAATAAAATTATTGCTGTTTTTATTGGCAGAAAACTGGTGCAAAAGTGGTTTTAGCGGCAGTTTCCTGCCGCAAAAGCGGCTTTAGCGACACATTTCTGCCGATAAAAGCTGCAAAACTTTTATTGCCTATGTTGATGATATGGCTCTATGTTACTTACATTTCTTTGCTGTTTCAATTAATCTTTTTCTGTTATTTTTTGTTTTCTGTTTTCTATTTTTTCTCTCTGTTATTCCCCATGTTTTAATCTTATTTTGAACATTCACTCACATTCTCCAAGAAACTCTTCTTTGTTATTGTTCTACTCTCTTTTTTTTTCTTTCACTTCCTTATCTATTTTGTTTTTCACAATTATACCCTCTTCCATCTTTTCTTCGGTAAATAGATCTATTAAACAGTATCTCTTCTTTACTCCCTATAGCTGTCTTTCTTTTAACATCACTCTCTGTTTACTTTCCTTATACTTACTCTTTTTTTTTTTTTGGTTAGCTCCCGGTCCGCGTACCGGGAAGCTAACCGGGAAGCGAACCAAAAGAAATAGAGCTTGCCAGAGTGCTAAACATTCTAGCAATTTTTTTTGAAAGGGGAGGTAGTTCTGAAAAGAACTTTTTTTTTAATGTTTTTGTTGTTTTATATATATTTTTTTTTTTTTGAACATTTTTTGTTTTTTTTGTATTTTTTGAACGATTTTATATTTTTTTTGGTTTTTTTGGGGGGGGGAAACAACAAAAAACAGGCATTGAAAAGGGCTCAACAGGAGCAAAAAAAAAATTACTGGGGGCGGTTAGGGCAATTATGATTGTTGTAAGCTAGGTTTATTGAATTGATACTCATGTTGCCACATGCTATCAACGCACCACAGTGCATACAAGTATGTTTCATGTGGCCAAAATTCTTTTGGATGTTTGGCACAGTTTCCCGTGCCTCTGCTGGTGTCAATGATATTGACGATCTTGACCTGGCCACAGGAGTTGATGTTGGATTTTCTTCCATATCCCGTATTTCCGCCCGGCTGTAGTTGAGTGGATGCTTCCTGGTCATGTGCCTATGCATGGTATAGTTCCCATAACTATACTTTTTATCAGTCCCTCTTGATAATTTATCTTTGCAGATGAGGCAGGTGACATACCTCGCATTCACTTTCTTTTGCCCTGGAGGGATTGAATAAAACTGCCAGATGAAACTGGCTTTCCTATGTGAAACCCGGGGCATCTCTTCCAAGAA
Organism: Lissotriton helveticus; assembly: GCF_964261635.1. NCBI lineage: Eukaryota > Metazoa > Chordata > Amphibia > Caudata > Salamandridae > Lissotriton > Lissotriton helveticus. Next base: position 1,413,983,679 of record NC_136067.1, on the reverse strand, counting down.
CTGTGGTTCTTCTCTCTCCTCTTCCTCTATTTCTTCTTCTTCCTCCTCTGTGTTGGTCATGACCTGGGGAGGTGGTCCTCTCTTCCCATGAGGAGGTGGAGGTGGTGGTGGGGGTGCACCAGCTGAAGCAACTACTGAAGCCATTTCTCAAGTATTAATAAAGGTCTTCCTCTCACAATGATGAAAGTCAGAGTGAGGAAAGAAGGAGGGGTTTTCATCATTTGGGAAAAACAATAGTTCTCAACCAATGAAAAGTGTTATTTTTAGGTCACCTGACCTAGCCTTACATGATTATGAAACCAAAAGTGAAATGAACCAATGAAAAGTGTTATTAACAAGTCACATGACCTGTTATGCTTACGTTAGGCGCTCCGGTCCGCGCCCCGGATAGCTTCCGGGTCGCTGCGCTTCGCACCTCGGTCCGCGCCCCGGGGCACTTCCGGGTGCGCTAACGCGGTACGTCATAAGACGCATTACGCGGCAACGCGATACGTCGCGCTTTCGCGACGCGACGCGGATCGCTTCCGGGGAGCTGCGTTTCGCGCCTCGGTCCGCGCCCCGGGGCACTTCCGGGTGCGCTAACGCGGTACGTCATAAGACGCATTACACGGCAACGCGATACGTCGCGCTTTCGCGACGCGTCACGATGTTGATTTCTAAAGCGGCAGTTGCGCAAACGGAACGTTTACCGGTTCGCGGACTGGGTCGCGGTATCAATATGAGCTAACGGGAAGCTTCCCGGTTCGCGGACCGGGAGCGAAACAAAAAAATATTAAAAAAAAAATTATTAATAAACATATAAAATATATTTTTGGATTTAAAGAAGAATACATTTTACAGCTATAGATATTAGCTTTTAAAAAACCAATGAAATTCACTGAAAAAACCATAGGTTATAGACCATATATAGTTAGGAATTAGCATTTACAAAACCTTGAAAATTCACTGAAAAAACCATAGGTTATACACCATATATAGTTAGGAATTAGCATTTAAAAAACCTTATTTTACTCACACAAAACCATTGAAATTCCATATATAGTTAGTTGTACTAACTATATATCGCGCACCCGCAATCCACTGCTGATCATGTCACATATTACATCATTCATGACATGGTCAGTGACATCACTGATGACATCACTGATGACATCTCAAATGACATCACTGATGACATCACTGATGACATCTCATTTGACATTACTGATCACATCACTGATGACATCATTCATGTGATAATACGATGAAGCTCTTCAGACTCTAATATAACCTTAGATACACTCAGTGTAAACAGACACTCACAGACTGTCACTCATCCATGGAGTTACTCACACACCTAGTCAGTCATGCAAAGAATTAATCACACCTCCATTTCCTCAACTATACAGTTATACACACCTTACTTATTCAAACATATACTAACACATATTTACTCTCTTATACAATCCCTGATACAAGTTCACAATGATCCATACAGCCACTCACACATTCCCTGGCTCTTTTGCACAGTTATTTATATATGTCAACTCTCACATGTACTGTGTTTTACATATGTACTTACTTTGACATGTAGCACTGAGATATCCATTCACTCACCAATACACTGATGCACACAGTCAACCGCCCATACAGCTGTTTCCACATGCACTTTTGAACCCATACATCTAGTGAATCAACTGCTCACACATCTATGCACAGAGTCATACACCTCCCAGCCACCCACACACACACTCAGTCTCCCATACAAATACTTGGGCAACCAATCAATAACCCATATAGTTACTCATATAGCTACTGAACAACACATGCAGCAGTTTTCAGAACAACAGACATAATGATGCACAAATTAAGACAGTTTAGTCACTAACCCATGCACTCAGTGAGACACATTTAATCACTCATTCATACAGTCAGTCATGCACCTACTAAATCCTTCATCCAGACACTTATACATCCACTCATTCTTAAATATGTAAGACATATTTTAACTTTACAGAAAAATACAGTCACTGGATTTTGTCATCAGTGATGTCATTAGTGATGTCATCAGTGATGTCATTTGAGATGTCATCAGTGATGTCACTGACCATGTCATGAATGATGTAATATGTGACATGATCAGCAGTGGATTGCGGGTGCGCGATATATAGTTAGTACAACTAACTATATATGGAATTTCAATGGTTTTGTGTGAGTAAAATAAGGTTTTTTAAATGCTAATTCCTAACTATATATGGTCTATAACCTATGGTTTTTTCAGTGAATATATATATATATATATATATATATTCCTGTGCGAAACTCCATCTATTTCCTGGAGCAAAAATTGAGGCGCACTCAAAGGGGTAATTTTCTTAATTTATTCGATCACAACACAAACGGCCCGACAGACGCGTTTCGGCTACACGCCTTTGTCAATGTCGGGGAGGTTACATTTTCACACAATTATATGAAAAATATTCAAAAACTCATTGCGTGAGAGGAACCAATCACAGTCTTGCTACAACAATTGTATTCAATTCATAAAAACTGTTGTAGGACATTCATATCGTTACATTTCCTGTGTTCAGTGGGGGCCATTTTGTAATGTGTATCTCTGGAGGGGAAATTCATTTAATTCCTCAAATTCATTCTTAGAGATTCTCCTATTGTCCCTTCCTTATCCTGAATCAAATTATAAAACACGATATTTCACCATTAGTTTCGACATATGTTATCCAAAAACTCATTTCCTTCAAGCCCTGAATGGGCATTGGTGATCATGTATGTATGTATATATATGTATCACTGCTCCGAGACTGCACCGAGTCCTTGCACTGACGGGCGGGTGCTCCCCAGCGGAGGGTGGAGGCTCCCAGATTCCTGCGGTACTCCCCCGTGTGACGTCATCAGCAGTGCATTGCACGCGCAAGTTATAGTGAGTCCAACTAACTATAACGTGGGAATTTCATTGGTTTTATTCGAGTAAAATTTCCAGCTAACTATAACTGGTGTCAAACCTACGTTTTATCAGTGAATATGTATATATATATGTATACATACATATATATATATTATATATATGTATATATATATATGTATGTATATACGCGCTTTTGGAGGTCCCCGCAGCTCAAAGTCGGCTTCAGCAACTACTGGTCTCTGCTTCGGTGGAATCTTGGCTAAATCCGTGGTAACGGAAGGACTGAAGCCCACCTCCGCACCTGGGAAAAGAAGAGGCGGTGTTGTTCTCATCGAGGGCACCCTGGGCCAGTTGGACTCCCGACCCGCCCCCGCCAAAGATTGACCTGGGTCAAGGGGGTTGCTGCGGTTGGGGAGCTGAGGAGGCGGCGATATACGGCGATCACACTCGACTTGGGGGCCAAAGTCAACAGGCACAATACCCACCCCCTGCAACACTGACCCACACCCAAAGGCATTCTGGGACTTGTAGTAAACAGACGATCGGTTACTAGTAGGAAGTGTATGCTGAGACTACTCACCTTGGGGGCGGACTTATGTGCATCATTTACCAGGATGGGGCAGGGCATTTACCCCCAGATGGACATCCTGTTTCATACCCCGGCGCTGAAGAAGGCGTCATGGACGCCGAAATGCATTCGCAATGGGTGTGCTGCTGCTGAATAAAGGTGCCTCCACTGTTCTCCCCTGCTGTGGCCTCTATTTCTTCATATGTTTGGAGGAGTTCTACCCATTTGTCAGCACGAGTTCCAGAGTCGCGCTTTTGGAGGTCCCCGCAGCTCAAAGTCGGCTTCAGCAACTACTGGTCTCTGCTTCGGTGGAATCTTGGCTAAATCCGTGGTAACGGAAGGACTGAAGCCCACCTCCGCACCTGGAAAAAGAAGAGGCGGTGTTGTTCTCATCGAGGGCACCCTGGGCCAGTTGGACTCCCGACCCGCCCCCGCCAAAGATTGACCTGGGTCAAGGGGGTTGCTGCGGTTGGGGAGCTGAGGAGGCGGCGATATACGGCGATCACACTCGACTTGGGGGCCAAAGTCAACAGGCACAATACCCACCCCCTGCAACACTGACCCACACCCAAAGGCATTCTGGGACTTGTAGTAACCAGACGATCGGTTACTAGCAGGAAGTGTATGCTGAGACTACTCACCTTGGGGGCGGACTTATGTGCATCATTTAACAGGATGGGGCAGGGCATTTACCCCCAGATGGACATCCTGTTTCATACCCCGGCGCTGAAGAAGGCGTCATGGACGCCGAAATGCATTCGCAATGGGTGTGCTGCTGCTGAATAAAGGTGCCTCCACTGTTCTCCCCTGCTGTGGCCTCTATTTCTTCATATGTTTGGAGGAGTTCTACATACATATATATATATATATATATATATACACATATTACTGCCGATTCCTCAATCACCTCCACATCCGGTTTCAAGGAAAAACGGCACACCAGGTAGGTTCAGGCACAATTAGTCTTTAATGTGCACTCTCCAAACAAAGACAACGCGTTTCGGCAAAAAGCCTTTATCAAGTGGCCACCATTTTAATACAATGTGTATTTAAGTCCTTCTTCCAATCGGTAAACAATAGACATGGAAAAAATATGTATACGATCGTTTTCATCCATATCGATGTAACCATGTATCTTACAATTTCATATCATTGTGCGATATCATTCTAATTTATATAAGGAGGAAAATAATTGATCACATTGTATAACACAATTCGTTTAGTTAACACATGTTAATAAGGATTTTGAAGGATTTCAGTGTGTTTTAGTGAAAGCTAAGACTTCTGGGCAATGTAGTTTGCATGGTAAAAAATTCTTATCATACAACGTTTTGGGAATTCACCATTCGGCACTTCATTCGTATATTTCGAAGGCATCAGTGTAACGTGTCACTCCTGTGTTTAACCTCAACTAATCAACATATTAGGAGAATCATAACATCCACAGAATCGTGCAACATTCAATTATGATTTTTTTCTGTAGAGAATAGTTAATACATATGCATACTAGTGAAATCTTAATTAGTGCCCAACTCATACAGTACTTTTGCGAATGGTATCTCACAACCAATAGTTAAGAGGATATAGCAGAATTCCGCTATCCAGTGGCCAAATTAGTAATTCATACAAAACATCAGGAGCTCCCGTGCCACGTCCTACGAAAAAACATCATTTAGTGTTTCTATTCAGGTGGCCCTTTGCTATGCGAGTGCAAACAGTGTAGTGAAAAGTGAGTGGGTAAGGGAAATAAAGTGCAAAAGTGCCTATTATTTTGTTTAAAAAAATGTGCGAAAATCAAATTAATAAATTAACAATAAAGTACAACAATTATTAAGTGTATCTCCCATCCTGGGATACACCGGGTATACTATGGAGTAGGATATAGGGATATCACTGAAGGACAAGCCTGCCCCTCTTATATGTACACAATTGTGGAAATAAAACACATCCATGCATAAATTCGGTATCCCGCATACTCCTTGTGATTCTATTCCCCAGTGTATTATTAAAAGGGTGTGTGGTTAAAAACTTATTCGAGCACATTTGCTGAGTCCTTACATCTCCCAAATCCCAGACAGTCATATTGGATTGTCCCTACTTCATGTACCAATATGTGATGACAGTTCTTCCCCGCAGTTCAGACCCCTCGGGATTTTGCTGTCTATGTCTATGATGTGTTTTGACTCAAGGACTCTTAGACGCGTTTCACAATCCCCACCCCGTATGTGTTTGGGGACCCTGTCGATTCCGCAGAACATTAGACTCGCATTATTGCTGTTATGCTTTTCGGCATAATGTCGAGCCATGGGATAGTTATGATCCCTGTTGGTGATCGCGCGGAGGTGTTGTAGGATTCGTACCTTCAGTTGATGTTTCGAGCTGTCTACATACTGGAGGCCACATGGGCACTCCAGCAGGTAGACAACACAATCACTGTTACAGTTAATCTGTTGCTTGATCGTTTTTTTCTGTCCCGTCCCTACTGTGTATTCCTTACAGTTCTTTCCATTACGATCTGCTTTGCAGCTCCCACAGGTTGTAAACCCAGTGGGTATAAGCCAACTTGTTTTGGCTACTTCCTGAGGGTAACTGTGTACTAATTTGTCCTTAAGGGACCTTGCTTTACGGTAAGTGATCTGGGGTTTATCTACCACATATGCTCCAATGATCGGGTCAGCCATCAATAGATTCCAATGTGATCTCATTATCTTCTCTAGTGTTTATGACCCTCTACTAAAATTGGTGGTCATACGTGGAATATGTGGTGCACTCCTAATGGACAGTTGCTCCTTTTTCTTAGCACTTATAGATATTTTGAACAGGGCCTCCTCATGTGTGATAGTCCCTACTTTTTGTTGGTCCCTAATTAGTACTTTGGATGGATAGCCTCGTTGTTGGAAGCGTCCCATCATAGTTCCCTTTTCTCTCTCGTAATCTTGGTCTGTGCTGCAATTTCGGCGAGCTCTTAGGAGCTCGCCATATGGAATGCTGTTCTTCAGCGGTACTGGATGCTGACTGGTTGAATGCAAAATTGCCTTGCCCGCTGTGGACTTGCGAAACAGGCGAGTAGTGATGGTGTTCTGCTTAATTTCTACAGCTATATCCAAGAACTCACAATAAGTTTCACTCATAGTGTAGGTAAATTTTAGATTCAAATTGTTGGTTCCTAGCTACTCAATATATTCCTTTGCCAGTGTCTTTGGGCCATTCCATATCCGGAACAAGTCGTCAATGTATCTGACCCACATAATAATGTGGTCAGTATACATTTCCGATTCGTGGGACCACACTTGTTGTTCTTCCCACCAGCCTAGGAAAAGATTCGCTAGGCTGGGGGCAAAACAAGTTCCCATCGCGGTCCCGGACCGCTGACGGTACACCGATTTCTCATAAAGAAAAATATTCTCCTTTAGGCAAAATAGGATCATAGCCTCTAACATTTTATTATGGTCCCAATGTTCAATGTGTCTGCTTCTCAGAAAGTACATGCAGGCCGCTATCCCTTTCTCCTAATCAATGCATGTATATAGTGAACAGACGTCCATACTAATCAATATTTAACCATCCTCCCATTTGATACCATGTAATCTTTTCAAAAGATCAGAACTGTCCTTACAGTAAGAGTTCAGATTCTGGACATACTCAGCAAGGTAGAGCAAGGTAGAAGTCAAGAAAAATGGAGATATTCTCTAATAATCCTCCATTAGATGACACAATTGGACGCCCTGGTGGTCTAGTGGGATCCTTATGCAGCTTCGGCAAGAAGTAAATGCACGGGATGCGGGGCCGGTCTTTCCTTAAGAATTTGTATTCATCTGTATCAAGGAGCCCACTGTGGTACCATCCTCCCAATAGTGTATGATAGTCTCTGATAGTTTTCTTGTATTTTTCCCAATCAATTATTTCATAGCATTTAGTTGCTTCATTGCCTCTTGATGGTAATCTGCATAATTCATTATAACAACGTTGCCCCCCTTATCGGAGGGCTTGATTACAATTTTCGGGTCATCCTCTAGTGTTTTCAATGCCATTCTTTGTTCCTTCGTTAAGTTTTCCCTTTGTATGTTCTTAAATTTATTCCTTGTTCCTTTCAGATCTGCAATAATTGCGGAGTTGTAGGCTTCAATGTTATCATACGGTACATTGGGATTAAATTTAGTCTTAAAGCGTAGTCCGCTGTGTTTTATCTCTTTATTCATGATGCCACATGTTTGCAGAATTATGTGGTCACTATTCTCACTTATGTCCCCAACTTCAAGTTCGTACATGTCTTTTAGCAAATCCATGTCTCCAACCTGGAGATTCATATTGCTATTGTCATCAGTTCTAGTAGTAATTGTTTTTGATTTAGTGCGAGTCTGATACATTTTCAATAATTTTAGTTTCCGAATGAACAAAAACAGATCGATTCTGGTGTCGGTGTAGTTGAACACAGTACTTGGGCAGAAGGATAGTCCTAATTGCAGTATAGAGATTTCAGTATCAGTTAGGCTGCGTTCAGAGAGATTAACAACGGTTTTATTTTCTTGCTGTTCACTCATGGAAAAATTTCCCATGATGGCCAGTTGTTTATGTTTTCTTTTTAGTCGTCGTCTTCTTCCACCGTCACGCGACCTCTTCCTTTGCCTCTTTTTGTTCCTCTGCCCTTTGTCTGACCCCTGGTTTGTGGTCTGTTCTGTGTTGTTTGTTCTTTGTTCTCTTTTAGAATCTGGAATGTGTATATGTATATATATGTATGTATATATATGTATATATTACCTACTGGTAGTTATAGTTAGGACCTAGTTTCCATAGGAAATCTGCAACATTCTATTGAGAATAACTTTGGCGCCGGTGGACGAATCTTTGCGAATTTCTCAAAGAAGACGGCCTGCTCCGCTCCGCTCCTTCCCTGAAAGTTTGGGGGGGATTCGTCAAGTGGGGGCTGAGATAAAAGGGGGGTAGAAAGGTAGAGTCCGGCTCGCAGATTACGCTTTTCTTTGAATGGTGTAAATCTGTTCAGTAGTTGCTGAGAAAATTAACTTTGAAAAAATATATATTGGGCTATATATATGTTAGAGCCCAAATGTAGCCCAATGTAGCCCAAAGATGGCCACCAGAGACAAAAAAAAACAAATGTAGCCCAAATATCAGCCAGATGTAGCCCAACTATAGCCCAATTACAGAATGTCCCAGAGTGTTCTAAAGAACAACTAGAGCGCTAACAGTCTTACTTATGACAAAAGTATGGCACACCTGAAGTCATCTTGATTGGAATAAAGTGTTAACACTTACAAAATTTAATTTGCAAAGGAACAAAATGAGGGGGTTCATTTTGCCATAGAAATTATGATTAGTGCTGAAGAATGAAAAATTAGGGCACATTTTGAGTGACTTCTCAAATCCTCTTTTATTACATAAAAAAATTCTGATACGCAGTCTCCCAAGATGGCCACCAGAGACAAAAGAGCCCAAATGTAGCCCAAATATCAGCCAGATGTAGCCCAACTATAGCCCAATGACAGAATGTCCCAGAGTGTTCTAAAGAACAACTAGAACGCTAACAGTCTTACTTATGACAAAAGTATGGCACACCTGAAGTCATCTTAATTGGAATAAAGTGGTAACACTTAATACATTTAATTTGAAAAGGAACAAAATGAGGGATTTCATTTTGCCATAGAAATTATATATATATATATATATATATATATATATTCACTGAAAAAACCATAGGTTTTAAACACGTTATAGTTAGGAAGTAGCATTTAAAAAACCTATGAAATTCACTGAAAAAACCATAGGTTTTACACACGTTATAGTTAGGAAATAGCATTTACAAAACCTATGAAATTCACTGAAAAAACCGTAGGTTTGACACCAGTTATAGTTAGCTGGAAATTTTACTCGCATAAAACCAATGAAATTCCCACGTTATAGTTAGTTGGACTCACTATAACTTGCGCGTGCAATGCACTGCTGATGACGTCACATATTACATCACTCATGACGTGGTCAGTGACATCAGTCATGACATCACTGATGGCACCATCCTTGTGACAGAGTGACAGACCTCTTTTCACTGTAATATAACCCTTGAAACACATTCAAAAATAGAAACTAAAATTTTCAAAAAAATGGATACCCATACCAGTTACAACAACCAATTCAATAATTCCACCATCTATATACACATCCTTTCATTGATCAACAGTTCTATATAGCCACTCGTACATATACTCACTCATGATATGTAGTGATACACCTATACATCCTGTTACACACCGACAGTCATCCAAAAGATACTCTCACACATATTCACACATGCAAATAAACTATTGAACATTCATTTATTTGCATATACAGCTATACACACACAACCACCTTACTTCTATGGAAACTTACACATACTTACTCTCTTAAACAATCACTTATAGAAACACATACTTATCTAAACAGGAACTCTTACAATCTCTTTCTCTCACATATACTCACTTATATACATCAATATTCACATATATTAGATTAAAACATTTGTAGTTACTAATAAAGACACTAGTGAGACAGTCATTCACTCACTAACACACACATATACACACTCTTCCACCCATACAGTCCTGCACATATGCTGTCTTCAAAACACATACAAAGAGAGAGTCAGTCATTCATGCATCTATGTGTTAAGTAATACCCCCACCAAACCATACAAACACTCATACTGATACTTACAAAAACATCTAATAACCCATATACATACACATGTAGCTACTCACCAACCCATGCAACCACTTATACACAAAGTGAAACACTAATACATATATTTAAATATTTAAACATTACTCTCTAATATATGTATTCACTAAGATACACTTAATAAACCAGTTAACCAATCAATAAAAAAAAAAAACATCCAAGTAATCACTTATTTAAACATTTATTCTTCCATCAACTTTTACATATACTTATATAACACATATTAATTTTTTAAAAAGACACAAATTCACTGGATAGTGTCATCAGTGATGTCATGACTGATGTCATTGACCATGTCATGAGTGATGTAATATGTGACGTCATCAGCCGTGCATTGCACGCGCAAGTTATAGTGAGTCCAACTAACTATAACATGGGAATTTCATTGGTTTTATGCGAGTAAAATTTCCAGCTAACTATAACTGGTGTAAAACCTACGGTTTTTTCAGTGAATATGTATATATATATATATATATTCACTGAAAAAACCATAGGTTATAGACCATATATAGTTAGGAATTAGCATTTAAAAAACCTTATTTTACTCACACAAAACCATTGAAATTCCATATATAGTTAGTTGCACTAACTATATATCGCGCACCCGCAATCCACTGCTGATCATGTCACATATTACATCATTCATGACATGGTCAGTGACATCACTGATGACATCTCAAATGACATCACTGATGACATCACTGATGACAACATCCAGTGACTGTATTTTTCTGTAAAGTTAAAATATGTCTTGAGTGGATGTATAAGTGTCTGGATGAAGGATTTAGTAGGTGCATGACTGACTGTATGAGTGAGTGATTAAATGTGTCTCACTGAATGCATGGGTTAGTGACTAAACTGTCTTAATTTGTGCATCATTATGTCTGTTGTTCTGTAAACTGCTGCATGTGTTGATCATTAGCTATACGAGAGGCTATATGTGTTATTAATTGGTTGCCCAAGTATTTCTATGGGAGATTGAGTTTGTGTGGGGGTGGCTGGAAGGTGTGTGACTCTATGCATAGATGTGTGAGCAGTTTATTCACTAGGTGTATGAGTTCAAGAGTGCATGTGGAAACAGCTACATGGGCAGTTGACTGTGTGCATGAGTGTATTGATGAGTGAATGGATATCTCAATGCTACATGTCATAGTAAGTACATATGTAAAACACAGTACATGTGAGAATTGGCATATATAAATAACTGTGCATGAGAGCCACTGAATGAGTGAGTGGTTGTATCGATCATTGTGAACTTGTATCAGGGATTGTATAAGAGAGTAAATATGTGTTAGTATATGTTTCAATAAGTAAGGTGTGTTTAACTGTATAGTTGAAGAAATGGAGGTGAGATTGTTTCTTTGCATGACTGACTGGGTGTGTGAGTAACTCCATGGATGAGTGGCAGTGTGTGAGTGTCTGTATACACTGAGTGTATCTAAGGTTATATTAGAGTCTGAAGAGGTTTATCGTATTAGCACAAGAATGATGTCAAATGAGATGTCATCAGTGATGTCATCAGTGATGTCATTTGAGATGTCATCAGTGATGTCATCAGTGATGTCACTGACCATGTCATGAATGAGGTAATATGTGACATGATCAGCAGTGGATTGCGGGTGCGCGATATATAGTTAGTGCAACTAACTATATATGGAATTTCAATGGTTTTGTGTGAGTAAAATAAGGTTTTTTAAATGCTAATTCCTAACTATATATGGTCTATAACCTATGGTTTTTTCAGTGAATTTTCAAGGTTTTGTAAATGCTAATTCCTAACTATATATGGTCTATAACCTATGGTTTTTTCAGTGAATTTCAATGGTTTTTTAATAGCAAATATCATAAGCTGTCGAATGTCAAGTACGTGGTAAGTGAAAACATTTTCGTGTTTATGCACACTGATCTGCTTTGAATGGTGCCCCCCCCCTCATTTCTATTAGGAGTACTCTCTCTTTGCAGATAGTGAAAGGTAGTTAACGCAGGCGTTTGCCCCCGTTGTAATCCGTCGTGCCTGCTTCTCTCTCCATTTGATTGATTGTTATCCAAGTATTTACTGTTTTAGAATTAGTTCTCTTTGGTTCATTCTCTATTTACAAACAAACACAGAGTCGCAATACTCTGTTTAGTCTTTGCAGATAACGAAAAATCGTGTAAAAAAAAAAAGAAAAGGAATCGAGCAAAATCAGTAGGCCACTAATGGGATCTCTTTTTGACCTCGCTAAAATAGAAACATTAGGAACAACCCCTCATGACAAATACAAAACTAGTGAGATGAACTGAACTCCACACAATGATGGCTGCAAAACAGCTCGGCTCCGCCACCCACCCCGCCCAAAATAACGATAAAGAACGGCTGCCATGATTGGTTGCGGAATGACCACGACGGAGCTACGAAATGGTGCTGCTCTCATGCTAACCCCAGCTTCAGTCTGAAACATCCAGAAACACTGTAGACTACCAATTCGATCAGTTCCGGTAGCGCCCCAATGTAACCCGGTAGAGAAGAACTAGCCCTCCCCTCTTTGACTGATGGTTCTTGTTGCCTGTCCCTTCTGTTGCCATTTAACAGAACTATTTAGCCTGCTGAAAGGGGTTGTGTTCCGACCGCTGGTTGGTGGAGACATTTTGACTATATTCTGTACCTGCGTTGTCGCATAATGCGTCATATGACGCGCCGCGTTAGCGCATCCGGAAGTCATCCGGGGCGCGCAGCGCGTAACGTAAGCATAACAAGTCATGTGACTTGTTAATAAAACTTTTCATTGGTTCATTTTACTTTTCTTATTGTAATGATGAAAGGCTTGGTCATATGACCTAAAAATTACGCTTTTCATTACTTCCGAACATTATTTTTTCTTAAATATATGTTATAATGTTCCAGGCTAATGTACTTTCCCGGAAATTTTACAACTGTCCTGCAAGTAAAATATATTCTTTTTTCGAGAAAAAGAGCGTTTCTTCGTCCCATGATGGAGCCGTTGAGCAAAAGAGGGTCGACCTGCTGTCTTAGTCGCCGATACGCCTGAATATGAGATTCTTATCGATCACTTTATGTTGCAGGAATAGAAAACACAACAGCCCTTGACCATTTATCTTTACTGCGTTCCTTCGTATTATACCTTTTACCCTTCATGTAATTGGTCTGCTTTATTTCACTTGCCTTTTAATGATTCTAAAACAGTCACTATTATTAAAAACTTTACCAATGTATATACTACTACCATGTTTTCTTTTAAAAACCTTTATTGTGAAAATGTCATTATACAAATACGAGCCTATAACCACGTGGGCCTGCCACAGAGCAAACTGTAATCGTATATGATGAATAGACATTTACACTGTAGAGGAACGTAACGGGCGGGCCATTAGGTTGCAAGAACTAAGGTGTCTAACAGTTACGGAATCGGTGGACGTACATTTTATAATTAAAATACGACAGGGCCAGTTACAATAAAATTATCTAGATATACATTTGCGGGCAAGTACCATGGGTGACGTTAATTCGAACTTTCAACAGTACAGTAATCAATAACACATCAGAACTTAATATCAATAGGGATGTCGAAATAGTCAATCAATTCTCGTCCCCGCCCGCCATGTACTTCAAAACTGCATACGTATCTCGTGATTTCAAGGTTCTGCAACCAGTACACAACAAGGAGTTACGAGTCCCATTTATTCCGGCGCCATTTTGGGCGAGGACGGGCAGGTCCAGGATATAGTCAAAATGTCTCTACCAACCATCGACTATGATGATGTTCATATGCTGTATTTATTAGAGCAACACTCATCTGTCCACATGAAATTAATTTGCCACAATCTAAACATGTCATTTTAATCTTTCCAAAGTTCTTCTAAATATTTGGGACCGTTTCCCTTGCCTCTGAAGCTCTCAGTGCCACTTCTTTGATGAATGTACTAGCAGGTCAGGGGTTCTCCTCCAAATCTCTCTTTTATGCAGCACTATAATTAATTGGTGCCACCTCTCCATATGACGATGCATGGTATAGTTACCACAACTATATTTTTTTTCGGTTCCTCTGGAGAGTTCATCGTGGCAGATGAAGCGTGTAACGTACCGGGCATTTACCTTTTTTTGCATGTACAGGAAAGGAAAAAAAAAAATCGAGCGTCCGAGTTCTAAGGTGTCCCAGGGCCATTTTAGTGGACCAGGCCCAAATCCAAAGAACAGGCCGCCATTTTGAGAGTCCTCTTGCAGCCGCCTGTCGCTGTAGCATCAAGAGCAGCCGAAACTCAGCTGAATGGCAACTGAAACGGTAAAGGGGCGCCCCACTACAGCAGACGAGCCTCCACCTAGGAAGGCCCATTCACGCCGGCTCCCCCCCCCTTCGGGCACCCCACGCCGTTATTCGGAGCAGTATTGTAGGATGGCCACACCAGTGCGGCAACTTGCTAGACATCACCTCGGTGGTAACCGAATCTCAACGCCTTGTGGTGTCTTCTATTCAAAAAACATTGTTATGCTGCCTTCGACCTATTAGCCGCAAGTGCACACACAACTCAACTGCATAGCTTGCTAGACACCACCTCGGTGCCATCCGGATCTTGGAATGTCAGCACCTTTTGGTGTCTTCTCTTCAGAAAATATTGTTGCGCTGCCTTTGGCCCCATTCGCACATCAGTCCGCTACTGACGCCATCTCACAGGCTAATGGGGCGCCCCACGCTGACTTTCAGCATTGTAGAATGACCACACCAGTACAGCAACTTGCTAGACATCACCTCGGTGCCATCCGGATCTCGGCGCCCCACTGCAAATGAAGTGCCTCTCAACTATGAAACCACCACGGTGACATCCGGATCTTGGCGCGTTGTGCTGCCTTCGGCCTATTCGCACATCGGTCCGCTACTGACGCCATCTCACAGGCTAATGGGGCGACCCACGCCGAGTTTCAGCATTGTAGGATGACCAAACCAGTACAGCAACTTGCTAGACATCACCTCGGTGCCATCCGAATCTTGGCATCTCAACGCCTAGTGGTATCTTCCATACAAAAAATATTGTTACGCTGCCTTTGGCCCCATTCGCACATCAGTCCGCAACTTAGACATCACCTCGGTGCCATCCGGATCTTGGCATCTCAGCGCCTTGTGGTGTCAGTCAGAAAATATTGTTGCGCTGCCTTTGGCCCCATTCGCACATCGGTCCGCTACTAACGCCATCTCACAGGCCAACGGGGCGCCCCGCGCCGACTTTCAACATTGTAGGATGGCCACAGAAGTGCGACAACTTACTAGACACCACCTCGGTGCCATCCGGATCTTGGTGCGTTGTGCTGCCTTCGGCCTATTCGCACATCGGTCCGCTACTGACGCCATCTCACAGGCCAACGGGGCGCCCCACGCTGACTTTCAGCATTGTTGGATGGCCACACCAGTGCGGCAACTTACTAGACACCACCTCGGTGCCATCCGGATCTTGGCGCGTTGTGCTGCCTTCGGCCTATTCGCACATCGGTCCGCTACTGACGCAAACTCACAGGCCAACGGGGCGCCCCACGCCGACTTTCAGCATTGTAGGATGGCCACACCAGTGCTGCAACTTGCTGGACACCACCTCGGTGCCATCCGGATCTTGGCGCGTTGTATTGCCTTCGGCCTATTCGCACATCGGTCCGCTACTGACGCCGCCTCACGTGCCAACGTATTTTCTACGCATTTTATACCCTATGCCGCATAACAGGTCATGTGACTTGTTTATAAAACTTTTCATTGGTTCATTTTACTTTTGGTTTCCTAATGATGGAAGGCTTGATCATATGACCTAAAAACAACACTTTTCATTGGATGAAAACTTTTTTTTTCCCAAACGATGAAAGCCCCACCTTGTTTCTGGATGTTTCAGACTAAACTGGCGTCAGCATGAGAGCACCACCATCTCGTAGCTCCGTCGTGGTCATTCCGCGAGCAATCATGGCAGCCGCTCCCCACCAGAAGCCTGCAGGAGTCGGGGCCCCCAAAACTTTTGATGAATTCTCAAGGCGGAGGGGACGCTTTCGAGAATGGGGTCCAAGACCTAGCAGACAAGCGTCCGATTTCCAAGGTGTCCCAGGGCCATTTCAGTGGACCAGGCCCAAAAAGGAAAGAGCCTGCCGCCATTTTGAGAGTCCTGTGACAGCCGCCTATCGCTGCACCGCAAGAGTGGGCGCAACTCAGCTGAATTGCGGCTTTTGACACAGTGGACCAAAAACGGACGGAATGGCAACTGAAACGGTAAAGGGGCGCCCCACTACAACAGATGACACTCCACCTGGAGAGGCCCGTTCACGCCGCCTCCCCCGGGGCGCCCCACGCCGTTATTCGGAGCAGCATTGTAGGATACCAAAACCAGTGCGGCAACTTACTGGACATCACCTTGGTGCCATCGTTCTGCTGCCTTGGAACTATTCGCACAACAGTTTGCTACTGATGACCCACCCCCCGCGACGCCCCACGCCGTTATTTGCTGGGTGGCAACTTACTAGACATCACTTTCGTGTCATCTAGATTTCGGCGCGTTCTGCTGCCTTGGAACTATTCGCACAACAGTTTGCTACTGATGACCCACCCCCCGCGACGCCCCACGCCGGAAATCTGCACGTTGTGCTGCGTTGGGACTATTCGCACAGCCGACCGCTACTTCGTTGTTTTTCCCTAAAAATGTTTATATGTTATTACTATTTTTGTTTTCTTGTATATATTTATAAATTATTAAAGTTTTATAATCTTACTACTTTGTCGGAGTGCTATATATTTTTAATGTGACACATAATTGTAAAAACTTTGATGTACAAAGAGTCATCCCTGGAATCTTCCGCTTCACGCTCGGTCCCCTCCCCAATCACAATACAGGATGGTTTTCAGATAATAGCAACGCTTCTGCTGTGACGGATCTCATCGAGTGTGGGCCTTGATCTACTATAACTCCTTTGAAGAGGGGTGATTCTTTACAGCTGTGGCCATAAACTACATCTGCAGGGCTAGCTGATAGCCTAGGACCGGCCTGGACAATCGGACACAGAGGAAAAGAAGTGTCAGAGGGTGCGGTAGTGAATAGGGCGAAAGGGAGGTGTCGGGCGGGCACAGGGTGTGATTCTCAGGGAAGAGCAGCGCAGATGGGGGGAGGTTTATTACCCATGCATAAGACAGAGAGCGGGGGTGACCACTGCCTGGGGGAGATACTTGCGAGGGTGGGGAGCCATGCTAAGGATCGACAGCGTGCACAGAGTGGGTCTGGTCAAGGCATCTAAAATGGCTGCCGTGCACGACAAAAGTGTGGCATTTGAAAAAAGACAAGATGGCGCAGACAATGTTTTTCAACACTTCCTGATTTCCTTCGAATCGAACGTTAACAGACGTTGGGGCATATTACCAAAGTTAAGCGATATTTATCCCTAACGATGCATTGCAAAGATTTTTTTACCGTCAGAAATTATCGCAGATAAACCTTGCTATTATCAAGGTTTATCGCAAATACGATAAAAAACGACCGCAATGCATTAATATCGCTGAAAACTCAGCGATATTCATGCATTACCGAGCTAATGCTCTTAGCCATGTTATCCACCTCCCATTGGATAACATGGCTAAGAACTGCTCAGGGCAGCTGTTACTTTTTGGAGATATTCGCGCTTATCTCGAATATTTCCAAAAGTTGATAATAGGAGATAGCGATGTTAGCGACTGTTTCCAGTCGCTAACATCTTGGCATGCCCACTTTGCATGTCATTAGTGATAAATATCACTCACATGCAAAGTGGGGCCCAAGATGGTCGCTATCTCCTACTAGCCGTCGCTAACTGGTGTTAGCAACAGCTAGGTAATACAGATATAATTTTATCTCCGCGAAGCGGAGCGCTGTTACAGATATATATCTTGTTTTTGAACGTTAATTTCTCAAAATGCACTGAAGCACATATATTGAGACCTAGCAAAGGCACATCGGGCTACCAGTCCCTAATATTTTACCAAGTTTCATGCAAATCCATTCAGCCGTTCGATTATTATTATTATTTTTTTTTGTTGCCCCGCGGGGCCCTTTTAAAACCTCCACATCAAACCTAGGGGGTCAGCGAGGATCTACTATGCCCCCTTATGGTCATTTGCCCCTTCGCTTTGGCCTCCTCTTGTCTCTCGATCCTACCGAGAGACAAGATGGCGGCCGCTACGTACTGTTTGGAATGTTTACAGACACCGGAGAGCCAATCAGCTTCGCTTCGCAAAGCTCCGTAACGCGAAAAGTACGCGAAGCGGTGCGCTGTTACAGATATATATCTTTTTTTGAACGTTAATTTCTCAAAATCCACTGAAGCACATATATTGAGACCTAGCAAAGGCACATCGGGCTACCAGTCCCTACAATTTTGCCAAGTTTCGTGCAAATCCATTCAGCCGTTCGATTATTATTATTATTTTTTTTTTTTGCCCCGCGGGGCCCTTTTAAAACCTCCACATCAAACCTAGGGGGTCAGCGAGGATCTACTATTCCCCCTTATGGTCATTTGCCCCTTCGCTTTGGCCTCCTCTTGTCTCTCGATCCTACCGAGAGACAAGATGGCGGCCGCTACGGACTGTTTGGAATGTTGACAGACGCCGGAGAACCAATCAGCTTCGCTTCACAAAGCTCCGTTGCGCGAAAAGTACGCGTCCTGGAGCGCTGCCCGGTCCGCTGTTACAGATATATATCTTTTTTTAAACGTTAATTTCTCAAAATCCACTGTAGCACATATATTGAGACCTACAAAAGGCACATCGGGCTACCAGTCCCTACAATTTTGCCAAGTTTCGTGCAAATCCATTCAGCCGTTCGGGCTAAAAGTGAGGCCAACCGCCCTATGGAAAACTCAATGTTAAAAACACGTTTTGGGACCCCCCTTTTTTCTCGACCCCCCCTGGACGAACCCCCCCCCCCCAATTTTCAGGGGCTGCTCAGAAACAAAATGTGCAATTTTCCTGAAAATTTCAGCCAATTCCGTCCACAAACGCCAAAGTTATTAGACATAGAATTTTCAAAAAACCCATAGAGAAAAAATCCTAACTATATATACCTACTGGCGACCGCCAGTAGGTAATATGTATACATACATATATATATATATATATGTATATTCACTGAAAAAACCATAGGTTATAGACCATATATAGTTAGGAATTAGCATTTACAAAACCTTGAAAATTCACTGAAAAAACCATAGGTTATAGACCATATATAGTTAGGAATTAGCATTTAAAAAACCTTATTTTACTCACACAAAACCATTGAAATTCCATATATAGTTAGTTGCACTAACTATATATCGCGCACCCGCAATCCACTGCTGATCATGTCACATATTACATCATTCATGACATGGTCAGTGACATCACTGATGACATCACTGATGACATCTCAAATGACATCACTGATGACATCACTGATGACATCATCTAGTGTCTGTGTGTTTTTGTAAAGTTTAAATATGTTTTACATATTGAAGAATGAGTGGATGTATGGAAGACTGAGTGTGTGTGTGGCTGGCTGGGAGGTGTGTGACTGTGCATATCAATGTGTACTTGTATCAGTGATTGTATAAGAGAGTAAGTATGTGTTAGTTTATGTGTGAAAAGTATGGTGTTCTGTGTTTAACTGTATAGATGAGGAAATCGAAGTGTGATTGATTCTTCACAGGACTGACTAGGTGTATGAGTGCATATGATAGTGTTGTAATAATGAGTGACTGTATTTATGAGTGATTGTATGGGTGAATGAGTGAATGTGTGTGTAGACGTAGGAATCAGTGAGTGCGTATGTAGTAACTGGTATTGGTGTGTCATGATGTCATCAGTGATGTCATTTGAGATGTCATCAGTGATGTCATCAGTGATGTCATTTGAGATGTCATCAGTGATGTCATCAGTGATGTCACTGACCATGTCATGAATGATGTAATATGTGACATGATCAGCAGTGGATTGCGGGTGCGCGATATATAGTTAGTGCAACTAACTATATATGGAATTTCAATGGTTTTGTGTGAGTAAAATAAGGTTTTTTAAATGCTAATTCCTAACTATATATGGTCTATAACCTATGGTTTTTTCAGTGAATTTTCAAGGTTTTGTAAATGCTAATTCCTAACTATATATGGTCTATAACCTATGGTTTTTTCAGTGAATTTCATAGGTTTTTTAATAGCAAATCTTTATAAAAATAATACATTTTAAATCTAATTTTATATTTTATAATTTTTTTATTTTTTTTTAATATTATTTTTAGTGCGCTCCCGGGGCGCGGACAGGTGAACGCACGGGTAAGCGCAATCTGGCGGCGCGCCCCGAGGCGCGTACTAATGCGCGTCCCGGAAGCGCTATTGCCGAGAACGAAAACAACATCGTGACGTATCGCGTAGCCGCCACGCCTTGCGTCATAAGACACGTATCGCGTAGCCGCGAGATGCGTCTTATGACGCACCGCGTAAGCGCACCCGGAAGCGCATACGATCGCGCAACGTAAGCGCCCCGATGCGCTTACGATACACGCCCGGGACGCGCCCCGGGCGCGTAGCGTAAGCGCGTCAAACCATGTGACTTTAAAATAACACTTTTCATTGGTTCAGAACTTTTTTTTTTCCAAATTGTGTGAAACCCACCCATTTCTCTCACTATTGCTTTGTACTTGGAGAGAGCAAGAGCTGTTGTGTCTACTCTATCTCCTACTTTTCTGATCTCCAGCAATGGCTGCAAGAGAGTCATCCAGCAGTGATTCAGAGGGATTTTTGGATGAGGACCCTCCTCAGCAAAAGAAAAAAACCCATTTCATTTGGAAATTTTACGACATCCCAGAAGGACAGAAAAAAGTCAACGCTCCCAAAGTAACATGCAAAATATGTGGGAGTAGTTTATCCAGAGGCAATCCTCTGAAAAAATATAGTTTTGGCAATGCCAATTTGATCCGGCATGTCAAAAGAAGACACCCTAACAACTTTGCCAGGGAGAGTGTCAGAGAGCTGGCACGGAATGTACCAACAGATGGCGGCAGCACCTCCACTGGTGGAGCAACACCTTCGGGACCACCCCGTGGAAGAATGATCCCTAACATTCAGCCGGTGTTTGCGGGCATCAAATTTTTGTGCGCAGAGTGTGACGAACTGCTCTGCTATGGGGAGCAGAGTGTTGAACTGATTGCCCTAAAGAAACAGCAACACCGCTGCTCTTCCAGTCCCTAAATTTTCAATTTTTTTTGCTCCTGTTGAGCAGTTTTGGAATCCTTGTTTTTGTTTTTCCCTTGAAAAAAATACAAAAAAAATATAAAATTGTTTTAAAAAGTCTAAAAAAATATAAAACAAAAAAAACAAAAAAAAAATATATATAAAACAACAAAATGAAAAAAAAAGTTCTTTTCAGAACTACCTCCAATTTTTAAAAAGAAGCTTTATTTTTTTAAAAGTCTGTCATTTTTAATCTCCATGGTACGCTCCCCCGTACGCTCCCCGGTGCGCGTACCGGGCGCTCACCCCCGCGAAAATCGATTTTTTTTTATTTATTTTTTTCACCCGCGGGAGCCTTTTATGGCCCCCACATGAAACCTAGGGGGTCAGGGGGTGTGTACCCTGCTCCCTCTTGCTCATTTCCCCCTTTGATTTTTGCCACCTCTTGTGTCTCAATCCTACCGAGACACAAGATGGCGGCCGCTGCGGACTGTTTCGAATGTTTATAGACACCCGAGAACCAATCAGCTTGCCGTGCGCAGATCGCGTGGCGCGCCTGGAGCGCTCCCCTGTACGCGTACGTGGGAGCGCTCCAGGCGCGGCTCTAGATATATATCTTTTTTTGAACGTTAATTTCTCAAAATCCACTGGAGCACATATATTGAGACCTACAAAAGGCACATCGGGCTACCAGTCCCTACAAATTTGCCAAGTTTCGTGCAAATCCATTCAGCCGTTCAGGCTAAAAATGAGGCTAACCGCCCTATGGAAAACTCAATGTTAAAAACACGTTTTGGGACCCCCCTTTTTTCTCGGCCCCCCCTGGACCAACTCCCCCCAAATTTCCAGTGGCTGCTCAGAAACAAAATGTTCCATTTTGCTGAAAATTTCAGCCAATTCCGTCCACAAACGCCAAAGTTATTAGACATAGAATTTTCAAAAATCCCATAGGGAAAAAATCCTAACTATATATACCTACTGGCGACCGCCAGTAGGTAATATATGTATATATATATGTATATGTATGTATGTATATGTATGTATATATATATATATATATATATATATATATATATATATGTATATATGTATAAGTATATATATGTATATGTAATCTCTTTTAGAATCTGGAATTCTTGCTGAAAGGTCAGAGGTCGTGACCCTATGTGTATATATATATATATATATGTATATATATATATATATGTATATATATATATATGTGTATATATATATATATGTGTATATATATATATATATATATATATGTATACATATATATATATGTATACACATATATATGTATACATATATATGTATACATATGTATATGTATATATATACACATGTATGTATGTGTGTATATATATATATGTGTGTGTATATATATATGTATGTATATATATATATATGTATACATATATATATGTTTACATATATATGTTTACATATATATGTTTATATATATGTATGTATATATATATATATGTATGTATATATATATATATTCACTGAAAAAACCATAGGTTATAGACCATATATAGTTAGGAATTAGCATTTACAAAACCTTGAAAATTCACTGAAAAAACCATAGGTTATAGACCATATATAGTTAGGAATTAGCATTTACTAAACCTTATTTTACTCACACAAAACCATTGAAATTCCATATATAGTTAGTTGCACTAACTATATATCGCGCACCCGCAATCCACTGCTGATCATGTCACATATTACATCATTCATGACATGGTCAGTGACATCACTGATGACATCACTGATGACAACATCCAGTGATTATGTGTTTCTGTAAAGTTTAAATATGTTTTACATATTGAAGAATGAGTGGATGTATAAGTGTCTGAATGAAGGTTTTAGTAGGTGCGTGATTGACTGTATGAGTGAGTGATTAAATGCGTCTTACTGAATGCACGGGTTAGTGACTAAACTGTCTAAAAGTGTGCATCAGTATGTCTGTTGTTGTGCAAGCTGCTGCACGTGTTGATCAGTAGCTATATAAGTAGCTATATGGGTTATTGATTGGTTGCACAAGTATTTGTATGGGAGACTGAGTGTGTGTATGGCTGGCTGGGAGGTGTGTGACTCTGTGCAGATCAATGTGTACTTGTATCAGTGATTCTATAAGAGAGTAACTATGTGTTAGTATATGTTTCAAAAATGTAAGGTGTTCTGTGTTTAACTGTATAGATGAGAAAATGGAAGTGTGATTGATTCTTTTCAGGACTGACTAGGTGTGTGAGTAACTCCATGGATGAGTGGCAGAGTGTGAGTGTCTGTATAGGTGTATGAGTGCATATGATAGTGTTGTAAAGATGAGTGATTGTATGTATGAATGATTGTATGAGTGAATGTGTGTGTAGACATAGGAATCAGTGAGTGCGTATGTAGTAACTAGTATTGGTGTGTCAATGGTTTCAAAAATGATACTCTCTATTTAACACTGGGTGTAACGGAGGTTATATTAGAGTGTGAGGAGATGCATTGTATTATCACATGAATGATATCATCAGTGATGTGATCATTGATATCAAGTGAGATGTCATCAGTGATGTCATTTGAGATGTCATCAGTGATGTCATCAGTGATGTCACTGACCATGTCATGAATGATGTAATATGTGACATGATCAGCAGTGGATTGCGGGTGCGCGATATATAGTTAGTGCAACTAACTATATATGGAATTTCAATGGTTTTGTGTGAGTAAAATAAGGTTTAGTAAATGCTAATTCCTAACTATATATGGTCTATAACCTATGGTTTTTTCAGTGAATTTTCAAGGTTTTGTAAATGCTAATTCCTAACTATATATGGTCTATAACCTATGGTTTTTTCAGTGAATTTCATTGGTTTTTTAACAGCTAATATCTGTAGCTGTAAAATTTATTCTTCTTTAAATCCAAAAATATATTTTATATGTTTATGAATAATTATTTTTTTAAATATTTTTTTTTCTTCGTTCCCGCTTCGCGAATCGGGAACCTTACAGTAAAAAAATGTTCAGAAAAATAAAAAAAAAAGTTCTTTTCAGAACTACCTCCCCGTTATTAAAAAATTGGTACAATATTTGGAACTGTGCCAACCTCTATTTCTCTTAGTTCGCTTCCTAGTTCGCTCGCTGGTACGCGAACTGGAAGCGAACCAAAAACAGTAAGTATAAGGGAAGGAAACACACACTTATGTTAAAAGAAAGACAGCTATAGGGGAGTAAACTAGAGATACTATTACCCATAATCCACTACTGATGATGTCACATATTACATCATTCATGACATGCTCAGTGACATCATCAGCAGAGGATTGCGGGTTTTTTGGCAACATGCCTTATCGACGGTTTAATAACGCTGCCTTTTGCTTTATATAAGTTTTCAAATTGTATGAAATATATACCAATAGGTCTTTATGAACCTTTAGGTAGTGCTTTTGTTCATGAGGTCTGGTCGCTTCCATACACATACAGATGTTTCAAAGATGATCAAGAAGTTTATCTGAATGGAGAGGAATGCACTGAGACGCCAGATCATTCACTAATGTGTAGGCACATACAGTTACACGATTCATGCAACAAACAGCGACCAAATATGGCTTGCGTGATGCAAGGCACGCCAGTTCCTGCTATCATCCCCACGTTCAAGTTGTTGGAAAATGGTAGTTATTTGATGCTCAATAATGAAGATTGTTCTGAGTTAATTAAAAGTATTCCTTTTATCGTAACAGTAAGTGAACGGGTTATTTGCTGCAGAAATGTTCTATTTCCTCCCACACATGAACATAGGGAGTTTTCAATCTGGCCACAAATACCAACCTTGGGACACGTTTCAACGGCATGACAAGAATAAGAGCTCTTTTGTCTCAGAGAGAGGTGGCCTTGAGTTCGGCCCGTGAAACTTTCGTACTTCACATAGCGAACACCCGTACACAGGTTTGCCTTTCAATTTCAGCAACATGTTTCCGACTATCTTTAACGCATCCTCCACAAAATCCCTGGCACACTTTTTTAAAGTTGTTACCAGTGGTCTCGTGACTTCATTTGAGAAAATCTTTGGAGTCATCCCTGCTCCCTTTCATTCCATTTTCTCCACTCTGGTTCGTGGATTGCATTTTTACTTGCATTACCAGCGGACGCTCTTGTACTTTTTTACATTTTTAAATATGGATGTCCCTCCTATGCAACCTCCGACCCTGCAGCTGCTGACACTGTTCCGCAATCGCATGCTAGAATATTATGGCACAATGCCGTTGGCGATATTAAGCACGGCATATGGATTATCTTTTCGGTTCTCCTACTTCACCTGTGTCCAGCCTGTATTTCACTGCCTGACCTGTGATTTCGATTGGGCCATTGATTTGTGTCTCTGCGGACCGGTTTCTCCTGACGTCGACTTTAATCAGCTGATGACTCCTATCATTACTCACGAGTTGATTTGTCCTGGCGAAAGGATTATGGCTGTGGCATTGATGCATGGACTACTTGGTCCCTGGAATTTACTGGCGGCAGCACAGTCTTTCTTGGAACACAGCTTTCTTGAAAACCCACCGAGCTGTCCTCTGATGGTGATAGAGGATCCGGTGCTGGGAGAGCACGTATGTTCTTTTCCGCTTTTAAATTGGATGGCTGAACTGTTTTCGGATGAAGACGGTGACTTCCTGTTGGAGGCTGTTGCAGCTTATTTTGCATACACAGTTATGTCATAGACCTTTTTCATGTTTCATATGCTGAGTACTAGCATTTCATTGACAATTCATTGACTTAATTGTCAAGTTTTTATTATTTACCTTGCCTATTGGCTTAAGACTCGATAAAGTACTTGGCTGTTTTATTTTTCTTTAGCATTGAATTTTCCTAGTTTTTAATGCTTTACCTTGCGGACCGTCCACATATAAACTTGCAATCTGCTCTCATGAGATGGCACTTCTATTATCTTATTCAGTTCGTTTCCGGATCATGAGGAGGTGTCATCTAGGTCCTGGATATCTTTACACCGTGTTAAGTTAGCATGGGCTCATTACCGGTTTAAACGCCATTTTTCCTTTTTTGCAACTTCTGCACACGACATTTAGTTGTTGCTTTAGCTTTCCACCTAGTAGTTCATCGTGGTTTACATGAGAATAATATGTTATTGGTCTACTATCTGCTTTACTTGTTAAACTATATCTGTACAGCGAGTGCTAAAGTTTCAAGAACAACACGGTACAGAATTGTTATGAGGTCTGATCTCCACGACTTCATACTCATAACATAAGTGCAACTTCTGCCAATTCTGGGCATGAGGCGGGTTTTATATTGCTTTGCCGAACACACATACACAACAGTTGATGCGGTTCACATGAAGAGAGAGCTGGTGTATGCTGATGTGATTCCTTCAAATCTAAGACACTAAAGTATGGGCACGCCCTAAACCAACACAAAGAGACCTTCTTAGCAAATAATATAATATGTGTATTAGGGAGGGTGAGATATAAGCAGCCGCGGGCCGTGGAGGGAGTTACGATGGGGCAGGGAGGCGGGGAGGGGGAGAAGCAGGGTGGAGCCCT
This sequence comes from Lissotriton helveticus, assembly GCF_964261635.1. Classification (NCBI taxonomy): domain Eukaryota; kingdom Metazoa; phylum Chordata; class Amphibia; order Caudata; family Salamandridae; genus Lissotriton; species Lissotriton helveticus. Next base: position 1,413,956,734 of record NC_136067.1, on the reverse strand, counting down.
CTCTACCTTGCCCCTCCCCCTCCCCGCCTCCCTGCCCCACCGTAACTCCCTCCACGGCCCGCGGCTGCTTATAAGTGTTGCTAACTCTTATTCATTTACAGCATGTTAACATACTGTCACCATTCGCTTTTTATGTACTAGTAACTATGCTGGTAATTTTGCTACTGATAATATGTGTACTTGTATTCTCCACCCTGCTTCTCCCCCTCCCCGCCTCCCTGCCTCACCGTAACTCCCTCCACGGCCCGCGGCTGCTTATAAGTGTTGCTAACTCTTATTCATTTACAGCATGTTAACATACTATCACCATTCACTTTTTATGTACTAGTAACTATGCTGGTAATTTTGCTACTGATAATATGTGTACTTTTATTATCTAAGGTACTACGCCTGAGAAGACGGCATTAGTAAATAAACATTTCAAATACACATGTGTTCTTCTTAACTCCATGTTCTGGTTTCTAAGAAATATATAACGACCGACTGTTCATGAGTTCCACGTATCCTGAGGTACTATAAGTTCATATTCTGGATTGTCTAAACATTGAGAGTTTGTTATATCCAATGTGACACTGTACCTAGCTTGCTAAATAGTTTTTGATTACTAACGTGAGTTTTGGGACATCCTAATTCGCCGAGGTTCCAATCCTCTGTCCACAGTTCTGTGTGAGAACAGAAACCCTGCGACAGGGGCACCCCCGACCCTTGCTGGACCTTCATCACACTTGCGATACAACTCCAGCAATGCGCCACCTTTACGGCACAGATACATCACGCATCTGTGCTGTTTTTGCCCCGTGATGCGCCGCATTGTAAATGCAGCACACCATAGGTGACGGAACAGCGGCACAGAATGACTAACACATCCCTGGTGATGCGCCAGTCATCATAAATCTATCCCTATGCTTCTTATCTTGTTAGAGATGAACCGCCATATGTATCATCAAAGTTATTTGCATTTCCTAAATAGCGAACTTTAAGGAATAAATAGCGATTCTTTACCATTCCTAGTTTGCGATGAGCTATTTGCTAATTAGCCGAATGTAGCCCAATGAAGCCCAATGTAGCCCAATGTAGCCCAAAGATGGCCGCCAGACACACAAAAAAACAAATGTAGCCCAAATATCAGCCAGATGTAGCCCAACTATAGCCCAGTGACAGAATGACCAATCAGCTTCGCAAACCTCCGTTACGCGAAGCGCAGCGCTGTTACAGATATATATCTTTTTTTGAACGTTAATTTCTCAAAATCCACTGGAGCACATATATTGAGACCTAGCAAAGGCACATCGGGCTACCAGTCCCTAATATTTTGCCAAGTTTCGTGCAAATCCATTCAGCCGTTCAATTATTATTTTTATTATTTTTTTTTGCCCCGCGGGGCCCTTTTAAAACCTCCACATCAAACCTAGGGGGTCAGCGAGGATCTACTATGCCCCCTTATAGTTATTTCCCCCTTTGTTTTGACCTCCTCTTGTCTCTCGATCCTACCGAGAGACAAGATGGCGGCCGCTACGGACTGTTTGGAATGTTGACAGACGCCGGAGAACCAATCAGCTTCGCTTCACAAAGCTCCGTTGCGCGAAAAGTCCGCGAACCAGAGCGCTAACCGGTCCGCTGTTACAGATATATATCTTTTTTTAAACGTTAATTTCTCAAAATCCACTGGAGCACATATATTGAGACCTACAAAAGGCACATCGGGCTACCAGTCCCTACAATTTTGCCAAGTTTCGTGCAAATCCATTCAGCCGTTCGGGCTAAAAGTGAGGCCAACCGCCCTATGGAAAACTCAATGTTAAAAACACGTTTTGGGACCCCCCTTTTTTCTCGGCCCCCACTGGACGAACCCCCCCAAATTTTCAAGGGCTGCTCAGAAACAAAATGTGCCATTTTCCTGAAAATTTCAGCCAATTCCGTCCACAAACGCCAAAGTTATTAGACATAGAATTTTCAAAAAACCCATAGAGAAAAAATCCTAACTATATATACCTACTGGCGACCGCCAGTAGGTAATATATATATATGTATGTATATCTATGTATATATCTATGTATCTATATATATATGTATACATATATATGTATATATATGTATACATATATATGTATATATGTATGTATAAATGTATATATGTATGTATATATGTATATATAGATATGTATAAGTATGTATAAGTATGTATAAGTATGTATAAGTATATATATGTATACATATGTATATGTATATATATATATATATGTGTATATATATATATATGCGTGTATATATATATTCACTGAAAAAACCATAGGTTATAGACCATATATAGTTAGGAATTAGCATTTACAAAACCTTGAAAATTCACTGAAAAAACCATAGGTTATAGACCATATATAGTTAGGAATTAGCATTTAAAAAACCTTATTTTACTCACACAAAACCATTGAAATTCCATATATAGTTAGTTGCACTAACTATATATTGCGCACCCGCAATCCACTGCTGATGATGTCACATATTACATCATTCATGACATGGTCAGTGACATCACTGATGACATCACTGATGACATCTCAAATGACATCACTGATGACATCACTGATGACAACATCCAGTGACTATGTTTCTGTAAAGTTAAAATATGTCTTACATATTGAAGAATGAGTGGATGTATAAGTGTCTGGACGAAGGATTTAGTAGGTGCATGACTGAATGTATGAGTGAGTGATTAAATGTGTCTCACTGAGTGCATGGGTTAGTGACTAAACTGTCTTAATTTGTGCATCATTATGTCTGTTGTTCTGTAAACTGCTGCATGTGTTGATCAGTAGCTATATGAGTAACTATATGGGTTATTGATTGATTGCCCAAGTATTTGCATGGGAGACTGAGTGTGTGTGTGGCTGGCTGGGAGGTGTGTGACTCTGTACAGATCAATGTGTACTTGTATCAATGATTGTATAAGAGAGTAAGTATGTGTTAGTATATGGTTGAAAACGTAAGGTGCTCTATGTTTAACTGTATAGAGTAGAAAATGGAAGTGTGATTGATTCTTTACAGGACTGACTAGGTGTGTGAGTAACTCCATGGATGAGTGGCAGAGTGTGAGTGTCTGTATAGGTGTATGAGTGCATATGATTGTGTTGTAAACATGAGTGATTGTATGTATGAATGATTGTATGGGTGAATGAGTGAATGTGTGTGTAGACGTAGGAATCAGTGAGTACGTATGTAGTAACTAGTATTGGTGTGTCAATGGTTTCAAAAATTATACTCTGTTTTTAACACTGGGTGAAACAGAGGTTATATTAAAATGTGAGGAGATGCATTGTATTGTCACATGAATGATATCATCAGTGATGTGGTCATTGATGTCAAATGAGATGTCATCAGTGATGTCATCAGTGATGTCATTTGAGATGTCATCAGTGATGTCATCAGTGATGTCACTGACCATGTCATGAATGATGTAATATGTGACATCATCAGCAGTGGATTGCGGGTGCGCAATATATAGTTAGTGCAACTAACTATATATGGAATTTCAATGGTTTTGTGTGAGTAAAATAAGTTTTTTTAAATGCTAATTCCTAACTATATATGGTCTATAACCTATGGTTTTTTCAGTGAATTTTCAAGGTTTTGTAAATGCTAATTCCTAACTATATATGGTCTATAACCTATGGTTTTTTCAGTGAATTTCAATGGTTTTTTAATAGCAAATATCATAAGCTGTCGAATGTCAAGTACGTGGTAAGAATTTTTTTTTTCGTGTTTATGCACACTGATCTGCTTTGATTGCTGCCCCCCACCCCTCATTTCTATTAGGAGTACTCTCTCTTTGCAGATAGTGAAGGGTAGTTAACGCAGCCCTTTCCCCCTTTGTAATCCGTCGTGCCTGCTTCTCTCTCCATTTGATTGATTGTTCTCTTTGGTTCATTCTCTATTTACAAACAAGCACAGAGTCGCAATACTCTGTTTACTCTTTGCAGATAGCGAAAAATCGTGTAAAAAAACAAAAGGAATCGAGCAAAATCAGTAGGCCACTAATGGGATCTCTTTTGACCTCGCTAAAATAGAAACATTAGGAACAACCTGTTGAAAATAGCAATGCGTATGTATATAAGCGGCGTTCATTTGTGTTCACAGTACCCCTTGTTGATTGTTTCAATCGAGCATTGAATTGTTCGAAGTTAATTCTCTTAACGATCTTCTCTACCTGCAAACGAGGAAGAATAGGAATATTCTATCTCCCTTTGCAGATAGTGAAGGGTAGGTAACGCAAGCCTTTAACACGTCGTACCTATTTCATTCCTCATTGATTGATTGATTGTCCGAACATTGACTGTTTGGGAATTAGTTCTTTTTGGAGGTATTCCCTGTTTGCAAATAAACGTAGGAAAATCTTTGCAAGTAGTGAAAGGGTATGTAATGCGGACCTTTCTCCCCCGTTGTAATCTGTCATGCCTATCTACTCCCCACTGATTGATGCACCTTTTTCACCCGGACCATTTACTAGAGATACGTCATCTGGCCCGACCAGAGAGCACCCCTAGTGAAAAGGACATATGCAATAATAACGAAGTGATCACTGTATCCTGTTAACAGAAACTTTACCATGAAACAACCTGGAAAGAAAAAAATAGGAAAACGAAAATCAGTAGGCCACTGATGAACATGAACTTTTATTAAACAACGAACAAAGAAACGATAACATAACGTAATGATAAAACCTATTAATGTCCTAGAAACAAGAAAACGTTAAAATATGCCAGTGGTGAGAGACCAGAAAAACAGTAAGAGAAACCAAATCACCCCTCGCTGTCCCACCGCCTGCCACGCCCAAAAAATCGATAGACTAGGGAAAATGCAAGTCAGTAGAACATCCACCCCCACTCTGGAAACTTCCAAGGTGGGGCAGGGTTCCGGCTACGCCCAGCCGGGAGCAGCCCATATAAGGCAGGTCCTGCTGCCACGCCTCGGCCAGGAGATCCTAACGTAGGGTGTAGCCGGAGGAGAGGCCGAGACCAGCGGGACCCGGCCAGGGGATTGCCTTCACAACGCTGAACAGTTGCAGGGGGGGGGAATGTCTCCTCGACCCTCCCCTCTCTCTCCCAGTCCGGCCGCGGTGGCCCTTGAGAGTTGCAGGTAGTCCCGCCACATGCTCTTCCGGTCCGACCACCAACGGTCGGGGGGCCGAGGCCGACGGGATCCGGCTGCAGCCGATAAACCAAGAAACCCGTTCATGGGGCCAGAGCCAGGGGCGTCCGGCCAACATCCACCGGAAGCCCGGCCCGAAGACGGACGGGACACTTCTTTCTTTTATAATGGCTGCGACAACACTGGAGGGGGATGTCTTGCACATGCCTCCGACCCCCCCCTCGTCCTCATCGCCTGGTCCGGCCATAACAAATCTCAAGCGAGACGCCGTGGGGTGCACTGGGAGGGAGAGACGGTGCGAACAGGCCTCCCCCGCCTCCCCAGGTGGAGGCTTCCCAGCTGCACCCTCAGCGCTCCAGGCGGTGGCATCCTAACAACTACAGTGCTGCACAGTTTCGGAACGACCTAGATAACGGTTCTTCCACTGTGGCCATGCTGCAACGTCTCGCCCGGCAGGGTGGAGCCCGTCCGCTCATGTGACCCCGCGATCGCCGGTAGCTGCCGAACTCTCAAAATGGCGGTCGACCTGGCAAGAGCGGGCCCAACATAAAGAAATGGCCCGGTCACTGGTTGACTCCACCACCGTAGTCCTCCACGACCTTGAAGATTCTAGAGGAGCCGCGGGAGTCTCCGACCCCCGATGGGGAATGACTGCCATGATCGCCCGTGGAGTGACGAAACTGTATCCGCGGGACGTCGGCGCTCCCATGCTGGCGCCAGCCTCACTTTGAATTACTACAATCCTGCAGACCTCACTTCCGGTGAAAGCACAGTGTGACCCGGTAGGAAAAATTATTGCACCCCCTCCCCTTTTTGACTGATAGTTCAAACCACCGATCCTTTCCTTTGCCCTTTTAACGGAACTTTGGACTGCCTCCCCCTCTTTTACATTTTCTAGAGAAAACAAAACATTAACCACTACATTAGCATAGCAGTTGACACCAGAACTGTTTTCAAATTGAAAACCAACAACATCTTCAACAGAATCCTTTTTGTTTCTGCTGTGACCCTGCTACAGCACAGGCATTGTCCCCAGCAGTAATTCTGCAATGCCGGTAAGAATAGCTGTGGTGCCTACTGGACTCACTCACCCCCGCGGCGCCCCACGCCGTTATTTGCTGGGCGGCAACTTACTAGACATCACTTTCGTGCCATCTAGATTTCAGCGCGTTCTGCTGCCTTGGAACTATTCGCACAACAGACTGCTACTGACGACCCACCCCCAGGCAACATCTTCTGAATTTTCATAATTTGAAAGAACTAGTAACATGTCCTCATCAGGAATTCAAAAGAAATTGCCACGGTCTCTTCGTTGTTTAAATGTTTTTACTGTTTTTGTTTTGTTGTATATATTTATATGTTATTAAAGTTTTATATTCCTACTACTTTGTTGGAGTGCTATATATTTTTAATGTGACACATAATTGTAAAAACTTTGATGTACAAAGAGTCATTCCTAGAATCTTCCGCTTCAGGCTCGGTCCCCTCACCAATCACAATACAGGATGGTTTTCAGATAGTAGGAACACGTGTGGTGTGACGGATCTCATCGGGTGTGGGCCTTGATCTACTATAACTCCTTTGAAGAGGGGTGAATCTTTACAGCTGGAGCCATAAACTACATCTGCAGGGCTAGCTGATAGCCTGGACAATCGGACACAGAGGAAGAGGAGTGTCAGAGGGTGCGGTAGTGAATAGGGCGAAAGGGAGGTGTCGGGCGGGCACAGAGTGTGATTCTCAGGGAAGAGCAGCGCAGATGGGGGAAGGTTTATTGCCCATGCATAAGACAGAGAGCGGTGGTGACCAGTGCCTGGGGGAGATGCTTACGAGGGTGAGGAGCCATGCTACGAATCGACAGCGTGCAGAGAGTGGGTCTGGTCAAGACATCTAAAATGGCTGCCGTGCACGACAAAAGTGTGGCATTTCAAAAAAGGCAAGATGGCGCAGACAATGTTTTTCAACACTTCCTCATTTCCTTCGAATCGAACGTTAACAGACGTTGGGGCATATTACCAAAGTTAAGCGATATTTATCGCTAACGATGCTTACCAACCAATTTTTTACCACTAAGCATCGTCAGAAATTATCGAAGATAAACCTTACTATTATCAAGGTTCATCGCAAATGCGATAATAAACGGCCGCAATGCATGAATATCGCTAAAAACTCAGCGATATTCATGCATTACCGAGCTAATACTCTTAGCCATGTTATCCACCTCCCATTGGATAACATGGCTAAGAACTGCTCAGGGCAGGTGTTACTTTTTGGAGATATTCGCGCTTAGCGCGAATATCTCCAAAAGTTGGTAATAGGAGATAGATATCTTGCATGTTGTAATGCAAGTTATTGTGGTATATGGAACTCATACCATAATCTCTCAGGAAAGCAGAAACTGATCCTTTTGGGACCGCCTAAAAAGGCCTAGGGGGTGAGGAGTACTCTACTTTGCCCCCTTTTCACGTTCCGAACTATTTTATTTTACTCTCTTCTGTAATTACACAAAATAGCAGCGATAAGATGCATCGGAGACACACAGTGAGAGAAAGGAGGCCGGAGATGAAGAAGACATGTCAAATACACATTGGAGATAATATAGTGGCAGAAGGGAAGTAAATATGAGTAAACTTACCATGTAACATAAAAATGTTGCACTCTATACTATAAGTCTCATTTTATACTACAATCACTTCGCTACAACCTCATAAATTAAAAATAAAAATGAATAATGTCTCAAACAATTTTTGATTTCTAAATATAAATTTATTCTTCAGAATTTTCTAAATTTGAAAGAACTAGTAACATGTCCTCATCAGCAATGTCATCATTAAAAGTCTCCAATGATGATTCTTGTAACTCTATGGTCTCCAAACACTCGATAAATTCGCCATCAAGAGATTGATCAAAAAAATCATTCAAGTCATCTCCTCCTTCTGACAATATTTCATTATTGGTGCTGTCAATTTCAATCAATGTAGTGGAATCATTCAAGTCATCTCCTCGTGACAATATTTCATTATTGGTGCTCTCAATTTCAATCAATGTAGTGGAATCATTCAAGTCATCTCCTCCTTGTGACAATATTTCATTATTGGTGCTGTCCATTTCAATCAATCTAATGGAATCATACAAGCCATCTCCTCCTTGTGACAATATTTCATTATTGGTGCTCTCAATTTCAATCAATGTAGTGGAATCATTCAAGTCATCTCCTTGTGACAATATTTCATTCTTGGTGCTGTCCATTTCAATCAATCTAATGGAATCATACAAGTCATGTCCTCCTTGTGACAATATTTCATTATTGGTGCTCTCAATTTCAATCAATGTGTTGGACAATTCAAAAGAAATTGCCACGGTCTCTTCATTGTGAGCCATTTTATTTTGAAATTGCTTGCTGTAAATTGCAGAAAAAAATAATCACTTTCATTTATCGTCTTTAGTAATACATAATATAAAACTAACTTTATCAAGTATTTAGTATAACAGAAGGACTGCAAATAAATAACAGAAAACATTTTTCAAATTATCTTCAAGTGTACAACATAGTTCCCCATACAAATTAACAACTCACCTTTTTAAAAGTAGCAGAAGTGTTAGTACTGTGTAAATCAAACACCAGAAATTCACCACCAAAAATTCCTCACAAATGTACCTCAGACAGTAGTATCACAAAATGGCTGTGGTTTCCTCTCATTTGACATATATACATAACCAATTAACTTTCATCACACACAAATACAAAACCAAAGTAACATTTTAATTGGTTCTAAATTTCAACACTTTCAAATGTGTTTTCCCCATGCAATTTTCCATAGGACATTTACATACGTCTACAGCCTGAATGGCTGAACGGAATTACACCAAACTTGGCAAAATGGTACATCAAACCTAAGAGGTCAGGAAGGATCTACTATGCCCCCTTATGGTCATTTCCCCCTTCGCTTTGGCCTCCTCTCGTCTCTCAATCCTACCGAGGGACAAGATGGCGGCCGCTACGGACTGTTTGGAATGTTGACAGACGCCGGAGAACCAATCAGCTTCGCAAAGCTCCGTAACGCGAAAAGTACGCGAAGCGGAGCGCTGTTACAGATATATATCTTTTTTTCAACGTTAATTTCTCAAAATCCACTGGAGCACATATATTGAGACCTAGCAAAGGCACATCGGGCTACCAGTCCCTAATATTTTGCCAAGTTTCGTGCAAATCCATTCAGCCGTTCGATTATTATTATTTTGTTTTTTTTTTTGCCCCGCGGGGCCCTTTTAAAACCTCCACATCAAACCTAGGGGGTCAGCGAGGATCTACTATGCCCCCTTATAGTTATTTCCCCCTTTGTTTTGACCTCCTCTTGTCTCTCGATCCTACCGAGAGACAAGATGGCGGCCGCTACGGACTGTTTGGTTCTCCGGCGTCTGTCAACATTCCAAACAGTCCGTAGCGGCCGCCATCTTGTCTCTCGGTAGGATCGAGAGACAAGAGGAGGTCAAAACAAAGGGGGAAATAACTATAAGGGGGCATAGTAGATCCTCGCTGACCCCCTAGGTTTGATGTGGAGGTTTTAAAAGGGCCCCGCGGGGCAAAAAAAAAAAATAATAATAATAATCGAACGGCTGAATGGATTTGCAAGAAACTTGGCAAAATTGTAGGGACTGGTAGCCCGATGTGCCTTTTGTAGGTCTCAATATATGTGCTCCAGTGGATTTTGAGAAATTAACGTTTAAAAAAAGATATATATCTGTAACAGCGGACCGGTTAGCGCTCTGGTTCGCGGACTTTTCGCGCAACGGAGCTTTGTGAAGCGAAGCTGATTGGTTCTCCGGCGTCTGTCAACATTCCAATCAGCTTCGCTTCACAAAGCTCCGTTGCGCGAAAAGTCCGCGAACCAGAGCGCTAACCGGTCCGCTGTTACAGATATATATCTTTTTTTAAACGTTAATTTCTCAAAATCCACTGGAGCACATATATTGAGACCTACAAAAGGCACATCGGGCTACCAGTCCCTACAATTTTGCCAAGTTTCGTGCAAATCCATTCAGCCGTTCGGGCTAAAAGTGAGGCCAACCGCCCTATGGAAAACTCAATGTTAAAAACACGTTTTGGGACCCCCCTTTTTTCTCGGCCCCCACTGGACGAACCCCCCCCAAATTTTCAAGGGCTGCTCAGAAACAAAATGTGCCATTTTCCTGAACATTTCAGCCGATTCCGTCCACAAACGCCAAAGTTATTAGACATAGAATTTTCAAAAAACCCATAGAGAAAAAATCCTAACTATATATACCTACTGGCGACCGCCAGTAGGTAATATATGTGTGTATATATATGTGTATATACATATATATATATATATATATATATATAAATATATATATATATATACACACAACTTAACAAGGTTGCCCTCTAAGGAGACGCCACAAGACAGGAGGGTAACACCTTTAGTTGAGGCAGACAGTTCAGCAAACGTGCATACTCCCCCTCGGTAATTACAAAGCCCTACGCATTTCAAACACTCCTGTGTTCTTGGTCACGGGCACAATAAAGACAAACAAACTGCAGTTCAAAGGAGCCTTGATATATACTGTGAGCCCCGCCCCAGTGGGCGTATGCCACACGGCCTGCTGGTACTCGTGGTTCCCTTGTCAAATTGATGGCCCCAGTGGGTGCCGTGTTTGTCCGCAAATAATTAATTCAAAAGTATTCCCCAAGTGGGTTGGGTGGGAGCTGCACATCACGCCAAACAGTTTTTTACTAGTCACTCAACTTGGCCTTCCTGTTCCTGGGTGTTTGAAACTTCAGGACACCAGGTCCGCATCGGTTGCAGCAGGGCATCTCCGCGACCTAGGCTCGGCCGCATTACATCCAACTTAACAAGGTTGCCCTCTAAGGAGACGTCACAAGACAGGAGGTTAACACCTTTAGTTGAGGCAGACACAGTTCAGCAAACGTGCATACTCCCCCTCGGTAATTAAAAAAGCTCTACGCGTTTTGAACACTCCTGTGTTCTTGGTCACGGGCACAATGAAGACAAACAAATGGCAGTTCAAAGGAACCTTGATAAATACTGTGAGCCCCGCCCCAGTGGGCGTATGCCACACGGCCTCCTGGTCCTCGTGGTTCCCTTGTCAAATTGATGCCCCCAGTGGGTGCCGTGTTTGTCCACAAATAATTAATTCCATTAGCCAGTGCCTCTGTCTTGTAATTACCCAACCTATATGAGCTAATGAATTATTGTACATAGGTGCGGTGCCATTGTATATTTGTTTCTACTGTTAGATCCATGTAGGTGCTGTAACAAGATCCATGCAAACACGTATGGTAACTACTGTATAATTTTAAAGTAATGTGAATTTAATGTAGTTTTTCTATGCACACTTTTATGGTCGCTCGACCGAAATAAAGTTTTATGAAAAAAAGATATATCCAAGTGACCTTTCTCCAGGGGAGGTGGGCGTGTCGCATGTGAATCTATAAAAGATTCCAATTCTGGAGAACTACAGTTAGAGGTAAGTAACTTGTTTCTTACTCCAGTATTGGAACTTTCATAGACTCATATGCTTGAATCAGAGTAGTGAGCAGTGAATAACACATTTTTGTGTCATAACTGAAGATATTACAATAAATAGTATTGCTTGCAGACCTTTATACATATATTACCTACTGGCGGTCGCCAGTAGGTAGTTATAGTTAGGATTGGCTACCATAGGAAATCCGCAACATTCTATTGGGAATAACTCTGGCGCCGGTTGAGGAATTTGTGTGTAATTTACCAAAATTATGGCCAGCTCCGCTGCGCTCCTTCCCTGAAAGTTTCGGGGGGATTCGTGAAGTGGGGGCTGAGAAAAAAGGGGGGTCCCAAAACGTGTTTTCCCCATGTTAATATCCATAGGACGGTCTGACAAGTCTACAGCCCGAACCGCTGAACGGAATTACGCCAAACTTGGCAAAATTGTAGGGACTGGTACGCAGATGTGCCTTTGCTATATTTGCTGAAAATTGCTCCAGTGTTTTTTTTAAAAATTAACTTCAAAAACACATATATATCTATATGCGCGCTTCGAGCGCTTACAGGTACGCGTACCGGGGAGCGCACCCGGCACGCTACAGGAGTGCGCGAGCGGAAAGATGATTGGCTGTCGGGTGTCTGTCAACATTCTAAACCGTCCGGAGAGTCCGCCTTCTTGTGTCTCGGTAGAATCGAGACACAAGAGGTGAAAAAGAAAGGGGGAAATAATTAAAAGGGGGCAGAGTAGACACTCCCTGACCCCCTAGGTTTTCTGAGGGGGGCCTAGAAGGACCTTGAAGGGCAAAAAAACTTTTTTTTTTTTTTAAAACGCGGGGTAAGCGCTGGGTGCGCTCCCAGGTGCGCTCTCCGGTACGCGCACCCCGAGCGCACCATGGGGTAAAAACAGTGTAAAAAAATAGAGTAAAAAAATAATGTAGAGTGTTTAGAGGTATGTTAGCTCTGAAAAGAGTTGTTGTGTCAAGTGGATGTTTTTTGTACCTACAAGTATGTACCAATGCAGAGTCTTATATTCAAGAGGAAAACTCTATTCCCCTCATTTGTAAAATGCACACCATCTCTCCTATAGATGTCTTGCATGTTGTAACGCAAGTTGTTGTGGTAAATGGAACCCATACCATAGTCTCGGAGGAAAGCAGAAACAGATTTATTTACATGTTTCCTTGCTTTCTCAATCTGTGGACAAAATTGGTTGGACCAGTTCCATTTTTGCCTTTGGCATATATTAGAAAATACCAAGGCAGTTTTTGGAAAAAGTGACATCAATTGCCCAAAGATGTCCTTTAAAAGCATTTCCAGACCTACCCCAGTCAAAGTGCCTAAGTCATTTCCACCATCCACCACAGTGCACAATTATAAGGTCAAACAGCCTTGATGGATTGTTTTGCAACATAGTATGATGAACTTGTGAACTGTGTGCTGGTTTAAGAGGGAGTTACCATGGTTACTTGGTGAATGAGCACTGGGGGGATGGGTGATTGTTATGTGAGTTTCAAAGTCTTGAAATGTACAACCAATGAGCAGTTTGGTTTTGAATTTGTGTGGGAACAATTTTTATTGGCTATGTACAAGAATATGGGTCTCAAATGAGTACGAATCTGTGCCATTATTAAGGCCCCAGTGAAGCAAGCATTGTTAAGAGATTCTGCTTAAGAAAATCTGTTGAGTGTGACTGACACTGTTCTACATCTTTCAAAGCATTTTTAAAGGTGAGTAATGATTCTTTTAAAAAAGATAGAGAGCTTAAAGATTTTTGACAAGTATCACAGTGAGTGTCTGTGTGAATTAAGGAATTATATTTTTACCTTTTTCCATAATGTTAGCTGTGTGTTGATAAGGTAGACTTCTTTATAAATTGTTTTTATGCTTGGATTCAATGCTGGTTTAGAAATTGTGTAATGGTTTCATTGGACTTGTAAATATGCTCTTTTTTTAAGCGCCTTGTGCAACCTTTAGCATGGGTGGAAGCAGTGAATGTATGGAGAGGGATAGGAATAGCAGATAGAAAACCATATGAAATGGTGTGGGAGATGCATAAAGCATTTCAGTAATGGTATCAATTGAGATGGAATATAAGATAAAGAGGGGCATATTTACAAGACTCTTGCGCAATGTTTGACATGGGTGCAAGCAGAAAATGCATGCAGAATAATAAAATTGGCAGCCAGACAAGAATATGAAATGCCGTGAGAGATGTTTAAAGGTTTCTTTTAATGGCATAAATTGAGATAGAATATACAAAAAAAAGAGAGGCATATTTACAAGCTGCGTGCGCAATCTTTGACATAGCTGTGTGTTTATAAGGTAGACTTCTTTATAAATTGTTTTTTATGCTTGAATTCAATGCTGGTTTAGAAATTGTGTAATGGTTTCATTGAACTTGTAAATATGCTCCTTTTTTTGAAGCGCCTTGTGCAACCTTTAGTATGGGTGGAAGCAGTGAATGTATGGAGAGGGATAGGAATAGCAGATAGAAAACCATATGAAATGGTGTGGGAGATGCATAAAGTATTTCAGTAATGGTATCAATTGAGATGGAATATAAGATAAAGAGGAGCATATTTACAAGACTCTTGCGCAATTTATAAAGAAGTCTACCTTATAAACACACAGCTATGTCAAAGATTGCGCACGCAGCTTGTAATGCTGGTCCAGAGATATATTTAAAGGTTTCTTTTAATGGCAAATTTATAAATAAAAAAATTAAAAAAGATAAAAATGCAATAGATCTCGCCTTCGGTGTCACACATACTGTTGGCAGAGACAGACATGGTACATTATATCTAAAATCCTATTAATCTGCCTAAGATCACACTGTAAGTGAAGCTTGATTCACCCATCATTGTAATCTTAGGCAGAGTCACACATACTGTTGGCAGAGACACACATGGTACATTATATCTAACATTCTGATCAGGTGCCTAAGATCACACTGTGACTGAAGCTTGATTCACCCATCACTGTGATCTTAGGCAGAGTCACACATACTGTCGGCAGGGACAGACATGGTACATTATATCTAAAATCTTATTAATCTGCCTAAGATCACACTGTGAGTGCAGCTTGATATAATGAGCAACTAGAGTGCTAATATTCAGAATTTATGGCAAATGTGTGACACATCTGAATGCCTTCTTGATGGAGCCAAAGTAAACAAGCATTGAAAATGCAATAGATTTGGTGTGATGTTAGGCACATGTCCACCATATTACATGTAATCTACCGTCTCTGCTCATATTATTTCAAAGTATGTACAGGCCAAAAACTGACCACCTATATATAAACAAGACATAAAAATTAATTAGTTAATCGTTTTTGACAGAAAGCAAAGCACATGTAATGTAAATGAGCCTTTTGTTGTATACTAGTGTTTATATTGTTTATTTATTGTAATTGATGTGTAATATGTTTGTAGTGGTCTATAATATGTTATTTTTTCTTTACTACAGATTATAATCATCTATACAAACAAACTAAAAGATGCCTTCTAAAGAAAGAAGAGAAAAAATTCATAAAAGAAAATTAAGGACTAAGGAAAAAGAAAATCAACAACCAACCAAAATAAAATCTTCAGAGAAAAAGAAAAATGCTCCTGGTAAGCAAACAAAAAATTTTCTCAGGAAGTTATTGAAATGCCAAGAAAAAAAAAGTTTTTTTAGAAAGAACAATAAAACACCTGTAATTTCAAAGAAAACAGGATGTCCTTCTAAAAATGTTAGATCTGTACAAGGAGATGATATTTTGCATACCAAAAGAAGAAGCAAGCATTTTTCTGAAATGCGTAGACGAATGTTTTACAACAGAATAGTATCAAATTTAATAAAAAATGTAAAAAGGTATAAAAAAAGCTTTTTACAAGAAAAAAAAACATAGTTAAGATTGTGGATGAAGCATTTAAAGTGAAAAATAAATTGTTTAGTTTAGTAATGAATAGAATTCGTACACTTGATAAAGTAATCAATGTGTTCAAATCAAAATGTAAGTGGAGGAGAGAAATTAAACTAATTTCTGTGATGTTTTTTCTGGAGAAAGGAAGCATAGTTCAAGTTCTGAGCCATTTTTTAATGAAGAAAGTTACTTTCAGGATAATGATTTGGTGCATGCAGTTGACACCAGTGGTCGAGCATATGAGGTGAAGGACGGTTGTCCGGTTGAAAAAGAAGAGATTGTGCCTAGAAATACAGAAGAGGTGTTAGCTGATGACGTTTTAGGGAGATGTCCTAAGGTTCCACTGTATACATGGAATTGTAGTAGTATTTGTAGTGTCCGACAGGAATCAATTGATTTGTTTCGCACTTTATTACGGACATATACTAAGGAAAGTGTGAAACAAAAAATGAAAATTTTACAAGAGTTAGATCCTTGTAGAGTGAGAGAAAAAACAGGTTTGCAAGGGCATTCACTGGCTTGTCTTTCAAGAAAAGTATGTCAGAGTGTTTTTCACCATTTTAGGATGTTAGCAGTGCATCATAATAAAGTGAGGAAATTAGTGAGAAGGTTGTACTATGCAAAAAGTCAAGCACTTAAACTAAAATTTGAAAATGAAATTATAAAGTTTAAAGTGAATTCAAGTGAAAGGCCTAATTTTTCTTGTGTTTGTTGTCGACGGACTCATAAGCATCAGACTAGATTAGTTGATTTATATGTAAAAAGCGAAAAGATAAATAATGAGTGGAAGGATTTTGCAACTTATTGGTTGGTTGAAAATTGTTTTGATTTGGGCTCTGATCAACGTATTTGTACATATTGCTATAATAAATTAAATGAAAACAAAATGCCTGCTAGAGCTGTTCATAATAATCTGGAGTTGGTAGACATTCCTTCTGAATTGATGGATTTAAATACCTATGAGTCTATTCTGATTCAATGTGTGCATCCTTTTCAAGCTATTGTTCGCATGGAGCCTAAGACAGGGAAATTGCCTCCTTCAGATTTACAGAGAGGATTAAAGGGAAGAGTTGTTTATTTGCCTCTAGATTTTAAGAAAAATATTGATACAATTGGTGTTGAAAAAGTAGAAGAGGAACCTCTGGTTATTCTAGTTAATGGTGTTCCGACAAAAAGTAAGAAAATCTGGCAAGAATTAGTGGATGTTAGGAAAGTCAAAAAGGCAACGTTGTATCTGGTAAAAAATAATCAGTACTATAAAAATGTGTATGTGGGAGAAGAGGAAACAACTGTACAAGACGACACTGATGTCTCTGCTGGACAAATAGAAAAAGTTGATGTCTCTAGAAGTGAAGAAATTTACGAACATTATAGTGTTCATCCATTGCATTCCAAAGAAGTAATGGGGAATGCTATGGACTTGTTTCAGATGAAAAAAGCAGAAGGAAGTCCCATTAGTGTATGGGAAGAAAGTTTAGAAGCTCGTTGTTTTCCACAGTTATTTTCAACAGGTGAAGGTGGACGATATGACGACCGACCTGTTCAAATTCCTGCATCTGAATACCGGACTTCAAGATTATATGCAGGAGATCCAAGGTTTCGTCAATGCATTCCATATTTGTTCCATCTACTGTTTGAGAGTGACTTGTCTGGACTTTCCTATGCAGTAAACCATATACTGAAAAGTGGAGCACATCTACAAAATGTTTCGGCAAGGGATTTTATGGATAAAGTCAAACTGCAAGACAGTGTTTTGGAATCTCAGCTAAATAATCTCATGGCATGTCAGCGTGGTACTAACGAGTATTGGTACCGTCGTCATGGGGAATTGAAATGTATGCTAAGAAACTTAGGAACTCCTACATGGTTCCTCACTCTTAGCTGTGCTGAGTATGCTTGGGAAGACTTACTTGAATTTCTACGAGAGGCAAATAAAAACATTGAAAATATTGAATACAAGACACCTGGAGAACTGTGCTCTTTGGATCCAGTTAATGTATGCAGGTATTTTAATCATAGGTTTGAAGCTATGATGTCTTTTATTACAAACAAAAAAAATCCTCCGCTTGGAGAGGTGTTGGATTTCTTTTGGAGAAAGGAGTATCAAGCAAGAGGTGCTCCTCATATACATATGCTGCTATGGATTAAAGATGCACCTACATTTGGAACAGATTCAGATGAGAAAGTGATGAGTTTCATTGAGCAGTATTCTACATGTGCTGTTCCAAAAAGTACAGAAGAAAACAATTTAAGACACCAAGTTTTACGCTTTCAAAGTCATCGTTGTGGGAAATACTGTCGTCGAAAATACAAATCCAAGGACAAATTCTATACGAAATGTCGTTTTGCATTTCCACGTCCAGTAACCTTGAAAGGAAGAGTGAACAATTTTATGTCTTCTCTGCGACATACTGTGACAAGGAAATCACCCAAAAATACATACAACCTAAGAAGAAATGAGGAATCCAAATGTATAAATGACTACAACCCAGTCATTTTGGTCATGTGGAATGCTAACATGGATATTCAATATGTGGCTGACAACTCTATTGCTGTGGCTCGATATGTGACGTCTTACATCACAAAATCAGAAAAAACGGAACTGAAGGAAATGTGGGAGGAAATTTCACATGAAGAGTCTAAGCAAGAAATTATACAGTTACAGTCTAAAGATGTTGTCGCATCGAGAAATTGGAGCGTATAAATGTTCTGATCGGTTGTCATCAGCAAGTCTATATGCCAAATCTAGAACCATCATTTGGGTGAGTCTAGGTCTTGCTGCAACACGAAACCGAGTTTTGAAATCTGTACAAGAAATAGAGTATTTGGCGGAGAAAGAACCAGACAGTACAGATATTTTGAAGACAAACATGTTGGATACATACTATCCAAATAGAAGTACTCACCTTGAGAACGCTTGTCTCTATGAAGTTCTGCAAACCTACATTTTTAAAAAGAACGTCACAGAAGACATCAATAAAGGTGTATATGCTGTAGTTGGATGTGAAGGCTGTCTTGTAAAACAAACAAAAGGACATTTGATTAATCATCGAAAATTGAGTTGTGATTCTCCAGACAAAAGGGAATTTTATTACTAAGCTCTTTTGCAACTCTTTAAGCCTTGGCGTAGAGAAGAGGAACTACTTGGAGGATACAATAGAATGCCCTGTTTTTTCAAATTATCTGCAAATGTTGAACGAGGAAATACAGCAAGAAGCTACAATTGCAGCAGAGATTGCTAGAGACAGTTCTCAAGATAGTCAGAGTTCTGCTTCATTGAGTCAGGATCCACTAGGAGGACCAATTATACAAAATGAAGCTGCCACTGCCATGGATGAAGTTGAAAGAGCCATGGAACAAGCTCAGGTGGATGGAGTTGACTTAGATGATTTGGAAAAAGAACTAAACCTTGAGCAGAGAAATATATGATCAAGTAACACAATAAATTGAGCATGGTTTATCTCATGAGAAAAAAGAGTGCTCATGTACATCATTTGTACCTATCCAACGGTATGTGAGTGGAGAAGCAGGAACTGGGAAAAGTTTCCTGATTAAAGCGATTGCAACATATTTGCAGAAAACAATGGAGTCATCGCTCTCTTGTGTTGTTACTGCTCCAACTGGGTTGGCAGCACACAACATTAAAGGGATTACTTTACATCGCTTATTGATGCTGCCAGTGGAGCATGATAACAAATTACAATACCACAAGCTATCTGGAGAAGCTTGTTGTGAAGTTTCAAGAGTCCTAAAGAAAATGAAACTTCTTATCATTGATGAAGTAAGCATGGTATCAAATGTAATGCTTGCTTTTGTGCATTTAAGAATGCAAGAAACTTTTAAAACAGACTATGATGTGTTATTTGGAGGCAAACACATCATTGTTTTTGGAGATCTACTGCAACTAACTCCAGTGAAATGACAGCCAGTGTTTAAAATGCTTACGCATGAAGATACCAGGAAGTGCTTAGGAAGCATTGGAAATGTTAACATACGGCTAAATTTCAAATATGCAGAACTACTTCAAAATATGCAACAGGCAAAGGATGAAGATTATAAAAATATTCTAAAAGATGTAAGTATTGGGAAACTAACTGAGCATGGCAAAGAAGCTTTACATGGACGATAAATTTCAAATTTGTTTCCAAAGGAAAATATTCTCCCAGAGAATATTTTTAAGAAAATTCCTGACAACAAATCTATCATATGCTTGATGCCAACTCTGCAAGAATGTTCAATCTTCAACACCAAAATAAAGTTGTAAATCAAGAAATTGTGAAACTGGAAGCTATTGATAAAATAGAACATGAAGGAGCAACTATTATTTTGCCAGAAAAGTTTAAATCAAAATTAGATTCTTTAGAGAAGACAATATCTAAAACTGCTGGTATGGAAAAGACTCTGTATGCATCTTTAAATTGTCGTATAATTTTACGACGTAATTTACATGTGGAAAGAGGTTTAGTAAATGGAGCAATGGGTCATGTTGTGGATTTTGTGAATTACCGAAATAGAGATGGAATTGAAATTATAAAAATTAAATTTGATGGTATTGAAGAAGTACAACAAATCAGTCGTTCTGCTCGTTTTTTGCTAGTGAAAGATTTATATGTGCGCAGAAAACAGTTTCCTGTTTCTTTGGCATATGCAGTAACTATTCAAACTGTAAAAGAACAGATTGCTGAAAATCGTGATCAAACACTTTGTTGTTTATTAAATTCTGTATTAGAGAAATGTAGCAGTGATAGAACAAAAATACAAAGTGTTTCCGAAATTCGAAAGGTTTTAGACATATGTTCTGGTCTAAATCAATTTTCACAGAATATTCAGCAAGATTGTCAGGAATTTCTAATGTACATGCTTGTTGTTTTGCAAGATGAAGGTGTAGATGTAGAAAATCTTTTTGGCCTTTCTTATAAATGGCAACATGACTGTGACAATTGCTCCTTTTCAAGTAGTACTACAGTAGACACTGAAAGATTTATATATTTGACTTTACCAGACTGAAAATCAGTGTCTTTTAATAATGTAGTTAGAGCAGCAAATCAAAACATGGTCTGTAGTCAATGTAAATCTGAAATGCTATCAAATTTATTTTTAAGAAGATATGGACAGTATGTTATTTTAATGTTCCAATGATCTAGACCTGATAGAATTAAATTGACAACATTAATTAAAAATTTTGTGGCTTCTCAATTATCAATTTCAGGAAGAACCTTTACAACTGCAGCAATTATTTACCATGATGGTCCTTCAACAACATCAGGACATTACACATGTTATTTAAAATGTCAAAAAGGTTGGAAGCTCTGTAATGATACTCAATTGACTTTCAAACAACGTTTGCCTTCTGACTTACTAAATTCTTACCTAGCGTTCTTACAACCGTAATTTTAGGGAATGTAATTGGCCTATGAAGATTGCAGCAGTTAATATAACTTAGTTTGCTCTTCAAAATTACTTTCTGAATGAGAGTGATGAAGATAATAAAAAACATGTAGTTCTCATAGAGATAGTATATGTTTATCATATAGTGTTTGCTGTGAGTATTACAGGAATTATTTATAAAAAGTAAGCTAGAGGTGGAAGTAAAACTCTTGTTTCATAATGTAAAAGATGTTGGAGCTTTTCTTTCAAGAAAGTCGGGTAAATGAGACATTAAGAATACTCTGGACTGATTTCCATAGAAAAGGACTTTCCATATACTATTTGGCCTCGTGGAGAAGTGGATGGATCAAAAGTGAGTTTAGATATGGTTTTTAAAATTTTACATTATTTAAGAAATTATTCAATGTTTTTTTTTTAAACACAATCATTTTGAATGTGGTGTTTTGCCCGCTGTTATATGATGAGTACTATTTAAGTCACTGTTTTAAGTGAAATTCAAAATATGCTGAGAATAGAAAAAATAAACCATTTAACATGATGTTGAAATTATTATTAAATATATATTACTTTCCCATTCTCTTATGCTCACTCACCTATCTCCACCCTCTATCACTGCTCTTAACTCCCCCTCATTGGCCTTTTTTCCACTCTCCCTCACCTCCCTTCCCATATTCCACTTTCCTCACTTATTCTTATTAACCACTCCTTCACTGCCCTTTCCCTCTCTCCCATTCACTACTTTCCAGCTGTCAGTCACTCTACTTCACTCCCCTTCCCGTTGTTTTCTTTCTTTGTTTCCTCAATAATTCCCCTTCTCTCACTCACCTTATTACACTTCACCCACTCCTTCTTTCACTTCCTCTGTCCTCCACATCCTCACTCCCTTTCCCTCACTCCGTCTCTTAGCTTCAGTCTTACGATCCTGTTACTCTCTCACTCCTCTTCCATCACCCACACTCCCTTACGTATCTTACTTTGTCTCTTGTATTCTAAAATATATATTATAAATCTATTTTTTTTGTCTTTCACAGATATAAATTTTAATGGAAATATGACATTAAATTTGCATTACTTATAAGGTAAGTTTCATGTACAATATTTATTTTCACTATACTGTTTTCCATAACCTCACTACTCTTCTTTGATACTCCCACACCTCTGTTCCCTTATTGCGCTTGTCTCACTTATTCTGAATCCCCACGTTGACTCTCTTTTTTCACATTTTTCTCTTACACTCACCTTCTTTCAGGCCTTCTCCTTTATTTTCTTTCCTCTCTTCTCTTACGTCATTGTTTTATTTTTTTCCCTTCCTTTACTCTCCTTTACTCCACGTCACTTACTCCTTCTCTTTCTTTCTCTGTCCTCTTACTTCTACACTCCCCTTCCCTCAATCTCTTTCTGTTAGCCTCATTCTCTCCATCCCCTTAGTCTCTCAGTTCTCTTCTGTCACGCTCACTGCCTATAACTCAGCTATACTCCCACTCACCTTCTTTCAGATCTTCTTCTTTAGTTTGCTTCCTCTCTCTTTCCTTCCTTTGCTCCTTCACTCTTTTCTCTTCCCTTACTTTCTTATTCCACTGTACTAACGCCTTCTCTTACTCCTTCTGTCCTCTTACTTGTACACTCCCCTTCCCTCATTCTCTCTGTTAGCCTCATTCTCTCTGTCCTCTTAGTCTCTCACTCCTTTTCTATCACGCTCACTCCCTATAACTCAGCCATACTCCTACTCACCTTCTTTCAGACCTTCTCCTTTACTTTCCTTCCTCTCTTTTCCCATCCTTCACTCTTTTCCCTTCCCTTACTCCTCTTTCTGCAGTTCAGTAACTGCTTCTGTCAATCCCTCTGTCCTCTAACTTACTCACTCCCCTTTTCTCACTCTCTGTGTTACCCCCATTCTCCCCGTCCTCTTAGTCTCTCACTCCTCTTCTATCATGCTCACTCCCTATTACTGAGCCATACTCTCACACTCATCTTCTTTCAGACCTTCTCCTTTACTTTCCTTCCTCTCTCTTCCCATCCTTCGCTCGTTCACTGTTTTCCCTTCCTCTCCTTAATCCACTTCACTAATTCCTTGTCTTACTCCCTCTATCCTCTTACTTCTACACTCCCCTTACCTCATTCTCTCTCTGTTAGCCTCATTCTGTCCGTCTCTCACTCCTCTTCTGTCACGCTCACTCCCTATAACTTAGTTATACTCACACACTCACCTTCTTTCAATCCCTCTACTTCACTTCCCTTCCCCTCTCGTCCCTTTTTTTGCTCATTTAACTTTCCTCTCTCACTAAAATTAGGGCTGGGGACGGCAGCGGTGGTTCTCTAATGCTCGAACAATGATCATAATACTTTGTTCCCTGTAACAAAGTAGGGCATCACAATGTTTGCATTTGATGGAGGCCTCATTAAAAACAGGCTGAATATTTGGGATCAGCTGCTCTGGTCGCCCCCTCACCGATGCAGTTGCTCCTCCAGATGAAGTAGAGGCACCATCTCTTGGAGCCTCTCGTGCCAGAGCCCTGACACTCTCCCGGGCATAGTTCTGGGGGTGCCTCCTCTGAACGTGCCGAATCATAGTAGAATTACCAAAACTGTACTTCCTTCTGGGGTCTCCTCTGGAAAGTACAGTATGGCAGATCTTGCACTCCACCTTTGGAGCATTACATTTCACTGTCTTCTGAAAGTACACAAAATGGCGGCGATAGTGTACATTAGAGAGAGACAGTGAGAGAAAGAAGGTATGAGATGAAGAAGAGATGTGAAATGCACATTGGAGAAAATATAGTGGGAGAAGGGAAGTAACTGAGTAAACTTACTATGTAACACAGAAATGTTGCACTCTATACTATAAGTCTCACTTTATACCACAATCATTTCGCTACTATCTCATAAATTACAAATAGAATAATAAAAAATGTCTCAAACAATTTATAATTTCTAAATATAAATTTATTCTTCAGACTTTTCATAATTTAAAAGATCTTCTAACATTAACTGATCAGGAATCTCCTCATCAGAAGTCTCCATACATGAGTCCTGGAACTCAATATAGTCCAAACATTCGATTAATTCAGTATCCAAAGTCTTATCATTAAAATCCCCCATTCCATCTCCTCTCAAAAAAAGGTCTTCTTCATGGATAGTGTTATCAACAGGATCATTCAAGACCTCAATAAAACTCGCCTCAACAAAAGTCGCAGAAATTTCAAAAATAATATCAACGGTGTCCTCATTCAGATCCATATTCTTTCCAAATTTCTTGCTGTAAATTGCAGAAAAAATATCACTTTAATTTATCGTTTTTAGTAATAGATAATATAAAACTAGCTTTATCAAGTATTAAATTCCCCTTACAAATTAACAACTCACCTTTTAGAAAGCAGTAGAAGAGTTAGTACTGTTTAAGTTTCACACCAGAAATAGAACACCAAAAATTCCTCACAAATGTACCTCAAAGAGTACTATCACAAAATGGCTGTGTTTCCCTCTCATTTTTCATGTATATTCATGTAGAAAACCAATTAAACTTCATCACACACAAATTCAAAACCAAAGAAACATTTTAATTGGTTCTAAATTTCAAAAGCTAATTGGCTCTTGGGTGTCTGTAAACATTCTAAATGGTCTGCATAGTCCGCCATCTTGTGACTCTGAAGAACAGAGACACAAGAGGTGAAAAATAAAAGTGGAAAACGTTGATAGGGGGCAGGGTAGAGACACCCTGCCCCCCTTATGTTTTATCAGGGGGGCCTAGGTGGACTCCGAAGGGCAAAAAGTTTTTTGTTTTTTTAAATTTCGCGGAGTAAGCTCAGGGTGCGCGCACATGGGCGCTTACCGGTATGCGTACCCTGAGCGCACCACGGGGAAAAACAGTGTAAAAAATTAGAGTGAAAAAAATAATTTAGAGTGCTGTTCCCTTACTCCGGTTCCCTCACTACCCTTCATTCCCTATCTTTCATTCCCCTTCCCCTTACTTTCATCCCCCAGCCACATTCTCTTAGTATCTCTGTTTCAGTCCTGTTCCCCTCTGTTCCCTTTCTTCGCTCCCTCACTCATTGCCCTTCCCTCACTCACCTTACTCCGCTTCACTCACTCCTTCTGTCACTCCCTCTGTCCTGTCACATCCTCATTCTCCTTCCCTCACTCCCTCCCTCTGTCTTAGCCTCACTCCCTCTGCCCCCTCACTCTCTCAGTCCCCTTTCCTCATGCTCACTCCCTTTAACTCTCCCACACTCCCCAACTTACGTTTCTTTGCTCCCTCACTTAGTCCCCTTCTCTCACTCTTTCCTTTATTCCCTCTGTCTCCTCACTCTCTCAGTCCCTTAGTCTCACTCTCACTTGCCTTTATCCACCCTCTATCACCCCTCTTTACTCATCCTCACTGCCGTTCTCTCACCCTCCCTCACTCCTGTTCCCTTACTCCGGTTCCCTCACTACCCCTCATTCCCTATCCTTCATTCCCCTTCCCCTTACTTTCATCCCCCAGTCACCATCTCTTAGTACCTCTGCTTCAGTTCTGTTCCCTTTCTTCGCTCCCTCACTCATTGCCCTTCCCTCACTCACCTTACTCCACTTCACTCACTCCTTCTCTCACTCCCTCTGTCCTCTCACATCCTCATTCCCTCTTAGCCTCACTCCCTCTGTCCCCTGTCACTTCCCTTCAATTACCCTCACTCATCTTCAAACACTGACTGTCATCAACTCACTCTCAATCAGTCCACCTTCCTTCTCCCTCACTCCCTTTGCCTTACTCTCAGTCCCATTACTTTATCGTCCGTCACCCTCTTTCTCTCAATATCAATCCCCTTTTTTCACCTTGACTCCTTTCTTTCCGTCACTCCCTGTCACTCTCCTTCGTTCTCTCCACTTCAACTCTCTTGTTTACAGCTCACCTTCTCTCACTCGTCTTCTGTCACTTGATCCCTCTATCACTTTCTCCCCTTCATTCACTCATTTTATTCATTCATTTATTCAGTACACATTCTCTGAAAAAAAGAATTGTAAAATATGTCAAGAATACAGCTCTTTTTTGAGAATTGGAGGTAGTTCTGAAAAGAACTTTTTTTTCCTTCTTTTTTTATATTTTTTTATAACGATTTTATATTTTTTTTGTATTTTTTTCAAGGGAAAGACAAAACCAGGGATTCCAAAACTGCTCAACAGGAGCAAAAAAAAGGTGAAAAATTAGGGACGGGGAGGGCAGCGGTGTTCCTCTCTCTTCCTAACAATGAGTTCAATGCTCTGCTCCCCATAACAGAGCAGTTAATCACAGTCCAAGCATAGAAATGTTATGCCTTCAAAGACCAGCTGCACGTTAGGGATCATTCTTCCACGTGGTGTTCCCGAAGCTGTTGCTCCACCAGTGGAGGTGCTGCCGCCATCTCTTGGTGCATTCCGTGCCAGGTCCCTGACACTCTCCCTGGCAACGTTATTTGGGTGTCTTCTCTGGACATGCCTAATTAAAGTGGCATTTCCAAAGCTATATTTCCTATTAGGATTGCCTCTGGATAAAGTAGTGCCACATATCTTGCAGGTTACCTTAGCAGCATTAACCTTTTTTTATCCATCAGGGATGGAAAAAAACTTCCAAATGAAGTGGTCCTTTACTTTGTGCTGAGGAGGGTCCTCAGGCAAAAAACCTTCAGAATCACTGCTGGATGACTCCCTTGCAGCCATTGCTGTAGATCAGAAAACTTTGAGAAGCAGATAATGCACAGAACACCTCTTGCTCTCTCCAAGTACAAAGCAATAGTGAGAGAAATGGGTGGGGTTCTCAATATTTGGAAAAAAAATGTTCTGAAACAATGAAAAGTGTTATTTTAAGGTCACATGGCTTGACGCGCTTACGCTACGCGCTCCGGAGCGCTTCCGGGGGCGCTTACGCGGCGCGTAGCAGTGACGCTTTGCTCGTTTTTCGGGAATGCGTTTAAAGGTCAAATACGGTTCTTAAATATTATAAATAGTACTTTTATATATTATTTACTTTTAATACATAAATTAATTTTTTTTCGATCGCGATAGGGCGCTCTCGGTGCGCTCACGGTACGCGTACCGGCGCGCGCACCGGTACGCGTACCGTGAGCGCACCGGTGCACAAATAATTAAAAAAACATATGAAAAATATGTAAAAAAATAGTTTTTTACAAATATAGAATTAGGAAATAATAAAAAAAATAAAAAAAATAATAGATATAACATACATGTACTCAATCATCAAATATACTTATACACCTACACATCCTGTTACACACCGACACTCATCCTTAGAATTACTCACACACATACTCACACATGCAAATAAACTATAAAACATCCATTCACTTGCTTATACAGCTATACACACACCACTACTCTTACTTTTACAGAAACGTACACATACTTATAATGTAAAACAAACATTTATAGGAACAAAAACGTATTTATTCAGGAACACATACAATCTCTCACTCTCACATATACTTACTTACCTACATCAATTCTAACATTAACTATTTTAAAACCCATGTAGTTACTCATTAAGATATGATAGAGACAATTATTCACTCACTAACACACACTCATCCACCCATACAGTCCTGCACACATGCTGTCTTCAAAACATATACAAACAGTGAGCCACTCATTCATTCATGTATGCATTAAGTAATAGCCCCCACCAAACCATACAGACACTCATACTAATACTCAAAAAGCTAAGTAATAACCCAGACACTCATGTAGCTACTCAGAAACCCATGCAGCCGCATATAAAGGGAGACAGTAATACAGATATTTACAAACTTAAAAAAAACTTGCTAATACATGTGTTCAGTAAGATACACTTAATAAGTCAGTTATACAATCGATTAAAAAAACAACCATTTAAACACTCATTTAACAGTATGTTCTTCCATCGACGTTTAGGTACACATATATAAAACATTTATTTTAAAGAAAGTCACACATTCACTGGATGATGTCATCAGTGATGTCATTTGAGAGGTCAAGAGTGATGTCACTGACCATGTCATGAGTGATGTAATATGTGACGTCATCAGCAGTGCATCGCTGGCGCGCGAGTTATAGGGAGTACAACTAACTGTAACGTGGGAATTTCAATGGTTTTGTATGAGTAAATTGTCCAGCTAACTATAACTGATGTGAAACCTATAGTTTTTTCAGTGAATTAGGAAGGTTTTTCAAATGCTAATTCCTAACTATAACGTGTGTGAAACCTATGGTTTTTTTCTGTGAATTTCAAAGGTTTTTTAAAAGCTAATTCGTAACTATAACGTGTGTGAAACCTATGTTTTTTTCCTGTGAATATATATATATATATATATATATATATATGCTGGAAGGCTCACCCTGCTTCACAAACTTGAAAAGACGAGGAAGACCCAGGTTCAGTGCAAATTTTAAATATTTATTTTTGTGCTTGCCATATCGTCACGACGCGTTTCGGCAGATCCCTGCCTTGATCACATGACAACAGTGTCGTGAGATACACCTCATTTTAAAGTGACAGTGCTATAATAGGCATAAAGAAAATACTTTGAGTATTTCTTCACTGAACATTATTGTAAAATACATAATCCAAGTTTTTGTTCAAAAATGATTAAAAAAACATACGTGCTTAAATGCATTGGCCCAATAAATATTGTTTGACATTTGTTGTATTATTGATGTCATATTTTAGAGTTTTTTTGTTTCCTGGAATAAATCCAACATTGACACCTACCCTCATTCGGTGTCAATCAAACGACCTTATCTTGCATCAAATGTTTCATCTATCATTGTGTGTATTTAATCTAATGCCTATAAAATCATAGGCAGTGTATCACTAGAACCCACCCCATAAAAAAAAATTTTAAAGACATTTTTTATATTCTTGTTAAACAAACAGTCAAACAGTGCTCCCTAACCGTGTTGAATTCAATCAAAAACATTTCTAATCAATTACATGAAAGTACTCAAGGCACTAATGCACAGCCATTGGCTCCAGAGACCACCATAGCTTATGCTAACTTATATCCTATGGAAACAGGTTGTCCTCGTTCAAATGTTCAAATTTCATATATATAGTGTGAATGATTCCCACAATTAATCTTATACACCTTCAGGTTATCCATTAATTCATTCATAAATAATTAAGAAATCCTAAAATCCGAATACAAAAATGTTCCATAGTACAAAAATATATATCTCTATTTGCAATAAAAGACATTCATAAAAATTCCTATTGTTTCATTTTTTCTACACATACTTTAACAGTAATATTGCAGAACCTGATAGCATGATCGTCAGTATGGTGATGGGATTGGAACATCAACGATCACAATACATAATCTAATCTCAATGCTCTTCCTATGGGTATTCTTACATGTATTTAATCCAAATATGTATGCAGATCTTCACCCATATTCAAACCATTCGGTTGCTTGGTGTCTAATGAAAGAATATAGTGAGTCTCCAACCTGCGCAACTTCCCCTCTCTGTCCCCACCTCTTCTCTGCATTGGGACAGTGTCTAACAGGAAATATCTAAGATCTTTGGGTTTGCCACCGTGTATGTCATGGAAATGTCTGGCCACAGGTTAACTTGGGTCATTGTTGTTAATTGCCCTTATATGCTGTAATATCCGTCTGTGGCCTGGCAACTTAGAACTCCCTACATATTTCAAGTTGCAACTGCATTCCAAGACATAAACCACATACTCACTTTTACAAGTAAGGTGATGCTTAATCATTTGTGGTTTCGCACTGAAGGCCGTGATATAAGAGGTCCTATTTACTCCATATGTACATGCCTTACAGTGAGGGCATTTGTAAAATCCCTTTCGTGCCAGTGATAAGCCTGTAGAATCCTTATACTCGGGGCTGCTCTTTACCAATAAATCAGCCATGGAAGTGGCTTTCCTATATGTTATTGCAGGAAAATCAGGAAGAAGGCTACCTATTACTGGGTCATCCTTTACCACATGCCAATTGCGCTGTATGATTTTGCGCAAGTCCTTGTGCTGTCTATTATAAGTTAAGATCAGCCTAGGGGAGTCCTGTGGTACTTGGGCATTTTCAATCTCCAGTTGTTTGCGATTGTCTGTACCTCCTATAAGATCCTCCCTCATTTTCACATGGGATTTGGCAATTGCAGCATCAATCACTTTTGCACCATAGCCCCGTTCTAAGAACCTAACCTTGCTTTCCTGCTGATGCTTTTTAAATTCATCTTCCTGGCTACATATTCTTCGCAGCCTAAGCATTTCCCCGTACGGGATGCTATGTATAAGGTGTCTGGGGTGTGCGCTTGTTGCATGTAACAACGTATTCCCTGCTGTTTCCTTTCTGAATAACGTTGTACATATCTTACTGTCTACTATATTTACTGATACATCCAAGAAAGATACATGACAATTACTTATGTTATGCGTAAACTGTAAATTGATATCATTCAAATTGATCTCTCCAATTAAATCTATGGCTTCTTCCCAGGAACCTTTCCACACAATTATCAAGTCATCAATGTATCTCAGCCAAGAAACAATTTTATCTGTGTATATGTTGGTGTATTGCCTCCTGAGAACCAGCTCTTCCCACCAGCCCATAAAGAGGCATGCGTAGCTGGGGGAAAAACTGGCCCCCATAGCTAGCCCTTGTACTTGGCGATACATTTGTTTGTTGAACAAAAAATAATTATGTTCTAAACAAAAAGTCAATAGGTCCA
Organism: Lissotriton helveticus; assembly: GCF_964261635.1. Classification (NCBI taxonomy): domain Eukaryota; kingdom Metazoa; phylum Chordata; class Amphibia; order Caudata; family Salamandridae; genus Lissotriton; species Lissotriton helveticus. The sequence continues at coordinate 1,413,926,096 of NC_136067.1, read as the reverse complement.
TGAGCATTCTATTGTGTTCCGCAAACTCCATGTTTCTTTTGCCTAGGAAATGTTTCACTGCTCTTAATCCATCTTGGTTCCTAATGCAAATGTACAGGGATTAAACATCAAGGGTGATTAGGTAGTATCCATCTTGCCACTCAATCTTATTGATCTTTGATAGGACGTCTCCTGTATCCTTTATAAAAGATTCCAGCTCCACCACATGCTCCTGTAAAAAAAAGTCAATATATTTGGAAAGATTTTCCAGTGGGCCATCACATGCTGCAATAATAGGACGGCCAGGAGGTTTCACCCGGTCCTTATGTATCTTCGGTATAAAATATATTAACGGTGTTTTGGGGAATTCTTTTTTAAAAAACCTAAAATCGTCATTGTTTAATAACCCCAAGCTCTTCCATGCCAGTAATTTGGTACATAGATCATCCTGCATGCGCTTATAATTGAGTGGTGTGCTATTGACATAACATTGAGTATCTCCTAGATGCTTGTTTGCTTCAATAAGATATTCAGAAAGGGGCCACAAGACAATGTTCCCTCCTTTATCCGAATTCCTTATTACGACCTTATTCTCTTTTTTCAGTTTGTCAACCAATAGACCATACTTGATTTCTTCATTTGAACGATGTTTTTTTGTTGCTTGGATTCTCCTATTCAGTTTTTTCACTTGTGCCACTACAATTTCATTAAAAACATCTATCGAGTCCTTTATCATAATTGGCACAAATTTAGATTTGATCTTAAAGGGTGTTTCCGGTTTGGTATTACCCAGGCTTCTTACCTCCTGTGTGGTCAATACTGGGAATGGTGTTAAGGAAATCTCACTATCCTGAGATGCGGTGTTGTTGGGTACCATGTTGGATGTATTAATGATGCTTTGAGCCACTGCCAGGGTTTCAAAGTCACTTGATACAAGGTTGGTATTCGTATTTCCTGTACCCACGTTGGTTTTATTTTTCAATTTGCCCCTCGATTGCAACTTGTGAAATTTCTGGAGCTTTAATTTGCGGATGAAAAGAAAGATGTCGGCTCTGATTCTTATATATTGGAAATTAGATTCCGGGCAAAAAGACAAACCCAGTGACAATAATTGCTTCTCTGCCACTGTGAGGGCTATTTCAGACAAATTTATGATGGTGTTTGAGTTTGTTCTGACATCCACCTTATTATCTCCTCCTCCCCTCATTGACTGATTTTTGTTTTTCTTTTTCCACGAACCCCGGTTCCAACCTCCTTGTACTGTCACGTTTCCTCTGGGCGGCCCTCCTCTCCCGCCTGCTCCTCGTGCGCCGTTTTTTGCCGGTTGCACTGTTGTTGCTGAGCATAGGGTCTCCCGCCTGCTTTGCCATATATATTCCAGCTCTTCCCCCATCGTTGGTTTTATGGCGTTGCTACTTTCCTCGCCATCCTCTGAACCACTTTCCGTGTACACACTTGACCCTGAGACTGAAGGGGTCTCGGGTGCAGAGCTCGCCGACTGTTGTGCAACCACAGTGGGTTGATTGAATACCTTTCCTGCATTCTTCCTCACCACATCATATTTCCTTGAGAAGGTAAAGATCCTTCCGTTCTCATAATCCTCTTTGTCCCTTCTGAATTTGTACGTTTTTCGCACTTTGATTTTATCTTCCTCTTTTTGCAAGCGTTGTTCCATTTCCTCTTCAGATTTATCTTTGACTCCTTGTGGGTCACTAAGCGCCTCTATCTCTCTGCGCAGCATATCAATGTTGGGCAAAATTTCTTCGCGGTCACTCTCCGCATGCTTCACTAAAATCTCCACCAACCTCCTGGAGGAGTCAAGATTGCATTCTGCCCATTCGGCCATTAGGCGGAGATTGGGTGTGTCGTAACTAGGGGCTATCATTATCCTAAGCCCCCCAGGTATGCGGTTAACATCCAAATAGCCACGTAATGATTTGGCCTCCCACCATTTAGCAGTTTCCCTGCGCATTAGTTTTTCAAGTGCTTTGTATTTCTCTTTTATTCCTGTTCCTCCGGCGGTGGTATCTATGCCGGTAAATGTCTCTTTCGCTCTTGGATGTACTGCCTCGTCAGAGAACATTTCTGCCGCTGCATGTTTGCGGTTTTTAACTGCTGCCGCCGACATGGTAATATTGCAGATTATTGTTTTGCCGCTTTTCGCCACTGCTTTACTTTGCACATAGATATCGGACTCTTCTTCGTCCGTAGCTACTTTAGCACACACCTCCTCACCTGCTGGTTGTCTCGGGCTGCCTTGCTACAGGTTCCGTTGCCGCTTGCTCCAGCTTCCAAGCTCCCGCTCCTCCGAGCTTCACCTGGCTGCCGAAAATGGGCGACTCCTTCTTCCTGGTCTCGGCAGGGCTTCCACCGCAGCTGGGGGCTCTGCAGGTTTCCGTTTTCCGGCGCGTTTACAGCAGGGCACTTCTGTTCCGTAAAGCAGTTCACTGAACGCCAGTACCCGCAACCTTCCTTCTGTCTACAGAGCCACTTGTCGAGGAGTGGGTCTTCGTCGCTGGGGAAAGTTGTCCAGCGCTATATGCTGCAAGGGTCGTCCTGCTTCACAAACTTGAAAAGACGAGGAAGACCCAGGTTCAGTGCAAATTTTAAATATTTATTTTTGTGCTTGCCATATCGTCACGACACGTTTCGGCAGATCCCTGCCTTGATCACATGACAACAGTGTCGTGAGATACACCTCATTTTAAAGTGACAGTGCTATAATAGGCATAAAGAAAATACTTTGAGTATTTCTTCACTTAACATTATTAAGTGAACATTACTAATTTACTGCTGCTATTTTAAATTTATCATTTGCTACTTCAGCCAATCTTGATTTTAAACTGCGCCGCTTTTCTCTGTATGTATTATCGCGCTACTGCTGTGTATTAATTACCTGGCCAGCAACGCGGGGAAAGAGTAAGGCTTTCTTGCACTATAATCGGCCCCTCCACCCGCATTTAGCGGGGTTTTAGACAGGGCTCCAGGGTTCCGGTGGTGTTTTCCGCCCGCCATCTTAGGTGGGGGCTAACGTTTTGGGACACTTCAGGCGCCATATTGGGTGGGGCTAGAGGCTCTAGTAGCCGGAAGCCCGGGCGGCGCAATACCATAAATAGGTATGTGTAAACAGACGCGCATCGGATGCGCGCAGCGGCCGCGCCGTAGACGCGCCGGAGGTGCGCCAGAGGTAAGCCCGTTTGCGCCCGTTCGCGTCTCGGACGCGTCCGGCGCAGTGCATAGGACTACCTCTGGCACATCGAGCTTCCCGACGGACCCACAGGCATTTCCTTTTGAGAACAAGGGAGGAGTACAACCTCAGGTATTTTCCTGTGGACTTTTGAATGTACGCTCCCTAGTTAAGCATTATGCGGAAATTGCCTTGGTAATAGAATCCTCCCACCTGGATATTCTGTTTGTGACCGAGACTTGGATTACATCAGATTGTGAGGTAGAACTCGGTTGGGCGTGCCCACCTGGATACCTCGTGAGGCATGTTCCTCGTGGCTCTGGGAGAGGAGGGGGAGTCGGATGTATTTTCAGAGACTCAATCTTCCTCCTACCGCTTGTGATAAAGGAAATTCAGGGATTTGAGCTCATGGGCTTTTCTATCGGGACCCAAGGTGGTACGCTGATGGCCGGCCTGTTGTGTTATAGACCACCCTCGTCAACTACAGCGGCCCTTCAATCCCTGGTCGATCTGATATATGATCTTTCAAACTCCCACTCCAAGTTCCTAGTCTTGGGCGACTTTAATCTGTGGCCCTCTGGGCCCCATGATCTTGCCTTCCGAGAACTTTGCCAAGCGTGTGAGAACATTCAACTTGAACAACTTGTCCTCTCGTCTACCCACGCGAAGGGGCATATACTGGACTTGGTGTTTGCGGACAAGGAACTAATCTTAGTGAAGGACATTCTAACCCAATGCTGGACCGACCATTCATTGATCCTCTTCACTGTAGCTCAGCCGGCCCTATCAAAACCAGTTAGTTCGGGGAGTGCTACATTTAATCGATCATGGACTCGCCTGTTAAAGGAGATTAAGCAACCTATGTTCCTGTCCCGATCATTTGAGTTAAAGGACAGCGTAGGTGAGAGCTACGATGCCCTCTGTCAGCGAATCTTGACAACCTTGGACGAGGTAGCACCTTTACGGAAACTGAAGGACAGATCCAGAGGGACCAATGGTTGGTTCACCGAGGAACTCGGCCAGGTGAAGCTACGCTGTAAACAAGCGGAACGCACATGGAGGAAAGGGTATTCAGAGCAGGACAGGGCTGCCTATAAAGGCATCTTACTGGAATATAAGTTCCAGTTAAGAAATGCCAAAGCCAAATTCTTGGAAGAGACATTGGCAAAGGCATCGAATAAATCACAGACCCTGTTCAAATTGGTAAAGAGCTTATCCAACCCTACATGTGCCATACCATCTCCACCGGTGTCACAGGAGCTTTGTGATTCTCTAGCCACAGCTTTTGATGACAAAATTAGGAACATTCTGAAGGGCTTTGAGGTTTCTATGCAGCCTATGCCATCTGGTTCTTGTCCCTCTGTGTCCCCTGGCCACCCGGCTTCTGAGGCAAGTAAGAACAAGGAGTTTGCCTGTCAGCTGCCGAGCTTTCCAATACCCTCGTTGGAGGAGTTTTGTGCTCTGGCTAACTGTGTATCATCTGGCTCTCCTCTTGATCCCATGCCGCACAAGATCTGGAAGGCCTTCCAGGGCGAGCTGTTTCCCCCGCTCCACTCAATCTGTTGCCAATCGTTAGCTACTGCATCTGTACCAGACTGCTGGAAGTTAGCAATTGTAACACCTTTGCTAAAAAAGGCTACTTTGGACCCCCTCTGTCCAGCCAATTATAGGCCTATTTCGCTGTTACCATTCGCGATAAAGATCTTAGAGAAGTGGGTTACGAGAGCCTTGGCCAACTTCCTGGAATCCAACTCCAGTCTGGATGTAGCTCAATTTGGCTTCAGACCGGGCCACGGTACTGAGACTGCTTTGGTTACCGTGTTGAATGATCTGCGAACGCGTGTCGACAGGGGCAAGTCAGCATTTTTAGTACTGCTTGACATGTCGGCCGCGTTCGACACGGTGAACCATGAGGTCCTTTTGGGCCGTCTCTGTAATGCGGGAATAACGGGCTCGGCACTAGCCTGGTTATCATCATATCTGGATAACAGACAACAGGCAGTAACACTACCACCTTTCCGCTCTGCCATACGCCAGGTGAACCAGGGTGTCCCCCAGGGGTCGGCGATAAGTCCGATTCTCTTTAATCTGTACCTCCGGCTCCTGATACAACTTATAAGGTCTTTCGGTATTCAAGTCATCAATTATGCCGATGATACCCAATTGATTTTTTCTTTTGAGGGTTCAGAGGCAGTGTCGAGGGACACTTTCCATCAGTGTATGTCGGCCACAGCAGAGTGGTTGCAAGCCAACTCACTCCAATTCAATGGCGCAAAGACGGAGATATTGCACTGCTCTTCAGACCGACTCCCTCGCCCATTGCCGGAAGACTTCTGGCCTAGTTCCATTCCAGGCTCGGTGGAGGCGGCAGACTCGGCCCGCAATCTGGGAGTCATGTTCGAGTCGAACCTGCAATTGGACGTCTCGGTGAACAGAACTGTTGGGACATGTATGGGCCTGCTCCGTGCTCTACGGAAGATACTGCCGCTTCTCCCGCGGGAAGCCAGAGTAGAAATAGTGCGTAGTACCATTCTCAGTAGGTTAGACTACTGCAACGCACTACTTCTAGGAGCCCCAAAGGTCTTGATCCTTAAATTACAAAGGGTTCAAAATATGGCGGCTAAACTAGCCCTGTCCTTGCCTCGCTCGGCCTCTTCTGCCGGAGCTCTGGCAGTCTTACATTGGTTACCGGTCCAGCAGAGGATCTCCTATAAGGCTTTATGCCTGATTTTTGGAGCTCTGCATGGTCAAGGACCAATACCACTGCAAAACCTCTTTTCGTGGTATCAGGCTGCCAGACCCTTGAGATCCGCCTCAGCTTTCTTAGTGAAAATCCCAAGAATAAACAGAGTGAGAATGGGCGGCCGCGCCTTCAGTTTTACGGCCGCCACAATGTGGAACACTCTACCTTTAACACTGAGGAGCAGACAAAACTTGATTTTATTTAAAAGGGACCTTAAAACCTATCTCTTCCCTAGAGCAGAATAAATTGTAGACCAGATGGTGGAACTGATCTCAGCGCCAGGATACCCGCTGGGTGACAGCTGCGCTTAATAAGCATTAAAATACATACATACATACATACATATTGTAAAATACATAATCCAAGTTTTTGTTAAAAAATGAATAAAAACATATACATACATACATACATACATATATACACGCACATATATGACTACAAAGAGTCCGGTCAGAGAAAGGCTGTCAGCCGGGCGGGTCCGTGTTCAGGATACCAGAAACCCTGTAACATTTCGTACAAAACCTTCAATATCCTTGAAGCATTCACGGATAACAATTGGAATTAGTTGCTGAAAGGCTTTGTAGTTGAAAATAAACCTTTCCGCAACGAATGCCACTTGTTGTCCGTGAATGCTTCATGGATATTGAGGGTTTTGTACGATAGATATATATATATATATATATATAACAAACAAACAAATAAAATCCTTCAAAGTATACAGACATACCATAAATCATCGAAAATGTGAGACCGTACAGGATGGCGGGAAGGAACAAAAGTAAAAGAAGGCTCACCTTATTGAAAAAGATGTCTGAAAACCACTTGTCCCACTGCTGCTTCTTGCTTATTCTCAGTAGTGCTTTTTGAATGAGTCTGGCATCCTCCAAGTTGCTGCTCTGCAAATGTCAGGCAGGGACACACCTGCAAACAGCGCTGTAGACATGGATATAGTTCTAGTAGAGTGAGCACAGACTCTTGACGTCAGAGGGTGGCCCACTTGCTGACGAAAGAAAACAATGGCAGGCACTCAATGTCCATATGGAAATGCTCGGTTTAGTGATGGGGAAACCTCTTCTAGGTGCACTGTATGCTATAAGAAGTTGATTTGACTAGCAAAATGATTTTGTCCTCTTCAAGTAGAATTTTAGGTACTGTTTAACATCTAGAGAATGCAGATCACGCTCGGTTACAGTCTGTGGGTTTGGAAAGAATGATTTCAAAACTATTGTCTCATTAAGGTGAAAGTCCGAAGAAACCTTGAGGATGAACTTAGGGTTCGCTCGTAGATTAACCATGTCATGTTTGAGTCGTAAGAAAGGTTCCTGGGTAGTAAAAGCCTGCAGTACCCTAACCATTCTTGCTGAAGTAGAGCTAGGGGACAGGGACCGGGACGCCATCCTCCGGGCTGCACATGACAAGGGCACCATCACCCACCAGGGTAACACACTCTCCTTTTACCCCGACTATACCCTTTCAGTGCAGGCTGCTCTAAGAGAATTCCTCCCTGCCAAACGCATCCTTCTCAAGCACAAGGTCTCCTATTCACTGGCCTACCTAGCGAAGCTGAGAGTCCGCCAGGGGTCTAAAACACTTATTTTCCCGGAACCTAGAGAGGCCCTGGCGTTTCCTAAAAGATTGGACAAGGATGCCCGCTCCTCCCCCTCTACGTCTCAACCTGATGGGTCTGGCCGCCTCAGTGATAACGACTTAGTGCTTTCTTCACTGGACTATTGAATGTTTCTATTTTTGAATGATGTCTGATGACTATATTGCTTGGCCACCCTGCTCTTCTGCAGGAGTGTATGCTTAGCCCTGCCATGCCCTCACGGGATGATTCCTTCCTCTCCCACTGTTCTTCCCTTTCCTGGTTGCGGTTTCCCCGGGGTGGGGTGGGTGGTCAACTCAGCCAGATTGGGGGGTTGGAGTGGATGTGGGGTGGTTGGGGTTTGCTGGTCTGTGGTTGTTCTGTGGGGTTGGGGAGGGAGGGGTGGGTAAATGGGATGTTTGACTCCTCTATTGAGGAGGCGGCTTCAGTTTGCCGCCATGCCATTGTTCAGCTTTGAATTTGCATGCTTAACCATGGCCACTGTGTTGCGTTTGCGGTGGCTTCAGTTTGCCGTTGTTTTGTCGCTTAATGTTGCTCTCACATATTTTCTCATTGACATTGTACTGCCCTTTTCGAGCAATCCGGTTTTAATCCCGGAAGAGCTACCTCACACAACCTCCGCACCATTTTTTCGGTCCTGCACCAAATTAAACCCAGCCTACCGGCCGTCGCCGGCTTACTGGACGCTACGAAGGTGTTCGATACGCTGGATTGGCCCTTCTTATTTTATATCTTGCTGCGTATGGGCTTCGGTGATATCTTTCTGCGCAAGGTCAAACTCCTCTACACCGGCCCTACGGCACGACTCCGTGTAAAAGGCCTGGTCTCCGACCCTATTCCCATCGCCAGAGGCACACGTTAGGGGTGTCTGCTGTCACCTATGCTTTTCGCCGTGGCTATGGAGACCCTGGCCGCCAGATTGCGACAGCACCACACTCACAGAGGCATTGGGTTCTCGTCCTGTTCCCTGCTAGTTTCAATGTATGCAGACGACGTCACATTGTACATGCACCATCCTCAGGAGAACCTTAGCCCTTTGGTCGGGGAGATCATTCCCTTTGGTGGGCTGTCGGGTATTCAGGTGAACTGGGGCAAGTCTTTTCTTTTTCCCTTGACGGACGCCACTGAATGAATGATTTATTTATATTGCACAGTTACTTAAAACCATTTGCAATACATCTTGCATGCCAGTTAAAAGAAGGTTAAAAAAAGAAACAGCAGTTCTAAAAGAAGACATTTGTATGCAACACTCTCAAAACAGTGTTTAAAAAAAGTATATGTATCTGTACATTGGTGAAAACAGCAAGAATCTAACAGAGCGTCCTTTTTACTAAGATTCTTGTGTAATTAAAATTTTTATTTACTAAAAATATATCTTCTCCGTCAGGTTAGTGGGGCAAGTTAGGTTATTGAACCGAATTGGCTTTCATCTTGCCTAACCCTTCGTCTACCGTAAGCCTGTTTCGAAGCTCGGCCATGTATTTCCAGAACCTGGCCATGTCCGATGGAAGAGTACAGGAGAAAAGTACCAAAACGGCTTCTTTTACTTCGAATCCCGTGTCGTAGCCAAATTTGCTTTAAAAAGATCTGTCGGGGCAAAAGCATCGCAGGACAGCAAGGGGCACTAGTCTGGCCCATATGATGTTTTTAAGTGCTTTCTTTCCTAGTGCTTGACTAAGATAGGGCTGGGTTTTATGCCCAATATATGATGTTGCCAACCCGGGTGGCCCTCTTCCTGTTACGAATTCTGCTAGGTCAATTATGCGTGACAAGTGAAAACATTGTTTATTGCATTTTTGATCGCCAGATAGTTTGTTGGACCATCCTTCCAGTTTTCAATTGCCAACCCCAAGGTTTCTACTGCTATTTCCTTGTAACTTTGCCACGGGTTGGTGGTCTCTCCGTAGATTGGCTTAAGCATACTTTTTAAACATCCTGCTGGGGCTGTTATGACTTGATAAAAGTATTTTGCATGTGTTCCCAGGCATTCCTTACTTTGTTGCTTTAGGCCGAACTCCAAACGAATTAAACTGTTACGAGTGTATTTAGGAAGTTTAAAAATGCGTTTGTAGGCCAGTGTGCCATTCATACCGGACTTTCCTTTCGTGTGGGCCTCTGGCCCCACGCGTTATTTGGGCATTTGGATCAGCAGGGATCTGGATGAACTCTGGAGATCAAACTTTGGGTGTGCTGTGGACTGGTTGGAATCCAGGATTCCATCATGGAGCCGACTTCCGCTGTCCCTGGCAGGCCGCATCGCAATTGCTAAAATGGTGGTACTCCCTAAATTTCTCTATCTATTTTTAAATATTCCAATCCCCCTTACTTCCCACTTCTTTCGTAAATTACGCTCCTTAATCATTTCGCTGGTCTGGGCGGGTAAGCAGCCAAGAGTAGCTTATAATATCCTTACCCTGCCCATGGCTGCTGGCGGGATGGGGGCGCCGGACTTTCAGCTTTACGCCTTGTTTGCTCAGGCCAGCTTTCTGCACTTTTGGATCCACCTCCTTATCAGCCGCATGTCGGGGTGGAGACGGATGTGACGTCTCCCTGGCCCCTTTCCACGGCTCTGTTCGCACCTGCAGTGCGCCCCCGGATTGAGGTCGACACGGTCGCGACGCTCCGATGGGCCTGGTCTGGCCCGCGCCGGTTTTCTGGCGCTTCCCTGCTCTCTGCCAACTCTACACCCATTGTGAATCACCCAGATTTTTCCTCACTTCAGGCCTCCAGCATGTCCGCGAGTGCGAGGCGTTTGGGCCTGACGACGGTCGCAGATCTTTATCCAGGGAATACCTTCTACTCTCCCTGGTGCCTCCGGACTACCGGACACGTTTCTCTTCTATCAGTTGCGTGCCACGTGCCAGAAGCTACACCCTACCTTCCCTCAGTCCCCACCCACCATGCCTGCTTTGGACTTCATATACACTTCCTCGTCCCTACATAAATTGGTCCCCAAACTATATGCTCTCACTCTGGTGTCCGCCCCCATCTCTTCTGACCGTGCTCGGGTGGCATGGGGTTCTAATCTTGGCACCGAAATCTCGCCGGAGGACTGGCATTACTGTTGTAATCAAATGAAGCTGTCGTCGAACTACCGCCTCCGGTAGATCCATTTCAAATATTTGCAGAGGCTGTACCGCAACCCGGTGCAGCTCCACAGGCTCGGGCTTATCCCTGGTGATAACTGTAGGTGCTGTGCTGCGCCTGCGGCAGATTTTGCTCATCTTGCCTGGCTCTGCCCTAGGGTATCGGACTTCTGGCAGGCGGTGTGTTCCGTAATTTCTGATATTACGGGCGCGGCGGTGCGCCCGGATCCACCTCTGTGCCTTCTCGGCTTTGTCAAGTTTTGCCCTGATGTCTCCCGCCGTCTCATTGCGACGCTGCTGGTCCTTGCCAGGTGTAGGGTGGCCATGTGCTGGGGCCGCCCCCAAGGTTGAGTGTTGGCTGGAGGATGCCTCTCGGTGCCAGACCCTTCTATTGGAATTTTGGGATTTATTGCCTGTTAGGTCCGACCTGTTGACATCTGGGCCCTCTGGTCACCTACCTACTTTCCCGTCCCCGCACCAGCGGTGCTGCCTCTCCCGCGCTCCCCACCGGCCCTGGGTCCGTGGTGGCCGCCGGCATTGGTTAGTTACCTGCTTTCCCCCGTCTTGCCAGGTGCGCTCTCACTCTCTTTTCCTCTGCCCCCTCCTGTTGATTCTGCCTTTTCTGCGTCCCCGCGAGGGGAGACCCCGGGGTAGTGGAGTTGTGGAATTGTTCCTATGAATGCTTACCAGTATCGACAGCTGTATAATGCACTGACTGACGTGCTTGTTGCTGCATGTATAATTGTACTGTGATACTGCACGTTGTACTGTGTCTGCTTTGATTTTTCTCAATAAAGGTATTTGAAAACTTTGAAGAAAAAAAAAAGTGGAGCTAGGGGAGAGCCACCTACCAGGATAGAAACTTCATGTCAGTCTTGTGAATAGGTTCACAATGTTGTTTCATTAATTGACTCAGCACTGTATCCAGCTGCCATGTAGGAGGAGGTACCTTTATTGGAGGGAACATCCTGAACAGGCCTTTGAGAAACTGTTTGACCCGCCTGCAAGACCATAGAGATGGAACATTAGCTGATCTGCGAAAAACTGGAGATGGCCGCTAAATGTACTTTAATTGATGTGTGAGCTAGGCCAGAGCGAGCCAGGTGAAGGAGATTAGGTAAAACTTCCTCTGGAGATGTGTGAAGAGGAGAGAATTGACTTTAGAAGATGCACACTACATGCAGAATCTTTTCTATTTGAGCGAGTAAGTTCTGTCGGTGCTGTCTGCTCTTGCCCTAGCCAGCACCTGTCTACACCCCTGTAGAATCTTTAAATGTTAAAATTCCTGGAACTCAGGAGCCAGGCTTACAATTTCGGGAAAAGGCGTAAGCAAACGTGCCGCACCATTCTATTGAAAAGGCATTCCCCCATGAACCCTGATGGTGACTCCAACTTGCGAAATACCAGCTATGACGTTCTGTTTTCCTGGGACGTGTTCCGCTGATATATGCACTTTGTAACCAATTGCCCAGTGCCAGATAAGCTGGGTTTCCTGAGAGAGCAGGAGAGACCTTGTTCCCCCTTGTTTGTTTAGGTAGTGCATTGCCGTGGTATTGTCTGTTCTGTCAAGCACTGATGCATTTTGTATTCTTAGCAGAATAACTCTCAATTCGAGAAGATTCATATGAAGATCTCGGTGGGAGGGTGGCCATCTTCCGCTGACCTGCAAGACTTGAAGGAAAACTCCCAAGCTCTCTAGAGATGCATCTGTTGTGATCACAAGAGGAGCAGCCCTGAGACAAGAAAGGCAGACCCTGTGATTACTGGCTAAGTTGCGTCCATCAGTCCAAAGCCACCATCATGGGAGGAGTGATTTAGATCAGATTGTCGAATATGCTCTCTATCTGCACCCACTGGTTGTTTAAAGCTTCCTGAAGAGGACGCATGTGGAGATGACGATGATGAGGGGAGTACAAGAAGACATCATCCCTAGGAGAGATTTGAAAAGGCGTATGGAAAGAAATCTTTTTTTGGACCCGTTTTGCGAAGGATATTAGTCTTTGTTGTCTCTCCAGCGTAGGATACACCTTGTTTTCTGTGGTGTCCAGGATAGCACCTAGAAAAATCAGTTGACGGGATGGTTGCAGAATCGATTTCTCTACATTTAAAGTGAGGCCTAATTTCCTGCACAGTTGCAGAAATGCTTTGGTGGATGTCCTTGCTTCTTTGTAGGTGGGGGCCCCTGAGGAGCCAGGTAAGGTTGGCCGTCTAGGTAAGGAAAAACTTGATGATGTTGCCTCAGATATGCTGCAACTGGTGCTAGACACTTTGTGAAAATGCGGGCGAAAGGTAGAACGCGGAATTGATAGTGCCTGCCGGCCACCGTGAATCTTAGAAATTTCTTGTGCTTTCGGCATATGGATATATGAAAACATGCGTCCTGGGAGTCCAGAGACGTCATGTAATAGTTTCCGTTGAGGAGGTGTAGCACATCTTGAATACATATCATGCGGAACAATTGTTTTTTGAGGAATTTGTTTAGGTTCCTTAAATCAAAGATCGGTCTCCACTTCTTTCGGTTCAAGAAGAAACGGTAGTAGACACATTTACCTCTTTGGTTGAGGGGGATTCTTTCTATTGCTCCTTTTTGCACATGTTGGTGACTTCCATCTTTAAGAGATGGAGATGCTTTTGAAAGCAGGGCATATGAGGTGTTGGGGAGGGATCTTTAAAATTCCAAGCAGTGGCTGAATTGGATTAGATTGAAGAGCCACTGGTCCGATGTTATGTCCTGTCACTGCTGAAAATAATGGGATATTCTGCCGCCCACCGAGGATGGAATAGGCAGGATGGAGGCCGACAGCTGGGAGAAGTCATTGGCGGCGACTGGTTTCTTTACCCTGGCGTCCTGATTTGCCTCTGAAGGAAGTCTTGTTGTAAGCCGCCAGAGGTGGTTGGCAGTGGGTAAACTGGGGCCTGTATTGTTGAGCAGAGGAAGATAGGTTGGGTAGCGAAATTGTTGGTAGCCTCCTCTGTACGATTGGTAACCTTTTCCTCAGGAGCCACGAAAAAGCATTTTTCTGTACTGCAAAGTACCTAAAGACTTAGCTGTATCCGTGTCTTTTTTAATAGCTTGTACAGATTCATCAACGTGGCTGCCAAACAATTCTTCTCCATTTTCAGGTAGGTCAAGTATCTTCGTTTGCACCTCAGGCCTGAATGAAGTGGCTTTCAGCCAACCTTGACGCCTCAAGATGGCCACTCCCGCTCGCTGCCGAAAACCAGTGGACGCTACATCCATAGCGCAGTCTATTACCTCAGAGGCAGACCGCTCGCCCTCAAGAAGGATCTTCTTAGCCTCCTCCTTGTCTTCCGATTGAAGTCTATCCAAGAATGGTGCCAAATCCGATCACATTTGCCTATTATATCGGCCAAGTAAAGCCGGAGAATTCGCAGCTCGTACCGTTAAGGCTGTCATAGTCGAAAAACGCTTCATGATATTTTCAAGTCTTCTGGTTTCTTTATCAGGAGCAGTCAGAGGAGCTGGAATCTTCGTTTGTCGCTGCGCTGCTTTCGAGATCACCAAATCTGGTTTTGGATGACCTATTAAACAAGCAGGGTTGTCATCCGAAGCTTTATATTTTTTGTCAGGCCTTGGCCTCGCAGGTGGAACAGTAGCTGGATTTTGCATGATTCTCAGTCCCGCTTTTCCAAATATAATCAATTATAGGCATATCCTGTTTATGTACGGGCATTGGTAACTCAAAACGCCTGGCCGCTATCTCCAGTAGTTTATGGAAACCCCCAAAGGTTTCCGGAGGGGAATCCACTTGTGGGAGAGATGGAGATGCCAGAGTGGGAATAATGTAAGAATTCCACTCATCCTGATGAATTTCCCTACCTCTCGCTCTATTTTCTCTTCAGAGGACGACAACTGCTGCACAGGAGCAAATTGAGGAGAAGGCTGAACAATTGGAGACCCTTGCTGGAGGAGAGGGGAGCGAACCTGTGCCTGTGGAAGGGGCTGTAGAGAAGGAGGAGGAGGAGAAGCCTGTTGAGAGATCCTGCTCTGGAGGAAATCTCCTTATAGGCTGCCAGCATAAATTGCAGATCCGTCACCAGATTTGAAGAGAGGCACACGTATCCTGCTGTTGACATTGTCATCGTGAATTGTAACATTGATGACTATAATCATCATCACCATCATCATTCGAATCCTCCTGGTATTTGACATTACGATCCAATGGGCTTAAAGCTCCCCCAAAAAGACTATCATCCTCAGATCCCTCTTCCTCATCATCTTCTTCCAAAAAATGGTATGGCAAAAGAGACTGGAGCTGACTAGGTGAGGATAAAGCTGGTGTCATTTGAATGTTTGCAATTTTATGTTTTTGTCGACTGTGTCCGCGGAATCACCTTCGTCGACGAGGGCTGCTTCATGACCAAATCTTGGTCCGTCGACGGAATTGTCTTACTCGACGACGAACCATTGGAGACAAGGATCTTCATCGACGGTAACAGAGTGGACACCGTTGTAAATACCACCGACACTTGTGCCGTCGACGAGGGTAGTCCTGTCGACGATGACGGCGAAGTCAAGGTCCCCGTCGACCAGATCGACTGAGAACTGTATCGTCGATGGATGGACCGTCGTTGAGAAATGGCCTTTCGACGACGAGGATGACTTTAAACAATCTGCTTCATTAATGAAATATGGGCTTGACCTGTCGACAGACTTCGTCAACTAAGAAATCGACGCTGAAGAAACCGTGATGGTAGTGACTGTAGACACAGTCGATGTGACCAGAATCACCTCAGGAGAGCATTTTCTCGTCGACAGAGGTGTCGTCGACGGGCTGCCCGTAGGCAGAGCTGAAGTAGGCTTTTTGAAGGTGTGCTTCAGCTTCATAGGCGGTGTAGAGGGTTCTGAAACTGGCTTTTTAGTAGACAAAAACTTATATTCCTTTCTAACAGACCCTGCCTGCTTTTGACAGGAATCAGATAACTTTTTTGATGCTTTCTTAGGAGGCTGCGACGATGAACCGGTAGGGTCATCTAAAGGTCTTTTTTTGAGGCATTTTAGAGGAAGATTTGGAAGAAGTATTACTCTCCTCATCAGAGACCAGTGTGTCCCTGTTTTTAAGTCTCTGAAGCCACAGAACAAGCCCTTCACGATCTTTCAAAGTCTTTGTAGAGAAAGTCTGACATACCTTGCAATCCTTAGGTTTGTGTTCAGGATACCGGCATTCCTTGTGATTATCAATATGAAGTATTTTCTTCCTGCAAGTACCACAGGCTCTAAAATACCTTTTTTAGGTGTATCTGACATGATGGACGTTAGTTTAAATCCCCTCAAAACAGATATACTGAGTTGGAAATAAATCTGGCTAGAAAAAAACACTCCAAAATAGAGAAAAAAGAAGAAAATGGGCACAGCTCAGTGGAGACTCCCTTAGCACGACGTGCGGTAGAAAATCTGAGGGACTGGAGCTTCTCTCAGAAGGGTCTACAGGGTGGTGTCTACTGATTGGCTGGTTCTAGGTTTAGTCCTTTTCTACTAAAGGACAGGGATATGTTACAAAATTTTAAGGCCTAAGGCCTTATGTTCTATGTCTAATAGGACATTACTTTTAATAATACCGGGGCTTCCATCTAGACGACGGGGAATAAGCATGGGAATCTATGAAAATTCTTGGGGTTGCATCTCCATCGATATGGGGTATGTCCCTCGGGCTCCACTTGACCCTCCTCTGCGGGAGGTTTAGTAAGTTCATGCAACAATTGTGTTCAGTTTGAAATTAACGTTTTATTTCCTCATGTTTTCATCACATTAATGTAGAATTCATAATTATCCACTGTCGTTCATAAGTGAACATTTGAATTTTTCCCAACAAACATTTCAGCTCTCCCAATGCATTTCGGCATATCAACTGTCTTCTTACAGGGGATATTTCTAAAAACAAAGTAAAATAACGTAGCATTCAATATAAATCTTTGAGGTTAAGTGTACACATTATTACGTTATAAAGCTTACTATATCACAATCTCCTATTGATGTTCACTGACTCGTGACGTATGTTTAAAACAAAATGCCTTCCAACATTTGTTACAAAATAAAGCTCTAAAACCTATTCACCCCATAATTCTGTGGAGTGCCTGAATTGAAATTATTCTACGAAAATATATCTCTATCGTTAACGATCTCATGAATATTTTAAAAAAATTCGCTCAGCATTTCTTTAACCTAATCATGCTAAAGAAAGCGTCTAAACGCGGTTGTTGAGTAAACCGAAGCAGTTATGCTCTCGGTTAACGAGCTTACCGAGAAAAAATGTTTGTGTCTCCCGCTATTCTTCTTCGTGAATCGCAAGTAGTGAGGCTGATACTCCGGATGTTGTTATAGTGAATCACCTTTGTTATCAAGCAAATGTTTGGTAAATTACTGTGCTATATTATTATTATTACAACCTTTAAATGCATGCTTGATTGATTGATGATGAAAAATTTATAATGCGCAAAACAATAACCCGCAGGTATCAAGGCGCCTAGCAATAACATCTAAAAATGGAAACATGCATCCTTACACATAGGCTTGCAGGAAGAGGCGAGTTTTAAGGGCACTTCGGAATTTCTGTAGGGAGGGTAGGGACCTGAGATCCAGAGAGAGATCATTCCACCATTTAGGGGCCAGGGTGGAGAAGGCCCTGCCACCCCACTTGGCTCTTCGTATGCGGGGAATTGTCAGGAGCAGTTTCCTGGAGGAGCGCAAGTCCCTTCCAGGAGTGTAGTGGGAGATGATGGAACCAACTCCCGTGTCGCTGTTCTTTGCAATGGCTCTATAGGTCATGCATAGGATTTTAAACCGTACTCGGTGCTCTACCGGTAGCCAATGCAGCGCTTTCCTGGCCAACGTGGCCGAGGAGAGTCTGGGAACATCCAGAACAAATCTGGCTGCGGCATTCTGGACTACCTGCAAGCGCTGCAGCAGGCTCCTGTTTAGCCCCGCGTACAGCGCATTACAGTAGTCCAGTCGTGAGCCGATAAGTGCGACAGCTATTTGCTTTCTGGATTGCTGAGAGAGATATTTCCTGATTCTTCGCAGGGTGTGGATTAAGCCCCAACAGGTGGAGATGGTTCTACTAACCTGTCTGCCCATATCCAGGGCAGGGTCTATCATCACCCCAAGATTCTTAGCAGATGTTGTGGGGGAAGGGCACTCTCCTAGCGAGTCAGGCCACCAGCTGGCTGACCAGATGTTCTCTTTCCCTCCAAACACCATCACCTCAGTCGTCTCCCCATTCAGTTTGAGTGAATTCTGGATCATCCACTGACCAACCGCCTCCATGCAAGATCTAAAGTTGGAGGCAGTTGGTACATCTGAATGGGAAAGAGAGACGAGGATTTGGGTGTCATCTGCATAAGAAACTACCTCCATCCCGAAAGTTCTAATTAGTCTGGCTAGTGGGGTCACGTAGATGTTAAATAGGGTCGGACTAAGAGCCGACCCTTGCGGGACCCCACACAGCACCGGTCGGGATGGAGATAGGAACTCTCCCAGTTTGACTCTTTGTTCCCTTCCGTCAAGGAAGGAGGTCAGTAGATCTAGAGCTGCGTCCTTCACCCCCACTTCCCTCAGACGAGATGAAAGTACTGAGGGGGAGAGGGTATCAAAGGCCGCAGTTAGATCTAACAGGACCAGGAGGGTGGTCTGGCCCCCATCCACTTTCGTGCGGATCTTATCAAGCACAATAGTGAGGGCAGACTCAGTGCTGTATTCCCCCCTAAATCCGTGCTGGGAAAAGTCCAGACAGCCCGAGTCTTCCACGAAGGCAGCGAGATGCTTGTTTAGATGTGCCTCAAGCATCTTCGCAGGGGCTGGGAGCAGTGAGATCGGACGGAAGTTGTTTAGGGCCTCCGGATCAAGGGAGGCCTTCTTTAGCAGGGGTTTCACTACTGCACTCTTCCACTCCGAGGGGAAGACACCGTCTCTCATAGCTAGATTCATGATTTCTAGCAGAGGCGGTAGGAAGGTTTCCCTACACTGCTTAATGATTTTCAGTGGGCAGATATCTAGGGGGGAGCCAGATTTGGTCTTATTAAGCAAGATCTCCAGATCTTGTAAGACCAGCGGGGGAAAGGAGTCCAGGGTGCTCAGAAGGGAGATATCTGTGGTGGTCATGTTCATCTCAACCCGAGCAGGGGGCCCACTGATAGATGCTCTTTGTTCCTCAAGCGCCAGGTAGATATCCTGTATTTTGGTGTGAAAGAAGGAAGCAATTTTATCACATAGATCTTGAGAGGGTACAACAGGGTCAGGAGTTTGTAGGTTGACTAAGGAGTCAACGATTCTGAAAAGCTCCTTCGGCGAGGAGAGCGAGGTTGTCATGGCCACAAAGTAATCTTGTTTGGCCTGCACAATCTTAGCCTTGTATTTCCTGACCAGGAGTTTGTGAGCTTTCTTGTTCTTGAGGTCCCAGCCTGAGTGCCAGAGCCTCTCCATCCTCCTCACTTCTTGCCTGAGGAGTCTGAGGGATTCAGAAAACCATGGGGGAGATGGTCTTTTTCTGGCTCGGCGGCGGGTCTGTACTGGGGCCAGTTCATTCAGGGCCTCAGTAATAACCTGTTCAAAATGACCAACCGCAGTCTGAACACTGTCCATGCCAGTGGTAGAAAGACTGACAGCCCATGGCGCAAAGGAGTCATTGCTGATATTCCTAAAATTTCTGGCAGTTTCCACTGAGTGTTTCCCTATTTTACTTCCGTCCATCCTATGGCATTCCAAAAGGAAAGGGACCGCAAGGTGATCGGACCAAGACAGATACACCGGATCCTTGATGGTCAAACGATGGTCATTAGAGAAAATACCATCTAGTGTGTGGCCCGCACGATGGGTAACCCCACTAACTCGCTGCATGAGTCCACAGGACGCCAAGGCCTCGATAAGACATGAGGTATCAGATAGATCATGCCGTTCTAAATGGTAATTAAAATCACCTCAAATGGAAAAAATTTCTCGACCAAAGTAGGGTTCCAAGGACTGGAGGAAGTTGTGCGTGAAGTCGGTCCTCGGGCCAGGAGGTCGGTGCAGCAGAATCCCGTTGAAAAAAGGGCATTGCACTTCCTTTATGATGAAATAGAAAGCTTGAAAGTTATCCGGAAAGTCGGGTATAGGTACTGTGTGGCATTGCAAGTGGTCTTTGAAGAGGATCGCTATACCCCCTCCCACTCGTCCCTGTCTGTCCAGTCTGGCCAGGCAGTACCCTTCCGGGACCGCTTCTATCAGATCAGGACCAGATGAGTCTTTAGCCCAAGTTTCAGTGATGAACACTAGGGCAGGCTTTCTGTCTAAGACTATCTCCCTAAACATTATCTTGTTTTTGACAAGGGAGCGGGCATTGATCAAAATGCCTTCTACTCCCCCTGTCCTGGGTCTACAGGCGGCGGGGTGGTCAGAGGAAAGGTGACGGGGAACAGGACTAACAGGCCCACGCGTGTGGTAGCAGCCACATCTTAAAGGGAAATGAAGTTAGTCAGGTTCACAGGAGTGCGAGCACCACAAACTTCAGGGTTTCAGGCGTAGCATCTCCTGGTGAGAATATCTACACGAGGAGGCAAAAGCTTCGTCTAAGTCCAGAGTCCAGCCGCCTAGCGCGTCCCCAGCGAGGACGGGCGCAGACGGGCTGGACTCTGGCGTGACTCCGGCGTGGCTGCGGCGTCCACGCTGCGCGTCATATCCAGCTAATTAAGTAGGGCTCTAGCGAGTCCACGTGTCGGCTCCAGCGAATGGCTGAGGAGTGCTTCTTAGACCCACCCAAGATGGCGCCCCAGGTAAACAGAGCGCGGGGACCGGGCAGCCCAAATGGCGGTGAATGCAGCAGAATTTTAAAGTGCAGGAGATGCGGTCCGGGTCTAAGGACACAGGTAGGGGTGACTATGAAATCTAGGCAAATCTAAACTAATTATTAAAACCGAGGTATAAGTGACTAAAATTAGAAAACATAGACGACAAAACGGGGCTTTTTTAAAATTACAACAGGCTTCTAGCGAGTAGCGCTATGTGCGAGGCGATATCCAAACAGGAGTGAAGCTCCCTCCTACCCGCCTTAAGTACACGCTCCAGGTACAGCCTCTAGCCAGTCCACGTGTCGGCTCCAGCGAATGGC
Source organism: Lissotriton helveticus (assembly GCF_964261635.1). Classification (NCBI taxonomy): domain Eukaryota; kingdom Metazoa; phylum Chordata; class Amphibia; order Caudata; family Salamandridae; genus Lissotriton; species Lissotriton helveticus. The sequence goes on along the minus strand of NC_136067.1, from coordinate 1,413,905,392 downwards.
TGAGGAGTGCTTCTTAGACCCACCCAAGATGGCGCCCCAGGTAAACAGAGCGCGGGGACCGGGCCGCCCAAATGGCGGTGAATGCAGCAGAATTTTAAAGTGCAGGAGATGCGGTCCGTGTCTAAGGACACAGGTAGGGGTGACTATGAAATCTAGGCAAATCTAAACTAATTATTAAAACCGAGGTATAAGTGACTAAAATTAGAAAACATAGACGACAAAACGGGGCTTTTTTAAAATTACAACAGGCTTCTAGCGAGTAGCGCTATGTGCGAGGCGATATCCAAACAGGAGTGAAGCTCCCTCCTACCCGCCTTAAGTACACGCTCCAGGTACAGCCTCTAGCCAGTCCACGTGTCGGCTCCAGCGAATGGCTGAGGAGTGCTTCTTAGACCCACCCAAGATGGCGCCCCAGGTAAACAGAGCGCGGGGACCGGGCCGCCCAAATGGCGGTGAATGCAGCAGAATTTTAAAGTGCAGGAGATGCGGTCCGGGTCTAAGGACACAGGTAGGGGTGACTATGAAATCTAGGCAAATCTAAACTAATTATTAAAACCGAGGTATAAGTGACTAAAATTAGAAAACAGACGACAAAACGGGGCTTTTTTAAAATTACAACAGGCTTCTAGCGAGTAGCGCTATGTGCGAGGCGATATCCAAACATGTGTCTATAACGTGTAATAAATGTATGTCGAAGTAAATTGTTACTTCTGAACTCCCTACGTAATTGTGGATCGTAACGTGCTCGTGCCTTAGTAAGTAAATAAAGTTAAGCGAATTGAAAAAAAAAGTTGAAAAAAATGTTGAAATAAGGCTATCATATTGAATGTGTGATTTGGTTCAGGTAAGCTAGGATCTTTTAGTGTTCTTAACGAACATATTGTCTTTATGTACACTCCAATGAATCGGTTGCAGAGTAGAATTAAATTAGCCACATTTCGGATTAAAGGAACAATAAACACAGTTTAAAGATAACAAGTAAATTCCATACGGTCATTAAGACCGTGTGGGGTCATGCTGATTAATAAAGAAATCCAAAAGTTTTCTCTCTGTAATAGTCTTTTTTTGTGATCTTGTCCTTCCTTTTTGCATACATTCTCCAGAATTGTTCTTATGTTGGATTGGAAGAATCACATTAAAATATTCCTGAGATTCATCGATGATATTTTTCTACTCTGGGAAGGCCCTAAAGACACCTTGGAAACACAACTCAAACAACTCAATAAAATAGACTCACGTATTGTATTCAATGTACCCATGAAATTCAGGAAGAATCAATAACGTTTTTGGATGTGAGAGTAACCAAGACAGCAACAGGATTTCAGACAGACTTGTTCAGGAAAAGCACGGACAGAAATAACACGTTGCATTATTCGAGCTTTCATCCTCAACTTCTCAAAGAACAGTCAACTCCTACGAGCCAAAAGAATAATATCTGATCCGGAAACAGCAGCAAAACAATCAAAAGACATGATATCTAGATTCAAAAAAAGAGGGTACCCTGATCATATCCTCCAACAGGCACAAGAACGTTCAGCAACTAAGACCAGAACTGAATTATTGACCAAAAAACCAACACAGATTAAAGATTCAATTACTATAGTTTCCAAATATTCAACTGCAAGTAAAAAACACAGAAGCATCATCAAGAGACATTGGAAAATTTTGCGAACTCAACAAGACTTTAATCACATTTTTGACGAAGATCCCATCTTTGCTTAAACAAGAGCAAAAAACTTAGGTGAACGTTTGAAACTACCATACATTGAGCCTATTACACACAAGGGGACACTACCCTGCTGGAACTGTAATCACTGTAATAGTGTTATCAAGGGAACAACTATCAATCACCCAATGAAGGGTAATAAGATTCAGTTAAGAGTAACAGCGACGTGTGATTCAGCCAGTGTAGTGTACATGTTAAAGTGCCCTTGCGGCAAGATATATGTGGGACAAACTGATCGCAAAATAAAAATTAGACTGAACGAGCACAAATCAAACATAAGAACAAAGCAACTGAAATCAACAGTGGCTCAACATTTTGTGGAAATGAACCACAATGTCAGTCAATTGAGATACTGTATTCTGGAGAATGTATGCAAAAAGGAAGGACAAGATCACAAAAAAAAAAAAAAAAAAAAAAAAGACTATTACAGAGAGAAAACTATTGGATTTCTTTATTAACCAGCATGACCCCACACGGTCTTAATGACCGTATGGAATTTACTTGTTATCTTTAAACTGTGTTTATTGTTCCTTTAATCCGAAATGTGGCTAATTTAAATTCTACTCTGCAACCGATTCATTTGAGTGTACATAAAGGCAATATGTTCGTTAAGAACACTAAAAGATCCTAGCTTACCTGAACCAGATCACACCTTCAATATGATAGCCTTATTTCAACATTTTTTTTCCAACTTTTTTTTCAATTCGCTTAGCTTTATTTAGTTACTAAGGCACGAGCATGTTACGATCCACAATTACGTAGGGAGTTCAGAAGTAACAATTTACTTCGACATACATTTACTACACGTTATAGACGCACGCATTTAAAGGTTGTAATAATAATAATATAGCACAGTAATTTACCAAACATTTGCATGATAACAAAGGTGATTCACTATAAAAACATCCGGAGTATCAGCCTCACTACTTCCGATTCACGAAGAAGAATAGCGGGAGACACAAACATTTTTTCTCGGTAAGCTCGTGAACCGAGAGCATAACTGCTTCGGTTTACTCAACAACCGCGTTTAGACGCTTTCTTTAGCATGATTAGGTTAAACAAATGCTGAGCGAATTTTTTTTAAATATTCTTGAGATCGTTAACGATAGAGATATATTTTCGTAGAATAATTTCAATTCAGGCACTCCACAGAATTATGGGGTGAATAGGTTTTAGAGCTTTATTTTGTTACAAATGTTGGAGGGCATTTTGTTTTAAACCTACGTCACGAGTCAGTGAACATCAATAGGAGATTGTGATATAGTAAGCTTTATAACGTAATAATGTGTACACTTAACCTCAAAGATTTATATTGAATGCTACGTTATTTTACTTTGTTTGTAGAAATATCCCCTGGAAGAAGGCAGTTGATATGCCGAAATGCATTGGGAGAGCTGAAATGTTTGTTGGGAAAAATTCAAATGCTCACTTATGAACGACAGTGGATAATTATGAATTCTACATTAATGTGATGAAAACATGAGGAAATAAAACGTTAATTTCAAACTGAACACAATTGTTGCATGAACTTACTAAACCTCCCGCAGAGGAGGGTCAAGTGAAGCCCGAGGGACATACCCCATATCGCTGGGGATGCAACACCAAGAGTATCTCGTAAACACCTTCCATCAGAGAGTGATACCTCGGAGCACCTTACAACTATAACAACTTCCACGAATCACGTAGTGCGCCCCTATTAACCGATTGCTAAATCTATGAAAATTCCAATACTGGAGTGATGGTCATGGTTCGCACAGCTCAGTGCCCTTCAAATTTTGTGATTTTCGGAGTAGAGCGGTTTCAGTTGTTGCACCTGCACCTGAATTTTGGCGTCTCTTGAGTTCAACTTGCTGCTCAAAGCCAGATTCCCTCAGGAGCAGTGCTCTGTTGCCTTGGCCTACGGCCGCTTTCTAGATCGAACTATCTGGGGTTTGAAACTTTACTATCTCTGGAGTGACAGTGGCCTGGCCGTGGTGCTAGTCTTTAGACCTGTGAGCTTTGAGGGCTCGAGGATGTGGCCCATTGAAGCTAGTCAGATGTCGAAAAGAAACACTTGCAACTCGCCCTAAAGAGCTTCACTATCATTCCCTATTGCTGCTGTCAAAGTCCTGGTGAAGAAGTGTTGTCAGTCCCGAAGCTAGCAGCCAATTGGCCAAATCCAATAGTGGAAGAAAACAATCTGAGATGGAATCTCTCTTGGTGCAATGTGGACTAAGGGCGGCTTCACACTAGGTCTTGTGACAAAAAAATAACTTGCCAACATCCAATGTCTATCCCCAACTCTAGATGGCAGGAGTATACAGAGCATGTGTATCTTCAGCCACATTTGCTATGAAAAAATGTTTCTAGCACCTTCTCACTTGAATAATACCCACACCTTTGGATGATGATAGGGTGAGGTGCCTCTCCACTTCTAACAATGCCAGCAATAATGGCCATAACTGTGCACTCAATTAACACAGATCCCTAGATTATACCTCTGGTGTATTTACAAATTCTCTGCAATTGAATGTGACTAGCCAATAACAAACAATTCAAGAACTAGAACATAAACAATCCCAGAACTATGCTTCATTATAGTCAACCTGGGTGATGACCATATGCCTATATCTTTCTTTCACCATAGTATCCATCCTGGTTTTATAATGTTTAGTTCCTCTGTCCCCACCCCCATGTGCCACAGCAATAATTCTCACCTATATGTCTCTTCAAATTGGCTGAAAAGATTAATTTAACTTAACCTGCAGTTCAGCGCTATAATGCCCTGGTCCACAGTTTTAAAGTCTATGAAGAAATACAATCCCCATGAAAGAGACCTTTGGAAATGGAGATCATCATTAATTTCCATTGAAACGTACGTCGACCGGATGGTATAACATCCCAGTCACCAGCACAGCCACTGACGGTTGATGTTTCACCCCCTGTGATTCCATCTGTGTATGCAGTGTTGTTCTGAGGTGTGTATGAGTGTGTGCAGTATGTGTCAGTGATACGATTGATGAGTATGTGAATGAGATGTGAGTATGGGATGTATCGTGATTTTAGTCCTTTGGGACGATATTCTAAATGTACACTGGATTTACAAATAATACACTGATAACATTTGTTAAATGAGAAAAGTAAACTGATCATGTGTATACATTGCCCTGTAAATGAGGAGCATTGTTTAAATCATGAACTATAATGAGACAGTTTCTTGTTTTTAAACTATATGAAATAGAAAATAAATGAAATTTGAATCACAAAAAATGTTTGGAGATATGTTGCACAACAGGAGATGACCCATTAAATTGACGTTAGCTGGAAGTAAAGAAATATAGGTCAAGTAGAAGGCTTTCTATTTTTGCTGTTATCTTTTTCCCCCCTTACTCCCAGACCTGCATAGGTATCCTTTTCAGGTGGGAGCCTTTCTTATTCAGGAGTAAGGTTTTTAAATTATTAAGAAGCAAGAAAGGTTAAATCTGCAGGATGGGTTCATTCTCATTAGTACTGACTGTGGCAAGACTAGTCGTAAACCTTCCACTATGTCAGGGAATTACATTATTCTGTGTCTGGGAGTACGAAAAGAAAAATATGCCAGAGAAATTGCAGGTATTCATTTATACAATTGATGCATAGCAAAAAAAGTAAACATAGAATAAAATCATATCTTTCCGAAGTGACAAATTCCAAAAGATACTGAACAAATAACCAGACTGAGGGCGCACATCCAAAACATACTCATGTGGTATATCTAAGGCAATATTTTATTGTTTTTAGAACACATTTTTTCAAAGCCAGAAAATAATACCCAATACTGGTTTCAATTTCAATGCAAACCGAATCCTGCTGTAGTAGGATTATAAATATCATCTAAGGGCATAGTTTGATTTGCATTCAATAAATTAGATGCTTTAGGAAGAGAGTCTCCTGTAGTTCTTGATGTGTCTGTAGACTATACTGTTTTAGAGAATTGTAACTTTCAACATTGTGTGTGTATTCGTTATGTGTATAGATAAATCCACAAACTCTTTCAATCAAGTGTATACAAATTATCATAAGCATAAAACGCTTAATCACTGATATGACGACTAACCTACCTTAGCTACAGTTTCTATCATCCCACCAAGAAATTAAATTGCTTTAAAAACAGATGACTTTAATAACAAAAAGGCACATTTGGCAACTATGACAAGCGACAAGATTCTGGCACAGTTTTCTTCTATCTTCAGCTTTGCATTTTTATAATTACATCCAAAGCTTTAAGTATTACCATATTTGGAAAAATAGGGGAGCACTCAAATATGAGTCGTACCATTGCTTTCAGGTTGTTCATGGACTTATACATTACTTGCTCTTAAGGCAAAATGAGTTTTCCCCAAAGCTGGCATTAAAGAACAATGCACTTCTTGGTGTCTACATCCAAGGCAAGGCATTACATAAATGGTGTGCAATAAAGGCTCGGCAGACTTACCTTAATTGAAGGGGTATCAAATCCGATCAGTGTATTAAAACACAATGCTGTACCAAATAAAGGTTTGTGATGTAGTACGTAAGTGAAAATATATAGTGATATCAGTTCATGGATGCTGAATTTCTCAATTTCTTAGTACTTCAGAAAGCATGCTTGTAAGATTAGTTTGGAAATAAGTCATGTTTGTGGATTAATCTAAACACTTTTGGTTGGTGGCTTTACACAATATTACTTAGAAGAGTTTTAATAGACCTTGGTGTGATCTATTATGATTCCTATTAGATAATGGCAATATTGACGGAGACAGAATAAATGACACCACTGGTGAAGGACATTCACAGTTAAATTGTTCCAACTGTTCTAGGGCATGATGTAATTCATTCTGATCAGAATTATAGTAACTTAAATATACTCGTGCCTAAAGCGGAGTGAAAAGAACATTAACATTAACAGCACCAGAAATATAATTATTTACATGATCATTTGAACCTCCTACTTCAATGAGCCTTTCAAAGCGGCACATGCATTTAAGAGGGCCAGCAAGAAACAGTTGCATCTGATGTTTTGTAGTTTTAGCTGGGTCCATTTTAGCAAAACCTATAACAAGAAGTCATCTACTCCATTTTATTGACTATTTATTATGTCTTACTGTGTCATCATAACTAAATCAAATCAACATATTTAATCTTACTTTTTTTAAGCAAACGTTTTTTGCAGTAGGATTGGAAAATAAAAATTGTCGAGTAAAAGGATCACAAAATCTAAAACCGCAAAATAAAATTCTGTGTGTGCCCATACAGTATAAAAAATACTGGTAGTTTCACACTTCTCCGTCATATTTGCGTATTCCTAAGAGCTAAAACTTCCAGGGGAGTGCCTTAAATAAATTCTATCCCAGCTAATGCACAAAACTGGCAGAAGGTCAGTCACAAGAATGAGATTGACCAATAATAAAACAACGTAGAACAATTTCACAGAGTACGGACAACTTGGATTTAACTCAGTACAGACGAATGCAAAATACCTCAAACCTGCCGAATTAAAAACAATTCCACTCAAATAAGGCCTGCATATTGTTCCAATAAAGTGGCACACCAGGTAAGCTAAACATTGCGCTTTATCACTCCACTTACTAAAGCAGTACAGTTCTACCAGCATTAGTAGTCACTCCTTCAACTTTCTGTGAAACAACTAATTTGGGGCCTGAATTTGGCTTGAAGAAAGAGAAAGTAAAGCCTCTAAAGTTAGCAGAGCAGCAGGTCAGTGCAATTTTCAGGAAGAACCAGACTTATAGTGCAACTGCTAACACTACTTAAACACAACTCAAAAGTATGTTGTTTAATGGTAAGGCCTCTCAGCAAACCCATGGCAGGCCAATTTGCAATAAGCCATTTCATGACCTTCAAAAATCAGGCGTAACAAGCAACAAGAAATGTTAAAGGTATTTACGTTGTTCATTAAATAATGTCTTCTGTCCTTAGGCACATGTAACTACCATAAGTGGGTCATATGTAAGACCATACACTCTAGTACTAAAAGAATATGGAAGCCACTAGTTTGATAATGCATTCTAACAGACAAATGTATAGATTTCCTGGGATTAACTGCCTTGTAGCTATCTTCCACTGGAAATCAGAAGGCAAGTCAGTCCGTCATTAAATTGTAATTCAAAAATGCATATTTGGTTTCTCTTGAACAAGTTACTACTTAAAAAATGCAAGTTACGCTAGCAAGGACTTACACATTCTTGATATTCCTGTAGTGATTTTGAGAGATGTTTTATTAAATTTGAAACTATTCCTTTTCATTACTGTTAAAATAATTTTAGAGTTCACAGTGAATCATAGGAAAAAATTACCTCTAAAAGATCCGAGTTAGTTCTTGCTACAGAAGAATCTACCTTTGCAAGTCAGTCGAGTTCTTTGCAAATAGTTTGAATGAATATTGAAACAATATGTAAGGAATGTTTAGAGCATTACATGAGAGTACGCCCGAGCGTCAATTGAAAAGTCAACAGCAAACCACTATAGAGTTGTACAGTGTTACAATAAACTGCAAATATATTGCACTTATTCAGACCACCTACTTTCACAATGATGCTGAAATTGGGGGCAAAGAAATCAACACGAACCACAAGGTTGCACAGAAACCACCAACTATCTTTATCAGATAAAGCTGCTGGTCAAATAAAAAGGGCAATTCTCATTTGTATGCAAAAATATATTTCTGAACTCCTATGTACAGTTCAATAGTTCAAGAAGGTGAAAATACATCTTTCACCTAGAAACTGCTTCGCCACAGTATTAATACCAGGAAAGGAATAGAAGATTGAAAAGGTTGGTTACAATGTAACCATCATGCTTTCACAATAGGGTGCATAATTCAAACAATGAAAGATGATTGCATATGATTACAGTGAAAAGATGACTGTTTTGACATGTTACACTACAAGAATGGAAAATATTCCCAGAGTATATGACCTGATGAAATGCAACTTTTAAGTGCCTTGATGCATAATGCATTGGTGATCAAATTCTGCACACTTTTGAATCATGCCTATAGTAATAAAGTAAAACAGATTTTCAGTAATTATATTAGAAGCTAAAATAACTGTCCTCAGCAGAGCTTGAAAATATCTTCGAGGTCCAGCACATCATGGAAAGTCCAAGTTAAAGCATTTCCTGCGTATAAATGTCTATTCATTTTGTAGCCAACATAAATGTAGTTTTGAGTGCAACAGAACTCAACATTCAATCAAAAGCATATTGCATCCTGTAGGAGCTAAAGAAAGGATGGCATAGCCTCTGTAACTACATCAAAATGTAAATCTTTACTAGTAAATTAAAACATAAGCAACCCACACGTCTTAAAGGTTAACTGGATGGTATCTGAGACCTACATCCTCATTAGGTAAATCGAAGAAGCTTAGTATTGAATGTCGCAGACCAGTAGGATAACCTCAGCTGGAAGACATCCTCCTCGTGAATTCTAAATCTCTCTGTGGACATTAATGAAATTACCTTCTGAAAAAACTCTTGTAACCCTTTCACATATGACTGTTCTCCAAAACCCAGTAGTCATTCTCCCACACATTTGAAACAACCATACCTACAGCATGGGCTTACAAAACGGTACTAGGGGCGTAGCTTGGTCAATGATACTGTAGGGTGTGAGCTTCAGTTTTCCCAACAATCACGCTGGTTTTATCTTGTTAAATTACAAAGTATGAGAAGCAGGACATACGGATGGCTTAATGGGCAGTTGAAAGAAAGAGGAGGGCGTATTGTTAGGAGCACTTAAACATTTTTCAAACTTTTTAAAAAATTTTAAGGCCTTCAAACAGAGGTGAGAGAGAACGTTTGTGTGTGTGCACGCATGCACGTGCTGTTGTCAGTGTGGCATGTAAAAATCTTAAGTCCAATCCAACAGACACTTCATCATACACGACTAAAAACACATGTACCCAACTATTTACAACAGAATACATTTTTTAGGTGGGTGTAACACCCCAAACACTCTCCCTGAAGCTACGCTCCGGACGATACTTCCATTATGTCTCTCACAGTACAAAATATAACTCTCAAGGAGTCTCCCCTTCTCAAAACTGGACATTGCTCCTGTTTAACATTCTGCAAAATTTTATGGTGTCATTTAAAACATTCTGCTTCTTTCGCTGCCATGTAGAAGTATATGCACTTCTGTTTCTGTGCTACACTGAGCAGCAAGACATGGGTTAGTCAGGCAACACACTAAGAAAGAACAAGCCTGCAAAACACGATGCACATAAATTAGACAAGCACTGGCAAAACCAATAGGCATTGCCTTTAGGACATACTGGCTCTGTCAGGCCTTCTGGAAATGAGGCACAGTACTAGGGAAGCATCTGAAAGCTTTTATCTGATGCTGTGCAGCATTGATTAAAAAAATAATTTAAAAAGCTGCAATCGTTACTGGGGAGCACATCAGTCTGCCGGTGTGTGCATGATTGATGATGTATATGAATGTATCTTTCACAATGCATGCGCACACTCGTGGAATATCATAGGCCCCATTCGCTATGTTTTTTATTATCCAACCCAAGATGGAGGACGTTACTTGGATCGGTAAATAAAAAAAATGTTTTTCACATGAAAGCACAGAGCAAAAAGTACCATGGATGTGTGAGACAATGGGTGAGCGTGAGGGGTGAAAGGGAAAAGCAGTGCACGAGGGAGACAGCACCATGGGGGTAGAGGTGAGAAGTACATGAAGGAGAGAAGAACATGGAGCACGTAGGGGCATGTGAGAAACACAGGAGAGACTGAAGCCAAGCAGCACACGAGAGTAAGAGCAACGTAGGGGATGGGGAAAAACAATGAAGGTTGAAAGCAAAACTGGGTGAGGGAGAAGCACATGAGGAAGAAAGCAGGACAGAACATGCAGGGTTGGGGGAAAATGTATGCGAGAGGAAACATGAGCAGCACAATGGTAAGGGAGAAACAAGGAGTGCAGGTGGTCATTGGGGGTGTAGCACACAAGAGAGAGAGGTGGAAAACACATGAACTCTACAAGTGCTTAACAAAAAAACAAAAAGAAAGTTACATAAAAGTGGGCAGGGGAAGAATATGTGTCAGCTAATTGAAGGGATGGCAAAGATTATGCTGCAGAGGGAAGGACAATCACAAGATAGACAAACTTGCATAACGAATGCCATAGAATAAGAAGCAAGCAAATAAGAGTGACAATATGACAACCAATGGTAAGCAATAGTGCTTTCCCTACCAGAAAACTTTCAGGATCTGGTAGGCGAGAATTACTAAATGAGATCATAGAAGTACATTAAAAACCATACAATGCACTATGCATTAATTTCAAAGCTGCCATCTTAATACACTGCTCACACCAAATAAACACGCTATTCCTCAGCTCAATCGTAAGGTTCAAATGAAAATGTAAAAATAACTCATGAAAAATAGGATCAGTTTCTACAATTTTTCACGTGTATATATATCATTGTCAGTTCCTGCTAACTTTAAAGGGCGTCTTAAAATGAATCCAATTTTTCTAACTATGCCACATCTTGTTATTTTATTCCAGTACTGTATGAAGTGTGTGGTGCAACAACTGCCTATATGGTAAAGGATACCATACATAGTTAAAACCTGTGTATTCATATAATGATTTGCTTTGACAATGAGATTTGACGTAAGTGGCAGAAGACCTTACAGTATTTATGTGTGGTGATGTATTCTAGAAACATTTCTGTCTGTACGTTTTTCTCTTGATGTTTCCTCTTAGTGTGTGTGACAAAAAGAGTGCAATATTGTAACTTTGTAATTCTCTATGCCTGCACTTCCTAGCCATGATAAAGTGGTACATGAAAATGCATGACAATACTGGATAAACATTAGAAGCTTATATTGTACATGTTACTAATACAGATTAACAGTCTTTTAAAATGTAGCGTTACTGTATATTGAACCAGGCATTAACATTGGGTCTCTCTGTTTTGGTGTTACTTTAAAGACATAAGACTTTAATCTCCCTTGTCTCAAGATGCAAAAAAAATATTCTTTTCTCTGGCAAACACAAAATTACCTTTTTAAACTGGCACCATTAAAATTAAACATAACAAAAAAGAAACAAAAAAAACAAAAACCCAAAAACAAAAGTACCTCTTTGGTCAAGCAGGTACCCATATTATTCAATGTAACAATATGTAAACATGACTGTAATACAGCGCTTTGCTTTAGTTTTACAAAGATAGGTACCACAGATCTTTCTCACAGTCCTTTTTTGTGATACAAGAAAAGAGTGGCAAAGGGAAATTAAGTAGGATGTAAAGATCCCTGTTTAGGTGTAGTTGCTTTGAGTAAATATAATATATACATGTATTTGTAAACACAAATACAGAGAAAGTGCACTATGGTTTAATTCCATATGTGTATGTTTGGGGCGGGACCCACAGGATATCAAAATATCCATCTCTTTCCTTGTTGGTAACAAGTATTTAATCATGCAAACCTGATATTTATTATCTCTTGGCCAGCTATTCCCTCCAAGCTATTTTCAGGCTAATCAGCTGCAACATTTCTTTACAATTCATTTGTGTCTGCTGAAACAACAACCAACTAGCCATATTATTATGATACAAGTCATTTTCTTGTGATTCATGTAATATACACTGTATAAAAAAAGACGAGTCTTTAGTGTTTGGAGGACACATCTCAACTTAGGAAGAGTGGGCGTTTTCCAGCAGTGGTGGTCCATCCCTGTGAATTGGCTGAAGAGTGAGCAGCTCCCTCTTATAAGTTTTTGGAGGCAGCTTTGGGATAGGCTGACAAGTGCTTTGTCGTGGTGGAACTGGTGGCCCAGCAGTAGGAGGAAGCTCCATTTCCTGTGGAATTAAAGGTGGCGAAGGTAGATGCCTGCGTGTTCCATGTGGAGAAGGCGTCTGTGGCGGTAGAGGAGTAAATGGGGAAGGACTGTTGGGGAAGAAAGTATTAGCAAGTTCACTTTTTCTACCCAAAGGAGGTGCCTGGAGATGTAGTGGTGAGCTGGAGAAGACATCTGGTGTTCGGACTGGTTCTCTGGGTGGTAACAATGGTGGGCTTTCGGGAGAATCAGAAACTGATGTCCGGTCTGGCATTGAAAAACGTGGTGAATATACTTTTGTTGTTGGCTGCCGAGGAGGAATTGCTGGTGGGCTGTCCAAGTGCTTGGACATCATCTAAAGAATAAAATTATAAATATTTTAATAAAACACCCACTTTAAATATAAACTCCCTGAAGCAAACTATAGTTCAAATTCCATTTAATAGCTTTTTATTTTACACCATATCTTGTTTCACCCCACAATTTCCATCTTTCATGCAGAACATACACAGCCAGACTATTATAGATCACTCTTCTCGGAAAGTAGTGGGAACATGATGGACTGCGACACAAACTGTTGGGGTTTAGAGATATCAATGAATAACACTTGAGTAAATCATGAATGCTAGTCCCCATATGGCGGTGAGGGAATGTAGTGAAATGATGGAGGTGGGGTGGTTAAAATTTAAGATGTCTAAAGAGGAAAGATGGCTAGAGGATAGCTTGAGTGGATGGCAGGACACCGGATATTGGTAATTTTGCATGCACACACGATACAGTGCAGTAGGGTTTGAGGCAGATTAGGACCTGATGTGTAGATCTGCCCCATTACTTCTCGAACTCTATGATGCTGATCTGTGCCGGAGAGCATACACAATATAATATTGTAGATGGGTACCTGTGCATCAATGCAAAGTTTTTCACCTCAGGCTTCAGAGTGACATCAAGGACAATTGAAACTTCACTGTTATTGTCTTCTGAAGTCATCTCAGAAGGAACCACTTTGTGGAAAACATTGGTTATTCACAGTTACATATGCATATTTATATAAACTACATCTGGTATTGTCTACTTTACTGTCCGTGCTCATCATTACCATATTAAATGTTATGCAATAAGGTGACGTGAGTTCCCTGGCTCCTATCCTTCTCTAGCACTAACTCCACTAGTCCTTTGAGGAGGAGAGCTGCCACCTCCTGCTATAGAATGTTCAAATGGTCGGGAGGAAGAGAGGAGGGGGGGGAATGGGAGGTTGCACCTCAAGAAAGGGAAGGGCGTAGCCCCTTTCTACAATTTGAAGAACCTGAAATAATGGCATTCCAGGCCAAAAGAACATGGGGCACCCATCCCTCCACAGACACAGCCTGGGGTTGGGAAAGTGAACTAGAACTGCGCGTGAAGAAGAGGAGTGTTGCAAGGTGAATCCGTGACCCTTTCCTCCGAGTCGCCCTGCATATTGCTGGATGAGAGCGTTAAGCTGCTGCTGAAGTGCCGGATGTTAGTGTTGTGAATGAAGGGCAGATCCTCTCCCAAAGTTACGAAAGCGATTGGGTTACTGGTTGAAGGAGGTGAAACTACTCAAGCAGGAAAAACAATTCTTGTCAGCAAATCCCAAATTAACCTGCATATAAACCACTGGTAGTTTGGCACAAAAGCAGTCAGGCTTAACTTAGAGGCAAAGTGTAAAGTAAAATCAATCACAGCAATGTAGAAGTCTGCTATCCAGACCTATTACTACATGAGTGGAATTTTGTACTTGACCCTGTACAAAAAACTGACACCAATGCACTACTCTGATACAATAACCACCAGTGAGCCCTCAGAGACAACATATCCTCTGGCCAATTTGTACGAGTCCGTAGAAGTTGGAAACTGAAGGATGACTTCTTCAAGGAAGCGGGCAAGCTCAAGGCCAGACTGTTAGACAAAGGCTACCCTAAGAAAACAAGAAAATAGTGACTAGGGCAACAAAAAGGTGCATGATTTTGCCCATGGGAAGCCACACTGACACCCAGACCCAGGAAGAACAATGAGAAGATTGTAATGGTAGCACCTTTTCGCCTATGAGCAATGAGGTACAACAAATTGCTAAATGGAATTGCCCACTGGTCAGTGAAACATGGAAGGAGAGACCACTGTTCGGGTTCAAAGCAATAAAAACATTAGAGACCACACAGGGATCCACCTAGGACCAGTGGCATCAGAACAAAATGGGGCCTCCTGACACTGGTGGGACACCACAAATGTGGAGGAAGTGTAGTACGTAATTTCACTGCAGACACCAAGGTTTTAGAAACTAATGACAGGACGTTTACACTCAAAGCAATCTCCAACGGTAATACTAGTAATGCTATTTATGTAGTCAGATGCCCTTGTGTGAAACTGTACACTGGACAAACAACAGCGCATCACCCAACACAGGAGCAGGATTCCCTTGAAGGTGGAAGGAGTTCCCCTGGGGCGACGCTGCCAGGAACACCACACCAAAAGTGACCTATACTAGCAAGTGGCAGAGGATGTGACCCTGGACACCCGTGGTGGAGATATCAGTGACATCCTGGACCATAGACAATGTAAATAGATTGACATGCCGAAGAGCACTACAATGGAACTAAACGATGTGTATGAACTGAGAGGACTCAGACTCCTTCCTACTTGATACGGTTAGTTGGCGCACCTCGATTGCCCGTAATTAAATGTAAAATGTAAATGTAAATGTACAGGAATTTATATAGCGCAAATCACCAAGCGGTTTCTAAGCGCTTGCTTAGGGAACCCGTCCTGGTATTCCCCTGTGAGATAACCCCGGCAGGGTATCCGCAAGGTGAAAGCCAGGCATCCCGCCGCGAGGGGCCGTTGTTACAGAGGAGGAACCCAATACCACCCCTTCATGTTTGTTATATGTGCCCATTAAGTAGTTTTTACCACCATGTTGGGCTGATATGATTCAATATTTACTTTGTTATATGTATGTATAACATGCTCATATACTTGTGTAAGAGTGCTCCTTATCTGGTAGACATAATTTAGCTAAGTCAGAGATTGTCACACGCGTGACACAAAAGCACTAAGGAACACAGCACTTCGATGTATGTCCGATACTACAGTTAGTTACATTGGTATTTGATACTATGGCGTTATCACACACAGGCCAGGTCCAAACACACGATGGCCACACTGACCTCCTATTGAGGCTCCTTGTTACCATCATAATGACTCAGGCACTTAATTGACGAAGTTAGACCTTGCAGTCGACATAAATGTTATATGCTAGGCAGTCTAACCGTTGTTGAGTAAATCATAGACATGCTCTTATTACGGGATTATGGAGGAAACATAGAACACAAACATTGTATTTTAATTGTTTAACATTACCATGCTTTGTTGTATGAGAATGAGGGGCGAGTTTCAGGCCCAAGATGGTGGCCGCAGTTAGTGGTCTAGTGGTTGGCGACTCCTGACACCTCCTTCCAGACTACACAAGTGAATCGGCAGACTCTGGGATGCATACCATTGTGTACCTAACTAATATAAGTTCACCCGCCCAACACTAGCGGCTGTCTCCTTATGTTTACAGTTGGGAAGCACTATAATAATTTTTATTTATTGTTTAGAGGTTCTTGCAATAGATCGGAGAGAAACTGAAAAGATTCGATGGCATCTGAAGTTACAATTGGCATTGAAAAGTAAGTGTAGCACGATGTTGTAAGCTTGATGCGCACAACAGTAACGCATGGCATGTGGATGGGACACCACACATAGTTTAATACCAAGTGGTGTGATGTGGATAGAATGGTTTAAGAACCGCAGCACGCTTCTAAGCAAATACAAGTATGCATGACATTCGCGGTTGTCTTTTACGGGACATACGGCACGCTCACTTCACTCCCAAGTTCCCCACTCAGAGATCTATAATACATTCCTTACCACAATTTCGCATAAATACACTGTACGTAACCAAGCTTTACAATTGTGTGGCATTACTTACATTATACAAGAGCATAGGCCATGCGGTTGTAACCCCCATGTTACACAACCCCCCCACCAACACAATTGACCTATATGGAGGAGTGCTCAGTGGAGACTTCCGTAGCAGCTCATGACAGGAGTATGTGACAATTCACTTTAATAGGAGCATGATGGAGTCATTCCACTCACCACGACACTAGTGCGATAGGCTGCAATCAGGACACACTGTGTTATTAAAGGGGATGATACACCACCGTTCTCCTTCTGACAGCTGTTTATGAAAACATGCACAGCTAATTGTTTAGACACTTATGTCTCTCCCAAAATAATGATACGGATTGGGCCATTGTTTGATACATGTTTTGCACACACCTTGACGATTTGTAATCGACATTGTGCTATGTTATAGGCACATGTATATTTGAAAAACTTGACTTAAAAAGCCAAGGAGCATATATGGTGTCATTTGTATATATATTTTAATGTTTATGCCCTGTGTTTTCTGCACTTTTTAATGAGTTACACATTCATTTGGATTGGAGGAAAATACATAACAGTAAGAAAAACTACTTCAGTCTCGTCGGTTTTATACAACCCAAATGAGAACTTACCATCAGGCTGCTAAATAATACATCGATTGTGGGTTTCCTCTGATTTACACAAGAGGATTCCAACTTGACACACAGAGCCCCAAGGGGGACTCATATAACGTAAAGTATTTATGAAGCACACAAACAGTAATCAAATGAAAACACACCACACGAAAAATCCCACATTGATGGAGAAAAATATAGCACAATTAAATAATTTGACACCAAAAGACAAAAAATCCAATCAGTAGAGCCGAAGGTATGCATTTTTTAAAGGTTTAGATAAAATAAGTTCTTAAAAGCACAAAGCAGCAACTGTGGTTACCTGGTAATGCCATACCGGGATAAAGTCACAAGTTCAAGCAGACCGTGAGGGAGAGCGGGTCGGAAAGAAGGATCAAGTCAGTCCTTCTGGGAAATGTATCTTAAATCCTGGTTGCAGAGCATTGTGGAGCTCAGTTGTGGTCCAAAGGAGTGCTGGGAGGTCAGCGTTACACAGCTGCGGTTCCGATGCGCTACAAGGGCTGAGATGGTGATTTGTATTGAGGCTGTGTCGGTTCCTATGAGGAGCTGTGAGGTTCGAGTCAAGGATGCGATGTGCAGCAGGGGTTCTGATGAGCTGTGAGGGCTGTGGTGCAGACTTGCATTAAGGCTTCACTGTGTCGGTTCTGATGAGTTGCAAGGTCAGCACAGCATGGTGTGTCACGCAACAGCGGGTCTGATGAGCTGCGAGGGTTGCAGAGCAGGATTGCTTCGGGACTACGTCAATTCCGATAAGGCACGGCGAAGATCTGCAGCAGTCCTGGTAGAGACCACAGATGGGTTGGCAGAGCACATTTAGACTCACTTCCAAGGATCCCGGGCTGGAGAGGCACCATTCAGGGGTTCAGGACCCACAGCAGCCGGAGTCCGGGTGCAGGGGTCTAAATGGTTAGAGCCTTTTCTGTCCCAGAGACCAGCCAACTAGCCCGTTGGAGTCACTCCGGTGGTCTGGGGTTCAAGATGCAGGTCCAGTCGTCTTCACTCAAGCAGCAGTTTAGCAAGACATCAGGGCAGCTGAGTAGCAGGGCAGCCCTTCTTGCAGCACAGAGGCAGGGCAGTCCTTCTTGTGAATCTTCCAGAGTTCCAGAAGTGTGCTGAAGAGTTGAATCTGAGGAGGCACTATACATGGAGTCCACTTTGAAGTGGGAGAAGATTCTAGAGTCCTCTCTATACAAAGACGTATGGAATTTCCTGTGTCCCTAACCTGGCCTTACCTTTGCCCGGGCGCACAAAAGACTAGTGTGAAACCCTTTGTGAGTATGCGGAGGCACAGTATTTCTAATGTGCAGTTGACAGGTCTACCCCTTGTCAAGTCAGAGATGGCCCATCCTACCATCACCTATTCCCCTTTTTCTGTATGGGAGAAATACACAAAGACCAACTGCGAGCTACATCTAGATATGTGACCCATGCTGTAGGCACCAAATGGTTGGGACAAGAAAATGCCAACTCCCCAAAAGTGGCATTTTGAGAATTGTGGCTTAAAAGACAACTTTTTTAAATAGCTATTTTTTAGAAACCAAACTCGACATTAACAACTGCTCCAAATTGAAAGTCATCACTTATTAAATGTAATAAGGTAACTCAATGGTAACCTATGGGCGAGGCAGACCCTACAGTACTGAAAAACAAAATGTTAAGAGTTTTCACTACTAGAACAAGTAAAAGTTAAAAGTACATATCCCAATTTTTAAATATAGTGCACCATGCTCCATGGGCTGTTTACAGCCCTACGGGCGACATATGCATTAGAGAGTGTTGCAAGAATCCAGCTCATACACAGAAGTGTGCACAGAGACCTAGGACATCAGTGAATTGTGGTGTACCTGAAACTCACCTCAGTACCTAGAAAAACCCCAAACAGCTAGCATCAGTGTCACATTAGCTCTTCGTCCTATAGCAAAGTAACCAATGATTAGACAACATAGAACATGCGACTTAGGACCATCCCAGGAATGGTGGGAAGTGAGAATACTCTTGTTATACTCTCATACCAGTCCACAACAAGGGGTAAATAAGAGACACAGTAAGGTTAAAATATTTATTTTAACGACGTGATCTCATGTGCAGTATCTTGATTAAAAATAATATTGTCAGAATGGTTACAATTCCATAAAATACAAAAGGAGAAATCATATTACAATGTCCTATAGCGCCTAGTTTTAACACCCTCCCTACATAGGAACTATGTATTATAAACTATAGAAGGTCTCTTAGGCGTGTGTGGGGGACCCCATTACCTTTCCGCTCATGTAAATTACATCTGGATCAGCATAGGCTCTCTGCATTCCTGGAAACTGAAATCTTCCATGTGTCTGAAATCATGGCAAGTGTGTGATAATAAGGACGCCAGAATCTTACTTGGCTCACAGCTGCCAAAATGTTGTGTCTAAAAAACGTTACCCGAACATGTCGAAAAACAACTAACATGTTTTGATAACCTTGACGGTGTTAGCACTCACTGTGCAGACTAGTGGCACAATGTAAGTCTAGAGATGTCGAAAACAAATCTTTTCTCATGTGTAGACCTTCGTGAAGGCGAACTTACAAAAACAACTATGCAGTGTCGTGTGCAAAAGCAGCAAAAGGTAAAATGGATGGCCGACGGCGACCAGTCTCGAGGGATACGGTGTGACCCCGCGCCCAGGGTGCGCGAGACGGCGGCGCCCTCTTATCCTGCGGCACCCCTCAGGATTGCTGATATTATGTATGCCCTGAGTAATCTCCATGTAGCTGTGCGCGACATGGCCCTGGACCTGGAATGCCGACTGGATATCTCTATGCTTGCAGAGCCCTCGGACGGCCATGCTGAGCTCCGTGTGCTGTGCACCTCGCCACACCCTGTGTTTGTCTGCGACTACCAGCCTGCTCAGACGTACTTGAAGGTGCTGGATAAGAGAGATGTGGTTGCTGCCGCGCTACCCAGTGTTGATGCGGAGATGTGTGGAGATCTTGGTCCTCGGCAGAGGCGGGAGGTTTGTGTCCGGACGCCCCGCCACACAACTGTTTCGGGACTTCATCGCGGGTCTCCATGCCCCATCCTGGAGTTGCAACTGCTGTTTTGGCCGGCAGCCCTTCAAGCATTGCGATTGTGCATTGCTCCTTCTTGGTTGGACGTTCACCGCTTGGCTCTGAGGTGGACGGACTTAGGTGGATGGCATCGTGCTCTGCAGTGGACCTTACTTTTGCTTTCTCCGTCCAAGATGGCTGCTTTAGAACTGTACTCCGTCGGCGTACTGGATCGAAAGGGACAAGGTTGAGGATGTTTCTCCCTTTTTGCTGCATCCGGTTTTGTGCATTGCTGGGACTGTAATGGACAATAGTGGGAGATACATGTTGGTCTGGTGCTGGTTCGGGGTCCGGGGATGGATGGCCGAGGGTAAAAGTACTGATTGTTTTGGTTATTTTCCTGGCCCTCCTCCGGTCTTTTGTGATTTCTTTTCCTTCTTTCTCTTGCTCCTAAATTTCGGGTACTCTTGGGGCGACAGACACACTGCTAGGGGGGGGGGGGTAGGCCGTAGCCTCTGCATGCGTGTTGGGTGGGGGGTGTTCTTTCTTTGTTTGTTTCAGTTACTATGGGCCTTATTTTCCTTCTTCTTCTTCTACTTTTTTCTTCTCCTATTTCTTTGGGTCAAGGGGTGGATTGGTGCGAGGTGGGTAGTGGCTGGGGTGTATCATAATGTCTGCGCGTCTTCTCTCCTGTGCTACTCGCCTCCAGCCTTTTGTTTAATAGATAATGTTCGTTAATCTTTCTGAATATTGTTGTCCATTTCGGTCCTGGTACGGATTGTTAAGAATTTGCTCCTTCTTGGCTCCTACTACTTTGGCTATACTTTTAAAAAAAAACTTTAAAACTAAACCTTCACTTCTCCTACTTCTCGGCAGCGCAACACATTACAGTGTAACTTGGATTAATCGTGTTTGCTTTGATATGCTGCTGAGTTGCCCAATTGCTCGCTACTGTGCTTTAATCGATTGCGAGGCCGGCCGGTGGGTTGTAGGCCCGTATTTGTTTGCTTATATTATCCAATAAAGGTTTTATAAAAAAAAAAAAAAAAAAAAAAAAGGTAAAATGGCGTTTAAACTTCTAATAAGCGATGCTAACATAACATGCACGCAAAGCAGGCCTCAGGCCATACTACAAAAGGAAGGTTAGAGTCTGGCAAAAGTTTTATTTTGCCAGTTAGAAATGGCAGTTTAAAACTACACACACACAGACTGCGAAGGCAGGCCTGAGACATGTTTCAAAGGCTATTGAAGTGGCCGGCAAAATTAGTGCTGCAGGCCACTGGGTACATGTAGTACCGCTTTACTAGAGACTTAAAAGGAAATTAAATGAGCCAATTGATTGTAAGCCAATTTCACCAGGATTAAAGGAGAGAGCAAAAGCAATTTAGCACTGGATAGCAGTGGTAAAGTGGCTGAGTTCTAAAAGCCAACAAAAAAAGGTTCAGAAAGCAGGAGAATTAAGGCAAACAAAAATGGGGATGACCATGCAGAGAGGGCCAAGTCCAACAGCGATGAAAAGGTAGCTAGACTGTATTCGGAGGCATGAAATGAAGGTCCAAGGACTGTGCTCTGGGCCTTGAAAATTTTAAAATGCTATATCTTTACCTTGCTTAAATCAGCTATTGGATGTACCTAGTCAAATGGGAGATTCATTTGATTGGCCTGGACATCAGCAGAAAAGTTGGATGTCCTGAGCCAAGCATAATGTTGCACTGTGACAGATGTACCCATGGCTTGGGCAATGGAGTCTGCCATGTCCAATCCAGATTTTATGATGTGCTCGGAAGTGTTCTGACCATCAGTGATGACCTCTTGAAAATGAGCCATCATGTTGGCAAGGACATGTGGTAGAATCATCTATGCAATGTCCCACACTGAACAGCTTTAACTGGTGAAAAGGCAGTTGGCATCAATAGATTTTAGAGGGCAATACTCCCTATCTAAAAGGTTGTTTTACCCCAGGCCTCTAGGCATTCTTGGTCAGAGGGGAATATAGGAATGGTTTTTGAACAAGAAGCCTGGATGACTAAGTTCCAGGTGATGGATGTGTGGAGAGGAAGGCTTGATCACCAGGAGCAGAGTGATAACAGGGGGTGTAGAGGACAGCTTCTCGCAAACCGCAATGATGTGTTAACTGAAAGGAAGAAGAGGTCATAGGAGGCAGGAGAACCTCAGCAAGGACGTTTATTTGTGTTTCAGTAGGGGGTCGTTGCACAACCTCCATCATTGTCAGACCTGTAGTAAATTCCATTGCCAGCCAAGGGGAGGTATCCAACCCATGAAACAACGAGAGGCCTTGAAACTCAAGTGTTTCCTGGTCCTGACTAGCACAAGTAATGTAGCCTATAGAATCTACATCCTTTGCAAACATTTTGTGTAGGTGATCTGTAATTTGCTGGGCCTCTGTGAGAGCGAAGCTGGGGCTTGGGGTCTGGTTTTGGTGTCATGTCTGAAGATGGAGCAGAGGTTGGTGGCGGACGTAGCACAGAGAAACCTAGCAGCGGATCAAAGCAAAGAAGAGACGTACTTGGTTCCAATAGTGCGGAGATTAAAGGAGTCAGTTGGAAAGAAAGGCACATCAGCAACTGTGTTGAGTAGGCTGGTTCCCAAAGACATGCTGGAAGGCATCGACGCTTTCTTGAAGATGGAGAATATTGTGTACAAGAATGCAGCCGTGCCCAATCCCAGGGTAAAAAACTCTGGAAAAGCTGGTCTTCAATGCACGTGAGGGGGAGGCGCATAAGGTTCATGGAATAGAGACCTGTTCAGAGCCAGGTACATAGGAGTAAGGCTGTGTGATAAGTTCCAGTTCTGAGGACAAGAGGTTTGAGAGAGACTGAGCATGACGAAGGGGCTTTCCTCTAGAGCGATTTGTCTACTTCTTCCTATGCTTCCTCTTGTAGACCCGAATAAGCGGATGGAGAATGGGAACGGCATTGAGAGCGCATCTGAAGTCGGTGCTCATCCTTTTTCCGGACTATGCAGAGGTTGGCCTCCTGTTCCTTTATGACCTTCGGGTTCATGGAGAGACAGAAGGAGGAAGGCTTTGAGACATGGTCAGACCCTAGACACCATAAGTAGATGGCACTGGGGTCTGTGATGGACTTCTGTCTCTCACATTCTCTACAAGGCTTTAAACCAGATTTTCTAAGAAGGGACTTGGTATTGCAATAAGAAATAAATAATCTGAGAAGAATTTCTCAGTGTGTAAGCTCAAGTCTGCGTCAAAGGTGTGAAATAAAGAGAACTGACATTGACACGCCAGGACAGCACTTTGAGCTTTGTTGGCAACGCTTAATGTCATTTCTGCCACCAACTGAGTCCAGCTCTCTCTACAGGTGGCCTTGTCTTGAAGTTTCTGCATCCAGTCTGACCCATGGGGTTGTTCTACATGTGAGGAATCTGCAGGTAGAAACATCCAACAGAATAGCCATGTCACAGTTTGCAGATTCTCTCAACTTTGGGATAGTGGTTGCATTGCTACTTAGAGGGCACTATACTTTGAAATATTACATTATCTAAATAGGCAAAGGAAACAATCTTAACTTTCACACTGCGTTAAAGATGCACTTGTTCTAACTTGGATACATTACTCCCTTTTCCAGATAAGTGCAATGAATCATCCTATTGTTGCATTTGGTGCCCAATACACTTCACATAGCCACATATACAATAACATTAAATAACAAAACATGAAGCAGACATATTTTATACAAGTTTTAAGAAAGTCTTAAGTTATTCTTTTTGAGATAAACAATTATTTGATTTTAGTTACATAGATCAAACCAAAACTAGAATTAAAAAATCAGATTTCATCAAATGTAAGTAAATAAGAAACCTCACAGCTAATTCTCCTATACATTAATTTCTCTACCTTTGATGGGGAAGACTCTGTTGGGGCAGACTCTGGTCTCCTCCTTGGAGGAACTGGCGGCGGTACATGAGTTTCATCTGTGCTTTTGCTAAAACTGATTGATGAAACTGAAGCAGATCCTTCATAAAAGAAAACAGAAAAGAGTGGAAAAAATGATAAATTGGAAATCTTTGCTGATGACTGCTGGTAAATTTCAACACTTGGGTAGTTGCATTGTTGCCAAGAACAAAAAATGAAAACATGTATGTTGAGATTTAAAACTACTTAAAGTACATCTCATTTGCTATGCTATTAAGGACAACATTACTTATTCAGCCTTTCTATCTTTAGCAGACTCAAATACTCTAATTGAACAAATTACTTATCTTCGGTAACGATATTTCTGTAAGAAACATGGGTTACGTATAGATTCCTTACCTTAGAATGACCCCCAGGCGTCAGGCTGGACGGGGAAAGTTTATCTCCAGCAGTACCCCTGCGCATCAGAAGGTGGTGTTGGTCAACTCTGCGCCCGTTGTTGGCGTATTAGTCGCCGGGATGACGTTGCGGAAGCTATATAGATGCCGCCCTCGCACTCCGATATCAGTTCTGTACATGACTTTCCACGCCAGAAGCACAGAGCCATACAATACACTGACCACTGGTGCACAAAACTAGGGCCCTGAAAGGAAATCCATAACCCTAGAAGTCAGTTTGCAGAATGGGGAGGGCGATAAGGAATCTATAGCTAACCTATGTTTCTTACAGACATATTGTTACTGAAGGTAAGTAACTTGTTCATCTGAAAGAAACTGTTATAGATTCCTTACCTTAGAATAGATACCCCAGCAATACCAACCCCAGAGGTGGGTCTGCGAACTAAGTTCACACCAGAAAGTCCGGGAGAACAGAACGGCCAACGCCGTCTCTCCGGACTTGGCCGTCCAGGCAGTAGTGCTTGGTGAGCGTGTGCAGTGATGCCTACATAGCTGCCTGACATGTCATTTAGAGGGACTCCCAGTCCCAAAGCAGTAGTAGCTGCCGTCGTCCTGGTGGAATGGGTGCACAGACCCACTGGCGGTTCCTTCTTTGTCTAAGAATAGCAGGCCTTGATGCACCGACCAAAAAACCTGGAGATGGTCCGTTTTTGCATGGTCCGACCTTTCTTAGAACCCACGTAACCAACAAAGACCCGGAATTGTTTGGTGCGATCCAAATAAAAGGAGAGCGCACGCTTTGGATCCAGACGGTGGAGCCTCTCTGCTTCTTTTGAAGGATGTGGAAGCAGAAAGAAGGTGGGCAATGTGACGGCTTGGCCAATATGAAAAGAAGTGTCCACCTTCGGAAGAAAGGAAGGTTGAGTTCTGAGGACGACCTTGTCTGGATGAACAGCCAGAAAAGGAGGCTTGGAAGACACAGCTTGTAGCTCACTCACCCTGTGCGCAGAGGTGATGGCCACCAGAAAAGCAGTTTTCAGAGTGAGGAGCCTGTGAGGACAGTTATGTAGTGGCTCAAAGGGAGCGCACATTAGAGAAGTAAGAACCAAGTTCAAGTCCCACAGCAGCATTGCGGAGGGAACAGGAGGAAAAAGATGAGTAATGCCTTTGAGAACTCTATTTACAACAAGGGACTTGAAAAGAGAAGGCTGATCAGGAAGCCTGAGGAAGGCTGAAACGGCAGAGAGGTAGCCCTTAAGAGTGCCCAGAGCAGAGCCCTGCTGGGCCAAAGACAGGAGGAACAAGAGAACCTCAGAAAGAGGGGCAGAAAGGGGATCAACAGCCTTTATTGTGCACCATGCCACAAATTTATTCCAACTGCATGTGTATTCTGTCTTAGTGGAGGGACGCCTGGCTGCCAAAATTACATCACAGACTTCAGGAAGCAAGTGAAATGACGTCAACTGCCACCGCTCAATGTCCACGCAAGGAGGTGGAGGCTGGACAGGTTCGGGTGGAGGACCGTCCCCTGCTGCTGAGGCAGACGGATCGGGGGATTGATGGCCATGTTGAGCAACTCAGCATACCAGACTCTTCGTGCCCAATCCAGAGCCACAAAAATGACTTGGGCCCAGGCACGCCTGATCTTCAGCACTCTGGGCAGAAGTTGTATAGGCGGAAAGGTGTATAAAAGACCCAAACTCCACTCGCGACGAAAAGCGTAGCCTAGCGAGTGCCACCTTGAAAATTCCAACTTGCAGAATTGCTAACATTGTGCATTCTCTTCAGTGGCGAATAGATCTGACCAAGGCTCTCCCCACTGTTGAAAGAAACCTTGCACCACCTCCGAGTGAAAACACTATTCATGATCCATCGTACTCCTGCGGCCGAGTTTGTCCACCCTGGCATTCAGTGAACCTGCCAGGAGTTTAACCATCAGGGATATGCCCTGATGTTCCAGCCATGTCCAGAGACAGAGGGCCTCCTGACATTGGGTCCATGACACCACCCCGCCTTGTTTGTTGCAGTACCATATGGCGGTGGTGTTGCCCATTAACACCTGCACTACTCTTCCTCGGACAGAGGGAAGGAATGCTTTTAGTGCAAGACGGATTGCCCGAAGCTCCAGAAGGTTTATGTGGAGCTCGGACTCCGCCATAGACCTCTGATCTTCGTCTCTCCCATGTGACCGTCCCATCCCAGAAGGGATGCATCCGTCACCACTGTGTGTTCTGGTTGGGGAAGGGAGAGGGATCTGCCATTGACCCAATCCTGGTTTGTGAGCAACCACTGCAATTGTCGTGCAGTGCCCTCCGAGATCTGGACGCAATCTGACAGATTCCCCTGATGCTGCACCCACTGGAACTTCAGTTCCCACTGCAGAGCCTGCATATGCCACCTGGCATGATCGACCAGCAGGATGCAGGAGGCCATGAGGCCCAGCAGCCTCAGGGTCATCCTGATCGAAACCCGGGATAGAGACTGAAAGATCGGAATCATAGCCTGAATATCCCGGGAATAAAAAACAAAACTGCGTCGTGTCCAGAACCGCTCCGATGAAGAGGAGCTTCTGAGAGGTGGTCAGGTGCGACTTCGGCAAGTTGATTGAGAACCACAGCGAATGCAGGACGTCAGTCGTAGTCTGGAGTTGGGAGACGACTGCCTGGGGTGAGGCCCGCCTTCAACAATTAGTCGTCAAGATAGGGGTAGACTAGTACCCCTGATCTGCGCAGATCAGCTGCGACCACCGGCATCACTTTTGTGAACACCTGAGGGGCACTGGTAAGGCCAAAGGGGAGCACAGTAAACTGTAAGTGCCCGTGGCCTACTGTGAAGCGCAGGCAATGCCAGTGGGCCGGCAGGACGGGGATGTGAATATAAGCGTCCTGCAAGTCCGACGCTACCATCCAGTCTCCAGGGTCGAGGGCAGACCAGACCTGAGGCAGGGTCAACATCTTGAACTTGACGTCCCTGAGATCCAAGATAGGATGCAGGCCCTTTTCCTTCTTGGGCACCAGAAAGTAGTGGGAATAGCAACCACGACCTTCTTCTGGGGCAGGAATTCGCTTGATGGCTCCCTTGGCCAAGAGAGCCGTAACTTCCTGTTGGAGAAGAGCCAGGTGATCCCCCGACATGATGGTACTGGGGTAGCATGGCTGGAGGGATGGTCATAAAGGGGAGGGAGTAGCCCCTTCGGACCATCTGCAAAACCCAGTCCGATGGGATGGTGCGCCAGTGGAGTAGGTGATGGCGGCTCCAGCCGCCCTCTGGCATTTGATGGGCCTGAAAGGTCAGACTAGGAGGGCTTTGAGGCTGCTGCAGACAGGGCGGTGGTGGACTGGCCCTGCCGCTGGCCCCCAGAACCACGTCGGTGGTTCCCACGTCCCCGGCCGCGCTGAGGTTGAACAGCTTGCGCTGGCCTGTGGCTCTGAAAGGAACGTGTTGGGGCAACCCTTCCGTGGCCACAAACGGGACAAAAGGCAGACCATGCAGGGTGCGTGGTGGAGAGGCCTAAGGACTTGGCCGTAGCCCGAGAGTTCTTTAAGTACTCTAGCGCACTGTCTGCCTTGTCACCCAACAGACGATGGCCATCAAAAGGCATGTCCATCAAGGTGTTCTGGACATCCCCAGAAAAGCCAGTTATTTTCAACCAGGTATGAAGGCGAAGCACCACCGACGTTGAAATGGTCCTACCCAGTGAGTTGGCAGTGTCCAGTTCACAGCGGATGGCAAACTTTGCTGCGTATCTTCCCCTCGGCAACAGTACAGGAAATTATGGACTGGGCTTCTTCCAGACACTGAGGCAGCACCTGCGCCACTGTATCTCACCCGGAGTGGGAATAACGGCCTAAGAGGCATGCAGTGTTCACCGACTACAGCCCTAAGCTGGAGGAAGAAAACAACTTCTTCCCAAGCTGATCCAGCTTCTTGGATTCCGCTCCAGACAGTAGAGGCACACGCGGTGTGGATCCGCCACCGACATCAGGCGAGTACAGGAACCGTAGGCCTTGAAACCGGGCATCCCTCGTGCACCAGGAGTTCAGCTCGAAAAAGAAGTTGACAAAAGTCGCAAAAAGGTCAGTCAAAAAGTGACTGGGGGTAACGCTCTCTCCGGATCTGCGCTTGGTGGCGCGGAAAAAGAAAGAACGGACGTCAGCGCATGAGGGCGGCGTCTACATAGCTTCCACGACGGCATCCCGGTAACTAAGACGCCAACGACGGACGCGGAGTCGACAGACGCCACCTTCCGAAGCGCAGGGGTACTGCTGACGAAAAACTTTCCGGATCCAGTCTGATGCCTGGGAGTAATTCTAAGGTAAGGAATCTATAACTAACTGTTTCCTTCAGATGGTTATATTGGTCGTATCAGGAGTGGTGCTAGGAAATCTTTACTTAGAGGTAAAAGTTATACTGTAACACATAATGACATCAAACTAAATTTCCATCTATTCACACAGCCTATTAAACCATTCCAGGGCTAACTCTGATCTATTTTGGAGCAGTGAGGTAGCAATCGCAACACACACACATCTACAGAGAAAGGATGTGTGACAGCCCCATGTTTGGGTCAGTCTTCCCAGCCACTATTTGTTTGAAAACGTTGTTCACATTTTGTTTCGGGCTATAGAAATATTTAGCCGTTTTAAATTTTGCAGTGGTTATTGGAAATCGAGTCCATCTACAGAATCACATATACTATGTAGAGTAAAGCTACAAAGAACATAACAGTATGGTAAGTAAAACAAACTCCTTTCTAAAAATATTTCAAGCAAAGGGTTGCTTTGATGAACAAGCTACTTACCTTCAGTCATTCTTTTTTGGTAGACAATCAATCTAACTGCAGATTCCTTTCCTTAGGATATTGCACAAGCATCACAATGGATCAGGAAAATCTTGAGCAGTACCTCTGCACACCAGGAGGTGGTCCGTTTGGCTCCGCATTAGAAGTGTTGTGTGCCTATATAAGCACCACCTGGCACACAGACTTTTTTTTCACCACTACTTACATGTCAAAAATGCAGTGCCATGTTGGACTGAGTGTTTGACCAGGGTGCAGAATCTAACAGGATGTTAGGGGGAAGAGCTGTATCGCAGAGCAGGGAGGATAGGAGGCTCGATGAGGAATATGCGGTTATACAGATTCTCTACTGACTTACTGAAGGTAAGTAACTTGTTATTCTGATAAAGGCTTCCAATCTTCAGGTTCCTCACCTTAGAATAGATGCCCAAGCAATACTATTACTTTTGCTTGTGCCTCTTCCCAGAGTGTCACGAGGACCTCGAGTGGGACAAAGATAACTTTCGTCTCCGATAGCAGTCCCACGACCTCCTCTTCTTCGATTGGGACCTCCACGGAGTCTCGATTGACCGTGTCCACTGCTGCGCCGCAAGGAGCTTCATAGCCTGCTCTCGCAAGGCCTTCAGAGTCATAGCCCGACAGTCCAAGCACGACCTTGAATCGTGGTCGCACTCGAGCCACTAGAGACAGACGAGGTGGGGATCGGTAACTGACATGCGGTGGCAGGCACCGCACAGCTTGAATCCTGTCTTCCTCTAAGACATCCTCGCACACAAATTTCAGAATTTGACAAAAAGTCGATAAAAGGGCTGTCAAAAAGCGACAGAAGGGTAGCTCTTGCCGGATCGGCGCTTAAGTGGCACGGAAAGAAAAGAACTGACATCCGCACTCCTGGGTGGCGTCTGTATAGGTACTGCGATGTCACGCGGAGCCGAATGGAGCCACCCGACGGCACGCGCAAGGTGTATTGCTCAGCAAAAGTTTCTGGCTCCAGACTGATGCCTGGGAAATTCACAGGTAATCTGTAGCTAGAAGTCTGTATCAGCTGCACATGTTAATTTGTAGTCTAGTAGGTGTGTAAGATTTTTGCACCATTGCGTCTAGTGTTTTACCTTAGTAAGCCCTTTTTAAGGCATCATCTTCCATTTAGCGATGTAACACTTCCTTGTTGTTGGCTTTCTTGCGTCTCTAAGAACAGCCATTATGTTTTCAGGTAGATTTAAATGACCGAATTCTAAGTCTTCAGGAGCCAGGCTGCCAGACTCAAAGACTCTGGTTCTGGGCGTAGCACCATTATGTCTTTCATTGTTAAGAGGTCATGTTGTTTTGGGAGTTTCAGAGTTTGTTTGTGCTGCGCTATTTCTATTAGTACTCAAAAACCATGCCTGCCTCACCAACTGAGAGGCAATTAGTACGAGAGTCATCTTGCTCCTCCTGCATTTGTTGAAAAGAGGTACTGGGGGAAAAACGTAGGCAAATATCCCTGTCCAGTCTATCGATATAGCATTCCTTAGGGAATGGTGGAGCAATTGCCTGGAGGCATAGTTTTGGCAGTTTGCGCCCCTTGGGGTTGCAAATAGGTCTATTTTTAGTGTTCCCCTAGTCCAGAAAATCTGTTCCAATTCATGAGAGCACGATCCTTGTCTGCTCACACGGTCCACTTCAACAGTGTCCTTCCCTGGTAGATGAACTGATGTCATATGCTGTCTCTGTATTGCCAACTTCCAGGTTTCCTGGGCTAGCTCTGATAAGGCAAAGGATTGAGTCCTCCCTCCCCCCTTCTTGCTTGCTGATGTAAAACATTGCAGTTGTATTGTCTGTTTGGATCAATATAGTATTTACTAATAGTTCCTTCTGAAAGGGTTTTAAAGCTAGGAACACAGTCTTTAGTTCCAAGTTATTTATATGTTATACTGCATCGTATTCCTTTCAGACTCCTCTGACTTCGAGAGAACCCATGTGAGCTCCACAGGCTATATGAGAGACATATGTTGTAATGGTTACTGTTGGTATTGCTTGTGTACAGTTATTTCCTTGTGTGACATGTGATCTGTTCCACCACACCATCTTTTCCTGTAGCTTCTGTGTGACAATTTTAACACAACAAAGCCACCAAAGATACAATGTATTCCTGTATATCAACTAATGCTCCACTTCATAGCAATCTACTTCTGGGCATACACAAAAATGTGACAGGATGTCCTCACACAGCACCATGTGTTATGTTTCATCATAGAACGCACCAGACTCTTCAAAAACACGGTTTGAGTCAGGGAAGCACTTCTAACTAAGAAAAGACTTGTTAAATATAATAATTAAAAAACAATGTGATATGCCAAACTGACCTTTATATTTACATGGAATAACACTTGGTATTAAAAACCAATCGTGGGGATAAAGGGAATTAGCGCCCCATCACCACACACACCGTTAACACATTGCTGCCTGATGACCCATGCGAGTCTGTGGCACTCTTCAGGACAGAAACACAGCATCCAAGCGTGGCAACTGCAGATATGCGTGCCACTATTCAAAGTAGAGTTGACCTTGGTTGACCCTTAACAAAACTAGGCCTCTAGGTACCTGTAATACAATAATAATAAAACAGTTTGAGATCTCTACAATCATCAGGGTAGGTGGGCAAGGGATATGTAATAACCATCAGCATGCAACATTTGCATGCTAAGTGAAAAGTGATACTGCACATGTGAAAAAGGAAAATGCTACTTACCAGTATGCATCTGTTCTTGGCATGTAGAGCTGCAGAGTTACACACTATGCATAGATGGCCACCTAGTGTTGGGCCCGGATGTTTGCAGTTTGTTTTGTTGTAGAAAAGTCTTTCGGAGTCACGGGATAGGTGACTCCTCCTTAGGATGATACTGCGCATGGTTATCAGCTCCATCCCCAGATTGTTTTTCGCCAGTAGGGAAGTGATGGAGCTGTACAAGAAGTAGTGATGTCCATGTAATTTGTATCTAATTAAGATAATACTGGAACAGATAAAGGTAGCCGGGGAGGCGGGTGGGCGTGTTTAACTCTGCAGCTCTACATGCCAAGAGCAGATGCATACTGGTAAGTAGCATTTTCCGTTCGAGGCATATGAGCTGCAGATTACACACTATGCATAGATTGTATAGCAGTACCCACACCTTGCGGCGACCACCCGTATCTGTTGCAGTTGTTTGAAACAGTTTTTTTAATACAGCTTGGCCCACAGTGGCTTGTTGTTTAGTTTGCACATCTTCACAATCATGTTTTGTGAATGTGTGTGGTGTAAGCCATGTAGCTGCTCTGCATATGTCATCTAAAGGGATGTTCCCTAAGAATGCCATTGAAGCCCCTATCTTTCTTGTTGAGTGGGCTTTTGGAGGAATTGTTAACGTGCGTTTTGCTTTTTGGTAACAAATTTGTGTGCATTTAACTATCCATCTGGCGATTCCTGATTTTGAAATAGGGTTTCCCTTGTGTGGCGGCGAAAAAGACACAAAAAGTTGTTTTGTTTTACGAAATGATAGTGTCCTTTCGATATAGTACAGCAGTGCTCTTTTAACGTCTAAGGTGTGTAGAGCCCTTTCTGCGTCAGTTTGAGGCTGCGAGAAGAATACGGGCAGCTCAACTGATTGATTTAGATGGAATGGTGAAATGACTTTAGGCTGGAATTTTGGATTAGTACGAAGAACCACTTTGTTATGATGCATTTGCAAAAAGGGTTCTTGAATGGTAAATGCTTGTAGTTCACTAACCCTTCTAAGAGAAGTAATTGCTACCAGGGAAGATATTTTCCAAGTTAGGAATTGCAATTCGCATTTATGTAATGGTTCAAAGGGAGGACCCATTAACCTTGCAAGAGCAATGTTCAGGTTCCACACTGGTGCTGGTGGCGTTCTGGGAGGAATTATTCTTTTGAGTCCTTCCATGAAAGCTTTAATAGCTGGTACTCTAAAGAGAGACAGGTGTTGTCTGTTTTGTAAGTATGCTGCAATGGCAGCAAGGTGTAGTCTGATAGACGTATAGGCTAAGTTACACTTTTGAAGGTGTAATAGATATCCTATGATGTGTTGTATACACACGTCTAAGGGGTCTATTTGGTTGTTTTGGCAGAATATGACAAAGCGTTTCCACTTAGCAGCATAACATGCTCTGGTAGTGGGACGTCTAGCCTCCTTAATAATGTTCATGCATTCTGGAGGAAGGATGAGGTAACCAAACTATGACCTCACGAGCCAGATCGCTAGGTTGAGCTGAGCAGGGTCCGGGTGTCTGATCTCTCCATGGTTCTGCGTTAATAGGCATGGAGATAGATTTAGTTTTTGGTGTGGAACCACAGACCTTTGCAGCAGCGTGGTGTACCACGGTTGTCTGGCCCAAGTTGGAGCGAGTTGCATGAGTGTTAGGGAATGCAGTTGTAGTTTGTGCACCACTAACGGAAGTAGTGGGAGAGGAGGAAAAGCGTACGCAAATATTCCTGACCAGTTCATCCATATCGCATTGCCCTTGGACAATGGGTGTGGGTATCTGGCGGCAAAGTTTGGGCATTTTGAGTTTTCGTGGGTGGCAAAGAGGTCTATCTGAGGTTGTCCCCACCTTTGGAAGAACGGTTGAAGAACATGCGGGTGAAGTTCCCACTCGTGGATCTGCTGTGCTTGTTGACTTAGCAGATCTACGATAGTGTTTTGCACTCCTGGGACGTGTTGGGTTAAGAGGAAGACGTTTAGCAGTATAGCCCATCTCCATATCTGCTGAGCTAATTGAGAGAGCTGCAGAGAGTGTGTCCCCCCTTGTTTGTTTATGTAGTACATGGCTGTCATATTGTCTGTGTGGACTAAGACCGCCTTGCCTGATACTGGAGTTTGAAATGCTTTTAGAGCTAGAAACACAGCTAGCAACTCCAAATGGTTGATATGGAGTAACTTTTGTTGCGGTGTCCACCTGCCCTGCATGGTTTGATGCAGTAGATGGCCTCCCCAGCCGGAGAGCGATGCGTCCTTTGTCATGACTATTTGGGGAACTGGCTCTAGAAACGGTCGTCCCTTGAAAAGGTTTTTGGTGTTCCACCATTGCAGAGAACGATGAGTCTGACCATCTACCAACACTAGGTCAGTGAATGAGCCTTGAGCCTGGTTCCATTGGCGTGCTAGGCACTCTTGAAGTGGACGCATTTGCAATCTTGCGTGAGGTACTACAGATATGCAAGATGCCACAATTCCTATGAGTTGCATGAACACTCGAGCTGGTAGCGAGTGTTGTGGTTTGAATTTTGTTAGGAGAGTTTGAAAACTTGTTATCCTGGCTGAAGAGGGATAAGCTAGTGTTAATTGGGTGTTTAATGTAGCGCCAAGATATTGTTGTATGTGCGAGGGGTGAAGGTGCAATTTGACGTGATTTACTGAGAATCCCAAGTCGTGAAGCAGTTGAATAGTAGCTTGAGTGTTTTGCACACACTGTCTGTATGAGCTGGCTTTTATGAGCCAGTCGTCTAGGTATGGGAAGACGTGAATGTGCTGTCTTCTTAGGTGAGCTGCTACTACTGCTAGGCACTTGGTAAACACCCTTGGCGCTGTTGTGACTCCGAATGGGAGCACTTTGAACTGGTAGTGTTGTCCGTCAAGCACAAATCGGAGATATTTTCTGTGTGCTGCGTGGATGGGAATATGGAAGTAGGTGTCCTTGAGTTCTAGAGTGACAAGGAAGTAGTTTATTACCAGTAATGGGAGGACCTGTTGTAGTGTGACCATATGAAAATGATCCGACTGTATGTAAATGTTTAGCGGTCTGAGGTCTAGCATGGGTCTTAGAGATCCGTCCTTTTTTGGTATTAGGAAATATAGGGAATATACTCCTTTGTTTTTCTGATGCTCTGAAACTATTTCTATTGCATTTTTCTGCAAGAGGGATATTACCTCCTGTCTGAGCAGTGTTAAATGTTCCTGTGACATTGGACGTTGCTTGGGTGGTATGTTTGGGGGGTAGATGTTAGTTCCAGACAATAACCTGATTGAATTATTTGGAGCACCCACCTGTCTGATGTGATGTTTTCCCATGCTTGCAGGTACTGTTGAAGTCTTCCCCTGACAGGAGTGGAATGAGGCGGGGGAAAGGGAAGGGAGTCATTGGGCAGGGGTAGAGGCAGAGCGTGAGTTATTATTTTTGCCTCTGCCTTTGTTATTGTTACCCCTGCACCCACCCCTTTTGTACCCTTTACTGTAGGTAGACTGTGTAGGGGCTTTGTATGAGGTGGAAGCTGTGTCTGAAGCATATCCCCTGTTGGCACCTCAATAGTTTGAGCGACAAAATGAACGTCTGGGAGCCTGCGACTGCAGGGCTCCCATAGATTTGCCGGTGTCTGCATCTTTTTTCATTTTCTCTAATACGTTTACCTCGGGTCCAAATAGATGTGGTTGGTCAAAGGGTTGGTTCAGAATAGCGCTTTATACCTCGGGTTTGAACCCTGATATGTGCAGCCGGGCGTGTCTGTGTAGCAAGATGCTGGTGTTAACTGCCCTAAAGGCTGTGTCCGCTGCATCGAGGGCGCACCTAAGGTAGGTGTTTGTGATGATTTTCCCTTCCTGGATGAGTTTGCTCTATCCTTGTACTTGTCAGGGAGGTGCCTCATTAGTGACTCTAGTTCATCTTAATGTGCCCTGTCATATCTGCCGAGCAGAGCCTGTGTATTGGCGATACGCCACATGTTTGTTGCTTGAGACACTGTTCTTTTGCCTGATGCGTCAAGTAGCTTAGACTCTTTATCTGGTGGTGCAGCCTCACCCGATGTTTGGGAGTTTGCCCTCATGCGTGCGTTGGAAACTACCAGTGAGTCTAGTGGTACTGGGCCTTTAATGCAAGCTGGGTCAGAAGGGGCAGCCTTATATTTTTTCTCTATCCGAGGGTTAATGACCCGACTTCTGACTGGGTCTTTGAAGACTTTGGGAGCATGCTTGAGCACTCCTTTAAGCATGGGTAAGATGGAGGACGACCTTTGTGCATTATCAAACGTATTCATAAGGAAGTCTTCCTAACAGGGTCTGTATAAATGTCTACACCAGGATAATGTGCAGCCCTGTGAATTCATTTGTTAAACCCAATAGTGTCTTCTGGTGGGGAGGGCCTTGAGGGATAAATGTCATCCTGAGGGACATTTGGGACATCTGGGGTGTATAATTGTCCCAGGGGTCTGGGGATCCTGTGGGAATTGTTGGATCAGGTGTGTTACCCCCCCATGCCATCAGAGCTATCATCCCTGTGTGGTGTGATAGGGGATACTGGTGAATGCTGTGGTGGGGATGATGGTACAGGTGAAAGAGAAGGGGAAGGCAGTCTTAAGGGAGAGGTAGCCATGTCCTCCTCCTTGGAATGCGAGCTGGTGTGTCCAGTGGTCGATTCTTTGGAGCCAAAACTAGGTGTCCAATGACTGGGTCCTTGGCCAAAGTCTTGAGCTGGGTCTAGGTAGGATAAATCCACTACAGGAGATGGATCTTTCGGTGCGGAGGAAGTCTTGTGCATCGAGGCGGCTTGTTTCGCCTTTTTAGCAATGTCTTTCACTGGGGAGGTAGCTGTCTTTTTCGGCTCCCAAGCTTTCCTCTGTTCCGAGTGTTTTTTCGGTTCCGGTATTGTTTTTGGATCTGATGACTTTTTCGGATCCGATGATTTTTTCGGTTCCGGTGGAGTTTGGGAATCCGAAGCGGGCTTGCTTGGTTCTGGCCTGGTTTTCGGTGCCGAAGGAGTGGTGGTGTGCTTCGGTGCCGGTGGCTTGGGTGTCGAGCCATTGTCTTTTTCGGTGTCGGTGTGTGTGTGCCGGCACCGTGTGAAGGTCTACTCGAGCTGGAGTCGCCTGAAGGCTTGGTTAGCTTCTTAGCCGGGACCGAAGGTGGGGCAGTAGAAGCAGTTTGCCGGTGTGCACCCAAGCTGGAGGGCGAGGGTGTGACCGGGGCCTTCTGTGTCGAGGAGGGGTCGGGGTCGACGGTCTTACTTACGACCCGCTACGCTGGAGTGATGTCCTAGACTTCGGAATCGTCTGCTTCGGAGCTGCTGTCGACGTCGTGCTGTTCAGGGACGTTGACGCCCACCTCGAAGATGTCATCCGGAATAGAAGCTGAAGATCGTTGAGCCATTGTTCTCCTCGCTCTTCGGTCCCGGATAGTCTTTTTGGAATGGAAAGAGGCACAAGCTGAACAGTCTTTCGCCTCGTGCTCCGGAGAGAGACAGAGGTTACACACCTCATGCAGGTCGGTGTGGGGAAACTTCGACCCACATTGCGGACACTTCTTAAATGGCGTCCTTTCCATGAGCTGGAGTTGCGGCCTACGTAGGCCGTCGACGACTATCATCGGAATCGAGATTCTCGATGTTTGAAGATTAGCGTTCACTGGAAAGCGTTCGAAACTAAGTTTTGTAGTTTGGTGAGGATTGCGCACCGAAGGAAATCGGTTCCAACATGGAGCACTAGAAACACATCCGAGCCCGGTGGCGGAAAAAAACAATCAGGGGATGGAGCCGATGCCCATGCGTAGTATCATCCTAAGGAGGAGTCACCTACCCCGTGACTCCGAAAGACTTTTCTACAACAAAACAAACTGCAAACACCCGGGCCCAACACTAGGTGGCCATCTATGCATAGTGTGTAATCTGCAGCTCATATGCCTCGAACACATTGTTTCTATATACATCATATTGTGAGGCCAGCTTAGAATCTTACCCCCACTATCGAGTCATCAGGGCCCCATCGAGGAAGGGCTCAGGAACCCCTGTAGTCACACTCTAAATAGATAAGGGGAGGAGGGAGGGTAATAAGAGCTAGCCAAATGCCCATACCCAATGGCAAGTACTGGTAACGAAGGGCAGGGATCAATACCCCTCCACACATACACCCTCTTACTGCATCAAAGTGTGTTCCTGTCTGTGCACTTGCTTCCATTTGCTCCTTCCTCTGGACAAACAAGGGAGAGAGGGTGTTGCCGGGTATAGGAAACCCAAGCAGCTCTTAATCCTATTGGTCGGGAACATTTCCCCATGGTGCGCAACTTTAACTTATTAGCTGAAAGCCACTGCTCTCTCCGACTGCCAACACCTGCTGCGGAACAACGTTAGAAGCCTTCAGCTGAGAGCTTCCGCCTCTATGTGCTTCTAGCACCTTGAGGGTGCGTCGAGTCACGTCATCACAGTGTCCCGCCCGGGGGTCCAATCGAGGGTAGGCGCGTGGACACCACAATCCTTGGAGATGTAGTCTCCCATGATCTGCGTGTCCAGAAGATCAAGCTCTTCTATAAAAACTACTCACTGAAGCATTCCCTGTAGTAAGGGCGGTCATAAAAGGTGACCAAACACGGAGTGCTACATTTGCATGTCTGTTGTGGAATTTATGTGAAAACACATACCTACCCCTGGAGTCAGTACTGGGGTGGGGGGAATAGTGTTTACTGTTGAATGCTCTACTGGTATGAGTATAAACAAGAGGCTCCTGGGATGCTTGTAATCTATGCTTAGATCCTTGAATGAGCTAGTAGATTTTCACTCAGAGATGGTCACCAACTGGCAGTAAGTCATACCAGTTGTCACCATGGTATTTCGTCATTTAGACCCCTTACCATGTTCTCAATTTCTATTTCTTCTGGATGTCTGGGGTATTGGTGGCCAATTTCTCCTGAACTACCAAGGTCATATTCACATCTTTATGATTTAATTCTAAATAGTGGTGTGTCAACATGGTAATGTTCCCATAGAGTTTCTGGGTCCCACAGATGGAGAGTTACTTTGTTTTATCTAACTTTTTATTAAGGACAAAATTAGACATGATAGACAGCATACAATCAGGTACACGTGGAATTACACACTTGGCAAAAGAGGGACGACCATTACAAAGTCACATATATTTACATACACATTCGCATTAAACTTTCTCATGGCAGGTTATCTGGCTCAGTGTCACTCTGGGCTGCGAGGGATCGCAGAGACCTCCCCAATAATAGTTCAATTTCCCCCATATTTGCGTCCATTTGGTGGGACACCCCCTAGATTCATAAACCGTCCTTTCTGACACCATGCCCCAATCCATGACTTTCCCAACTCGTTCAGTGTCAGTGGTTCCTTCCCCTCCATTTTGTGCAATGTTCCTTTTAGGTATCATCATTCCAAGTGTCACACATATTCCCTCTTTAGTACTCAGATCAGTCGGGCCCCAGATATTCAAGAGACATAATTTGATATTGCAGTCAATTTCATATCCCATTACACGTTCCATACATTGCGTTACCATGGACCAATATCTCTGGATGACTGCGCATTCCCGGAGTATATGTATAAAAGGGCCCTTTTGCCCACACCTCCGAAGGCAGTCAGTTTTATTACTGAACCCCATCTTTACCAGCGTCAGTCCCGCTAGGTATATTCTGTGGGGTATCTTTAACTGCACAAGTCTGAGCCTAGGGGAAAATGCAGTTTCTTTAGGAGAGGCTAGAGCCTCGAGATGGCGAGTTATTAACCCAGGAAGGACTGACATGTAACAGCAACATCAGGGGACTGGTAGTTCAGTGACGACTGGACTTTCGCTAGACCAGAGAGGACCTCGTATGAAGTTGACCCAACAACCAGGACCCCGCAAGATCTGGGTGGACCGAGAAGTGCCTGTAGGATGACCGTCATAGACCGCACCGCACAGCATCCTTGGAGCATCTACAGCATACTTCAGCCCTTGCATCAGGAGCACTCCACAGGAACCCATTGCAACATGGATAAAGTGCCTGGAAGTGCTTGAAGACTGCTTCTTCTGTGGTGGTAACTGTTTTAAGGGCTTTTTTGGTTCCACCAGACTACCTCCCTACTGGAATTGGCTGCCCCAAGTACTTCTACTTGACCGCATTGACACACACAAATGTTTTCTAAGAAAACTTGGATAAGTTACAAATTCTTTGCATTTGCCAAGGCTTGGTCGTAATTAAGTGACAATGCTTTATCATTTCTTGTAAAATCCATATCTCGAAACATACAGTGGATCTTTGTTGCTGTTGTGTCTCAATACTTATAAAATACATTAAATTTCTATAAATTGGTGCCTAATTTCTCGAGTGTGGTGTCTATTTATTCTTTGATTGTTTTGGTGTTGTTTAAATGTTTTTCAATAGTTCCTCTGTGTAAGTCTTGCTGCTCAGTGACACAGCTACCCAGGGTTGAACTGAGGGTTTGACAGATGTGAGGTTACACAATCACGTCATATAACACACCCCACTTCCGCACACTGGTGCCTAGCTGTGGGACCCAGAACTTTTGTTTAGCTGTATCATACAACTGTCAAGACCTATGAGAATCCGCATAGGCAAACACATAGAAAAGAAGGCCTTGCTCCCACAAAGTAGGTTCTGTGACACTGTTGAACTCCAAAGTACTGTCTCCAAGGAACTGCAAAACGTTTCCCACAGAGTGGAGAGTGTTTGAAAAGTTTGGCAAGGTTCCTACAAGTTCAGTTAAATGGGGAAAAAGTTCTCCACAAGTTAACAGAACTCCGGAATCACTTTTCAACAACGAGATATGGAGCTCTATTTGGAAAAAATTTCCACCTACAAGGGATGACCTGAGGGCATTTTCTGAAAAAAGGAAAATCATTATGAGAGCTAAAGCGAGGAAACCTTTTTAGATGAATGTCCAGAGAGCTTGGGAATCGGCTCACAGGGTAGCTCCATGCCTGAAATGGAACTAACCCAAGATAGTGGGTATGAAGAGAAAGTGGAGGACGATCCTACCGTTTTCAGTGGATCCAGTGGGGCAGGTAGAAGCCTACTTCCCCCATTAGGCAGCCCAGCAAGGTACCCAGGGCCCACAATCTGGCTGGCTCTGAACACAGCCAGAGGTCCATACAGGAGAACATGGCAGTCCTAGACTTGGAGGAGAGGGCCAAAGCTCTGGATGAAAGAAAGTTTGCCCTAGAGGAAAGGAAGTCGAGGTTGGGCTTGCAGCCCAGAGAAGATGGTGGCAGCAGAACTGTAGGTGCTGATTGGTTTACTCCTGGTGTAAGGTTGCTCAAAGGAATTTTCCCTAGTTATGTTCCAGGTGATGACATTGACAAGTTGCTGGCTTCATATGAGAGAACTCTCAAGATGAGAAAGGTGGGTACACAACACTCTGGAACACTTCTGTGGGAGTAAGTACCAAGCATTGGTAGAGATAGGCTACTCACACTAAAGGATAACATAGCAGAGTCTTACATCCACATGAAGGTAGCCCTTGTTGAGCTTTTTGGGTTAATTCTTGAAGAGTATAGGCAGAAACCTAGATCCCTTCAGAAAGTCAGTACACAAATATGGGTGGACTTCATTGACACCTCATTAAGGCACTGGATGGTTGGGTTCAAGGCAACAAAGTGGACACATTTGAATGGATCTACAATCTGATGGTTAAGGAGCACATTTTAACAAATTATCATTCAGAGAAGTTGCATCAGCATCTGACGGATACTAAGTTGTCTAGCCCCAGGCAACTGAGCAAGAAAGCTGATGAGTGGGTAAGTACCAGACTCCCCAAAGAGTTGATGTGTGGTGACCAGAAGAAGAGTGGTCAGGCCCCCTCTCAAGGGAAAGAGGGTGGAAAGGACAAAAAGGATAGCCTCAAATAGTCCCCAAAAGTGATTGTGGCCCTTCCTATACGTCAATGCAGCCAGATGCACCTTAATGGAATGGACATTAAGGCCCGACTGCGCTAGATGAAGAAGATATGGAAGGATGACATCTTCCTTACATGTCGTCGGGTCATAGTTCTTGGACTTGCACCAGATGCAAAACCTCTTCCACTTGTAAGCAAAAGAAGTCCTAGTGGAAGGTCGCTTAGCCTCCTTCAGTATGTCCATGCAATCTTCAGGCAGATTCAGATGGCCATATTGCACTATCTCAGGAGCCATGCCACCAAACTCAAAGACGAGAGGTTGGGGTGTAACATCTGCCCCCCGAACTTCGTGAGAAGGTCCGGCCTGCACGGCAACCGTATGTGAGGAAGGAGAGACCGGTGAAGCAGGTCCGGGAACCACCACTGTCTGGGCCATTCCGGGGCAATCAGGATCATCCGCACCCTGGACTGGGACAGTTTGACGAGCACCGCCGGAATCAGGGGAATGGGTGGAAAAGCGTACAGAAAGCTGTTCGACCAGTTGATCCATAGCGCATTCCCCAGCGTCCCTGGTTGGTAGTACCTGGAGGCGAAGTCTCGGCATTTGCTGTTTTCGGCGGTGGCGAACAGATCTACGTCTGGAGTCCCCCACCTTGCGAAGACTACTCCTAGTACTTCGTCGTTTATGACCCATTCGTGGTTTTCCTGAAGCAGTCTGCTCAGTGCGTCTGCCTGAACATTCTGCACACCTGGTGGATGGGTGGCCGTTATCGTCAGTCCTCTGGCCAGAAGCCAGTGCCAGATCGCCTGCGCCTCCTGCGACAGAGTGCGCGATTTCGACCCCCCCTGCTTGTTGAGGTCATACATCGTGGTCGTATTGTCCGTCTGAACAAGCAAAGAGTTGGTCCGGAAGGACGGAAGAAAGACCTTCAGTGCCAAGTGAACAGCTCTGAGTTCCAGGAAATTGATGTGGTACGTGGACTCCATCTGGGACCACGACCCTTGAAACTAAGTCTCCGGAGTGCGCCCCCCCAGCCGTGGAGAGACGCATCCGTCACAATAGTTTGCGTGGGAATGTCCTTGTGGAAGGGAACCCCTCTCAGGAGATTCTCCGCTGAACACCACCACTTGAGAGACTGACGAGCATGCAGAGACAGTCATATCTTGTCGTCCCAAGATCCTTTCCTCTGATCCCACTGATCCTCCAAGCACTCCTGCATTGGTCTCATGTGCAGTCGTGCGTGTGGCGTGAGGAAGATACAAGAGGCCATCGACCCCAGTAGAGAAGACACCGTCCTCACTGTTGTAGATGGAGCAGTCATAAGAGCCTAAGCCTTCCGAAGGAGTGATAATCGTCTCTCCTCCGAAGGAGACACGCTTGCTGACAGCGTATTGATGGAGGCTCCCAAGTACTGTATGCACTGGACCGGAGTCGGGACAGACTTGGACATGTTGATGTGCAAACCCAGCTTGTTCAAGAGAACGCACGTCTTCCGGAAGTGCGCTTGAGCTTCCGTGAAGGAGGAGGCCTTGATCAACCAATCGTCCTGGTACGGGTAGACAAACACCTTGTTCTTCCTTAGGTGTGCGGCTACCACTGCCATGCACTTCGAGAATGTCCTGGGCGCAGACTTCAGTCCGAATGGCAGTACTGTGTACTGATAATGATTGGCGCCGACTTGGAATCGCAGGAACTTCCAGTGTTTGTGTGGAATGGGCACATGGAAGTATGCATCATGTAGGTCTATGGCACACAGCCAGTCTCCCTGTTGCACCTGAGGATAAATCTGATGCAGCGACAGCTTGCGAAACTTCTCTCTGCGAATCCATTTGTTTGCTTGTTGCAAATCCAGAATGGGCCTGAACTCGTTCTTGTCCTTTTTGCGGACCAGGAAGAACCGGGAGTACAGACCTCTTCCTCTTTGAGACAGAGGTACGTCTTCATTCGCCCTTTTCCTTAACAGGATATCGGCCTCCGCCTGGAGTTCGCGCAGCTGAAACTGCGAGCTGACCGGAGGAATTGATGGAGGCGGGCTGGTGAACCGAAGACTGTATCCATTGCAAACAATATTCAGCACCCACTTGTCCTGAGTAATTTTTCTCCACTCTGCCAGAAAAAATTGAACGCTTCCCCCCACCGGAGCGGGTAACGGATGTAGGGGAAGTAACAGCTCAGGGTTGAGACCCGGCCGCGCCCTTGTTCGCTGTAGAGGACTGCTGATCTCCTCTACCCTTATGGCGCTTCTGGAAGGGCCTCCTGAACTGCTGCTGTTGTTGCTGCTGCTGTCCCGAAGCCTGTCCTCGCCCTCGGCCCTGCGCCACGAACCGTCTCTGGAACGGGCA
The DNA here is from genome assembly GCF_964261635.1 of Lissotriton helveticus. Classification (NCBI taxonomy): domain Eukaryota; kingdom Metazoa; phylum Chordata; class Amphibia; order Caudata; family Salamandridae; genus Lissotriton; species Lissotriton helveticus. The sequence goes on along the minus strand of NC_136067.1, from coordinate 1,413,861,230 downwards.
GTAGGCTTTCTTTTCTTTGGGCTTCTCCAAGCCCACAGCCGTCAGAGTCTCGGCCTCCGCCTTCATGCGGGCCATCTCATCATCCGCATGTTTTCCGAACAGGGTCTCCCCCGAGAAGGGCAGATTAGCCTCTCGCTGCTGGGCCTCCGCCTTGAGTGATGTGAGCCTGAGCCAAGCATGGCGACGCTGGTTGATCCCATGACAGTAACCATGGGCCGCCAACAGAGAACCATCCGCCGCCGCGCTGATAACCTGGTTCGAAACCAGCATCCCTTCCTTCAGGATTTCCATGAAATCTTCCCTCTTATCTCGTGGCAGGAGTTCCGTAAACTGCTGGAGAGATTCCCACAGGAAACGATCATACCGCCCCAGCAGAGCCGTATCGCTAGCGGTCTTCATGGCCGTAGCCGCCGTCCTACAGGCCTTCCAGCCATTAGTCTCGATCCATCAGCTCTCCTTATCCGGAGGCACGGTAGAAGACGGAGAGGTAGAATGTTGTTGTCTGGCTGCCGTCACTATAACGGAGTCCGGAACAGGGTCAATCCTTAGAAAAGCCGGGTCGGAATCCGGAGCCCTATACTTCTTAAGCAGACGGGATGGAGCAGCTCTCGTCACTGCAGGCGTGAGGAACAGCTTCTCCACTGGCTCAACCAAGCCTGGCACGAGCGGTAGTAGAGGGCGAGACAAATGCTTCTTGTGAAGTGTCTCAAAGATCACGGACGTCGCAGGTGTGGGAGCTGTCACCGTGATTCCTAATTTTGCCGCACCCCTCAGGAGAACGTCCTGGAACGTGCTGATGTCATCCACTGGAGACACCCTAGTCCCCGGGGAGTCTGACAAGGTCGGGGAGTAGGACCTGGTTCTGGAAGAGTCCTGGCGGGACCGTGATCCGCGCCTCCTGTGGCGCCGTCTTGACCTCGTAGAGGATCTGTGACGACAGCGCGACCTCCATCTCCGTCCGGAGCGGGATCGCGACTTCCGTGGCTTTGGTCGTCCTGCCGGTTCCACCGGGACAGGAGACTGTGGCTTGGATGGGCCCCTCGGCCGAGGGGTCCCCTTCGGAGGAGTCAGGTACCTGGGCAGGAAAACCGACCTCGGAGGAAGCGGGGGAGCATTGTCAACCGGCAGCTGAGGTTGAGGCTGAGGCTGGGGCCGAGGTGGAAGAGGAGGCGGGGTAGGGACCCGCGGAGGAAGTCCTCTCGGCAAAGGAGGTGGAGGCGTCACTGTCCCCGGCTTAGGAGGGGTATACACAACGGAGTACACCAAGCCCGGTGACCCGCCCTCCTTATCAGGCTGGGATGTGGGAGAGTCTCTCCTAGGCACTTGACGCCTGCCAGACTGACTCCTGGCGCCCAAACTCCTTCTGCGCCGTTCCTGCGCCGAAGAACGGCGACCCGACGGCAAGCGTCAGCCCCTCGACGTGGAACTGCGCTTCCTCGACGGCGAACGCCTGTCCCTCGTCGGCGAACGCTTCCACCTCGAAGGCGACCTCCATCGCTTCGACGTCGATCTCCGTCGCCTTGACTTCGATCTCCTGTGTCGCGACGGCGACCTCCTGTGCCTCGACGGCGATCGCCTCTTCGACGCGGAGGATCCCCTCGACGACGACCTTCTCCTTTTCGCCGATGGTGAACGGCGGTGTCGCCACGACGGCGAGCGCCGACGCCGGGCCACCTGTCGACGTCGAGTCCTCGACGCCGACGACGAAATCGTCACCGGTGAACTCGACGGCGGTCTGTTCAGATCCCTCGACGTCGAACGTCGACGCCACTTCGACCCAGAGACCTGGGGAGACAGGGGAACAGACTGTAGTCATCCCTCTCGACGCTGTAGTCGGTGCAATCGACGGAGAATGGGGACGCTTGCTGGACTTCCTGCCTCTGGGGGGCCCCCCAGAGGCCTCAGCACTGGCAGATGGCACCTGCCCAGACCCACCTCGTGCTTGCAGTCTTCTCTCCTCCATGCCTTGGAGCCTGATCTTCTTTCTGTCTCTCAGGGTCCTGGTGGTAAATCCCTGGCAAATCTCACACTCTTCTGGGTTATGAGAGGAGGGAAGGCAGAGGATACACACTTCATGTGGGTCAGTCTTGGCCTTCTTCCTGGAACACTCCGGGCATTTGTCAAATAATGCTGGCATATTCGACAAAAAGACTGCCCCAAAAGCACACCAAAGAAGAAATGAACAAAGCACCAAAAACACTTGAAAAAGTGAGAAAATCACAAAAACAAATCCCAAAAGTGAGAGCTCAATGCTCCAGGGTCCTGCTAGCAGGAGCCGGAAAAAAGAACTGAAAGTAAAAGGGACCTGCAGTGCATTCTGGGATACTGTGAAGTTCTGGAAGGTTCTCTTAAAGGCACAGTATCCTGTTTTGAGCCACATAACGGCAGAATATGGGGCTTGTCAGTCCAGGTCTTTCTCTCCATCATTCCAGAGGGTTTTTGCTGCTAAAGCAAGGGAAATCTGGACAGGCTTTGCTGTTTGTGGATTTTTGGTGGAATTTCTAGTTGAAGTACTGGACAGTGTAGCCTGTGGATATAGGTTGCATTATCTGTCTTTAAATTCTCTCTTAAGTGTCTGTGCAGTTTTGCATTTTTCGACACTTTAAGAGATTATTTTTGATTGCTCCGGGGTCCACGCACATGGGTGGGACTATTCGAACAAGTTACTTACCTTCGGTAACGATATATCTGTAAGAAACAGTAGTTAGTATTAGATTCCTTACCTTAGAATATCCCCAGGCGTCAGTCTGGATCCGGAAACTTTTGCGTAGCAGTACCCCTGCGCGTCGGTAGGCGTCGTCTGCAGGCGTCCCCTGCGGCTCCGCGTCGTCGGCGTCGTGCGCCGTGATGACGTCGCTGGAGTATATAGACGCTGCCTCCGCGCGCTGACGTCAGTTCTTTGCACACAGCTTTTCCGCGCCAGAACACGCAGAGCCATGTGAGAACCAACACTGGTGCCATGTGAAACTAGGGCCCTGAAAGGGATGTCCTTAACCCTAGGTATCAGTTCGCAGAACGGGGAGGATGGGTGGGGCGGTAAGGAATCTAATACTAACTACTGTTTCTTACAGATATATCGTTACCGAAGGTAAGTAACTTGTTCATCTGAAAGAAACAGGTTAGTATTAGATTCCTTACCTTAGAATAGATACCCCAGCAATACCAACCCCGGTGGTGGGTCTGCGAACCAATACAACCTACACCAGAAAATCCTGGAGGACCGAACGGCCAAAGAAGCCATCCCTCCGGACTGGACTGTCCAGGCAGTAGTGCCTCGCAAAGGTGTGCAGCGAGGCCCACGTAGCCGCCTGGCAAATGTCCTGCAAAGGGACTCCCAGGCCCAGAGCAGTAGTAGCCGCCGTGGCCCGAGTGGAATGGGCTCTCAGCCCGACAGGAGGCTCCTTCCGAGCCAAAGAGTAGCACGCTTTGATGCACAGGACGACCCACCGGGAGATGGTTCGTTTCTGTACCGCCCGTCCCTTCTTCTCACCCACGTAGCCAACAAACAGTTGGTCATCCACCCGGAACTGGCGTGTGCGATCCATGTAAAATGAAAGCGCACGTTTTGGGTCCAGACGATGGAGCCGATCCTCATCTTTTGAAGGATGCGGAGGCGGGAAGAAGGAGGGTAAGGTGATGGACTGCCCGATGTGAAAAGCAGAAACTACTTTGGGCAGGAAAGAAGGTCTAGTTCTCAGAACCACCTTGTCTGGATGAATGGACATGAAAGGAGGTTTGACAGAAAGAGCCTGGAGCTCACTCACTCTCCTGGCAGAGGTGATGGCAACCAGGAAGGCCGTCTTTAAAGTGAGGAGACGGAGAGGACAGGAATGAAGCGGCTCAAAGGGAGCGCACATCAAGAAAGTCAGAACCAGGTTCAAGTCCCACTGAGGCATCACGAACGGAACAGGTGGATACATGTGCGTGATGCCCTTCAAGAATCTCGTTACAATAGGGGACTTGAACAAAGATGGCTGATCAGGTAGCCTTAAGAAGGCGGAAAGGGCAGAAAGGTAGCCCTTGATAGTGCCCAGAGCAGAGCCCTGCTGGGCAAGAGAGAGAAGGAAGAGGAGAACCTCGGAGAGAGGGGCAGAAAGGGGATCCACAGCCTTTGCTGTGCACCATGCCACAAATCTGTTCCACCGGCAGGCGTATACCGACTTTGTGGAGGGACGCCTGGCTGCCAGAATCACATCACAGACTTCAGGAGGCAAGTCAAATGGCCTCAACTGTCGCCGCTCAATCTCCAAGCATGGAGTTGGAGACTGGACAGGTTCGGGTGGAGGACCGTCCCCTGCTGCTGTGACAGAAGGTCCTCCTGAAGGGGCAGGCGGATCGAGGGACCGACTGACATGCTGAGTAGCTCGGGATACCAGTACCTTCGAGCCCAGTCCGGAGCCACAAGGATAACTTGGGCCCGGTCGCGCCTGATCTTCTTCAGCACTCTGGGCAGAAGTGGTATAGGCGGAAAGGCGTACAACAGACCGCAACTCCACTCGCGCCGAAAGGCGTCGCCGAGCGAGTGCCGTCTTGGAAACTCCAACGCGCAGAACTGATGACATTGCGCGTTCTCTTCTGTGGCGAATAGATCTAACCAAGGATCTACCTAATGCAGAAAGAGACCGTTCGCCACGTCCGAGTTCAGACGCCATTCGTGATCCACCGAGCACCGACGGCTGAGTTCGTCCGCCCTGGCGTTCAGAGAACCTGCCAGGTGTTGAACCGTCAGAGTCACGCCCTGACGTTCCAGCCATTGCCAGAGGCGCAGAGCCTCCTGGCAAAGGGTCCACGACCCCACTCCGCCCTGCTTGTTGCAGTACCACATGGCGGTGGTGTTGTCCGTGAACACCTGCACTACACTCCCGTTGACAAAGGGGAGGAATGCCTTCAGTGCTAGGCGAATCGCCCGCAGCTCCAACATGTTGATATGGAGCCGGGACTCCGCCGGAGACCAGATGCCTCTGATCTCCGCCTCTTCCAAGTGGCCTCCCCAGCCCTGGAGGGACGCGTCCGTCACAACTACGTGCTCCGGTTGGGGAAGGGAGAGGGATCTGCCTCTGACCCAATCGCGGTCCGTAAGCCACCACTGCAACTGTCTCGCAGTGCCCTCCGAGATCAGGACATGGTCGGATAGGTTGCCTTGATGCTGGGCCCACTGAAACTTCAGGTCCCACTGCAGAGCCCGCATCCGCCACCGGGCGTGATGCACCAGAAGGATGCAGGAAGCCATCAGCCCCAGCAGCCGCAGCGTCAACCTGACCGAAACCCGGGATAACGGCTGAAAGATGGGAATCAAAGCCTGTATATCCCGGACTCGCCGTTCCGGAGGATAAACCCGAAACTGCGCCGAGTCGAGAACCGCTCCGATGAAAAGGAGCTTTTGAGAGGGACACAGGTGTGATTTCGGCACATTGATGGAAAACCCCAGCTCGTGCAGGAGGTCTGCCGTCATCTGAAGGTGGTGGACGACTGTTTGGGGCGAGCCCGCCTTCAACAACCAGTCGTCGAGGTAGGGGAAGACTGAAACCCCTAACCGGCGCAGATGAGCTGCGACCACCGCCATCACTTTTGTGAACACCCGTGGGGCGCTGGTAAGGCCGAAAGGGAGCACGATAAACTGAAAGTGCTCGTGGCCTACCGTGAACCGCAGGTAACGCCGGTGGGCCGGCAGGACGGGGATGTGAAAATACGCATCCTGCAAGTCCAACGCCACCATCCAGTCTTGCGGGTCTAGAGCAGCCAAGACCTGAGCCAAAGTCAACATCTTGAACTTCTCCTTCCGGAGGAAGCCGTTGACGTTCCGTAGATCCAAGATAGGACGCAGGCCCCCCTTGTCCTTCTTGGGTACCAGAAAGTAGTGGGAATAGCAACCACACCCTACTTCTGGCCCAGGAACGCGCTCGATGGCCCCCTCGGCCAAGAGGGCCGTAACTTCCTCCTGCAGAAGTGTCAAGTGGTCCCCCGACACACGGTGGTTCTGCGGTGGCATGGCTGGAGGAGTGGTCTCGAAGGGGAGGGAGTAGCCCCTTCGGACGAGCTGCAGCACCCACCTGTCCGATGTGATAGTGCGCCAGCGGGAGTGGTGATGGCGAACCCTGCCACCCACTGGCGTCACATGGGCCTGAAAGCTCGGACTAGGAGGATTTGGAGGCTGCTGCGGGGGGAGGTGTGGTCTGACCTCGCCGCTGTCCCAGCCCGCCTCCACGGCGGAATCCACGGCCGCCACCGCGTTGAGAAGTGGTCTGCGGTGCGTGGCTGGCAGCACGTGTGGGACCGCCCCTTCCTTGGCCACGAAAGGAGCGAAACGAACCCGTTTGCTGGCGCTGGGTCGAGAGACCCAAGGACTTGGCCGTGACCCTGGAGTCCTTGAAGCGCTCAAGCGCGTTGTCCGCTTTGTCGCCAAACAGGCGACTGCCATCGAACGGCATGTCCATCAAAGCATTTTGGACATCCGGTGAGAAGTTGGCGGATCTCAGCCAGGCGTGGCGACGAATCGCCACCGTCGTGGACATCGCTCTGCCCAGCGAGTCGGTCGTATCAAGACCACACCTGATGGAATACCTCGCCGCGTCTCGGCCTTCAACCATAGCCTGGCCGAGCTTGTTCCGTACCTCCTGCGGGCATTGCGGCAGACACTCCGAGACCGTATCCCACAGAGAGTGGGTGTAGCGGCCCAAGAGGCATGCGGTATTGCAAGACCGCAGTCCCGCACTCAGGGACGAGAAGACCTTTTTGCCAAACTGGTCGTACCTCTTTGATTCCCGGTCGGGCGGGGCCGACGGGAATGCGGATTGGGATGTTGAGGCCTGGATCACCAGACTCTCAGGGGTGGGATGGGTGGACAGGAACTTAGGGTCGTCCGAACACGGACGGTGGCGCCTGGCAATGTTCCTATCAACAGGCGAACCTGAAGCGGGCCTGGACCACGTGCCCAAAAGAACGTCCGTCAAGGCTTCATTGAACGGCAGCAGAGGCTCCTGTGGGCATCACTGCGGTTTGAAGACCTCGGTGAGGATGTTAGGCTTCACTTTTGCGACGGGGAGCTCAAGGCGCAAGGCCTTGGCAGCCCTCATCAGCACCACAGAATAAGCAGCCCCAGCCTCCGACGCCACAGTGGGAGGCGAGACAAAACCAGGGTTAGGAGAGTCGTCCAGACCACTGGCATCACCCAAGTCACCTGTCCAGTCCACGTCGTACTGACACTCGCGTGACAGAGGGTCCTCAGACCCCTCCCAACCCTCTCCATAATCTTCATCACCATATTCGGATTCAACGATGTAGACCGGCTCCTCGGGGTCAATGGGCCCCATCGGCGCCGGACTCTGCGTCGGACGACGCCGGTCCGACTCCGCGTCCGGAGTTGGAGAGGGAATGGGGGTGGCGCTGCCCGGAGCCGGCGCCGGAGCCCCGACGCCAGCCGGAGCCGGCGTCGGAGGCACGGCGCCGCGCGGAGGCGGCGCCACGGGTTGCCCCGATGGAATCGGCGCCGGAGAGCCCGGTTGACCAGCCGGCGTCGACCCTGAAGGGCCCAGCGGCGCCGGGGCCGGAGCACCCGACGGCGTCGGGGCAGGAGCACCCGAACCGCTCGGGCCCCCGGACGGGACCACCGGGCCCGCAGGCGCCGTAGGCCCCGTCGGAGGAGACAGCGCCCTCATGGCCATGAGGAACTCCTCTATCTCCTTGCGCGACGCGCCTTGCCCAGGGACCGACGGGTATGGAGCAGGCAGCGTCGGCGACCCACGCGGGGCTGGGGCTACCCGAACCCCCGGCCGCGTCGGGGGGAGTCGGGGGTGCGATGACGACGCCCCGACTTCTTGTGTCGCTAACCTGAGGAACCGGAGGAATGGTGACGACTCCCGGAGCGCTCGTGGCGGCTCCGCGACCGTTCTCTCGACCGCTCCCTCGACCTCCGGCCGGACCGGGACCGCTCCCGGCGCGGGGCCGACAGCCGGAACTCGAGCAGCTTGCGGGACCGCTCCCGTCTAGCCTTACCCGTCAAGGCCCGGCAGTCGACGCAGGACTCCACGTCGTGGTCGGCGCCCAGGCACCGGAGGCAGAGTCGATGGTGGTCGGTGACCGACATCAGGCGGTCGCACCCGTCACAATTTTTAAAAACGGGCATCCTACCGGCACCTACAGAGTTAGAGTAATCAAAAAACTTTGGTCAAAGACCGGAGTACTGCTCTTCGGATCTGCGCTAACTGGCGCGGAAAAAAGAAGAACTGACGTCAGCGCGCGGAGGCGGCGTCTATATACTCCAGCGACGTCATCACGGCGCACGACGCCGCGGAGCCGCAGGGTACGCCTGCAGACGACGCCTACCGACGCGCAGGGGTACTGCTACGCAAAAGTTTCCGGATCCAGACTGACGCCTGGGGATATTCTAAGGTAAGGAATCTAATACTAACCTTTTCTTTCAGATACTAGATTATGACTATACACAGAGATCCCCTACTACAGAACCCCAAATATGATGGTTCTTGTTGCCTAAGCTCTACTGACGACGGATAATGATCCAGAAACAGGTGTCTAGAGATGGCAAGCACACTTGTGTAATTATTCGAGACTTTTCTGCAAGCACACATGCCTGGTTGAACCGCATTGACCCCAATCCTCAGGGGCGAACCCGCTGGGAGGTGAAGCAGTGTGCTCCCACATTTGTTTCCTGTTAAAAAGGCTCCCTCGAGCCGGTTGAGCTGACAAGCTCGTGGAGAGGCACCTGCGCGCCTGGAGAGGTACTGTGACCCGAGAATATTTTGGCAGCCTGCTCAGCAATCCCAAATATGATGGTTCTTGATGCCTAAGCTCTACTGACTACGGATAATGATCCAGAAACACGTGTCTAGAGATGGCAAGCACACTTGTGTAATTATTCGAGACTTTTCTGCAAGCACACATGCTTGGTTGAACCGCATTGACCACAATGCTCAGGGGCGAACCCGCTGGGAGGTGAAGCAGTGTGCTCCCACATTTGTTTCCTGTTTAAAAAGCTCGCTCGAGCCACTTGAGCTGACGAGCTCGTGGAGAGGCACCTGCCGCCTGGAGAGGTACTGTGACCCGAGAATATTTTGGCAGCCTGCTCAGCAACCCCAAATATGATGGTTCTTGATGCCTAAGCTCTACTGACGACGGATAATGATCCAGAAACACGTGTCTAGAGATGGCAAGCACACTTGTGTAATTATTCGAGACTTTTCTGCAAGCACACATGCTTGGTTTAACCGCATTGACCACAATGCTCAGGGGGCGAACCCGCTGGGAGGTGAAGCAGTGTGCTCCCACATTTGATTCCTGTTTAAAAGGCTCCCTCGAGCCGGTTGAGGTGACGAGCTCGTGGAGAGGCACCTGCGCGCCTGGAGAGGTACTTTGACCCGAGAATATTTTGGCAGCCTGCTCAGCAACCCCAAATATGATGGTTCTTGATGCCTAAGCTCTACTGATGACGGATAATGATCCAGAAACACGTGTCTCGAGATGGCAAGCACACTTGTGTAATTATTTGAGACTTTTCTGCAAGCACACATGCTTTATTGAACCGCATTGACCACAATGCTCAGGGGCGAACCCGCTGGGAGGTGAAGCAGTGTGCTCCCAACATTTGTTTTATGGTGTGTACAGTATGGTGGGGGAAGCACCGCCTACTTTCCAGCCTTATTTTTGATTGGCTTGAATCACAATTTCTGCATACGGATTGGTGCTTTGCTTGTTAATCCCGCCTCCTGACGGGCATGTCGTTATTTTATCCTTAGAGGTTATCGCCCCCTTTAATAGAAAAACACTTTTGTTCCCCTGCCTCTCCCGTTCCCTCCTGTAGTACGGAACTTCTTACACCACAACCAGCCCCACCCTCCCGTTCGACCCTTCTTTTACGCCCGCACTTCTGTGTAAAATGCAATAGGGTTCGCGTAAATACGAGCCATATTGCATTTTCAATGATTGTTTTAAAGTAGCGTGCATTAATATGCGTGCAATACCTTACATAGTACGCATGCGCGCCACATGAACACTTTGTGGCCATGAACACGGAGATTAATGATAAAGGGAGAAGACGTTGATCGGGGGCTATGAAGGGATCAAAAAAGGTAAGGGCTGGGTGTTGTCGATAAGGTGCAACATGCTTTATGCGTCTCTGGCTATGAAAAAAGTTTCAATCTAGCGTGTCTGTAGTCCAGCAAAACTAGTGACTGATGTAGTGATTTATGTTCTTGCTATCGACCTGCGTAGATGCCTGTGCTTGAACTGCGCAATAAATGTAATTGCTTTTAAATGGTGCTTTTAAATGGTGGTGTGTGCGCGGCTTGCAGGGCAGTAATCACTGTACATTCGCTGTGAGGCACTAGAACACGGCCGGGCTTGAGCGAAGGGAAATGCGCTGGACTATGCTCCGAGTGTAGGCCAGGCAGGGTGGAGATACGGCAGGAGTTGAGTCGGGGGCGTGGGCAGCCACTCATTGACCTAGACTAACCATACCTGTCAGGGCCACCCCTAGCATGAGGCCAGGCGCGGGCTCCCAGGCTGACTGCTAGTTTCACAAGAGACAGTGAGGACGCTCAGAGGAATTCCGTTCCAGACAATTAAGGGAGTGACAGCCTCAGCAGGCTGGTGTCCCGCGTTGAGCAGTATCCTTTCCACCCTAGTGTAGATAACAGCCGGGGGAGCAGCGGGCAGCACCAGCTGCAGCGCACACACCTCCCAGCACCGATGCACACCACAGACATAGCGCCTGACCTTGTGGCACATAGAGCTTCGGATACAAGAAAGAGCGGGGACTATGGCTTACGCGAGTTGGTGGAACACCACGGTAAATGTTTGCTGCATTCTTTTTATTTGCTGTTGTGTTGTTTGGCAGGCTTTCTCCTCTTGGTCTCTGTGGGGGTTACAACGAGAACAGATTCATGCCTGGAATGTGAGCTCTGTATTCTCAGGAAAGAATGCCTTTCTGGGCTGAAGGTTTGAGTATGTGTGCTCGACCCAAGCAAGCCAGCCCCTGTGCTAAAATCCAGCACGATGCCGGACTAGCTGTATTTGATTTATTTTATGTCATGAAGAGTTCGGGCACATAATTAACCAAGCAGCTCTTATAGACACCTTACCCGGGATAGCTTCGGGGGCTGGTGCAAAGCTGTATGAAAAATCCGCTCACATTACATTATATTATTACGTGCAGAAGCACGCCTTCGGTTTGGTGTTTAGAGGGTATAACATCTGCATTTTTGGGAGAGTGACGTCGTTTGCCAGGCCAGCAGACTCTCCCAGCCCCAGTCTCTGGACTACAGAGTCAGCCATGGGCTCCATTATTTCTCAAACAGTCTAAGTTGAATAAATGTGCTTTTCATCGTTCTTTTACATGTCTGTGCATTTATTTCCAGATCATCTAAGTTTTTCTGCTGTTTTCACTATTCCCCATGTGTATTAGTTCATAGGCTCTCTCTAGCTTTTTCTCGCCCTCCTCCTCCTCTTCAAACTATGCCTGACTCTAGATCAGAGGAATGCTTGTTTTGTCACATGTCACGGCGCTGCTACTAGATGCAGGAGTGGGTGGCAGAAGTTGGTAATCACATTGGAACGGTTGAATGAGTTTTATGAAGTGATTGTGAGGAAGAGAGCGCCTTGTATGTGAAAGGGGCAGAGAGACGAAGATTTTCCTAATTGAGAGCAATCTAACATTTTAGAGACAAGAGCCTGGGATTTTCCCCACAGGGAGGTTTTAAAGTCAGTAGTGTAGCAAGTTTACCATGGGCCATGGTGCGAGAAATAAAATGGCCCGACTGCTGTTGGGGTAGTGAAATATAACAATTATCAGGGTTCAACGGGTCTCTCGGGCACTGAGTCCTGGTGCAACAGCACTTGCTGCACCAATGGGAGCTACACCCCAGTTTATAGTCCCCCTGGCTAGAAAGGGGAGGCCCCTGACCTGGGAAAGCTTGCTCGGAAATAAAAAGCAAGTAGAAAGCGGTGCAGGGCTAGGAAGGCGGATAACAAGTCTGTGAGCTTGTTAGGTTGTTTAGATTATTTGCTTTGTCAATGGAAGTTAGTTGCATATCATAAATAAGCACCATATATGGCTTTGATGTATACAACTACAACGAGTCTCTTTGAAGTTGTCAAGGGCAGTGAAGGGTGGTACTGGTAGAACAGTAGATGTTTCAGCACCCAGGCTAATGAGCTGCATAGCTAAATACATACAAGGTCCCAAAGGCGAGACCAATTGCATTGCAAATGCTTGTTTTTATGGCCTTGAGTTGAGCTGTGTACTTTCCCTTATCATCGATGATGATTCCCAGGTACTTGTAATTTTGTACAGCTTCCAGCTTACATGAAGCCAGATGCCATCAAGGCTGTGTCTTTTTCTTGCGCCAGTTCACACAGAGAGTTTTAGTTTTTTCTCGGTTAATGTTGAGTTTGTTCTCCTCCAAATACCGAGGTGTAGTATCAAGCAATCGCTGTAGGTCCACTGATCCGGCTTATGAGTACCAAGTCGTTTGCGTAGAAAAGGTTAGACAGCTGGAGGCCGCCTATTTTGGGAGCGTGCAAGTTGTTATCATTGAGGGAGTTTGAAAGCTCTGCCATAAAAAGATTAAAGAGTAGCAGAGCAAGCACGCAGCCTTGTTTTAGTGGTTGGGATCTTTTTTGTCATATGGTCTCTTGTGCCCAGTTTTACTTGCACCCAGGTGTTAATGTGCAAGAGCATTAGTTGTTTTAGTAGTAGTGATGGAATGTTCAGTTTTTTTTGTTTTTGCCACAATAGGTTCCAATTTATATGATAGAATGCTGAGCTGAAATCAATGAAAAATAGATACAAGGGCTGTTTTATGGTAAGTGTGGCATCCATCATTAGTGAGAGGGCCATGTTGTTGGTGGTAGTCCCCATGTTCTTACAGAAACCTGTTTGGTCAGGATTGCAGAGATTCCAGTCTCCCACGATGTTAGTTCTTGTTGGAGCAATCCGGCGTAGTATTTAGCTTCGTGGCAATTAGAGCTACCAACCGGTAGTTTTTTGGGTTGTCCCTGTTGCCTTTTTTGTAGATGGGGGAGATGATTGAACCCCTCCATGAAGATGGTATCGTCAATGAGCACAAGATTGATTCAAAGGTCGGTTTCAATACAGATGCCCAGTAATTTGGGTCTTTTTTTTTTAATAGTATGGGCAGGGTCCCATGGCTCCTTCGCGCCTTCCTTTTGAAATTCTTTTGCAGATTTATTCCCTTGTAATGATAAGAGGCTGTTCTGAAATTGTGTTAGAGAGTATTTGAAGTGTTTGAACATCGCCTTCGAGCAGGAGAATTTCCTTGTGCGGTTCGGTTACACAATCTTTGTTGAAGTGAGTTTGCAGATGGGTTGTCCAAGCCTCTTCTGTTACGTGAGAATTGATGCCTTGATTTAGCGGGCAGCCAGAAGGTCACATCCTCTCACCTGATGGTACTTTTCAGTTTTGTAGAATGCCATTTGGTCTGGCATCTACTGCTTCTGTCTTTCAGAAGATTATGGTTTTTGCCAAGACTCTCGAGGAACATGACAGCACTCTCAGAAGTGATTTAAATGCCTTATGTGAAAATGGTGTTACTCTAAGTGTTTTTGCAGTCAAGAAGATAGAATATCTTGGCCATATCCTGTCTTCTGAAGGGGTGAAACCTAAACAAGGATTGGGGGAGGCAACTGTAAAGGCTCTGCATCCCGAGGACAATGATCAACTTAGACCTTTCCTAGGAATGTGTGAGTTCCATTCTAAATTTGTAAGGAATTATTTAGATCTAACCAAGTGTTTCAGACACTTGAAGAAAAATACAGGTTTCACTTGGTCAATGGTTTCCCAAAGAAATTTTGATATGACCAAAGAAAAAATGATTTCAGCACAAGCACTTCAACCATATGTGGCTGGTCGCAGGATTTTTTGTAACTGTGGACGCAAGTGCGTACGGAATCAGCGCCATACTTTTGCAGAGTCATGGAACAGAATTTACCATAGGGTTTCCATCTGAGGTGGAAACCAGGTACTCTGTGATCGAGAAAGATGTTGGCTTGCACCTGGGGAGTTGAACAATGTAAGCCATAAACGGACCATCACCCCTTTGTGGACATTCTGAATGGGCACAAAGCTAAGAAATCAACCAATAGACTTGCTAGATTAACAGTCAAATTACTTGAATTTTATTTTGATGTGGTGTATATCGCTGGAGGCCAGAATGGTAAAGCGGACTGTTTATCAAGAATACCTGTTGTTGACTAAGTGGAATCTAAGGAAGAGGAGGTAGAAGAATGCATAATAGCTTTGATTGAGGATCATGCTGAATGTGGCAGTGTGCAGGAATTGTGTGACACAGTTAATAAGGAATTGGATCTCGTGGATGTCATTAAATATGTTTTGGAAGGTTGGCCAAGAGGAAAACAAAATTGAAACCTACTTTACAACCGTACTGGAAGGTGGCAGATGAACTGTCTTGTGAGAGTGGTGTTCTGGTTAGAGGAGAAAAATTAACAGCTCAGGCAGGCCATTTGGGCATGACTGCTACCAAAAGACACATTAGAGCAAGGTACTGGTGGCCATCCATGGACAGACAAGTTGATGAAGTAGTCAAAGGGTGTGCTCAGTGTTGTATTAGTGACAAGCACTTGGTGACCTCAGTTCTTCAGCCTAGGGTTGTAGTGAGTCCAGATAGTGTGTGGAAGAAAGTATCAGTTACTTTTCTGGGTCCTTACATGTTCTCTCTGTACAGATTAGCTATTTCATTGTATTAATGGACCAGTTATCCAGATGGGTTGAGGTTAAAGGTGTGGCTAAACCAAACACTGCCAGTGTACTCAAGTTCTTCGAGGAGGTATTGTATAGGGAAGGAATGCCACCAGAGGTATTATCCAATAACTGGGTGCAACTCACATCTACATTTATGCAGGAGTTATTTTGTAAAAATGGCATTAGACATGTTCGTAAACCACCGTATTGCCCTCAATTCAATGGAAAAGAGTAGAGTATGTGCAGAGTGCATTTGGATCTGGAGTGGATTGTGCCGATGCCATTAGGGATATTATTTGGGCTTATTGCACTACTCCACATTCAGTTACAGGTAAGGTGCCTTGCAAGGTGATGAGGAAGTTTTGTCAGCTCAGGTCTTTGTCCAGATTGGATCTTGGGGGTGATCAAGAAGGAGTTGGATGTTAAAGTGTTGGCTGGAAAGGCCAAGGCAAAATGTGATGAGGCTAGTCAGATCAGGATGAGTGAATTAGAGAGAAATAGTAAGCGCAAAAATGCTGGAGTGGTTGCAGGTTGGTGACTGAGTTCGGGTCAAAGATCCTCTACTGTCGAGGAGACCAAATTTAGAGCACCTGTATATGTAAAAAGGGTTTGTGGAAATTCTGTACAGACAGCTAATGGACAGTGATGGACCCAGTCTCGTGTGGAGAGAGTGGATAAGAACATTACGGAGGTAGATGGTGAGAAATCAGTTTGTGAAGAATCTAGTGTAATCAAAAGTGTTTCCAAGAGGAGCAATAATCTGGTTGCGTTACCTAAAAGGAGTTCTTGTGTCAAGAAAATACCTAGAAGAGTTATTGACTAAGTTTTGCAGTTTGTCATTGTGTATGTGATGTTTATTTTTGGTGTTCTATGTGTGGTCTATGTGTGTGGTTTTCTTTGATCTTATTTGTTAAGTTGTGATTTGTTTGTGAAGGGGAAGATGTGTTGTATGGTCTGGTGCAATGTGCAGGTGATGGTGTATGACATGTTGGGGGTTCTAGAGTGTTAGAGGAGTCTGGAGAGAGGATGAGATAGGCAAGATGATTGGGATATGTGGTCGGCTCTGGGGTTCTTAATCCTTGTAATTTGTGGATCTTGACACATGCTGGACGCCATCAATAAAGATTATTATACTACAAAGCGGAGTGGATCTGGTATACAAACTTCACATATTGTTGGTCCCCTAGCCCCACCCATAGTTTCAGGGAACAGGTTGATCCTTGTGGTAGCGGACTATGCCACCAGGCATCCTGCGACAAATCCAATTAGGACAGTCATTGCCCCTGCAGTGGCTAGAGCCCTCTTTGGAATCTTCACCAGAGTTGGGTTCCCTAAGGTCATCTCAGATAGGGATACAAATTTCATGTTCCTCTAACTGAAGACAATGTGCGAGGAATGTGGTGTGACTTACAAGCTCAGCACCCAATTTCATCCCCAAGGAAATGGATTAGTTCAGAGGTTCAAAAAACCCATAAAAGGCATGATCATGAGTTTGCTTTAAAAACTCAGGAGGAGATGGGATATTCTCCTCACATGCCTACTGTTCACCTACAGAGAGGTCCCTCAAGAAGGAGATGGCTTCAGTTCCTCTGAACTACTCTTTGGACACTCTGTGAGCATCTTCATCATCCATCATCATTTGCATCAGGTCCACTTCTTAGGAACCCACTGCAATGCAAACTGAGTGCCTAAAACTGTTTGAGGGCTGCTTCTTCTGTGATAGTAACTGTTTCTAAGGGCCTTGCTGGTCCCCCTGGCTAGCTACCTACTGCAGTTGTTCACCCCAGGTACTTCTACTCAACCGCATTGACACTTTTCTAAGTTCTTCTAAACAAAGAGTTTTCCAAGTGCTACATTTGCCCAGGCTTGTTCACAGTGGAGTAAAAATATTTTAGTTGTGCTGTCTATTTTTATAAATTGGCGTCAGATTTCTTGTGTCGTGTTGATTTTTTCTTCTACTGTTTTAGTGGTGTTTACTTGCTTTACACTAGTTCCTCTGTATACGCCTTGCTGCTCAGTGCCACAGCTACACAGGGTTAGACGGAGGGTTTGACGGACGAAACCTACTGGACCTGAAGGGGTTGGCAAGTGTATTACACAGTGAGGGTGCACTACCACACCATATAATACACTCCATTTCCTCACAGCATACAAAACCATTACATGAATGTATTTTACAAGTATAGAATACAAACATGTTTGCAATTTTTTCAACAACATTTCTCAAATGTAACTTACGTGAATGAAAGGGACTCGACGGATCAGAATCAAATACACTACACAGATCAGTAGTACTGGATGTAGCAGAAGCAGGTGGTGGTGTCAGTGGAGTTCGTGGAGAGTTTGGAGCAGAAGCTGTGCTTTCCATCTCACTCTCTGGGATGCGACTGTAACTAATTTTCCTCAGCTCCTGCTGCAGAGGTGTGGGGTGTTGTTTCACAGTGCCTGGTCTTGGATTTGAAGGGCGAACACCAGGAGATTTTAAATTATAGGTATACCGTTTTGGCTGCAAAGACAGAAAATGCTATGAGACAGATTTAGTCCTGCAGGAAAAATCTTTTTCCTGTTTGAAATGTAATGTCCATGGATCCACATGGCTTCTTTCAGCAGGTACGAGTTTCCTGTAAAAATTAGTGTTTAAAAAAATGCAGCACAACAATTACCTACATTTTCCTATCATAAACAATCTTGCCATATCATACTAATGAACAAACTTTCTTTTAGTCATATCTTGCAGAATAAGATTATTTAAGTGACACTGCTAAACTGCTATCTCCTCTGTAACACCTGGTATTCTTCATGGACTCCCATTCTTCGTTCAACAGCAGGTTACAAATATTACACATCACACTCTTTCACCACTACAAGTCATGCAAAACATTTATATATTGTGCACTTTGAAATTTCTTTTGGGTACTTCATATAAATAAGTTACTTACTGTAAGTAGCAATCTTTGTCCTGGATGTTATACATGCCAATTCCTCACCTTTTGAATCTTCTGGAAAAAATAATTTACAATACCGTTCCTAGTGGTAACAGGTGGCATTGCATGGTTTCAGAAGTTTCCATGGACAGGACATCAAAGTGTCATTTAAGATGCCACCCTTCGCACTGACATCAGTTATCATCCTTTTTTCACACCCTCAGAAGCAAACGACTTTAAAGGTAATAAGAATTAAGGCAGTGCACTCAACTGACTCATGTTTGACCCCATTATCAAAAAAATGCTAGACTACTTCTCAGTGCAGGATCTAGAGTAGGTAGGTGTTAGATTTGGGGGTCTCTAGTTGGCATAGGTAGGTACCTGTGACAAATAGGGACCCTGGCATCTAGTCAGGGTAAGGGGGTACACTCCTAAAATAACCCCTGCTCACCCCCTTGGTAGCTTGGCACGAGCAGACAGGCTTATCTCAGAGGCAGTTTGTAAAGCATTTGTGAACACATACAGTAACCCAGTGACAACACTACAGATGGACACCACACAAGTTGTAGCATAAAAATAAGTATTTTTATATAGACTTAACACAAGACCACAAACGACAAAAATTCACAATACTGTACTTTAAAAATGGAAGAAATAGCTTGGCTCTCTTTAGATGCGACACTTTAAGTTCAATGTATGTACCTTTGGATGTGTAATGCTATCCAACGAAAGTGTTGCTGGGAAGGTGATGCGTCGGTTCCTTACGCGCAAGAACAGTGATGCGTCGGTTCCCTACTGCTGCGTAGGGGACGGTGATGCGTCGGTACTTTTCTGCATGGGGAAGTGATGCATCGGTTTCTTACTGCGCTTCCGTGGCAATGTAACAAAATGGCGTCTTCTACTTGATGCGACAACGATGTGTGCACGCCCGACAGCCGTGTGGCGACTCAACGAATCTTTTGAGCCACGACAAGCCCTGCGACAGGCTTCTCAGGTGATGAGACAACGGCTGCTGTGACGGCGAGACTTCTCCGGTGATGCGAGGCGCTTCGGTGATGCGACAGCTGTGACACCCTTCTTCAGTGATGCGATGACAGCAGCTGCGACAGGCTTCGCCGGTGATGCAACGGCGTCTGCGACACTTCTCCGGAGATGCGAGGCGCTTCTGCGATGCGACAGCGGCAACAAACTTCTTCAGTGATGCGACAACCGTGGCAGCGTCACGCTTCTTCTTCGTGAGTCGTGCTTTCTTTTCTTTGCGACACGCAGTCCCGCAGGAGGCCCAGCACAATAGCAGGCACTTTAAAAGGACTCAGGGGAACTAGTTGGAGAAGTATGTTATCCCTGATACTTTAGCAGAAGGCAAGCTCAATTTCCAAGCCCTTGAAGAGCCTTTACAAGTTGATGAAAGTAGCACAAAGTTATTTTCTCCTGTCTTTGGCAGTCAAGCAACCACTGCAGGTCAATCCCCCCAAACAGCACTCAGCTTAGGGATAGTCTCCTCCTTCAGTTTCTCTCTGGTTCCTCTCCTCAGCTAAGGTTCTTCTTGTTTCCCAAAAGTGATCTTAAGTTCTGGGGTCTGGGTCCCCCTATTTATACTAACAAATCCTTTGTCCTCTGAAGGCAGAGGGTCCTATACCCAGTCCAAACCAGTTCTGTCCAGTCCTGGAGCACTTTATTGACAAGACTCCTTTCCTTTGACAGTGTGGGTCAGGGACATCAGACGCACCACAGGAGGTGGAGCCAGCATTGTGGAAGGCAGGCACAGCCCTATTCAGGTCCCAGGTGCAACTCCTCCCTCCCATCTAGATGCAGATCTCTCGATTCACCACTGAGCTGACTGATCCGGTCTCCTGGAATCCCCCCGTCACTCAAACTCCAGATAAGGAATACACAACCTAGCAGAGGCAGGCTTGGATAGTTAGGCAAGAAAACGCCTACTTCCTAAAAGTAGTATTTTCAAACATAGAATGTTAAAACAAACTTCACTAAAAGAAGTATTTTATCATTCTGAGTTCAGGCATACTAAACTCGTATTTCTACCTAGTTCCCTGAGTTAGTTAGGATTATAAGAGGTTATAATCAAACTGCCCTTTCTGGCCTATAGGGAACAGGTAGCCTTTCAAAAGTGATAGGACATACCACACACATCAGGGCATGTCCTACCTTCTACCTACAATGCACCCTGCCCTTGGGCCTACCATAGGGGCGATTAATATGCAGAAAAGGGAAGATTTAGGGACTGCAAGTGGGTACACTTGCCCAGTCAACATGGCAGTACCAGACTGCACACAGGCTCTGCAATGGCAGGCCGGAGACACACTTTACAGGCTGCTTCCGGGGGTGGCACAACCAGTGTTGAAAGCCCACTAGCAGCATTTGATTTACAAGTCCTAGGTACACGCAGTGCACTGTACTAGGGTCTGACAAGTAAAACAAACCAGCCAATCATGGAGTCACTAATCCATACATCAATTTACCATAGGAAGCACTTGCACTGAATAGCAGTGACAGTGCCCAAAGCATCTATAACCAGCAAAAACACATGAGCCAACAGCAAAAGATGGAAGGGAGACCTACGCCAATGGTGCCAGGTCTAAGATGTGTCCCCTCCAGCTGAAATTTGGGGAGAACTACCCTACCTCCTGGAAGTTCTCATCACTAAGGCGGAAAAATCTGGACATACCATCAGCATTGGCGTGTTCTGTACCAGGGCGGTGCTCCACCGTGAAATTCATCCCCTGTAGGTAAATGGACCACCTCAACAGCTTTGGATTCTCACCCCTCATCTGCATCAACCATCTGAGGGGCCTGTGGTCTGTCTGAACCCAGAAGTGAGTCCCCAACAAATATGGTCTCAACTCCTTCAGTGCCCAGACCACAGCAAATGCCTCACGCTCAATTGCAATCCACCTCTGTTCCCGTGGAAGTAACCTCCTACTGATGAATGCTACGGGTTGATCTAGGCCCTCCTCATTTATCTGTGACAAAACAGCCTCCAAAGCATGCTCTGAAGCGTCTGTTTGAACGATAAACTCTTTTGAGAAGTTGGGTGCCAGGAGCACGGGCGCCGTGCACATGGATGTCTTCAGGGCCTCAAAAGCTTTCTGACAGGTGTCAGTCCAGATCACTTTCTTGGGCTGCTTCCTGGAAGTCAGCTCTGTCAAGGGTGCAGCAATGCTGCCATATCCCTTGACAAACCTCCTATAATACCCAGTGAGTCCTAAAAAGGCTCTCACCTCTGTCTGGGTCTTGGGGGGGTTCCCAAGCCAGGATGGTCTCAATCTTGGGCTGTAGGGGCGCCACCTGGCCGCTCCCAACCTGGTGTCCCAAGTACACCACGGAGCCCGATCTGGCACTTACTCGCCTTGGTCGTGAGGCCTGCTCTCCGCACCGCCATCAACACTTCCCAGAGGTGGCGCAGATGTTCTTCCCAACTGGTGCTGAACACTGCAATTTCATCCAGGTAGGCGGCACTGAACTGTTCCAGACCAGCCAACACCTGGTTGACCAACCTTTGAAAGTTGGCAGGGGCATTCTTCATCCTAAAGGGCTTAACCCGGAACTGGTAGTGCCCATCTTTATTTATTTATTTTAATCTGAAGGTTTTATAGAGCGCGAACAAGATCCTTGCGGATATGAGAGCGCTTTATATTAAGCACGGCAAAAAAAAAAAACTAATAAATGCAGGTACATCACGTATACAAAACATCTCATGCAAAGGAAAGCAATAGGGTACATAACAGCAACATACCAATGAATCAAGTCAAGGGCAGATAAACTGAGTGGGATGTTTAGTTGGACCCTTGATATAGTAGAATTACTAGTAAGGGTACAATCGATCTCAGTTTCTTTGGACTATGATCAGGTGAATTTTGCCATGAGAATCGCTTTTACTTCCTTTTTGAAAGAAGCGGTAGAAGCATTCAGTCTGGTTTCTGGGGGAAGTGTATTCCTTATCCTGGGCGCCATGTTATGTTATGTTATTATTATTTGTATCGCGCACAGCTGCCCCAGCGAAGGGGCATCCTGGCGCTTTGACAAGGTAAACACAACACAACACTAAGAAACTCAAAGGGGAAAAAGACAGCAGAGGGATTTAAGCAAACAGAAGAGTTTTGACGGCCCGTCTAAACTGGAGAAGATCATCCATCGCCCGGATATGCGGAGGAAGAGAATTCCACCACTTCGCCGCTAGCACACGGAAAGAGCGACCACCAGCTCTGACCAGTTTAAAACGCGGGACCATCACCAGATTCTGCCCCAAAGATCTGAGGGTACGTGAAGGGACATACGGCGTTAGCAGATTCTCCAAGATTTTGGGAGACATACCTTTGAGGATTTTAAACGCAAGGCAAAGAACCTTGAACTGAATCCTCTGGGGTATGGGAAGCCAATGGAGCGAGTGCAGAGTTTTAGAAACCGAACACCTCCTTGGCAGACCAATCACTACTCTGGCTGCAGCATTTTGGACTCGCTGCAGCCGGGTAAGTTCTGCCTGATTGATCCCGACTAACAACGAACTGGCATAGTCCAGCCGAGATAACACTGATGCTTGAACCACCAGTTGCCTGGTGGACGCATCAAAAAATTTAAGAATAGGTCTGAGCCCTCTTATGATGCCATAGCAAGAAGCTGCCACCTTCCTGGTATGGCAGGTGAAACCAAGGGTCGGGTCCAACCATACTCCCAAATTTTTTATCTCCGATGCTGGGAGAGGAGTCACGCCTAACTCAGAGGGCCACCATTTGTCACCCCACAACGCCACCTGCCTACCAACCACCATAACCTCCGTCTTCTTGGTATTTAACTGGAGACAGTTGGAATTCATCCAGTTAGCCACTGCTCGCAGATCACAAAACCTGGGAGCCTCCATGTCTGAGTCCCCACTCAGCGTGACCGCCAGCTGCGTGTCATCAGCATATGAGACCATCATCAGGCCCCATTGCTTGACGACCACAGCCAGCGGTCTCACATAAAGATTAAAAAGAGTGAGACTCAGCGAAGAGCCCTGTGGGACCCCCAGGGCTAACGGATAGGGTTTAGACTTGCCGGGCGGGATCGCAACCTGAAATGATCTTTCAGTCAGGAAGGATCGAAACCAACATAAGGCCGAGCCCGTGACACCCCCTTCCTCAAGTCGCTGCAGCAAGATCCCCGAGAAGGTTCGTTTATAAGTTTTCTTCTTGTTGAATCTTTGGGGTTTGAGTACTAGGTTTTCCGCACTTCTTGAGGTTCTTATCCCACCAGAGATCGTCAGTTTCTGTGCGAGGTAACTGGGTGAATTATGATGTAAGGCCATATGCATCATGCACACCATTTTTAGATGAATTCTGGCTACAAGCGGTAGCCAATTCAAGGATTTCAAGTCTGGGGAGATGTGGGAACATCTTTTCGAACAGTGATGAGTCTCGCTACAGCATTTATTGAGGCTCTTAGGGGAGCTGTTGTAGCTTTTGGAAGGCCACAGAGAGAGACACTACCGTACTCCACACGAGGGATAACTAGAGCTTGTACTGCCAGCTTGAAGTCATTGACTGGCATGAAGGGTTTCAGCTTTTATCAGTGTGTTTATCTGGAAGTTTATTCCCTTTGTGGCGTTGCTAATGTGCTTCTGCATAGTGAGGTTGCTGTCAAGAGTTATTCCCAAAGATTTTGCTGAGTCCACAATGGTTGGTTAAACTTTGAGTGCAGTTAGGTGTTTGATCCAGTCTTGCATTATGGGGACTTTGGCGGGCGGAGCAATAAGGAATTCGGTTTTTAGAGCGTTCAATTTGAGATGGTTTTCTGCCAACCAGAACTGGGTATTCCTGAGTGTTGTGTTAAGCAATTTAATGTATTCTAGGGTGTTAATCTTAAGATAAAGTTGTTGATTGTCAGCGTACATATGATATTGCACGTTAGGCTACTGTAACATTTCGGTGAGTGTTTCCATGAACAGATTAAATAATGTTGGAGATAGTGAGGACCCTTGCGGGACTCCCAATGTTACTGGTACGGGATTGGAAAGAGTGTTGTTGACCTTGAATTTTTGCGTTCGGTTTAACACTGTCCCTGGTAGACCCATTCTATGTTTCAGAAGATCTATCAGATTCCCGTGTTTGACCGTATCGAGGGCTGAGGATAAGTCTAGTAGGATGAGTAGGCATGATCCGTTCTGGTCAAGGATTTGTAGCGAATCATCAATAATGTGTGTCATGGCAGATTCAGTGCTGTGACTAGCTCTGAAGCCTGATTGGTGTTTGTTAAGAAGGTCAAAGGGATCAATATGTTTAGACAGTTGGTGGTGTACACATTTTTCAAGGTAGGAATATTGGAAATAGGACGATAGTTGTTTAGGTCCGTAGGGTCAGCGGTTGGTTTCTTTAGGATGGGTGATACCTGTCCGACTTTGAGGGAGTCCGGGATGCAGCCTTGTTGAAGTGAACTGTTAATGATTTGGTGCAGAGAGGCAGAAGCCATGGGGTTAAATCTTTAACAGCGTTTGCCGGGAGAGGATCGGTGAGGTGGTTGGCAGGTTTCAGAGCGTAAAGAATCTTGCCTAAAGCTTCTTCAGTATAAGTAGAAATGGATGACCAGACTGCGATGTTTTTTAGGTCAAACTTTGAGGGTATTTGGTGTGGCGCAGATCGGAGTGAATGGGAGGTTTTCGTATGGGGACCGGAGTGTAATAATAGGTCATTTAGGAGATCCTTATTGATGTTATCAGTCTTCCGATTACAGAAGGCAGACAATTCTTCACAATTGGGTTGTGGTTGGGCTATGTCTTGTAGCCGTTGAGGTGCGTCCTTGGATTGAGTTTTGATTAACTCTAAAAGTTTTTGGGGACGATTTCTTGTCTGCTTTAGTGCGCTTTATCTTATTGTAATAGGCGTATCTCTTTTTCCTTAGTAACTTGAGTTGAGTAGCAGATGGGACTTATCTCCAGTTGCGTTCAAAAGTTCTGAGAGATCGTCTATCCTCATAAGTAGACAGTTGTACCAAGGTTTACAGTCTTTAGTGGAAACTCTCTTTAGTTGGAGGGGGGCAACCTCGTTAATTATCAAGGTCATTGAATTGAGGTAGTGGTTGGTGAGATCATGGACGTCGGAGGAACCTGCAGGGGGTAGACGAAGGTTGTAGCTGGAGGAAGGTAATGTGTTGGGGTTGAGTTTTTTCAAGTCTCTTTTCCAAATCTTTGGTTTTGTGGATTGAACCGAGTTGAATTTCACTGTTTCCTTGATGAAGAAGGGTATATTATGATGGTCCAACCAGTCACAGGGTTGGATCGACTCCAACTGAATGACGTCACTTTTGGAGATTATTAAATCCAGGATTGAGCCTTTATTATGTGTAGGGCTGTTGCAAATTTGGGCGAGGGATAGATCATCCAGGAAGTTTTTTTAGACTATTGACCACTGTAACTTTGTGGTCATTCCTATGGAGATTGAAGTCGCCAAGGTTTATTTGGGTATTTTGCCACCCGGAGTTCGTTGAAGCCATATCCATTAGGTGTTCGGTGAAGAGGAGGTTGTCCCCAGGTGGATGATAGATGATGTGTAGTGAGCATACTGGTTTGCCGTTGCTGCTGTATGTATTCGCAAGAGGGGAATACAGGGGATATGGCTCGGTTTACAGTGATGTTGCTACGATGTATACAGGCGGTACCTCTCCCTATATTATTAATTCTGACCAATCTAATGATGCCGTAGTTAGGGGGCACTAGAATGTCAATTAGTGGAGTGGAGGATTCCTTTAGCCAGGTTTCAGTTAACATTAACAGGTCCAGCTCCTGTGAGATGATGAGGTTAGCAATATCCGCTGCGTGTCTAGAGGCAGATCTACGGTTTAGGAGTGTGCATTTAAGATGGGGTGTGATGAGGGAAGAAGTGGGATCCTGAATGAGAGGGACTCTTCTTAGGTTGTTATCGATGATTGCTCTATTGTTGTGTGTAGAGGATCTGAATGGGTTGAGGGGAATAGTGGGGATGGTCATCTGAGTGGGAGTTAAGGGGTTTGTGAGAGAGGGTTTATAAGAGTGTAGAAGAGACAGAACATCGCTCTCCAAAAACGGATTGATGATTCGCATAGGGGGTGTTAATGTATTATGGGAGGGAACTGTTTTCCAACTGGGTAGAGTAAGTTTAGAGGTGAATGTTAGATGGTACGGGCACTCGCTCGATTTAGATGTTCTGGAGGAAATAGTGCGCCATGGTTGTCTCGACATCACTTCCTTAAAAGATTGGAATTTCTTTTTGATTTGGTGAAGTGCGGTCAGAATCTCATCCAGTCTTGGGTATGGTGTGGTTATGAGTGAGGCTGGTGGCTGTGATGTGAATGTGGATGGCTGCGATGTGGGCAAGTTGGGTATGTGATCAGGTGAAGGTATGAGTAGTGTTGGAGGCACTGTTGTGCATGAGGGTGGCAGAGTTCTGGATGTAGATGGCTGAGTTGAGGGGGTGGTTGACTGGTGTGTGGGAGGGGTAATTGAGATAGGGGTGTGCTTTGAGGGCAGCGTGTTTTGAGGGAGGTAGTGGGGTATCATAATATGTGCCAGCAACTGACCTGGGTGGGTGTGGCTGTGATGGGGGGAATATGTGTAAGGAGTAACGTCATGGGGGCAAGGATGATGCAGAGGGAGAGATGGTTATGGGGAGGATGCTGTTAGGGGGGAGGGGAGCAATGATCTTATGCTGATGGGACTCTATATCTATTGGTGAAGTGTATGCTGTCTCAGAAGTGCTGGGAAGTAGAGTGTGTGGGTTTGGTGAAGTGATGTGAGGTGTGTTGGTGGGAAGGGTAGTCTGGGTGGAAATACTATATGGAGCCAATGCCAGTAGTGGACAGGGTGGACAAAGGTCCAGGCTATCAGGCGTGCTAGGAGGTAGAGTGTGTGGGTTTGGTGAGGTGATGTGAGGTGTGTTGGTGTGACAGGTGGGAGTATAGTGAGAATCCAATGCAAGTAGTGGATGGGGTGGTAGAGGGGCGAGGCTGTCAAGGCGGGATGAGAGATGTGAGAGATGTTACCACTTGTGTGCTGGAGATGGGAGTAGTTTGGGTAGCGAAATGGGGTTTAGACACTAGTGTTTTAATGATGGGGAAGATGTTGTCCAGGAGATTTAAACGAAGGTCTGTGGATTGAATGAGGATAGTTCCGTTATTGTAGATGGTGATAGTTGCTGTCGCTTGGAAGAGCTGGGAGGGGGAAATACAAATAAGTAGACCATGCGCGTTTTTCCTCGTGGAGGTGATCGAGAGTGAAGCAAGGAATGCTTTCCTCAATTGGGCTCTTCGTTTCGTGTGGAAAATGATATGAGTCGTTGTTATCCCGTTGAGTGGGGAGAAATGAGAATCAGCGAAGAGAGTTTCAGGGTGAAGTTTGATAACATTGCGCTTGAATCGTTTGGCTGATTCTTTTGATAGGTTGGAGGGATAAATGATGTGTGTGTCTGTGTGTGTGTGTGTGTGTGTGCGCGCCGGTGAGCTCCATGATATGACCCGCACAGTAGGTGAAATGATATGAGATGCGAAGTGGGTATGGCGAGGAGTGTTTGTGGGGGGAGGGGAAAGGAATGGTGAAGACAGCCAATGAGGAAGTGACTAGGTAATCATGGGCGGAATGGGAGCCAGGGGGGGGATCTCAAGTATCCTGGTGGTTGCACCAGGATTGCGAGGTGCAGAGTAGGATGTGGGGGGAAAAGAGAGGAAGGGAAGGTAAAGACACAGGGCTTAGAAATAGAATGCCATGGAATATAACGAGTGAAGAATGTAGAGAGATTTTGATCTGAGGTGAGGTGAAATGGCGGTGAGGATGGTCTTACACAGAGATTGTGGTTTATACCTCTATGGTAGAGACACTCTAAGATGGAAGACCCTTTGGGAGAGATCTTACTGACCAACTATGTAGTCCATTGTCTGTTTCCATTAAGTATGGGAGAACCAGTGTAGTCCTGTTTCAATGACCATTAAGCCACTGGGGACCTATGGGATATCCAGTGTAGTCCTACTTCACTCTGCGTGAGACTGTTATGGCAGGATAGTCCTATTTCAGTTGTGGCGACTTGTATTCAGAGGAGATGCAGTTAAACATAATTAGAAATGACCAGTGGCTGGGGGAGACCCAATGTTCTTGTTATTTATGACCTTGGCCATTTTAAGAAAGCAGAACCCAGAGCCACTGCCATCTTAATGTGTATGTAGCTATATATGAGAATGCAGAGCAAGAAATAAAAATAAAATCAAATGAAACAAGGGTATCATTACCTTAACACTATGTCCACGCTGAGTTTGCTTTTGGTATAATTATATTGATCTGCTGGCTTCATCAAAGCCCCCTTTGCTGCTTGAGGGCTATGTTTCCTAGGTTTCGTGGCCGCAATGAACATATTCCTTTAATTTTAGATGCGTCTTTCATCAAATCGGGCTACATCGGACGCGTTATCGGCGTTGTTGTGTGCTGCTCCTCTGGGGGCGGGGCCGTGTAGAGACTTCATTCAGTAGCCTGAAAGTTTTCTTGTATCCTCGCTCTGGGGGAACCCGGGGATTACTGCTGCCGCTGCCCAGTGGACTTTCCGCCTTGCTCTCTGGGTTTCCGGGGGATCTCTGCCGGCGCCGCCCAGCAGCCTAGGTCTAGGGGCTCTGCTGTGGAGAATGCTGACCTCTATTTTGCCCCATCAGTCAAGGCGATCTGCCAATACCCAGACGTTAAGTCAAACGTGCTGAGGTACCGGGCAGCCCCTAACCGATCAATGACTTCATCAGCTCTGGGGATGGCGTGTGCGTCAGTCCTGGTGACTGAATTGAGCCCTCGGTAGTCCACACAGAACCGGAGTTCTGGCGTGGCACCCGGTGCGGCAGCCATTGGGACAAAGACCACTGGGCTGGCCCAAGGACTGTTAGAGGACTCAATCACCCCTATAGCAAGCATCTTTGAGACCTCCTCCTTGATAGAAGCTCTGACCCGGTCAGTCACCCTGTAAGTTTTATGCTTCACAGGAGGACTGTCTCCAGTGTCCACATCATTGATGCACCCATCTGTGACACTGGGAATCAGGGGAAACAAATCAGAAATCTGTCACAGCAACTGGTGACAGTCATTCTGTTGCTCAGGGTGGAAGAGAGGTTCCCACCATCCACTGACCCATCTCGCTCTGTTGCAGACAGGAGATCAGGAAGAGGCTCAGTCGCCTCCTCCATTCCAGAATCTGTTGCCAAGAGCATGCCCACTTCGGACCTCTCCAAGTGGGGCTTCAGGCGGTTTTTAAAAATAGCTATAGTAATGCCCTTGATGAAGCTAAGAAAAAATTAAGCGAGATAGCAGAAGATGTTGATGGCTATAGGGATTATCTAATAGGAAAAAAAAACTATTAAGTTACAAAAAGATCTAAATAGGTATAGTGTGGAATTAGTTTATCCCTACACCAAAAAAGATTATTACGACACACCAGCACAAGAAATCAATCAGAAAAAAACCTGGTACCCGTACAGACCAAGGGGACAAAGGAAAAACATGAGTTTCTCAGAATCCTCTTATGCGAGTACTGAATCTGATGAAGATACTCGTAGTGATACACGAGGCAGAAAGGATATGAATCAAGATCAGAACAGAGATCAAAGACCTTTTTTAGGGCAACATCAACAGAGAGGAAACCATGCACCGAGAGGGAGAGGGAGGGGGAATTACCCTCGACAAGCTCCACAATACAGACCTATGTATATGAAAACCCGCAGCCAAAAAGTGTGGGACTAGGCGCTAAGGAAGCTGCCCCAATAATAAATTTATCCAAAAAAGTACTTAGCAGAGATGAAGAAAAGGTGTTGAGCTTAGGCCTGGGATATGCCCCTATAGCTAAACCTAATAATTATGAGATCCAAAAAGATTTAAAAAGTCTATTCAGAAAAGTAAGGCTCAAACAATTTCTTCATAACACTGAACCAACTGTAAAAGAGAACCTGTCAGGCTTGAAGCCAATGTCAATTTGGACCCCATCCAGAGCTATGGTAAACAAGAATGTAGAACTCTTTGAGAGAGCAGTGGAAAAAGATATCGAGACCCTGCTTAAAAAAAGAGACAAAAATATATAATAATAATTTGTCGAAAGATTGTAGGGATGCCCTTAATAACTTAGAGAAATGTGAGAATATAACGGTAAAACCTGGGGACAAGGGCTGAAGTATTGTCATTTTAGAGACTGAGGATTATAGAGAGAGAATGCAGTCACTACTATCAGTGAAGGAACTCTATAGACGATCCACACAGAGAGAGTGGGACAACTTACAGCTAAGCATAAAAAGGACACTGGACCTAGCAAGGGAAGATGAAATTATTTGTGCCGATGAATATGGTTTTTTATTAAATACTAATCCGGTTATCCCGGCGAATTACGGACTACCAAAAGTGCACAAGAGCTTGGAAAATCCCCCCATGAGACCTATTGTTTCTAGTTTAAATTCCATGACCGAACCACTGAGCATTTATGTGGACAGATTTTTAAGGCCTATGGTATCAAAACATAGATCGTATATCAAAGACACCACTGAGATGATCAAAAAGGTAGAGGGTATTAGATTTGATAAAGAAAGACAATGGTTGGTATCGCTCGATATCGAATCATTGTACACAAATATACCCCAATCAGCCACAGTAGAAACAATTAGAGATCTACTCAGAGATGAGAACGGAGACTTATCAGAACACTCAGTTTTCTTAGTTGAACTGACAGAAATACTTCTTAAAAACAATATTTTTCTATTTGAAGAAGATTTGTACTGCCAGATCAAAGGTACCAGCATGGGGGCTACCTGTGCACCGAGTCTGGCTTGCCTCTATGTTGGTACATTTGAGGACAGGCATAATTACAATGAAGCCTGTCCTTTCTATGAGAACATAGAGAACTACTCAAGGTTCATAGATGATATATTCTTCACCTGGAATGGAGAGAAGAACGAACTGCTGGAATTTATAGAGTGGTTAAACTGTGGGGACCCCAACTTGAGGTTCAACCATCAGTCAGGAGAAATGTGCCTTTTTGGACATTACAATCAAGAGCAAAGAAGGTGTTCTTGTTGTGGATCTGTATGTGAAGCCCACAGACCGCAACACCATGCTCCACTATAATAGCGATCACCCGCGGTGTCAAAAGGATAATATTCCTTTCGGCCAGTTTCTGCGACTCCGCAGAAACTGTACCGATAGACAAGATTTCGAGACACACGCGGAGAAACTCAAGATGAAATTGCAAAATAGAGGCTATACCAAGGGGATCATTAAAAAAGCTTACAAAAGAGCTAAATTTTATAATAGGGATGCACTTTTCGAAATCAATGATCGAAAGAAAGGAGAAATGGACAAGATAGTGTTTGTCTCAAATTATTCTATGATTAGCAATAAAATCAAAAACATTATCAATAGGAACTGGAGCTATTTACAAGATCCCAGCACAGGAACTATAGAAAAACCGCTCTATTCATATAGGAGGAATAGAACAATTAGAAACATGTTGGTAAAAACATACAGAGAGAAACCAGAAAACAAGCAAGTGAGCATTACGACAGGCACCAAAATAATAGGCACCCACCCATGTAGTTCATGTGTCAACTGCAAATTAATAATGCCAAGCCAGAAAATTACTTTGAATGAGGGAACACACACCCCTAAAGAGATGTACAATTGCAAGAGCAAAAATGTAATTTATTTAATTACATGTCCGTGTGGCTTAGGCTACATCGGCGAAACCGGAAGGGAAGTAAGGGTCCGGTTAAATGAACATCGCTCAGCTATTAGGATCAATAAGTGCAATGCCCCATTAACAGAGCATTGGTTGCAGAAAAAACAAAGTAGAGGACCTAAGGTGGTGCGTTGTGGAAAAAATCACGATGTCCAGAAGAGGGGGTAACTGGGAGAAAAAACGAAAAATGAGAGAACAGTTTATGTGCAAATTTAGAACACATACTGAGGGCCTGAACAACCGAGAGGAATGGGAAAGGTTGTATCGATAATACTTTCCCTATGAAAAATCAGGGACATTTATTAATATGACCGGGAAATATAAATGATAAATAAGGGTCTACTATTCATGAATACCCACTATCTAACATGGACTGGGGCACGTGTAATAGTCTAAAACGGCACATCAATCCAAAGAAGGAATAGAGAATAGAAGCTCTTTGAATTAATCCGAAGAATCCATTAAAGTGAGGGGAGTTCAAGTTTAAAATATTAATGCAAAGGAATCCGGATTGTGAACTAAAATAATGTTACAACCTTACAATAATCATGTCGATAATAGAGCTCAATCCATTAGTTATATACTTTGAAAGCCACTTAAAGATGGCGCCGATTACTTGAGTGTAACGATAACCTCTTCTATGTCTAGTGAAGAGAGGTGTCACATGTGTAGAAACGGGGAGGTGAGCTAATTTCAATCCGCTTTAAAAGAAGCTGGTAAGAACAGTGTGTTTCTCCGGGAATCAAGATTTGGATATACATCGGTGGAGGCGTGAGATAACTAACAACACGGTGAGTAAATACCTCGGTAACGCTTGCTAAATGTTACTTTATGTTACCGGCAAAAGCGTTAGGCAAAGCCGAAGACTGACTCGGAAAAAGCTGCCTCTAGCCCGATTCCCCTAGCGGAGCTCACGCATAAACTTAAATGTAAAAGAAAACGTGGGCGAAACGTATCTTAACAATGCGAGAATAACGCCTGGTTAAACTCTGAATGTGGGTGTAAATAATTTATCTATCCCGTTAATAAACACCGAGTAACGGCTATGTGTAAAATCGCAAGGGAGAAGGTTAGCGTAATAAGGAGTGAGCCCCAAGTGCGCGATTTTATAAATAATGCACTATTAACGCTTAAATGTGTAAACAATACCTCGAACCAGAATAGTGAGAATAAGGGGTTCGGGTGTGGAGCATGCTATTTCATAAAGGAATACTCGTCCAAATCATGCCAGCAGATAAAATAGGCTTTGTATCATCGTAGCAATAAGATAATATTCATCAAAGTATAAGATGCCTAAAACTGTAAAAACAATCACCGTGAAAATGCGCAGCATTGCTCACAAGAGTATCAGCCCAAAACATGCAGGCTTAAGCGTTTAAGGGTAAAAGATACATCCACCCAGGTTACGCAATTAGAATGGTAAACAGAATTATTTTCAGAAAGCCTCCGTGGTCTGTGGGGGAAGAGACTTAGGAAAATGTCACCAAATACACAGCACTGGGGAGAGGTATGGCCCATGTGAGTACCAGGATGTAAACAAGTTCATGTTTAAGCACTTTAGATGAGAAGATAAATAATAAGCGGGTGCATAGTAAACAGCATGTAAAACAAACCACAAAACTGTAACACTGAGTTCCTTACGCTGATAATACATAAAAATAAAACTATGCCCAAATAGCGTGAAAGGGAGCATGGAAACCTGAATATATCCCCTAAACTGTAATTATAAGTAGGTGGGGGTAGCATATCTATATAATACAATGCAATCCATGCACAATTGAAAATAAAAACACTGTGTCAGTTTGAATTAGGAATGCTGTTCATAAGGCACAAAGGGGGTAACATCATGACATTTTCTCATAGAGCCCCCTGCAAGAAGGACAATTGAAGGAAGTCCAATTCGCAGCGGAAGTAACGTGGGGTTAACCACATCAGGAACACAGACCTGATACCAAAAGGTGAGAGCTAGAACAAATATGGAAGTGTCAAAAGACTCCTAAAAATTAGAAAGGGAAGTGACTAATGTACACTCATACTTTCGCTAGAGTTGGAATCAGCAAAATCTCAAAACAAAAACGGTTAACTGAGAATACCAATTCCTGAAAGAACTCAAGAATAATAGGTGAGTGAGGTTTTCGTGTGACTGGTGGGTTGCAAAACAAAGGGCGAAATCATGCAACTAAAAGGAATTATTCTAATTTTACAGAATAAATAAACTCAAAATAATTGAGACAACCAAACCGAAGACTACACCGATGTAAACGTCTGATTACCCTAACTAAGGTGTGTAACGTGATAGGACAACCTAGTTACTAGTCATAATAATAACAATGGAGGGGGAACTTAATGTGATTAACTGCTTTCCCACAGGGCAGATTTGAACGTAACTGCCAGAAATGAGAAAGGATACATACCGCGAGCAAAATTAAGTACCTTGTCTAAAAACAAAAGGTAGGAGTTTGAGGGACTTCAGTAAGCCTAAAACTCGATAGCTAGATTAATGATCCAGCTAATAAAAAATTCTTTCTTGTTGGTAGAGCGAGACTTCAATAAGCCGCCAAAGAAGTTTTACTTCACATAGATGTCCTGAGCTGAAAGGGATATTCTTAAGAGGTATACAATCCTATTGATTGCGTGATGCTTAAGTTGAGGGAAATGAATGTATGCATGGTTATATGAGCCAATCTGTCTAAGTCCATATTGATCCTTAAGGGGGATGGTTCTAAGGGCTATTACAGTGATGCAAGTGCATAGTGGGACCACAAAATAAAGATGTACAAGTACAAAAATGAGTGATAAAGAAGAGATAAAGCTGTTTATTATATTGTGAATGTACTCTTACATTGGTATTTTCTGTTTACAGATATATGTGTACATCAGAATTGTCCTGAGGAAGGTGGGGCTTATTGCCACAACCACCGAAATGCGTCGACTACCCGGTTGGGGATGAATTGATTGTGTATATTTTATAAGTGTTTCTTATTGCAATTGATGTCTTGGAAAGTGTGTTGATCTGTGTATCTTTGTGCCTATGTATTTGACCAAAAAAAACACCGAAATCTAGGCACCACTGAATAGACGGAAATTGTTTTTAACCATTTGTGAAGATTTTATGCCTTACAATGTATCGAATACTCTTTTAAACAAATTTTTTTATAATAAATAATTCTGAAGTTTTTGTACACAAAATCTATGTTCTTGTGGTTCTACTATAGCACAGAGTTGATGAATAGGCTGAGTGACAATATAGTGAGATGAATGAATGACTTGGTTCCCCATTTGAATCAATAACCCAGGGAACACTCAATTCCTTTTTTGCTTCAGGCGGTTGACATGCAGGACCCTCAAGGGGTTCCCGAGAGACCGCAAGTCCACCAAGTAGGTAACAGGACTTTTGTGCTCCACCACCTCAAATGGTCCGGTCCACTTATTCTGGAGAGCACAGGGCTCCACTGGGGCCATGACCCACACTTTCTGACCAGGCTGAAGCTCAACCAGAGTGGCATTCTGGTCGTATCACCGCTTCATCTCCACCAGGCTAGCTTCCAGATTCGCCTCAGCGAGTGGTCTGAAACGCCTAGTCTGGATCCTGAAGGCCAGCATGTAGCTATATACATGCTGGGGAGGTTTCCTGGGAGATTGCTCCCAGCCTTCCTTGACCAAACTCAAAGGTCTTCTCACTGGGTGACCATAGAGAAGCTCAAAGGGGCTGAACCCTAGAGACTTCTGTGGCACCTCACGGTACGCAAAGAGTAGGCATGGCAAGAGGACGTCCCACTTACGCCTCATGGGTTCTTCAAGACCCATAATCATGCCTTTGAGGTCCTGTTGAACCTTTCAACCAACCCATTACCTTGGCGGTGGTAAGGAGTGGTAACCTGTAGGTTACACTGCACTCCTGCCACAGGGACTTCATATACTTGGAAATGAAGTTTGTACCTCGGTCAGATACCACCTCTCTAGGGAAACCTACACGGGAGAAAATTCCCATCAGTGCCCGTCCCACCACGGGGGCCGTCACTGTCCTGAGAGGGATGGCTTCCGTGTACCGGGTGGCATTGTCCACCAAGACCAGGATGAACCTGCTGCCCATGGCGGTCTTGGGGTCCAGTGGCCCCACAATGTCAATACTCACCCATTCAAAGGGGGTGCTGACCACAGGGAATGGCTGGAGATGAGACTTTTGCTTCCTCCCACTCTTTCCACTTGCCTGGCAAGTCTGACGGTCCTGCAATGAGTGTCTGAACTCTTTCGCATTTGGGACCAATAAAAGTGGGTGACAAGCCTCTCAAAGATCTTGTCCAGCCCCAAATATCCTGCTAAAGGCACATCATGAGCCAGCCCCAGTAGGAAGTCTCTGAAGCAATGGGGTACCACCAGCACACAGGCTGTCCCAGGCTCAGCAACCTTAGGCTCACTATACAGGAGACCCTTTTCCCAGTAGAGCCAATGCGATCCACACTGATCACCCGCTGCCTGGCTTGCAGCCTGCTCCCGCAAACCCACAGCTCAGGCAGGTCCCCCAGTTCAGCTACATGTTCCCCTGTAGGCTCCAGAGCATCCCCCTCAAGGCCTGCCTCCTCCTGGACTGTGGGAACTTCGGGGGCCGGTTTACCGCACCACCTGCCTCTCCTCTTTAAGACAGGCCCCTGGGCCTCCCTCTCACGCTCCAGGTCCTCTTGAACACCCTTACTGGCTGCAATGGACCGTGTGGTCACACCCGCCCACTCAGGCAGGCCCAATATCTTCAAATGAGCACTTCACTCCACCTCAGCCCAAGGGGAGGGCTCCAAATCGTTACCCAACAGACAGTCAACAGGCATGGCTGGCCTCACACCTACTTGAAGAGTACCAGAGATCCCCTCCCCACTCAAAGGGAACCTGAGCCACCTTGCAGTGGCTCTCTTTGTTGTCAGCGGCAACAACTGGATAAAATGCATTGGGGACCACCTGCTCTTCAGACACCAGGTGACACTTGACAGCTGTCACACTGGCTCCTGTATCTCGAAGAGCCTCCACTCTATGGCCACTGATGGTCACCCACTGCCTATACTTTTCTTTTGCTTCCACTCTTCTGCTGGGGACCCTGCCCACTCTTGGCGGAGTCTCCCACGTGACCCTTGTGGACCCGGGTGCTCACCCAGCGGTCAGCCTCCTCAGCAAGCTTCCTAGGGTTAGTCAGCCCGCTATCAATAAGGTGACGGCATAGCTCTGGAAAACAATTACTTGACAAGTGCTCCCATGCAATTAAATCAAAGAGCCCCTCAAAATCATTCACTTTGCTACCCTTCACCCAACCATCCAATGCTCTGCAAAAAAAGTTACATATTGTAACCATGTGCTTGACTCAATCTTCTTGCAATTCCTAAACCTCTGTCTATACAGTTTAGGAGTCAACCCATACCTGGACATCAATGCTTCTTTCATATGGCTATAAGAATTGTGGAATTCAAGAGACGTAACATACTGACAGGCCCCACGGCCCACACGATCAAAGTATGGCACATGGCCCAGAAAGCGCTGGGATGGGAAGGGGTGCTTACGTTGGCCACCCCACTCTGGGAGACACGACGACTGGGCACCTTGGCGAACACTAAGGGGTTCAAACACTGAGACCTAATAGGTATCACAAATATTGGTGACTTGTGGGTAAGGGGAGAAATCATACAATTCACAGCACTCCAAGAAAAGTACGGAATGGCAGACGCAGAGTTATACCGATACACCCAAATCAGGCATGCACTCCAAAGCGCTATCCGCCAGGGCACTAAATTGGCAGACGCTTTCCCGCTTGAGGACAGACTCCTCACAGACCACCTAAACAAAAAAGCCATATCGCAAACGTACCGGAAATTGGTAAACAACCTCCCAGATCCTACGGTAGTCCTACATAGCAAATGGGGGGTGGAACTGGGGGACATAGAAGATTCGGACTGGATGGCTGCGTTTGCATCGGCCATAGAGGCGGCGGTCCCGTCTCGTTTGAAATTAATACAGCTCAAAGTTCTGCATCGTATATAATACCCCCGCACCATGATACACAAACTGGTGCACGCACCCGATCCACTTTGCCTGCGGAGTTGCGGACAAACCGGCACCTACTTCCATATACTATGGGATGGCCCAAAAATACAATCATATTGGGAACAAGTTCTAGACCAGATTTCGGAAGTGAGTGGGGTGGAGGTCCAGGCAGACCCTAGATGCTGCATTTTAAATATATGGCAACCAACAGACCTAAACTCGGCACAAAAAGCGTTGGCTACACTGGGGATGGCTATTGCAAAACGAAATATAGCACGGAACTGGGGTTCGGGGGTAACAACCGCACAATCACAATGGGAGAATGATATGGACGTAGCGATGGTAGATGAAAAAGCAGTTTACACACATCGGGGTTGCCCTAAAAAGTGGAAGCGAATATGGGGGAAATGGAATGAATCCCGGGGGAATATATGTGAACCACCATGTACAACACTGACCCCTGAAAGCAGCCCATAAGAGGGGTGGAAATGTAAGCAACGGTTGGACCCACTAATATAATGAGGAGGGTGGGGGAGGCGAGAGAGGGTGATTTACGGTTTAATAAAGTTGACACAATGTTGCTGCACCTTATGGAGTAAACGTTGCCAAGAACATTTGTAATCTATCGCTGTACACGAAAGAGACTGTAGTTGATTGTTGTATACATGTATGGCTATTGAAATGAAAATAAAAATGTTTAAAAAATAAATAAATAAAAAAGAATTGTGGAATTCAGAGGGAAAGTCTAACAAGGTATCCCACCCCACACTAAGGAACCGTCCCCACAACCCCGCTCCTCAATCCTTCTCAGGGACCCGGTGGGAGGACATGGCTACCTCATAGGCCTTGAACCACTGCCCAATGTCATCATTCTTGTAAAATTCTCTAACCACATCCTTAAGTATGTACACCCTTGCTTCAACAGGCATGGATGGTGTGCTGCCACCAGAGGAAGTAATCTCTTCGCTCCTAGCTTTTAACTCCAACTTCCTCAAACTCCTCTCATGCTACAATTGCATTCTCTTTTCCCCTAGGGCCACTTTCTTATTCTCTAACTCCAATTGCCCACCCATCTTGAGCTTGGTCAGCTCCAATTTGTGCATCCTACTTTTCTCCCTGTCCTCCAACTCTTCTGGGGACAGGCCTTTGGCAGAAATAC
This sequence comes from Lissotriton helveticus, assembly GCF_964261635.1. Classification (NCBI taxonomy): domain Eukaryota; kingdom Metazoa; phylum Chordata; class Amphibia; order Caudata; family Salamandridae; genus Lissotriton; species Lissotriton helveticus. The sequence goes on along the minus strand of NC_136067.1, from coordinate 1,413,822,686 downwards.
TGCTACCTACTGGGGAAGTTGCTCTCCTCCCCCCTGGACCCAATGGCCCTTCCAGCTGCTCATCTGCATTTTCAGCCCCTTCCACATGCTCAGGGGTATTCCTTGCTCCGACCCAGACCCTCAGCACCTTTTGGAACTCATCCTTCTTGGTGAGACCGGTCATAGCAACTTTAAATCTCCAGCAGAAGTGCTTCAGCTGTCTCACATTGTAGCTTTATAGTTTCTCCTCCTCAAAATCCCAATCCTGTGATGCTATGGATGCTGCTTTACTTATTGTGGCTAAACTTAGCAGTTCTTTGCAAAAATAGAAAATCCCAGGAAAAACAATCTACCAAAATGTATGTGGTTGCGTTTGGTCTGCACTCACTAGTAGTGTTCACCAATCACTATATAGGAGTCACAAATGCAAGTCAGAATCATCACCGCTGACCACCAATGTTAGATTTGGGGGTCTCTAATTGGCAGAGGTAGATACCTTTGACCAAATAGGGACCCTTGCGTCTAGCCAGGGTAAGGGGGTACACTCCTAAAATAACCCCTGCTCACCTCCTTGGTAGCTTGGTACGAGCAGACAGGCTCATCTCAGAGGCAGTGTGAAAAGCATTTGTGAACACATACAGTGACCCAGTGACAACACTACAGATGGACACCACACAAGTTGTAGTATAAAAATAAGTATTTTTATATAGACTTAACACAAGACCACAACAATCCACAATACTGTACTTTAAAAATTGTAGAAATAGCTTAGTTCTCTTTAGATGGTAAATGCGACACTTTAAGTTCAGTGTACCTTTGGATGTGTAACGCTAAACAATGAAAGTGTTACAGGGAAGGTGATGCGTCGGTTCCTTACACGTAAGAACGGTGATGCATTGGTTCCCTACTGCTGCGTAGGGGACGGTGACGCATCGGTTCTGCTCCGCATGGGGAGGTGATGCATCGGATTCTTACTGCTCATCCGTGGCGATGCAACCCGCAACGCCGTGTTGCGATGCGATGAAGATCCGGGGCAATGAAACAAAATGGCGTCTTCTTGATGAGACAACGATGCGTGCACGCCCGACGGGCACTCAACTAATCTTCTGAGGCGCGACAGGCCCTGTGACACGCTTCTAAGGTGATGCGACGGCAACACTCTTCTCCGGTGATGCGAGGTGCTTCGGGGATGCAATGCGACAGCTGCAGTGGCAACACCCTTCTTCAGTGATGCGACGACAGTGGCTGCGGCACGCTTCTCCAGTGATGCGACGGCGTCTGCTGCAATGGCAGCACTCTTCTCCGGCGATGCAATAGCGGCGACACCCTTCTTCAGTGATGCGACGACAGGGGCGCGTCACGCTTCTTCTTCGTGAGTCACGCTTTCAGCTCCTTGCGACACGCAGTCCTTCAGAAGGCCCAGCACAACAGCAGGTACTTAAAAAGAACTCAGGGGAACTGGTTGGTGAAGTCTGTTATACCTGAGACTTCAGCAGGAGGCAAGCTCAATTTCCAAGCCCTTAGAGATCCTGTACAAGTTGATGAAAGCAGCACCCTTTCTTTGGCAGTCAGGCATGCAGGCCAATCCCCCAAACAGCACTCAGCTTAGGGATAGTGTCCTCCTTCAGTTTCTCTCTGGTTACTCTCCTCAGCAAAGGGTCTTCTTGTTTCCAAAAAGTGATCTAACGTTCTGGGGTTCGAGTCCCCATATTTATACTAGCAAATCCTTTGTCCTCTGAAGGCAGAGGATCCTGTACACAGTCCAAACCAGTTCTGTGCAGTCCTGGAGCACTTTGTTGACAAGACTCCTTCTTTCCTTTGACAGTGTGGGTCAGGGACATCAGACGCGCCACAGGAGGTGGAGCCAGCATTGTGGAAGGCAGGCACATCCCTATTCAGGTCCCAGGTGCAACTCCTCCCACCCATCTACATGCAGATAGCTCTATTCAGCCCTGTGCTGACTCACCCTGTCTCCTGAAATCTCCCATCCCCTGTCACTCAAACTCCAGACAAGGAATGAACAACCTAGCAGAGGCAGGCTTGGCTCTTTAGGCAAGAAAATACCTACTTTCTAAAAGTGGAATTTTCAAACACAGAATGTTAAAACCAACTTCACTAAAAGATGTATTTTATCATTCTGAGTTCAGGCATACTAAACTCGAATTTCCATCTAGTTCCCCGAGTCAGTTAGGATTATAATATGTTATAATTAAACTGCCCATTCTGGCCTATGGGGAACAGGTAGCATTGCAATAGTAAAAACGAAAAAGGCTGTAATTCACTATCAGGACCTACTGTACACATCAGTGCAAGTTCTACCTTTTTCCTACAATGCACCCTGCCATTGGGCCTACCATAGGGGGTAATAATATGCAGAAAAGGGACGGTTTAGGTAGTGGCAAGTGGGTGCACTTGCCCAGTCAACATGGAAGTACCAGACTGCACACAGGCTCTGCAATGGCAGGCCTGAGACACGCTTTACAGGCTGCTTTCTGTGGGTGGCACAACCAGTGCTGCAACCCCATCAGCAGCATTTGATTTACAAGCCCTGGCAACACGAAGTGCACTGTAATAGGGTCTGACAAGTAAACCAAACTAGTCAATCATGGAGTCACTAATCCATACATCAATTTACCATGGGGAGCACTTGCACTGTGGCAAAGAATAGCAGTGGCACAGTGCCCAAAACATCTATAACCAGCAAAAACACATGAGGCAACAGCAAAATGGTGCCAGGTCTGACAGTAGGGTATTCACATGAGAGACTGTTACCAAAGGCAAGTAACTTGCTCTTTTGAAGATACATCTATGCACCAACGCCTCACCTTTTTGAACCAATACCCGAGACTTATCCCAAGGATAAGGATCTTAGGAGTCAGTCATATGAAAAACCTGGTAGCACAGACCTGGCAAAATTACTGGCTTGGTGGGTTTGGAAGTCAAGGTAGTAATGCTTTATGAAGGTGCCATCTACAGCTCACATCACAGCCTGGGAGATGTAGAAAAGGACAATGCCCCTAACCAATGCCAAAGTGGTGGCTATTGCCATGGAGTAATGCAGTCTACAGATGCTCCTTGTCTAGGTGACAGCACAACTTAACGCAGCAGGAAATCCAGATGGAAGCCTTCTGCTTCTGGACGGCTCAGACCATTTTGTGTCAGCAAAAACAAGGAAGAGTTGATTAACACAATGTTCTTGCATTGCATCAATGTAGAAACTCAGAGTCCAGCTTAAGTGCAATTGAGAGAAGAACATCTTCAATGGAATGGACCGACCAACATGAAAGTGTGCCATTATCTTAAGCAGGAAATAAGAGACTGGAAAAAAACCACTTGTTTGGGAAGAACAGAGTGAACCGAGGATGTAGAAAAAAGGGCCTTAAGAGATAGCACACTCTAAGTCAAAGTGAAAGCAACACGAAAGATGGACTTCAAAGAAGAGGCAGACAGCAACTATGCATGGGCTCAAATGGCTTCCTCATTAAAAAGGTGGGAGCCAAATTTGGGTCCCTTGGGGGGGGGGGAGGTGCGAGAGAGAGACAAAGAGAAACTTAAAAAACACAATGCAAAAGGTGATTTGAATGGAGAGGCAGATCTGGTAAACACAGAAAACAAGTAAAGCCAGACAGGTAACCTTTTACAGTATTCAAACAAAATGTTGCCAGACATGGACAATGAAAAATGTAAAACGTCTGACGAGCAAACCATTAGAGAATCCATTTTTGCCTTGCACACACCTTGTTAAAAAGTATGACAACCATTATGAATAAATACATTTTGTGAAGGGGCGGTGTACACTAAGGTTGACATTGCCAAGCTCCAGATCAAAGGCACTCGAATTGTTCATGCTCAATATACAGCCCTGCCCCATTTGTTGACATACTACAAAGCAATCATGTCAGCGAGGACCTAAATTGTCCTGCCATGAAATGAGGAATGTCTAGATGGCCTTCTGAAATGACTGCAACTCAATCAGATTGACGTGGCACCTCTACTCTGCAGAAAATCAGCGATACCAGATATCTAGGTCATCCAGAGCACCTCCTCAACCCATGGAAGTAGCAGCAGTCGCAACTATAGCAACTGATGCAGGAGTGCATAAGGGGTTCCTGTAGGACAGATGATCCTGCAAAGGCCACCCCTTCAGGTCCTGGAACACTTCTGACAAATCAGGACCCTGTCTGAACGGAACTATTGAAACTGGAATTTCAGCTAAAGAACCTGAATTGGCCAGAGATGTATAATAAAGGCCCAGCAGCAGAAGACATTTTAGAGCTGTAACACAAATCCTGGTAAAAATGTTGGGATCATAACCTGAAAAGTGTTTGTGTCCAGAAGCATCCCACAAAGGAGAAAATGCTCCAAAGAAATGACCTTTGTAACGACCTGAGGGGCCAAAACACTGCAAGGTCTACTGCATATTGGAAATGAGAGAAATCCACCACAAACTACATGTTTTTCTGTGGTACAACAGGAATGTAATACAAAAATACACATCTTGCAGATTAAGAACCACCACCAAATTCCCAGCCTTCAAGGCCAGTAAGGCCTGAGCAACAGAGATTACCCTGAACTTGTCCTTATGAAGAAAAGAGTTCAAGACTTGAAGATTTACAACAGGCTGAATATCCTGTTGTTCCTAAGGACCCGAAAAGAAGCTGGAGTAAGAACTGTGGACTACGAGTGCCTCAGGAACCAACTTTATGGCTTTCAAGCCCAAGAGGGATAGCTCCTCCTTGAGGAGCATTTGGTCATAATGGGCTAATGTGGCACAGCAGACTGGTGGGGTAAGAAGATGAGCTTTCTGAAACAAGAAAGGCATATCTATTTCCCACAATTTGAAAATGTTATGGTCCTGTTCACTGAAAAAAGAAAGGCATCCCTCTTTGGATGTTTGTGTTTGCGGACAACCTAGAGAGATCTGTGATACAGATGGGATGATGGGAGAACACCATTGGTGCTGATGTTGCTCCAGGCATTACCTGGGTCATGAAACTACAACCAACAGCTGTAGCTGCTGAACAGGTAGTGAGGGAGTAATTAAGTTGGAGCAGAAGTTTATAGCCCACTAATATTTGTTGCTCAATTAAGAGGTAATTATCAGTATTGCATGAAGAGAGAAGATAATCCACATCACTATCATTTTCTTCTCTGTGTGGCACAATTGTGGGCTGCTGTATAGCATCAGAATCAGAGCCAAAAACGGGAGATCAGCCTGACGTTGCAAGCAGCAAATGCCAGAGGCCTGCACAAGAGGTCATCTTCACAAGAGGCACACACTTTCTCCTTTGTTTGAGCTGAAGTAGACGATCCTTTGGAAGTAGAAGATGCTGGCTCCAGAGTTAACACTGCTGACTTTCAGACCTCTTCCCTGTGATGGGAGCAACTATTGAGAAAGGAGGATTCATATGTGTAATTCCTTTGTGTTTCTCACTTGAGGACTTCTCTTTGGAGTGCTCCTTTTTGACAATGTGCATGTGACTGGTGATCGGGAGAGGATATTATCCAGTCGTACACAGGGCTAAGCCATAAAGATCTTGGCATCTTTCTTGACTGCCTTAGATGGTGTGAGGTCACAAACCTAACAGGAAGTGGAGTCAATCTTGAAGCGAGAAACACATTGTGAGATCAAGTGCAAAACTGTTTGGAGTCCAATATCTTCAGGTTGGTGGGGGCATGGCCTTGGTTGTACAGTGCCAAATGAAGTATAGGTAAAAATTGAAGCATGCACAAAAACAGGAACTAAAACTCAACATGCAGCTCTGTGATGTTCGATCCAGAGGAGATTCTATAGTTGCGTCTGGAGTCACATGATTCCGCCAGTCGAACTGATCAAGATTTTTCCACTTTGAGTCCGACACCTGAGAGAATAGTGAAAAGGTTAAGAATCTACAGTTAAATAGAGTACCTACCAGAAAGAGCACTACCAAAAGTAACTTGTTCTTCAGATAGAATTTTAATCACAGATTCCTCTATTTTTTGGATAAATACCTAAGCAATACCTCCCAGGAGGTAGAACTGTGATGCGGCTAAATAAATCCTGTAGAACCAAGCAGGCAAAGTGCCCTTCTCTACCGCCATTGTTCTACATTCTGTCCATCACTGTGTTTTTTGCAATTTTCACCCCGAGTGTGCTGGGGATGCTCAGACGTGAGTCCCAGGCTCTCCACACCACTGGAGTCAAGCTATCCAGGCTGATGAAGGCTGATAGCCAGAAACCGGTCCTTGGATGCTTGATTCCGGTCTGCGAAAGACATGGCTTGGTAGTTCGGACTGGACTGTTCCCATGAGGCACAGGGTCAGAGCTGATTTGCATATAGCCAGTGTCTAACCCAGGGTGGTGTGGAGTGCAAAAAAACGATGGATTTAGGCCCAGATCCTTGTACTGGGGTGAATGTATGACATTGTTCTACATTCTGTCCATCAACTGTGTTTTTTGCAATTTTCACCCCGAGTGTGCTGGGGATGCTCAGACGTGAGTCCCAGGCTCTCCACACCACTGGAGTCAAGCTATCCAGGCTGATGAAGGCTGATAGCCAGAAACCGGTCCTTGGATGCTTGATTCCGGTCTGCGAAAGACATGGCTTGGTAGTTCGGACTGGACTGTTCCCATGAGGCACAGGGTCAGAGCTGATTTGCATATAGCCAGATCTAAAACTGACCGTACGGCAAGCAGAGAGGCAATGGAGAAGAAACTACTGCCCCTCATTAAAAACTCACTATCTAACATCTCTTACTGAGTATAAAAAAGCAATTATAGCTGCCAAAACCATCTATTTTTCAACAAAAATAATGACAGCGGAAAATAAACCTAGGGAGATCTTTGGCATAGTGAACGACCTAGCCTTTTCCGATAGAGTCTTACCCCAAATCCCCCCTACCCAGTTCCTCTGTGACCAATTAAATACCTATTTTGTGGACAAAATTGTAACCATCAAAGCCAACATCCCCCTCCCCTCCTCTACCTTTGTTGATCCTTCCCCCCCCCACTGTTCAAAGCCATCTTAATGTCATTCCCCCCATTACTGAGGAAGCATTCTTAGTGACACTCTCTAAAGTTAAATCGCGTTCTCCGGCAGATATCTGCCCGGCAAGAATCCTACAACAGATCTACTCTGCCTGTCCCCAGCCCCCCATCACTTTCCTTAATAGCTCTCTTACTCAGGGAGTGGTGATTCCCGCTCTTAAATCAGCCACAATAGTGCCCATTTTAAAGAAGCCCGGCGCTGACCCCTCTATTTCAGCAAACTACCGCCCCATTTCCTTGTTACCCTACCTGGGCAAGGTGCTTGAGCGCCATGTCACCTCGGTACTCAGCGCCCACGTAGAAGCAAATGGAGGCTTAGCTTCTCGACAGGCCGGCTTCCGTCCCAGGCACTCTACCGAATCGGTTGTGGTGTCGGTCCTGGACAACCTCAGGGAGGGCATGGATCATGACAATCGCCAGGCGCTGGTGCTCCTCGACCTCTCCGCCGCCTTTGACACGGTGGACCATACCATCCTACTTTCACGTGTCAGGGCGGCGGGAATAGAGGGCTCAGCCCTGGTCTGGCTCTCCTCCTTCCTGAGGGACCGCACCCAGGCGGTTCGGCTTGGGGATTTCACTACCACACCTCTACAAGTCACTTGTGGTGTACCTCAGGGTTCTTCTCTTTCTCCCTTATTGTTTAATCTTTATATCTTTCCTCTAATCTTTGCACTTCAGCAGCTGGAGGTCACCGTGTACAATTACGCGGATGACCTCCAGCTCATCTTCAATCTTTCTTCCTCACCCCTCTCTATCTTAAACTTCCAATCTATTATGATTTTCATCAGGGACTGGATGAACCACAACCATCTCAAACTGAACCCGGATAAAACCGAGTTGGTTCTCACTGGTGGTTCTTCCAGTCCCTGGAATTCTCTCTTCTGGCCTTCTTCTTTTGGTACTTCCCCCACTCCTTCTTCCACAGTCAAAACCTTGGGTGTCAAAATGAATAACCAACTCACTCTACACTCACAAATCAGTTCAGTTGTCTCTTCCTGTTTTCTCACTCTTCGAACCATTCGCACTGTCTCCCGTTTCTTTTCCCCCCAAGCACTTAAGCTGATCATGTCCGCATTGGTGATTTCGCGGCTGGACTATGCCAATGCCATATACAACGGCATCCCTGCATACAGCCTGCGGAAGCTCCAGATGATCCAGAACCAAGCGGCCCGGTTAGTGTACGGTCTCCCCGCTTTCACCATTCCACACCCCTCCTAAAGGAGCTTCATTGGCTCCCTGTTAAGGAACGCTCCCTTTTCAAAACCGGCTGTATGGTTTTTCAGGCTCGCCAGGGCACTGCCCCCGCCTTTATTTCCTCTCTGATCCACGATTATGTCCCGATCAGAGAGCTTCGCTCCTCCTCTAAATCCCTCCTGCAAATTCCACGTTTTAAGCGTAAAAAGTGGGGTGGAGCCAATTTTTCAACTTTGGCTCCCACTTTCTGGAACTCCCTCCCTGATCACCTACGCTCGGCCACACAATATTCATCCTTCCGCAAAGATTTAAAAACGTTCTTGTTTCGACAGGCTTTTCCCTTGTAACCTGCCCATTTTCTTTGCGCCTGGTTCACTCCGCCCTCAGTTGCTGGACCTACTACTATAGCGCCAAGGAACCGTATGGTGAACGCTGCGCTCTACAAATGTTTTAAATTCCAAATTCCAGTGTCTAACCCCGGGTGGTGTGGAGTGCAAAAAAACGATGGATTTAGGCCCAGATCCTTGTACTGGGGTGAATGTATGACATTGTTCTACATTCTGTCCATCAACTGTGTTTTTTGCACTTCTCTACCGCCCTGGCTGCCCAGACAGTAGTCCTTTGGAAATGTATGGAGTGACGCCCACATCGCCACCTGGCAGATGTCCTGGGCAGGCATTCCGTATGCCAAAGCTATGGCAGCAGCCTTGGCTCATGTACAATGACCCTGCAAGCCTTCAGTGGACGGCTTTTTTGCCAATGTGTTGCAGATCTTAATACAGAGTACGATCCAGCGAGATATGGTTCTCTACACAGTCTTGCCTTTTTTTGCTCCAGTGAATCTGATAAAGAGCTGACCGTCTACCAGATGTTCTCTGTTACGATCAATATAGAAACTAAAAACCCTTTATGGAACTAGCCGGTGGGGGTCTAGCTTCCGGCTTAAAGGTGTGAGGTGGAGCAAAGATCGCTGGAAGAGTAATGTTCTGGCCAACAAGGGAGACACAACTATCAGGAGGTAGGAGTCCACCTAGCCCGCTTGTCTGGTTGGAAAGTGGTATAGGACGAGTCGATGGACAAGGCCTGTAACTTGCTCACCTGCCCTACCGGTGTTATGGTGACAAGCAAGAATATATTGAGAGTAAGGAGCCTCAGAGAACAGCTGTTCAGAAGCTCAAAGGACGCACACATGAAGGATAACAAAATGGTATGCCCATGAGGAATTGCATCTCAACTGGTGGTTTGAACAGCGAGGGCTGGCCTGGCAACTATAAAATGGATCTAGGGCAGATAGGACCTTGATTAGTATGAGTAGTTTGGCATGGATTGGGCTAATCTGTTTAGTAGTAGCACACCAGGTAGGACTTTCCCCAGCTCCTGCACCAGAAGATCCTCCAGAAGGGGCAGCCTGTTCAGAGGACAGATGATCATGCCGAAGGGTTTGGGATACCAAACTCTCCGAGTCCAATCTTGGGCCACAAGGGTGACTTGGGCATGGACGTTCTTGATCTTCTTAAGCACTCGTGGCACGAATAGTATCAGTAGGAAGGCCTACAGGAGTTCTACTCTATGTGGAATGCATCTCAGAGAGAAAATTGCAGTGGAAATTCCAATGCACAGACATTGCGCAACACTGGAGTGGCAAACAAATTGAGCCAAGGGTCTCCCCAGTTGCAGAGGAGACCTTGCATCCCTCCGGATGCAACCATCATTCATTATCCGATAGGTGTCGACGGCTGAGTTTGCTCTCTTTCACGTTCATGGAACTCGCCAGGTAGTGTGCCACCAGAAAAAAATCCTGGGAGGCAAGATGGCGGTCGACTGAGACCGTAGTGCGTTTGGACCGGCGCTGGAGTAAGAAGGCTTTCGGTAGCTATATGGCAGCTATGTGGTAGCTACTGATTTATAAGAGCATGGCACTAAGAAATTGCTCCTGAAGGAGAAGAAACCTAGCGATATCTTAATACATCTGGGCAGTTCAATACCCCCCGATGGCGCTGGAGTCTGCTAATGCAAGTGCACTAATAACTGTGTCAAACACACCGCTAGGAGCTCACCTGAGGACGCTGGGCTCCCTCATCGGCTTCGCTATCATCCGCTTCTTGTGTAGCGCTCAGCGCTCAGGTGCTTTTGTGAAGGGAGGAGGCGTTTGTGACTGCTCGGTGGAAGAAGCTCGTATGGCTCCTAAAAACGCCGGAACCACCGCCGCAGCCAAGGCGAAGGCTGCTGCAGCGGAGGCAGCGAGGCAGGCTCGGCGGGAGGAAGCCGGCGGTGAGAGGCGGGGGACCAGCGCTGAGGCGGTTGCTGGATCCAGCGCTGTTGGTGCTGCTAATCCCGGATGCGCTGGAACTCCGAGACGGGGAGCCGCGGTGGCAAGGAGGGGGGAGTACATCCGGCCCCAACGTGGCTGACCTCCTTCGGCGAACACCGGCAGGAGTGCTTTCGGGCCAAGATTGGCAGAGCGGGCTGGGGGAGAAAGCGGCCCTGCAGAACAACTCTGCTAGCGCTGAGATTGAGACTGCAGCAGCACCCAGTGTAAGTGGGAGTTCGTCCACAGTGGAGGCGGCAGGTGCAGACTTTGATACAACAGCCACCCTGAATCAAACGATAGAAAATGCCTCCCACGCCTCCCATACCTCCCCTACACCTATGTCTACCCCCCAAAAAGTCAATATTAACAGCACCATCAACAGTGCAAATGCCGACAGGGCGGATAGGGCGGATGATGTCAGAGCAACTACAGTTTTGACATATGTGCCAAGCTTGGAGGCAATCCCATCTGACACTACTGAACAGGACAGGGTTGTGCATAATCTACAAGATGACACTCTCAGTGCAATTGCAAATGAACTAGCTAATCCTACTAATCGTACTGACTCCCAGACCAATTTATTAGACAAAGTAGTTGAGAGAGGTGAATTGGGTAATTTCAGAGCTGTTGATACAGACGTGGAAAAGGACCCAAGCGACTTCTATTCTTTTTCGGATGATCTCGAGTGGTCTAATGATACATGCTCTATATCGACTGAGGTGAGTGATAAGGATAATGACACGGGTCCCCAAAAGACTGTAATAAGAAGGAAAAAGGAGCACCATGGTGCAACAGATCTGGCATGGGATTATACCCCCTCAACACAGCTCACGGTTCAACAATCAATACAACACACACCGATAGGCTTACTACATCTCCCTCAACAATCTGGGGGCTCTGATCTCACAGAGCCTCCCGCCGATTCACCTGCAACCTTGGATACAGTTATGGAGACAGTTCTCCGAGCAATTGCAGCGCACAGGGAAGAGACTTCACACGACGGGCGTAAAGCCCAAGCAGCTCTCCGTAAGGTGCAAGGGGTGATGCGCAGATTAACGAAAACTGTCAATGCTTTCGGGGATAAGATGACTGATATCGAGTCTCGCGTTGTCTCCAACGAAACCGAGATCGCGGCAAACCATGAGCTAGTTGAGTCACATGAAGCGGAACTCGTAGATGTAAGGTGGGACCTAGAGGACTTTGAAAATCGCCTCAGAAGAAACAATCTCCGCGTTCTTGGGGTTCCAGAATTAACAGAGGGGGAAGATGCACGCTCTTTTATCATTAAAATATTTCGAGACTCTCTACCGGAACTGTCTAGTTGGAATTGGGACTCAGAGATACAGCGAGCCCACCGGGTGCCCATGTATGTTAAACAGCCTCTGAGATCCGGGGGTTATCCACGTGCAATTCTAGTCTATATCGGCAATTTTCTGCTTAGACAGGCAATATTTGAGAAGGCTAGGCCAGAGGCAAAGCGAGTTAGCGGTAATATCTCATATTTTGTCCGCCCCGATTTTTGCCACGCAACTGTCGAAAGGAGATGGCGTCTTCGCCAGCTGATCAAACCTTTCCAGGAAAAGAAAGTAGTGGCATACTTAAACAATCCTGCCCGCCTCAAAATAATGGGGCTGAGACAAAATTCTTTACATCTGAAATTAAAGCTAAAGAATACCTAGAAAGTCTCTAAGCCTTAACTTAGTCTCTTTGCAGGATATAGGGTGTAGGATGGCATGAGTAGGCTAAGACTCGATATATCGAATAATTTGCATAATTCCTACCCATAATAAATTCACTAATCTCACTAATCTCACAGGGACACTAGCTATTTTACCTATCTTAGCTATTACTAACTACTATCAGTAGAGGGGCCTGCTAGTGTTCTTGTGTCTTTTATTCTTTCCTTTTTTTTTCTTCTCTCTTGGTTTAATGCTGTTATGCTTAAATTGCTAGAAATGATCTTAGCTACCGATTTTTCAAAGGGTTATGTTCACAGAATTATTATGTGGTTCTAGCACCGGTCCGGGGAAGCACATTCATCAAATAGACTCTTATGGAGTCTAATTGCCTCACTTGGGGTGTTGGGGGTAGGGTGTTGGGGGCGGGTGGGGGAATAGTAAGAGTGGGGGAAGGGTTGACAGTCGGAAGGGGGGGAAAAAGCAAGGGAAAAAATGGCAACTTCATATGCAAACTGAAATTGTTAAAACGAATAAAGAGATTGTTCTTCAAAAATGCAGAAGAGAATGTCTGGGAAACAAACTGTAAAATGTTATGGGGAGGATGAAAATAGGCTCCTGGAATGTGGCGGGGCTCAATGACAGAGCAAAGAGAGCCAGTGTGCATGAATTAATTAAACAAGGGTCCTATGATGTACTATGCTTCCAGGAGACCCATATAGCGTGGGAAGATAGGGATTTGCTGAGAATGCCTGGATATGATCTGCTAGCAACCACTACACAAACTTCGAAAACTTGTGGTGTAGCTATTTTTGCTAGGAGATTTCTAGGACAGGCCAAACGGAAGCTGGTTGATGCCTTGGGTAGATGGGTTATCATTGAGTTAGAGCCTGGTATTACAATCTGTTCAGTTTACGCTCCTAATCTGGACGATGCACGTATATTCGAAGATCTTGAATTAGAACTGGCATCTTGGCCTAGGATATTGGTTTTGTGTGGTGACTTGAATATTTCTTTAAATCATGTAGGACTGCCTCAAAACCAGTATATGTCCACCTATACGGGGAGAAAACCAAGAGCGTTCAGAGCGCTATCTCAACTTAGTGAGAGCTTGGATCTCACAGACATCTGGGCTGCTAAGCGGCATTCTGATCCAGGTTATACTTATTTTTCACTTCCTCACAATAAATATGTTTGAATCGATTATTTTTGGGTTGTTAGAGATCATGCCGTGAGTGCAGAGATAGATAGAAGTCCTAAAACACTCTCGGATCATAATATGCTTACCCTTACTATTAATGTAACGTATCTCCATAGGCCCCGCTCCACCTGGACATTCGATAAGAAGCTCCTGGTTAACATCGAATACATTGATTATATAAAGATCTGGACGCAGGCTTTTTTTTATTGTAATCAATACAGTGCCTCGAGGTGTGTAGTGTGGGACTCCTTCAAAGCCGCTCTTAGAGGAGAGACTATGAGTTTCACTGCTAAACAAAGAAAAGAGTTAAATCTGGTTAATCAGCAGCAAATGCAAGAATTGGCCATAGCTGAACAAGATCATACAGCAGACTTAATAAGAGGTAAGGAAGGTTTAGAATCGTTACGTAAATTACTAATTCTCAAAGCTAAAATTAATAATAGGATTAATCAGAAGGCAGCAGAAACCTTCCAAACCAATCGAAATAAGGTATATGAAGACGGCGAAAGGGTCGGAAAGCAATTAACTCTGCGTACCCGCCAAAAACAGTCACTCAATAACATCTCCAGTATTAAGTCAAATGGCAGAGTATATACCGAACCCAATGCTATAATGGACGTTTTTAAAGACTATTACCAACATTTATATTGTAGTGAGGAGACCCTTGAGATAGATCAAATTAGAGAGTCCTTGCGGCTTTGGCTAATGGAATGTGGCTCGAATAATATTCTAGATCCGATGACCAGAGACGATCTAGATAAAGATATCACGATACTAGAACTGCAACTAGCCCTGTCGGAACTAGCACCTAACAAAGCAGCAGGTCCGGATAAGATTCCTCTCGATCTGTATAAAATCTTAGGCGGAGTTATTACACCATACTTGCTAGATCTATGTATAGGTATTCAGGGGAATGGTAATACGCCAACATCCTGGAAAGAAATCAATATAGTGATATTTCCCAAGAAGGGCAAGCCTCCAGATCTGCCCACCTCATACCGCCCAATTTCCCTGATCAACTCAGACTCGAAAATGTACGCGAAGGTCTTAGCCAACAGGCTCAGGAGGGTTATAGAACACCTGGTCTCCCCGTGGCAGCATGGCTTTATACCCAATAAAGGAACCACGGACCATACCCGTAGGGTTATAGCACTAATTGACATCATGGCTGCAGCGGGGGGCCGGATGTCTATGATCCTCCTTGACGCCGAAAAGGCTTTTGATAGAGTCTCTTGCAAATATCTTTGGGCGGTATTAGAGTATAACAACTTTGGGGTTGGTTTCATTAAATCTGTGCAAGCAATGTATCAAAATCCAATTGCTAAAATCCAGACTATGGGTCTCGAATCTGGAACACTCAACATCTAAAGGGGTACGAGACAGGGCTGTCCCTGCTCGCCGATTCTGTTTGCCCTATACATAAATCCCCTGGTCTTGAAGTTATTGGCGAGTGTGATAATAAGACCAATTACTATCGGCAATTATGAAACTAAGATACTCGCCTATGCCGATGACGTGGCGGTTGTAACATCCAATCCCACTGAGGCAATTGAGAATATAGAGAACATTACCCATTCTTTCGGTACTGTGTCTGGATATTCTCTAAACCGTGAGAAAACTGTTGTTATATGCACCAACAATATTATATTTAACGATTCCAGAAGGGCACCCAACGCAGTATATCTAGGCGTATGTATCTCTCCGCAAATAGAAAACATTAATAAACTTAACTATGACCCCCTCCTTTGTAATATAAAAAGAGACCTCATGAGGGTCAATAGTCTCCATCTATCAATAATTGGTAGAGTACATTTTGTTAAAATGAATATCCTCCCTAGGATACTCTATTTGTTTAGGGCAATCCCTATAATTGCTGAGGATAGGATTATAACGGCCCTTGAATCACAAATTTCCAAATTTATTTGGGGGTATGGTAAAATAAGGAGATCTATGAAACATCTATCACTACCGCAGGAAAGAGGTGGTTTGGGTCCCCAAAATATAACCTTTTATCTATGGGCCACTCTTCTCCAAGGGATGTCTCATCTATTGAATATAAAACCAATCAGTAACAGTTCAATTGGTAATGGAATCCCCACAATATATGAGCTAGCGGTGGGAAATAAAGCAAAGGGACTCCTGCTGAGGCAGCTTGAGCCTTCTTATTACAAGAAGGTCAAGTTTAAAACTATTAATAGTGCCTGGAGGGTATGGAAAAAAGTATCCGAACATTCGTAGGATTAATAAACACACACCCCTTTGGCATTCTTTTTTGCTCCCTAGGCAAGCCAATGATGACATTGCTAAGAGCTGGGAAAGCTTGGGAGTACTAACAGTCGGTAACTTTATGGATCCCGACCCTCGGGTTAGATTCTCTAATCTTCAAATTAAATTTAATATCCCGGCCTCTGACCTCTTTAAGTATATTCAAGTAAATACAATCCTTACTTCAAAACTTTCAGATACTTCATTGTTTAAAATCTCTTTGCTTGACCATATAGGAAAGAAAACATCAAGGATAGGTACAGTATATGAGCTAATAATGGATCAACAACAGGATGACTTGGATAGAACAGAGTCACACTGGGCAACTAGATTAGTCAACCCAAATGTTGATATCGATAAGGTTCTCTCGCTCAGTGCTGGGCTATTTTTAACAGCCGCCCTGAAGGCCCAACTTTATAAGACTGTATATAATCTATACTATACGCCGGCAAAACTGTTTGTGTGGGCGAAAAGAGCTGATGATAAGTGTCCCAGGTGTGGCACAGGCCCGGCCCATTTGCTACATATGTTCACTGAATGCCCTAAGCTAACTTCGTTCAAAACAAAAATATCTGAATTTAGGGAGGAGATATTTGGACATAAAGTTTCCATGTCCCCTACCCTCTATGTTCTGGGATATGACTACATTTTAGGGCACAGTGAGGAAGAAGAAAGATGCTTGTTTTTGGGTATGGCGGTATACAGGATTATATTGGCCGCCCGATGGAAAGATTCCGAGCCCCCTAATTTCCAAATTTGGCTAACCCGCTTCTTAGCGATATTTAACCAAGATATCGCAATTTATTCAACAAAGGGCAAAAAGTCTAGACAACGGGGTATTCAACTTTGGCAGCCTATATCCACCTGGAAAGATGGGTTTTAAAGACTAGTTGCTATTGTACCCTCCCCTGTGAATATGTGAATATGTGAATATTTATGCGTCTTTTTCTTTTTCCTTATATGTATCTGCATTTATATCCCTGATTGTTATAAAATTGTAATATTTTTGTAAATACTCTATTTCTATATGCATTTTGAAGTTGCCAAATAAAAAAAAATAGGAAAAAAGAAAAAAAAAAAAAAGAAAAAAATCCTGGCGTTCCTGCCATATCCAGAGAGTTCAGGACCCCACCCCGCCATACGTGTTTCCATACCACATTGCGATGGCGTTGTCTGAACGCCTGCACCAGCATTCCTTTCATAGCTGGCAGGGAGTCTTTCAACACCAATGCAGTAACTCACAGCTCCAAAAGCTAAGTATCTGGGCCTCTGCTGAAGTCAAAACCTCTCTGATCTTCATATCTCCCAAGTGGACACCCCAACCCAGCTCTGGGTTGGTAAGGGAACGGGGTCTGATACTGACCCAATCACAGTCTAGTAACTAACACGGCTGGTCTTCTGCAGTATGCTCTGAAATCTGGAACTGTTTGGAGAGATTTCCCTGGTACTTTACCCACTAGGACTTCAGATCCCACTGCAGAGCTTGCGTATGCCACTGGGTATGCTTGACCAGCATGATAAAGGAGGTTAACAATCCCAGAAGTCTCAGAGTCATTGCACTGAGGTCCAGCACAGAAGCTGAAATATCAGGATCATGGGCAGAATGTCCTGAACTTTCCACTCAAGGAGAAAGTGTGAAATTGTGCGGTATCCAAAACAGATCAGATGAAAGATGAGACTTTGATATGTTGATAGTGAACCCCAATGATGTTAGGAGATCCTCCATCATCTGGAGGTGGTTGACGACCGCCTGAAGCAAGCGCGTCTTCAACAGCCAGTCATCGAGGTAGGGGGAAATTGGTAGCCCTGACCTTGAAGATATGCTGTGACCACCACCATCCCAAAGGGAGCACTGCAAACTGCAAATGTGAACGCCCACAGAGAACCGCAGGTACTCCATTTGGGCCGGCAGGATCGGGATATGGAAATACACATCCTGCATGTCTAACGCCACTATACAGTCTCTGGGGTCTAGGGCAGTCTGAACCTGGGCTAACATGAGAATCTTGAATTTGTCCTTCCACAGAAGGGCGAAGATCTAAAATAGGACAAAAGCCTCCATTCAGCGGCAAAACGATGTAACTGGTGTAACACCTCATTCTGATGGATACATCTGCCTGTGGATTCCTCACCTTTTGAATTACCCAGATGCACAGCATTCCACAGAAACATTTCTCTTTAGCTCTCCCACGTCGACAAGGATGTCACAATGGAACGGCTCCACACACGACTTTGCGTGACATCATCGGAGCCATAAGAAGTCCTCGTTGGCGTACTGAAGTAAGTACCCTTTTTTCTGCGCCATCGATGCGTAACTTTTTTTCCAGGTTCTCCATTTATGGGAGTTTCTTTTTAGGGCTCGCCTGCTAATGCGCTTGCGCATAGCTGGCGAGCTATATTGTGGCTTAACGAGAGCTTAACCATCTCGACGATTTGTTGCTGTGCCCGAGAAAAACATGCTCAATGCGCAAGCGCATTGGCAAAAAGCGCGTGCACATCAAAGCCACCATCCTCCCTCCCACAGGCATCTCAAGCTTCCCCCAGCATGCGCTCGGCCTCAGGCCGGCATTTCTCCTCCCCTAATTATTCACTGCACGGCCGGCCGGCACATCAAAGGCTGCTGCTCCCCGTGCGTCTCGTCACCCTTCCTTCCTTGTAATTATTTACTTCACTTTTCACGGCCGCCAGGCCGTGTCACCCATATATATATATATATGGGTTTGTGTGTGTAAATATTGCTGCTTGTACTGCAGATTCTTACATGCAGATGTTTGTTAATTCCTGCATCTTCTTGTACCACTTAGAGAGATTTAACTTCCGTTAATTCTGAACTGTTTTTATGCGCTAGTTGTACTTCAAGGAGGACTCTGGCCTGCCAGTGATGTACATAACCTTCGTTTTTGGAAACATAGCTAACATGCTTTTACCCTCAACCCTCTCTTAACGCAAATGCTTGTTCGTTCCTGTCCATGTTTTGTTGTTAGTAATACTCGCTACTAATGGCAGTTGCTCATATAATGCACTGGCCTTATGTCGATCATTCAGGGGCACAAACTATCTCCTATGCATCTTAGAGCCCTCTGTGCCGATTGGCGAGTTTATAGTTGTTGTGCGTCGCAAATGTGAAGGGTCATCCATTGAACTTTAAACTGTGAAGTCTAATGCTTCTAAGAAAAGATTGCTGTTGCATGAGATTGCAGATAACCTTCTTCTGACACTCTTTTTCTGATAACTTTATGACCACTTAGCTTTTATTTTCATTCCTCTGTGTTACTGTTTCACAGTGTGAATCAACATTGGATGCTACATGTTCTGAAGTCTTTCTTTGAGGAATAGTTTCCTGAGTTTGTCCGTAACAATGCACAGGAGATTTGGGATAACAAGCAGAACGGGTATTAAGCTTTCGTTGAGTGTCTGCAGTTTACCTCTGTTTTGCTTTTGCCATTTTTGTCTTTTTAAAAATATTTTCGCTTTCAGGTATTGTAGAACTCTGAAATGTCATGCCACCACTTAAGAGAGTCCTTTTTATTTTAATTGAAAGCCAATTGATTTATAATCCGCATAGCGCAAGCCTCTTTGTTTTTAGACAAACATACTTAAGTCAAATGTTTTTGTACTGCCATCCTCCTCCTTTGTAGCGTAATCTACTTATGTGTTCACACTTGTGTAAGTCTCAGTGTCCTGAGAATAATCTCTACATATGGTAGTCGTGTACGAAAACTTCAAATGGGAGACTGTGCCTTTCAGTACGATGCCTTTGTACCAGTCACCTTTTCATGTACTATGCCACTCCTGTTGACAGAGGACATCCATAAGCCTGCAGTGTTAATAATTTCTATGAGGAAACGGGAAGGCTAGAACAAAGATGTACATCAGTGATAAATCCAAAGTTAAGAATTCATAGTGAGTTTTTTAAATGTTACTTTAAGTTGACAGCTACCAATCCTTAATAAAAATTAAAAAAATAATGCCATAAGGCAGCAACCCTACCATAAACTTCACCCTGAAGCAGTGCTTAGAAAGCTTTGAAAAACCAGAACCCAACTTTTAGACTGAAAAACTTTCGTGACTCACCTAGCTTTAATGGATAAAATAAATAAATAAATTATGTAAGTATTAATTATTTAAAAAAATTAAAAGCCATTGTTATTTGTAATATCAATACATCTAAGTCACGTAAATACAAAACATGTTGCATTACAAATGCTATAGGTGTCACATTTGCGAAAGTTAAAACTATTGGCATTGTAAATGACAAAGCTATTAATTTAGCTATTTTAAAAAATAACACATACATAAAAAAAATTCATTTATAAAACCAATAGCTCAAACTTTCCTAATGCGAGCCCTATTGCATTTCCAATGCTTGTTTTTTATGAAGTCGCGACTTTGTAGCCGAAGACGACTTCTCAGAGGAAGTTGGGTTCCAAACAATTCAGATAATGTGGGGGCCAGATGTCCATCACTGACCCCCATGAAAATTGTTTAGTGTCTCTCGTTGGACCATGCCATCGGGACATACACTTCGTGCAAGCGCATGAATCCAAAGGCGCTGAATGTGAGGGAGACCAAATTATTCATGGTCAAGGTCAAAATGCAGAAGAGAGGTCGCAGAAGGTCACCGACCCGCAAGAAGTTGCCAACTCCACACACTTTGAGGCTTTCCAAGATACACAAGAGGCAGTGCACCGGTTCTCGGCGTCCCTCTTCGAAGAATGCAACTATGAAGTTAATGTCCCAGACACATTCTCTCCGAATCCGTCATCGGGGACAGTGACTCCACTGGCACCAAAACATGCACCTCACTTTTCTCAGGTACCTTTCTTGCCTTACATGCCTATGGCTCCAGGTAGTTGGCCTCTTTTGACGCCGAGATTTTTAACGCTGTTGCTTTCTTTGGAGGGATGAGCTCCTCTAGATGGTTCATCCCCGGCGCCGTCTGGTCCGATCCAGCACAGACTCTGCTTCAACTGTTACCGTGGATCTTCCTTCATCGCCGATCCCAATGTCACCGGCACTGTGTTGGTACCACTGATGCCAGTTCCAAGGATGAGATCAAGGCTGTTGAAGGAAGAAGAGTGCCAAGAGGAACATGGAGGGGCTGAGGAAGGAGAGACTGTAGATCCTGACCCGGATTTTGAGGGTTTGCAGGAGGCTAGTGGCCTGGATCCCTCTCCTGAGTGGGAGCTTTCATCACCAAAGAGTCTGCCAATGTAGGAGGTGACCACATATCATACTGCAATCAGAAAAGCTGCAGACCTCTTGGAGTTGCCTCTTCCTACATCAGAGTTGAGAACTAATATTCTCACCGAGGGGCTCCATTCTCCTGCCTCTATTTCTGTACCTTTGATTCCCTTCAATGAAGCATTCCAGGACCATGGCAAGTAGTACGAGGTGGCTTCAGAGGATCCTGCATTTCTGTCCACCCATCCCTCGCCAGAAAGCTTGGTGGTCCAGGTTTCGTGCTCCTCAGGGCTGTCTGCAGGTTCCTTCCCATCTACGCCTGCGGAAAGGGAGTCAAAGCGCATGGAGCAATCGGCGAAGAAAGTGTTTTCGTCAGGGAGTATGGCCCTTAAGTTCACAAATGCCATATGTCTTTTGGGTCGCTACATCCATGCCCCTGAAGACTCAGTCAGGGAAGTTGTCCCAAAGTTGCCTGAGGAGGTACAAGGGCATTTCTTGGCGGTGTTGTCAGTTGCCTTAGCTGCTGCCCGCCAAGTGATCCAATCTGTTCTGGACATGGCTGAATTGGTAGCCAAGGCGATGGGATCGTCTGTGGCAGCAAGGAGGAACGCATGGTTGTGCAGTTCAGGATTCTCACCTGATCCAGACTACATTGCTGGATTTGCCCTTTGCTGGATCTTGCCTATTCGGGGTTAAAACACATTCGGCACTGCAGTGCTTTAAAGACAGCAATGCCGCAGAGAGGTCTCTGGGGCTTCAATCTCAACCCAGGGCAGTTCCGCAAGTTAAGTGGCTTTGAAAGAAACTCATCCTTTCGTGCCAGGTAACAACCACAGCAGAAGCAGCAGACAAATCCCTTGCATAGGTGTTACTGGGAAAAGGCCAGAGGCTGACCGTGGGATGTTGCACCACAAAAAATCTCCTCCTCCTCTGCCTCTCCAGCTGCTGTGGCAAGGAAACAGCTCTAGCTCTGCCAACCCAGAGCATGGTTGTCCGGTGGGAAGACGACTGTCCCATTTCTTACAGCACTGGAGGTCTATTACAAAAGATCTCTGTGTATCGAACATCGTACAAAATGGGTATGCCCTACCCTTCAGGAAATTCCCCCTCCTTTCCCTCCCTGTCAGGGCTTTTACTCGGAAGAACATATTTTGCTTCTCCAACAGGAGGTTCTCTCAATGTTGCAAACAGGTGCCATTGAGGTGGTTCCGGAGCAGGAAAGGGGTCAGGGGTGCTACTCTCTGTTCTTTCTGATACCCAAAAAGGACAGTTGTTTACGGCCGATCCTCAACCTCAGGGTTTAGAATGTGTACCTCGAACAAAAGACATTCAAAATGTTGACCCTGGCTGAGGTTCGTCTTGCGCTGGAGAAGGAAGACTGAATGGTGTTGATCGATTTACAGGATGCATATTTTCACATTCTCATCCTGAAGTCGCATCGGAAGTATCTGTTTTATGGTGGTGTCTTAACATTATCAGTTTGTGGTCCTTCCGTTCGGCCTTACGTCCGCACCTCGAATCTTCACAAAGGTAATGGCGTGGTGGTAGCTCATCTTAGAAGGTCGGGAGTCCTGTTTTTCCCTATCTGGACAATTGGCTGCTCAAAGCAAAGCTGCCAGAGATGGTACTGCATCATTTGCAGGTAACAACATAAGGAATATGCTACTTACCAGTATGCATCTGTTCTTGGCATGTAGGGCTGCTGATATTCATATCTTGTGCATATCTTGTGCATAGATCGCAGCCTCGTGTTGGGTCCGGATGATTGCACATTGTTGTCCTGGAAGAGTCTTCGAAGTATCACGAGATAGGTGGCTCCTCCCTCGGACTACAGTGCGCATGGGCATCCTCTCCATCCCCAGATTGTTTTACGCCATTGTGGCAGGGATGGAGTATGAAACAGTAAGTGATGTCCATGCTAGAGATGAATTCTGAGTGCTACAGCTGCGACAGGCACCGGGGAGGACGATATGAATATCAGCAGCCCTACATGCCAAGAACAGATGCATACTGGTAAGTAGCATATTCCGTTCGAGGAATGTGGGCGGCTGAATTCATATCTTGTGCATAGAATGTATAGCAGTCTCCCTGTTGGCGGTGGTTGCCCGAGCCAGCTGCAGCAGTCTGAAAAAGAGTCTTGAGAACAGCCTGTTCTACAGCCGCTTGCTGTTTGGAGTGTACATCTACGCAGTAGCGTTTGGTAAATGTATGTATGGTAGTCCATGTGGCTGCTCTACATATGTATTCTAGAGGAATGTTTCCTAGGAAAGCCATGGATGCCCCTAATTTGCGTGTTGAATGCGCTCTTGGGGGTACTGTTAATGTGCGTTTAGCTTTCTGATAACAAATTTGTATGCACTTAACAATCCACCTGGCTATACCCGATTTGGAAATGGGGTTGCCTTTGTGCTGTGGTGAAAAGGCAACAAACAGTTGCTTAGTTTTTCTGAAAAGTTTTGTCCTGTCAATATAGTACAGGAGAGCTCTTTTAACGTCTAAGGTATGTAGAGCTCTTTCTGCCACTGAATCTGGATTTGGGAAGAACACTGGCAGTTCTATAGCTTGATTGATGTGAAACTGGGATACCACCTTTGACATAAATTTAGGGTTTGTTCGTAGCACGACCCTATCTGCGTGAATTTGCATGAATGGCTCCTGAATAGTTAGAGCTTGCAGCTCACTAACTCTTCTAAGGGATGTAATCGCCACTAGAAAAGCCACTTTCCACATTAGGAACTGTCTCTCACACGAGTGTAGAGGTTCAAAAGGGGGTCCCATTAGTCTGGTGAGAACTACGTTCAAGTTCCAGACAGGTGAAAGTGGGTGTCTAGGAGGAATTACTCGTCTGAGTCCCTCCATGAAAGCTTTAATAGCAGGTACTCTGAAGAGGGAAAGGTGCTGCCTGTTCTGAAGATAAGCTGCCACGGCATCTAGATGCAATCTGGCTTACAGTTCCATACGTATACATCTGTGCAAATGCAACAGGTAACATATGATGATTTGAGTAGATGCATCTAGAGGATTTATGTCATTATTGGTGCAATAGATGACACATCGTTTCCATTTCGCCGCATAGCATGCCCTGGTAGTAGGTCTTCTTGCCTCTTTGATAATATTCATACAGTCAGGAGGCAAGTTCAGGTAACCAAACTCTATGACTTCAGGAGCCAGATCGCAAGGTTCAACTGTTGCGGATCTGGGTGCTGAATGTCGCCATGGCTCTGCGTTAAAAGACTGGGTGTTAATCTCAGCCTTTGATGTGGCACCACGTAAAGTTCTAGGAACGTGGTGTACCATGGTTGCCTTGCCCACGTTGGAGCAACTAGGATGAGTGTCATCGAGTGTTGTCGCAGTTTGCGTGCCACTAGCGGTATGAGCGGGGCTGGTGGAAAAGCGTACGCAAATCTGCCTGACTAGTTCATCCATATCGATTGCCCTGAGACTGCGGATGTGGAAACCTGGCGGCGAAGCTTTGGCATTTTGCGTTTTCCCTTGTGGCGGACAGGTCTATCTCTGGGTGACCCCACTGCTGGAAGTACAGGTGCAGCACTGAGGGATGTATCTCCCACTCGTGCATCTGGTGGCTGTGTCTGCTGAGCAGATCCGCCATCTGGTTGTCCTTGCCTGGGAGGTGTTCCGCCATGAGGAAGATGTTTCTCTGAATGGCCCACTTCCACATGCTTTGCGCTAGATGTGACAACTGTGGAGAGTGTGTCCCTCCCTGCTTCTGTATGTAGTACATGATTCATAAAGGGGGTGGTGATGGACAGAGTATCTGAATTAAGCAGAACACTCCTACCCAGTCAAAAGATCAGGGCTTGATCCAGAACCTGGCTACATGCAAATTAGTCTGTCCCTGGCCCAGTGCATCATGGGAACAGGGCAGACCAAACTACCAAGCCAATTCTTTACTGGAAAGGAAACAAGCTTTCGGGGACCGGTTTCTGGCATTACAGCCGTCTTCGGCCAGGCTTGCTTGAATCCTGATGGTGCAGTGAGCAAGGGACTCACATCTGAGCATACCCTTCCACGCTTGTGGTGGCCAAAACGATTCATAAAGGGGGTGGTGATGGACAGAGTATCTGAATTAAGCAGAACACTCCTACCCAGTCAAAAGATCAGGGCTTGACCCATCACCGTTTTTTAGCTCACTGCACCATCCCAGTTCAGAACTGAATCGTTTTGGCCAAAAAAACAAAAACAAAAAAAAACACAAAAAAAATTCCGAATCTGTATGTAGTACATGGCAGTCATGTTGTCCGTCCGGATCAACACGACTTTGTTGCACAAATGTACCTTGAACGCCTTCATTGCCATGAAGATTGCCATCAGTTCCAGCAGGTTGATGTGCATCTTCTTCTGTTGTGTTGTTCACAGCCCCTGCACTGTGTAATGGAGGACATGCGCTCCCCATCCCAGGAGAGACGCGTCCGTCATGAGCACTATTTGTGGTACAGGCTCTTGGAACGGTCGACCCCTGCAAAGGTTTTGTGGATTCCACCAATGCAGAGAGTTGTATGCGCGACCGGTCACCAACACTAGGGCTTCCAATTGTCCATGAGCCTGGTTCCACTGCTTTGCTAAGCACTCCTGAAGTGGACGCATGTGCAGTCAGGCGTGGGGGACTATGAAGATGCAGGAGGCCATCATGCCTATCAACTGCATAAATACCCGTGCCGGGAGTGAGTGTTGTGGTCTGAATCCCTGGAATAGCGATTGAATGCTGTTGATTCTCGCTGAGTTTGGCTGAGCCTTTGCTGCCAGAGAGTCTATTGTCTCTCCCAGGTACTGTTGTACGTGGGCGGGTTGGAGATGAGACTGTGTAGTTTAATGAGAATCCGAGGCTGTGCAGGAGGTGAATAGTGCGGGACATGTGGTCGGCACATTGCTGGGCTGACTTTGCTTGGATAAGCCAGTCGTCCAGATAGGGGTAGACGTGAATATGGTTACTCCGCAGGTGCGCCGCTACTGTCGCTAGGCACTTGGTAAACACCCTTGGGGCAGTTGTCACCCCGAAAGGCAGCACCTTGAACTGGTAGTGCTGATTTTGTATGGTAAACCTGAGATACTTCCTGTGTGCTGGATGTATTGGTATGTGGAAATACGCATCCTTTAGGTCTAATGTTGCGAGGAAGTCTCCCTGACTGAGTAATGGTAGAACCTGCTGTAAAGTGAGCATGTGAAAGTGTTCTGACAAGATGTATTGGTTTAGGGGCCTGAGGTCTAGTATTGGCCTGAGAGACCCGTCCTTTTTGGGGATTAAGAAGTACAGCGAGTACACCCCGGTACCCTGTTGCTGTATAGGGACGAGTTCTATGGCCCCTTTTTGCAGCATGCAGAGGACTTCCTGCTGCAATAAGTCTATGTGCTCTGCGGACACTGGACGGTGTCTTGGGGGTATGTTGGGTGGAGTGGATGTTAGCTCTAGACAATAGCCGTACTGAATAAGTTGTCTCACCCACCTGTCTGTGGTAATGCTCTCCCAGACTGGCAGGAACTGTTGTAATCGTCCCCCGACCGGTGTTACATGGTCTGGGGGCAGTGACAAGGCGTCACTGTTTAGTATTGGCGGAGGATCTGGTGTTGTTATTCCTTCGTCCTCTGCCCTTGTTGCTGTTGCCACGGTATCCACCTCTATTCTTATTATAGGTGGTTTGCGTGCTCCCTTTACTGTATGGAGTCTGCTGGGATGCCTGGCCTCTTGTAGCTCCTCTGTTACCGGAGCGACGAAAGGAGCCGCCTCTGAATTGTTGTGACTGCAAGACACCCATAGATTTGGCTGTCTCTGTGTCCTTTTTAATCTTCTCTAAGATTGTGTCCACATCAGGACCAAATAAAAAAATCAGGGTTCACAGGCTGATTTAATAATGTGGTTTGAATCTCAAGTTTGAAGCCAGAGATGCGCAACCAAGCATGTCTCCTGAGCATGACACTGGTGTTGATGGCCCTGGCTGCGGTGTCTGCTGCGTCAAGCGCACATTTAATGGATGCGTTGGATATTAGCTTCCCTTCTTGTATAAGTGTTTCTGCTCCCTCTTTGTAGGCATTAGGCAAATGCTGTAGCAGTTGCTCTAGTGTGTCATAATGCGCCCTATCGTATCTGGCTAATAGGGCCTGTGTATTTGAAATTCTCCAGATATTAGCTGCTTGAGCAGCTACCCTTTTCCTAGATGCTTCTAAGATTTTAGACTCTTTGTCTGGAGGAGGAGCATCACCAGTAGTTTGTGAGTTGGCACGCTTACGAGCATTTGATACCACTAAAGAGTCCAATGGCAGCTGTCCCTTGATGTATGTAGGGTCCACAGGCGCCGGTCTGTATTTTCTTTCAATTCTGGGGTTAACAACCCTTGCTCTTGTGGTTTCTTTGAAAATGTCTCCTGCGTGTTTAAGAACACCTTTCAACATTGGCAATGTCTTAACAGATTTCTCTGAAACGGAGAAAGTGTCAAACAAGAAGTCCTCTTCAATTGGGTCAGCATGCATTTCCACATTATGATTCAGTGCTGCCCTTTCTATTAATGCGTTAAACGCAGCTGTATCTTCTGTCGGGGAAGTTTTGACAGGATAAGAAGGAGTATCAGGAATAGTCTGTGACTCACCAGGGTCAATAGTGTCTGCCCATGGCTGAGTCTGGTCATCTTGATCTGTGTCCGCAGGGTAATCATATTGTCCACTATAGTTATACCCCATATCCTCATTAGTGTGTGTGGGCGAGTATGCAGAAGTGTCTTGGCCATGGCAGCTTACAGTCTCAAAAAGGACAGGTGATGTAGAAGAATCCCTTTTTCTTTTGAGTGGAATTTTATATGATTCCAGAGGATTTTCCGACCTGATCTTCCTTTGGTAGATGGAAAGTCTGCCAGTTTCGGAGTCGATATACAGCTTCGACTGTTCATCATAGGAGGGCTCTTGGTATACAATGTCCTCCTCTGGGGGATGACTTCTTTTTCCCGTTGACACTGACCTGGGTGTCTCAACCCCGGTTTTCGGATCGAGCGCCTTAGGGCGTGCAGTTGGGGGCAGTCCAAACTTTATCGGTGGCAGCAAATCTTTAGACAGACGGACCTTTTTAGGGGCCGGCGTCGATAGAGGTCCAACCGACGTAGCCCTTTCGTCAGTATGCCGCAGGCCCTGCGTTGACTTCGGTGCTTGCGGCGTCTGAGGCGCGCTCTTTTGCCTTGGTTCGACGTGCTCCTTCGAGGCGCCTTTGGTTTTCGGCTCGAGGGCTTTGACGAGCTTCGGCTTGTCGACTCGTTGCTTCGGATCGATAACCCTCCGAGACTCGAGTCCCTTGTTAGTGTCGCTGTCCGTCGACGTCGACCTCGTCGGTTCGACGTGCTTGACTTTGGTGATGGATTTTAGCGCACCGATCTTTGGCTCGACGGCCTTCATTTTTGACCTCGCAGGGTCGTCGACACTTGCTTTCTTTGTAGAATCCGATATATTCGAACTCTTCGATCCGAAGACTGTCTTCAGCAGTTTCGGTTTCGATTTTGACTCGATGGCTTTCGGTTTCGCTTTCAGTAGTGTGACCGATGGCTCGTGTGATATGTTCTTAGCCGGGCCGAGACGCGGGGCTATCGAACGTTCCTCTTGATCTTGGCTAAGGCCTTCCGGCGATGCCGCGACCTGAGCCCTTGGAAGCCTTTCAGTGTCTGTTCTGAGCTCCGTATCCACTGTTGGGCCTGGTTCATCGCTTGAGTCGTCATCGACGGCTCCGATGGGGGATACGTCGTCCTTTACCTCGACGTCGTTTTCATTATCGCCTTAATCATCGACGTCTTCGTAATAGGTGGAGTCATGCTCCGAACCGAGATCCGATTGCTGTCCTGGATCCTGAGCCTCGACGACCTCATCGTCTTCTTCACCGAAAATATTCACCGGGTCGGGCGCTGGCTTCGACATAGTTTGCCTTGCCGCAATCCGGAGCCTAAGCGTCTTCTTTGACCTGAATCGAGCACAAGCTAGACAGTTGTCCTTATTGTGGTCGGGTGATAAGCACTTGTTGCACACCGGGTGTACATCGATGTGCGGGTACTTAGAGTTACAGAGGGGACATCATTTGAACGGGCTCCGTTCCATCGACGATCGGGCCTCTGGTGTCGAAAAGGCCACGCGGCTCTCCTCGATGTCCTGCTCGAAAAGAACTGGAACAAGAACTCTGCACCGATCGAAAGAACAATACCGACGACCCCAAAGGCCTTTAGAAAGTTTCCGAACTTGAGTAAAGAAAAGTACATCCGAACCCAATGGCGGAAAAAACCAATCTGAGGATGGAGAGGATGCCCATGCGCACTGTAGTCCGAGGGAGGAGCCACCTATCTCGTGATACTTCGAAGACTCTTCCAGGACAACAATGTGCAATCATCCGGACCCAACACTAGGCGGCGATCTATGCACAAGATATGAATTCAGCAGCCCACATGCCTCGAACCTATTGTTACAGATGGGGTTTTCGATAAATGTTCCCAACTCTCACCTAGTGCTCTCAGCGCAACCTGTTTACAGTGGCAGTACTGGACACTAACACCCCCCTCCCCCCCATCCCAAGCCATATTGCTGAGAAATGTGGCATTTTCCGAATGGTGTCCATTTAAACAGGGTCAACCCTGGACATTTGGGGCTTGCCTGATCCTGAGATGGCTGCCCTCAGGGACAACTAACAGGTGGAGCTGCTCCCTGAGCAATATGTCAAACAACAAAAGAGTGTCATGAGAGTAAAGTTTATTAAGCACAGTACTAGAGAAGGACGAAATCAGCCTATTAGTTCGCATTGGAGGTCATTTAGGGATTTCTTTTTGAAGCCCTCACTCACCACCCTGGGTGGTGACATGCTTCATCATCGGGCCCAACAGGAGAAGCCGAATGCCTCCCTGGTGTGCTACAACGCCAGATTACTGCGGAGCTGTTTTTTTTGCGACAATAGTGTGAAAAGTAGTGTGGATAAAAAATGTCAACAAGCTGTACCAACCAAAAAACTTTATTCTGTGGTCAGCCAGACATTATTAAAATGTATGTGTCTGGAAATTTACCAACTAGTGTGTTGGGTATTTCCACTTAAAGTGGGGTCGACATGTTTCTGCCCATCTACGTGTATATTTTACTGGGCTTATATCAGGACCGTTTAGTGATGTACCTCGGTGGTGTGGGCGCGCTAAGGCCCACCCTTACCAGAGGACGTGAAAGTTAAAATCAGGTGTAAAAATGGGTGCAAAAAGAACAAACCAGAAAAAGTGAATGTTCCCTCGAATTTGAGGAACCTGTGGTCTGAAAGGAAAATGACAAACACACAAAGAAAACAACAACATGAAGTTAGTATGATCGGTCTTAAGTGTTTTGCACAAATGGTCTCCGTACACTGTGCTTGGGCTAGTCAATATGCGTGCCCGTGGTGCCATATAATGCTATATTAGTGCCGGAAAAGCTGTCCTGGAATACAGGCCGTCTTGGGGCATGCACTAAGGCATAGAGAAATCGCAGTTTGACAGGATGGGTAATTAGACATCACTCGTGGTTCAGCGATCAATCTGCCCGAATGCGGGGCTCGTGGTGATGTAATAATGGCTTAGCTGTAATCAAAGATAATACAGATTAAAATAAGGAAAGGAATCCTCACTTGTTACTTAAAAGATCCACACCCCATGGGTCTCGAGAGGGGGGTGGTGGCGACAATGGCACACCCTGAAAAGGGACATAGAGGTTAGATGCACGAAAAAGCATGAGAAACACAGGTTATAGGTTACTTAGCTGAATGCTGGTCTGAAAGAGATGGTCTTACGCCCGCAACGCCAAACACCCGCTCGGCACCTAGCGACTCCTGCTACCGGACCCCATGGATAAGGTCCCGGAAGCGGAGTAGCGGTAATGAGGAGTGCCGGCGGTGCAGCGGGCGTGGCTGGGCCGTGGGTGCGGCCAATAGGTGTAAACGAGGCGAAGCAAGCGTGAGGTGACGTTCGCGTGTAGGCCTCCAATCACCGGCTAAGTTGAGAGCGAGGCTTGGAATGCAAGCCCTCGCTTGGTAGTCAAAGAAACCGCAATGCTCTAGCGCGGAGGAGGCAAGGAAAGGGGCTGTGTTATGTGAACACAGCGGGGGCTGGCTGGGACAGTAAGCCAATGTTCTATTGTTGTATTGTTTTTGAAGAACGGGGGACCGGGGACACGGTCAACTAATACTCAATTAAGCAGAGGGGCGAAAAAAAAATATATATTATTAAGAGAACTATTGATGTGATTGCGTTAAACACATCAGTGGCCCAAATAATGAAAAATAAGAAATGGGAGTTACAGTTAGTAAAAAGAGAGGTAGTAGGCAGAACTCTGTTGGTCAGTCATTATCGTTTCAGCACTGAAGACCAGGGTATTTGGTCATTCAGCCCATTGTTATGAGTTCCCAATCTGTATACCCAGCGTTGTTCTTTCTCCAAAAGAACGCTGGCAGTATTTCTTTCCGTGGTGATTTGTTCGATGATTGTCCAGCGAAGATCATTGGGCGTATGGTTCTGTTGGAGGAAATGTTCGCTCATCTTAGTGGTTGACTTACGACATCTAATATTGCTGCGGTGTTCGCTGATGCGCTGTTTTACCTTGCGGGTTGTCATTCCTACGTATTTCTTCTGACAAGGACATGTTATAAGGTGGACTACGTTTGTAGAGTTGCAGTTGGTGTGTGTCCTCTGTATCCATATTTTTCCTGGTTCCAATGAGAGTTGTTTTGTATGCGAGGATTCCTTTCCTTATTTTAATCTGTATTATCTTTGATTACAGCTAAGCCATTATTACATCACCACGAGCCCCGCATTCGGGCAGATTGGAGTAAAAAAATCTCTTTTTTTAGAATGATTGTTTTTTCCATGCTGATCAATAATTCTTTGAACATATGTAAATCGTTTGTATGAATGTTTAAATACAAATTGAGTTTTTCATGAGATATTCTTGGAATCATTTGCCTTTATTTAGTCAAATTTGGACGTTCCGTCCTAGTGCCTATATATTATCTGATGTTTAGTATAGATAATGGTTAATACTTTAACTTTGCTGTGCACCTGGCATACTAGCGGTGTTTCCTCTAGCTTCATTAGTTTATTTTCGGGTTGCCAGCCCTCCCACCAGGTCAGCACGCACTCTTTGAGTACAATAAGAAAAGTTTTTATCATGTTTTGAATACTAGGGTGTGCACTACCCTCCAATCTCATAACCTTTTCAGGGTGTGCCATTGTCGCCACCACCCCCTCCCGAGACCCATGGGGTGTGGATCTTTTAAGTAACAAGTGAGGATTCCTTTCCTTATTTTAATCTGTATTATCTTTGATTACAGCTAAGCCATTATTACATCACCACGAGCCCCGCATTCGGGCACATTGATCGCTGAACCACGAGTGATGTCTAATTACCCATCCTGTCAAACGGCGATTTCTCTATGCCTTAGTGCATGCCCCATGACTGCCTGTATTCCAGGACAGCGTTTCAGGCACTAATATAGTATTATATGGCACCACGGGCACGCATATTGACTAGCCCAAGCACAGTGTACGGAGACCATTTGTGCAAAACACTTAAGACCGATCATACTAACTTCATGTTGTTGTTTTCTTTGTGTGTTTGTCATTTTCCTTTCAGACCACAGGTTCCTCAAATTACCCTTAGTTAATCCCGTTTTCTTTTTTCTGTTACATGTTATGTTGTGCCAGTTTTCCACAGCGCCATGAAGCCTATGGGCGTACGTGCGCTTAATAAATTTAATTTAACATAACATAACACAAAATTCGAGGGAACATTCACTTTTTCTGGTTTGTTCTTTTTGCACCCATTTTTACACCCGATTTTAACTTTCACGTCCTCTGGTAAGGGTGGGCCTTAGCGCGCCCACACCACCGAGGTACATCACTAAACGGTCCTGATGAAAGCCCATTAAAATGTACACATAGATGGGCAGAAACATGTCGACCCCACTTTAAGTGGAAATACCCAACACACTAGTTGGTAAATTTCCCGACACATACATCTTAATAAGGTCTGGCTGACCACAGAATAAAGTTTTTTGGTTGGTACAGCTTGTTGACATTTTTTATCCACACTACTTTTCACACTATTGTCACAAAAAAACCAGCTCCACAGTAATTTGGCGTTGTAGCACACCAGGGAGGCATTCGGCTTCTCCTGGTGGGCCCGATAATGAAGCATGTCACCACCCAGGGTGGTGAGTGAGGGCTTCAAAAAGAAATCCCTAAATGACCTCCAATGCGAACTAATAGGCTGATTTCGTCCTTCTCTAGTACTGTGCTTAATAAACTTTACTCTCACAACACTCTTTTGTTGTTTGACATACACTAACCTGGGAGACAGAGTGTCTTGTCTCTTCCCTCTCTCTCAAGTTGTTGAATCCCTCCCTGAGCAATATAACAGGGAATCAACTGAGCAGATAACAGGAGGATCCCTGAAAGGCACAATAATTGAACAAGCTCTATCCTGAACAGACCACCTAAAGACATGCAGACCATGACGCTGTTCATCATGCCGATCCTCTGCTTAGTTTGCCACCCCTTTCATCCGGATTATAGAAAATTATGGGGACCCTCTGAATTCGTATATCAAGGACTCATCCCCCCTGCCTGTTCTCAAGACGGTCGCCCCAGTCATTGACTCTGTGAACCCTCCATCGACAGCTGAGACCCAGCCATTTTGACTGACGCCCAGTGGAGCTACCTCGCGAGCTAATGAGGAGATGGGCTATGGATTCCCTACTTGGCCATCACCTACCGAGCCGGTCCTTGGGCAAACTCTCTTGCGTCGCTCCTGACCTTATCTCCCCCTTTCCCCCTACCCCCACCACTCTCCGCTCTACTCTACCCAGCTACTGACCTTTGCCCTCACCTGTCCTTGCCCTTAGTTCCCCACCCTGTTTATTTGTGAACTTTCCCTCGCCACTTGAGACCTAGCTATTTTGACTGATGCCCGATGGAGTTACCTTGTTTAACTAAAGGGGAGATGGGCCATGGATTCCCTCCTTGGACGTCACCTACCCAGTTGGTCTTTAGACTGACTTCCTTTCGTCTCTTCCCTCATCCTCCCTCTTCTCCCCTCCCCCCCCCACTATTTTCTCTCTCCTCTGTCAATGTTTTTGCTTATTTTTTTGATGTAATGTGTAATTGTGATCATTTTCTGTTACATTGTGGAACCTAATGTAAAGCGCTCTGGTACCTTTGGATCTAGCCAGCGCTATATAAAACTCTTTAAATAAAAAATAGAAAAAATAGATACCACTTTTTCTGATTGCAGCGGCTGTTTCAGTACTGAAGGTCTTGCTCCTGCTCGGTCTGTTTGCTTCCTGCATACTGTTGGCCAACCATGTACGCTCGCATTTGAGGGCCCTCCAGTGGTGCCTCCACTGGCAGTAATTTCAAGACAATGGAGATCTCGAAAAGGTGGTCAGAATCTACAGAAACACTACAGCGATGTGCCATGGTGGAGTGTTCCAGGCAAACTCTCTCAAGGGATGCTGTTTCAACCTCCTTCTCCGGTGGCCACAGTGATAACGGATACCTCCACTCTAGGGTGGGGAATCCATCTGGGGGATCTGGAGGTCAAAGGTCTTGGTATCCAGAGGAAAGATTGTTTCACACCTATCTTCTGGAATTAAAGGCAATAAGTTTGGCTCTAAAGGCTTTTGTCCCTTCCCGCTCAGTTGGTTCAGGTCCTAACCGGCAACACCACTAGTGTGTTTTTATACATGCATTATGTGTTTGCAAAAGCAGTTTTTATTTGTTATTGCATTGTTTAGCCTCCTAGATGGGGGCTGAATTGGTATGAGAAAAAATGATATATATATTACCTACTGGCGGTCGCCAGTAGGTATATATAGTTAGGATTTTTTCTCTATGGGTTTTTTGAAAATTCTATGTCTAATAACTTTGGCGTTTGTGGACGGAATTGGCTGAAATTTTCAGGAAAATGGCACATTTTGTTTCTGAGCAGCCCCTGAAAATTTTGGGGGGGTTCGTCAAGGGGGGGCCGAGAAAAAAGGGGGGTCCCAAAACGCGTTTTTCCCATGTTAATTTCCATAGGGCGGTTGGCCTCACTTTTAGCCCGAACGGCTGAATGGATTTGCACGAAACTTGGCAAAATTGTAGGGACTGGTAGCCCGATGTGCCTTTTGTAGGTCTCAATATATGTGCTTCAGTGGATTTTGAGAAATTAATGTTCAAAAAAAGATATATATCTGTAGCAGCGGACTGGGCAGCGCTCCGCTACGCGTACTTTTCGCGCAACGGAGCTTTGTGAAGCGAAGCTGATTGGTTCTCCGGCGTCTGTCAACATTCCAAACAGTCCGTAGCGGCCGCCATCTTGTCTCTCGGTAGGATCGAGAGACAAGAGGAGGCCAAAGCGAAGGGGCAAATGACCATAAGGGGGCATAGTACATTGTCGCTCACCCCCTAGGTTTGATGTGGAGGTTTTAAAAGGGCCCCGCGGGGCAAAAAAAAATAAACATAATAATAATCGAACAGCTGAATGGATTTGCACGAAACTTGGCAAAATTGTAGGGACTGGTAGCCCGATGTGCCTTTGCTAGATCTCAATATATGTGCTCCAGTGGATTTTGAGAAATTAACGTTCAAAAAAAGGTATATATCTGTAACAGCGCACCGCTTCGCGTACTTTTCGCGTTACGGAGCTTTGCGAAGCGAAGCTGATTGGCTCTCCGGTGTCTGTAAACATTCCAAACAGTCCGTAGCGGCCGCCATCTTGTCTCTCGGTAGGATCGAACAGCTGAATGGATTTGCACGAAACTTGGCAAAATTGTAGGGACTGGTAGCCCGATGTGCCTTTGCTAGGTCTCAATATATGTGCTTCAGTGCATTTTGAGAAATTAACGTTCAGAAACAAGATATATATCTGTAACAGCGCTCCGCTTCGCGGAGATAAAATTATATGTGTATTACCTAGCTGTTGCTAACACCAGTTAGCGACGGCTAGTAGAAGATAGCGACCATCTTGGGCCCCACTTTGCATGTGAGTGATATTTACCACTAATGACATGCAAAGTGGGCATGCCAAGATGTTAGCGACTGGAAACAGTCGCTAACATCGCTATCTCCTATTATCAACTTTTGGAAATATTCGAGATAAGGGCGAATATCTCCAAAAGCTACCACCTGCCCTGAGCAGTTCTTAGCCATGTTATCCAATGGGAGGTGGATAACATGGCTAAGAGCATTAGCTCGGTAATGCATGAATATCGCTGAGTTTTCAGCGATATTAATGCATTGCGGTCGTTTTTTATCGTATTTCCGATAAACCTTGATAATAGCAAGGTTTATCTGCGATAATTTCTGACGGTAAAAAAATCGTTGCTAAGCATCGTTAGGGATAAATATCGCTTAACTTTGGTAATATGCCCCAACGTCTGTTAACGTTCGATTCGAAGGAAATCAGGAAGTGTTGAAAAACATTGTCTGCGCCATCTTGTCTTTTTTCAAATGCCACACTTTTGTCGTGCACGGCAGCCATTTTAGATGCCTTGACCAGACCCACTCTGTGCACGCTGTCGATCCTTAGCATGGCTCCCCACCCTCGCAAGCATCTCCCCCAGGCAGTGGTCACCCCCGCTCTCTGTCTTATGCATGGGTAATAAACCTCCCCCATCTGCGCTGCTGTTCCCTGAGAATCACACCCTGTGCCCGCCCGACACCTCCCTTTCGCCCTATTCACTACCGCACCCTCTGACACTCCTTTTCCTCTGTGTCCGATTGTCCAGGCCGGTCCTAGGCTATCAGCTAGCCCTGCAGATGTAGTTTATGGCCACAGCTGTAAAGAATCACCCCTCTTCAAAGGAGTTATAGTAGATCAAGGCCCACACTCGATGAGATCCGTCACAGCAGAAGCGTTGCTATTATCTGAAAACCATCCTGTATTGTGATTGGGGAGGGGACCGAGCCTGAAGCGGAAGATTCCAGGGATGACTGTTTGTACATCAAAGTTTTTACAATTATGTGTCACATTAAAAATATATAGCACTCCGACAAAGTAGTAAGATTATAAAACTTTAATAATTTATAAATATATACAAGAAAACAAAAATAGTAATAACATATAAACATTTTTAGGGAAAAACAACGAAGTAGCGGTCGGCTGTGCGAATAGTCCCAACGCAGCACAACGTCCAGATTTCCAGCGTGGGGCGTCGCGGGGGGTGGGTCATCAGTAGCAAACTGTTGTGCGAATAGTTCCAAGGCAGCAGAACGCGCCGAAATCTAGATGACACGAAAGTGATGTCTAGTAAGTTGCCACCCAGCAAATAACGGCATGGGGCGTCGCGGGGGGTGGGTCATCAGTAGCAAACTGTTGCGCGAATAGTTCCAAGGCAGCAGAACGATGGCACCAAGGTGATGTCAAGTAAGTTGCCGCACTGGTTTTGGTATCCTACAATGCTGCTCCGAATAACGGCGTGGAGCGCCCCGGGGGAGGCGGCGTGAACGGGCCTCTCCAGGTGGAGTGTCATCTGTTGTAGTGGGGCGCCCCTTTACCGTTTCAGTTGCCATTCCGTCCGTTTTTGGTCCACTGTGTCAAAAGCCGCAATTCAGCTGAGTTGCGCCCACTCTTGCGGTGCAGCGATAGGCGGCTGTCACAGGACTCTCAAAATGGCGGCAGGCTGTTTCCTTTTTGGGCCTGGTCCACTGAAATGGCCCTGGGACACCTTGGAAATCGGACGCTTGTCTGCTAGGTCTTGGACCCCATTCTCGAAAGCGTCCCCTCCGCCTTGAGAATTCATCAAAAGTTTTGGGGGCTCCGACTCCTGCAGGCTTCTGGTGGGGAGCGGCTGCCATGATTGCTCGCGGAATGACCACGACGGAGCTACGAGATGGTGGTGCTCTCATGCTGACGCCAGTTTCAGTCTGAAACATCCAGAAACAAGGTGGGGCTTTCATCGTTTGGAAAAAAAAAAAAAAGTTTTCATCCTATGAAAAGTGTTGTTTTTAGGTCACATGATCATGCCTTCCATCATTAGGAAACCAAAAGTAAAATGAACCAATGAAAAGTTTTATAAACAAGTCACATGACCTGTTATGCGGCATAGGGTATAAAATGCGGAGAAAATACGTTGGCACGTGAGGCGGCGTCAGTAGCGGACCGATGTGCGAATAGGCCGAAGGCAACACAACGCGCCAAGATCCGGATGGCACCGAGGTGGTGTCCAGCAAGTTGCAGCACTGGTGTGGCCATCCTACAATGCTGAAAGTCGGCGTGGGGCGCCCCGTTGGCCTGTGAGTTTGCGTCAGTAGCGGACCGATGTGCGAATAGGCCGAAGGCAGCACAACGCGCCAAGATCCGGATGGCACCGAGGTGGTGTCTAGTAAGTTGCCGCACTGGTGTGGCCATCCAACAATGCTGAAAGTCGGCGTGGGGCGCCCCGTTGGCCTGTGAGTTTGCGTCAGTAGCGGACCGATGTGCGAATAGGCCGAAGGCAGCACAACGCGCCAAGATCCGGATGGCACCGAGGTGGTGTCTAGTAAGTTGCCGCACTGGTGTGGCCATCCTACAATGCTGAAAGTCGGCGTGGGGCGCCCCGTTGGCCTGTGAGATGGCGTCAGTAGCGGACCGATGTGTGAATGGGGCCGAAGGCAGCGCAACAATATTTTCTACTATATTTCCGGAGTAGAAGACACCACAAGGCGCTGAGATGCCAAGATCCGGATGGCACCGAGGTGGTGTCTAGCAAGTTGTGGCACTGGTGTGGCCATCGTACAATGGTAAAAGTCGGCGTGGGGCGCCCTGTTGGCCTGTGAGATGGTGTCAGTAGCGGACTGATGTGTGAATGGGGCCAAAGGCAGCGCAACAATATTTTCTACTATATTTTCGGAGTAGAAGACACCACAAGGCGCTGAGATGCCAAGATCCGGATGGCACCGAGGTGATGTGTAAGTTGCGGACCGATGTGCGAATGGGGCCAAAGGCAGCTCAACAAAATTTTCTGAAGAGAATACACCACAAGGCGCTGAGATGCCAAGATCCGGATGGCACCGAGGTGATGTCTAAGTTGCGGACCGATGTGCGAATGGGGCCAAAGGTAGCGTAACAAAATTTTCTGTATGGAAGATACCACTAGGCGTTGAGATGCCAAGATTCGGATGGCACCGAGGTGATGTCTAGCAAGTTGTGCCACTGGTGTGGCCATCGTACAATGGTAAAAGTCGGCGTGGGGCGCCCTATTGGCCTGTGAGATGGTGTCAGTAGCGGACTGATGTGCAAATGGGGCCAAAGGCAGCGCAACAATATTTTCTGACTGACACCACAAGGCGCTGAGATGCCAAGATCCGGATGGCATCGAGGTGATGTCTAAGTTGCGGACTGATGTGCGAATGGGGCCAAAGGCAGCGTAACAATATTTTCTGTATGGAAGATACCACTAGGCGTTGAGATGCCAAGATTCGGATGGCACCGAGGTGATGTCTAGCAAGTTGGTGTGGTCATCCTACAATGCTGAAACTCGGCGTGGGTCACCCCATTAGCCTGTGAGATGGCGTCAGTAGCGGACCGATGTGCGAATAGGCCGAAGGCAGCACAACGCGCCAAGATCCGGATGTCACCGTGGTGGTTTCATAGTTGAGAGGCACTTCATCTGCAGTGGGGCGCCGAGATCCGGATGGCACCGAGGTGATGTCTAGCAAGTTGCTGTACTTGTGTGGTCATCCTACAATGCTGAAACTCGGCGTGGGTCGCCCCATTAGCCTGTGAGATAGCTGTTCTTTGGATTTGGGCCTGGTCCACTAAAATGGCCCTGGGACACCTAAGAACTCGAACGCTCGATTTTTTTTTCCTTTCCTGTACATGCAAAAAAAGGTAAATGCCCGGTATGTTACACGCTTCATCTGCCACGATGAACTCTCCAGAGGAACCGAAAAAATATATAGTTGTGGTAACTATACCATGCATCGTCATATGGAGAGGTGGCACCAATTAATTATAGTGCTGCATAAAAGAGAGATTTGGAGGAGAACCCTTGACCTGCTAGTACATTCATTAAAGAAGTGGCACTGAGAGCTTCAGAGGCAAGGGAAACGGTCCCAAATATTTAGAAGAACTTTGGAAAGATTAAAATGACATGTTTAGATTGTGGTAAATTAATTTCATGTGGGCAGATGAGTGTTACTCTAATAAATACAGCATATGAACATCATCATAGTCGATGGTTGGTAGAGACATTTTGACTATATCCTGGACCTGCCCGTCCTCGCCCAAAATGGCGCCGGAATAAATGGGACTCGTAACTCCTTGTTGTGTACTGGTTGCACAACCTTGATATCACGAGATACGTATGCAGTTTTGAAGCACATGGCAGGCGGGGACGAGAATTGATTGAATATTTCGACATCCCTATTGATATTAAGTTCTGATGTGTTATTGATTACTGTACTGTTGAAAATTCGAATTAACGTCACCCATGGTACTTGCCCGCAAATGTATATCTAGATAATTTTATTGTAACTGGCCCTGTCGTATTTTAATTATAAAATGTACGTCCACCGATTCCGTAGCTGTTAGACACCTTAGTTTTTGCAACCTAATGGCCCGCCCGTTACGTTCCTCTACAGTGTAAATGTCTATTCATCATATACGATTACAGTTTGCTCCGTGGCAGGCCCACGTGGTTATAGGCTCGTATTTGTATAATGAAATTTTCACAATAAAGGTTTTTAAAAGAAAACATGGTAGTAGTGTATACATTGGTAAAGTTTTTAATAATAGTCACTGTTTTAGAATCAGTAAAAGGCAAGTGAAATAAAGCAGACCAATTACATGAAGGGTAAAAGGTATAATACGAAGGAACGCAGTAAAGATAAATGGTCAAGGGCTGTTGTGTTTTCTATTCCTGCAACATAAAGTGATCGATAAGAATCTCATATTCAGGCGTATCGGCGACTAAGACAGCAGGTCGACCCTCTTTTGCTCAACGGCTCCGTCATGGGACGAAGAAACGCTCTTTTTCTCGAAAAAAGAATATATTTTACTTGCAGGACAGTTGTAAAATTTCCGGGAAAGTACATTAGCCTGGAACATTATAACATATATTTAAGAGAAAATAATGTTCGGAAGTAATTAAAAGCGTAATTTTTAGGTGATATGACCAAGGCTTTCATCATTAGAATAAGAAAAGTAAAATGAACCAATGAAAAGTTTTATTAACAAGTCACATGACTTGTTATGCTTACGTTACGCGCTGCGCGCCCCGGATGACTTCCGGATGCGCTAACGCGGCGCGTCATATGACGCATTACGCGACAACGCAGGTCCAGAATATAGTCAAAATGTCTCCACCAACCAGCGGTCGAAACACAACCCCTTTCAGCAGGCTAAATAGTTCTGTTAAATGACAACAGAAGGGACAGGCAACAAGAACCATCAGTCAAAGAGGGGAGGGCTAGTTCTTCTCTACCGGGTTACATTGGGGCGCTACCGGAACTGATCGAATTGGTAGTCTACAGTGTTTCTGGATGTTTCAGACCGAAGCTGGGGTTAGCATGAGAGCAGCACCATTTCGTAGCTCCGTTGTGGCCATTCCGCAACCAATCATGGCAGCCGCTCTTTATCGTTATTTTGGGCGGGGTGGGTGGCGGAGCCGAGCTGTTTTGCAGCCATCATTGTGTGGAGTTCAGTTCATCTCACTAGTTTTGTATTTGTCATGAGGGTTTGTTCCTAATGTTTCTATTTTAGCGAGGTCAAAAAGAGATCCCATTAGTGGCCTACTGATTTTGCTCGATTCCTTTTCTTTTTTTTTACACGATTTTTCGTTATCTGCAAAGACTAAACAGAGTATTGCGACTCTGTGTTTGTTTGTAAATAGAGAATGAACCAAAGAGAACTAATTCTAAAACAGTAAATACTTGGATAACAATCAATCAAATGGAGAGAGAAGCAGGCACGACGGATTACAACGGGGGCAAAGGCCTGCGTTAACTACCTTTCACTATCTGCAAAGAGAGAGTACTCCTAATAGAAATGAGGGGGGGGGGGGCACCATTCAAAGCAGATCAGTGTGCATAAACACGAAAATGTTTTCACTTACCACGTACTTGACATTCGACAGCTTATGATATTTGCTATTAAAAAACCATTGAAATTCACTTAAAAAACCATAGGTTATAGACCATATATAGTTAGGAATTAGCATTTACAAAACCTTGAAAATTCACTGAAAAAACCATAGGTTATAGACCATATATAGTTAGGAATTAGCATTTAAAAAACCTTATTTTACTCACACAAAACCATTGAAATTCCATATATAGTTAGTTGCACTAACTATATATTGCGCACCCGCAATCCACTGCTGATCATGTCACATATTACATCATTCATGACATGGTCAGTGACATCACTGATGACATCACTGATGACATCTCAAATGACATCACTGATGACATCACTGATGACATCTCATTTGACATCAATGACCACATCACTGATGATATCATTC
This sequence comes from Lissotriton helveticus, assembly GCF_964261635.1. Lineage (NCBI taxonomy): Eukaryota > Metazoa > Chordata > Amphibia > Caudata > Salamandridae > Lissotriton > Lissotriton helveticus. Next base: position 1,413,780,380 of record NC_136067.1, on the reverse strand, counting down.
ATGTGACAATACAATGCATCTCCTCACATTTTAATATAACCTCTGTTTCACCCAGTGTTAAATACAGAGTATAATTTTTGAAACCATTGACACACCAATACTAGTTACTACATACGTACTCACTGATTCCTACGTCTACACACACATTCACTCATTCACCCATACAATCATTCATACATACAATCACTCATCTTTACAACACTATCATATGCACTCATACACCTATACAGACACTCACACTCTGCCACTCATCCATGGAGTTACTCACACACCTAGTCAGTCCTGTAAAGAATCAATCACACTTCCATTTTCTTGTCTATACAGTTAAACATAGAGCACCTTACATTTTCAAACATATAGTAACACATACTTACTTTCTTATACAATCATTGATACAAGTACACATTGATCTGCACAGAGTCACACACCTCCCAGCCAGCCACACACACACTCAGTCTCCCATACAAATACTTGGACAATCAATCAATAACCCATATAGTTAATCATATAGCTACTGATCAACACATGCAGTAGTTTACAGAACAACAGACATAATGATGCACAAATTAAGACAGTTTAGTCACTAACCCATGCACTCAGTGAGACACATTTAATCACTCACTCATACATTCAGTCATGCACCTACTAAATCCTTCGTCCAGACAGTTATACATCTACTCATTCTTCAATATCTAAAACATATTTAAACTTTACAGAAACACACAGTCACTGGATGATGTCATCAGTGATGTCATCAGTGATGTCATTTGAGATGTCATCAGTGATGTCATCAGTGATGTCACTGACCATGTCATGAATGATGTAATATGTGACATGATCAGCAGTGGATTGCGGGTGCGCAATATATAGTTAGTGCAACTAACTATATATGGAATTTCAATGGTTTTGTGTGAGTAAAATAAGGTTTTTTAAATGCTAATTCCTAACTATATATGGTCTATAACCTATGGTTTTTTCAGTGAATATATATTATATATATATTATATGTATATATATGACAGGTTTTGTCTTTCAGCAAGAAAAAGAACGCACTCACTCATTTTTCAGGAATTTAGGGCGGATTTATTAGATGTTTACCATGCCCTAAGCGTTTCGGTCCAGTCCAGCTGAACATACATGTTTTTCATATATAATTTTTATTATTCCAGGGGTCCCCACACATGGGCGGGAATATTCAGTGCTCATGACTATTGATGAGGATTAAGCATGGGCGGATTTTGCGAATTGGCAATCCGCGAAATTGCGTATTTACGGATTCGCAATCCGCAAAATCCGCGAACTCTCGCAAATTTTTAATTTTTTTTTGTGTTCGCAAGGATTTCTGCCAGTTCGCGAGGATTTTGTACCAGTTCGCAAACGCGAACTTACTTTTCGGGTAGCAACGGTCGCGAACATGTTGTTTCTACATCTGGTTCATCACAGCACCCTCTGTTTCACCACTGCCACCCTCTGGCTCACCCATTCCACCCTCTGGCTCACCCATGCCACCCTCTGGCTCACCCATGCCACCCTCTGGCTCATCACTGTAGATTATGGGTGAAAAAGCACACCTGCCCTGCCTCAACTGACATAAATGAATTAGGGGCTGATTAATGTGTTACTGAATTTGAACTTCCTGGCTGGAACCTGCTTCCTTATCTGTAATTGCTTTCTCTGAGCCTGCTGTGAGGGTCAGAGCAGGGTCATAGAATAGTTGCTGAACTCTGAAGGGGCCCCTCAGGAAGCACAACAGGGAATGGTTACTAATGATAAGATTGAACTTTTGCACCTGCTGACTGCGTTCAGTTTTGCAAAAATCCAAATATCCAGCAGCATCCACAAAAAGTAATCCTTCCAGGCACTACAGGGAATGGTTACTAATGATAAGATTGAACTTTTGCACCTGCTGAGTGCTTCCAGGTCAAGATCCAAATCAAAGTGACCAGCACATGAAGAAAGCACTGAGAGGAGCCTGCTGGACAGGAACAGGAAGTTGGAGACTGTGGGGCACTTCCTTCCTCCCACCCCCCCAAAATGGACTCCTTGCAAAAAAAAGTGCAGGCAAATGTCAACCTGAGGAGTTATTCTGATAAAAATCATAATTTTCAAGGTTTATGCTGCCTGCTGGTGGATTTCTTGTGCGAAATTGCAAATTTTGCAATCTCGCAATTGCGAGATTGTCGCTGCCCGCCGCATCTACGTTTTCGCAAGTGTTTACTCCCGCGAAATTGTATAGTATTCTAGTTGGCAAGTGCGACCAAGCAAAAAAATCCGCTTCGCACGGATTTACGAATTTTCGGTAAGTTCGCGAGAGTTCGCGGATTGCGAATTTACCCAAAATCCGCGAGCGGAACGGATTTTACGCCCATGCTTAATGAGGATCCCCTGGAAGAGAATGTGGTATACCAACAGGCAGTAGGGGCATATCTTCTCTGCAGAGAGGCTCTGTGACTCTGGTCCTGGGCTTCGGACCATCAGATTCATGTAATCGTAAATAATCTGGCTGGTGAACTGAACATGCGTGCGGACAGTCTCTGTCAGCAGTATTTGGCCGATCACGAGTGATGTCTCCCTCCGGAGGTGGTCCTTCATAATTTCAGGATGGGGAGGATCAGTTTACAGCTCACAAGAACGCACACTGCCTGTTATTTTGCAGTCAATCCAACGTGAGGAACGTTGGGGGATGCTTTTCAGTTAGATTGGGGCTTGCAGCATCTTTACGCGTTTTCCCCCATACCCTTGATTCCTTGAGTTCTGAGGATGATTCGCCGAGACCGACCCAAACCATAGTGATCGGCCCAGCTTGGCAGCGAATGGTATATTACACAGACCTCCATTTGCCTCTCATTGCACTCTCTGCTCAGTCTCCCTTCCCTCCCTCCCTCTCAGGGCAGTTTCCTCTAGCAGTCACAGGGGCAGGTTCTACACCTCTCACCTCCAGAGCTTGCACCTTCATGTCTGGACATTGAACGGGGCAACCTGAGTTTCTTCTCTCTCCCACCAGATGTGGTGGACGTTAAATTATCAACCAGAAGACACTCCACCACATATGAATACTTTGGTAGGTGGCCAAGTTTGTTAAGTGGTGTGGAGAGAGATCGACGGATTCTTAAGAGGTCCATTCATCTGATTTTCTAAGCTTCTCCCATTCCCTAACGCAACAGGGTTGTGCAGTTGCTGTTGTTAAGGGCTTCTTGACTGCTTTTCCCTGTTTACCAGACCAACCCTCATTGTTTAAATCTCCCATAGTTATGAGATTCATTAAGGGTCTCACTAATAGGTTTCCTCCCAATCCTTTTATCATGCCTCTGTGGGATTTAAATGTGATTCTCACATTCTTGATGGGTTAACCCTTTGAACCATTGCATAGTTATACCTTAAGGTTTCTAGTGTTTAAAACTACATTTTTAGTTACAATCACTTCCTCTAGGAGGGTGAGTTAACTGCAGGCTCTTAGTTCCAAACCTCCCTTTATGTTTTTATATGTCAATAAGATGGGTCTTCGGACCAGAGCTGCTTTCCTACCTAAGGTGGTAACTCCATTCCACTTGGGGGAGTCATCACCTCACCTATGTTCTACCCTCCCCCTCCCAAGTAGAAGGAGAGACTTAATCGCCTGGACCACAAGAGGGCGGTCAGCTTCTATTTGGGCAGAGCAAAGGACTTCAGGTTGGAAGATGAACTCTTCATTGGTTGTGTGGGCAATATGAAGAGCAAGGCTGTCCACAAAAGAACACTGTCCAGGTAGATCATCCTGTTTATCAAGATCTGATACTCCTTGGCCAAAAAGGAGCCTCCTGTAGGTATTGGCCCTCATTCTACCAGAGCTAAGTCTTCTTATTCGGCTTTGACTAGAGGTGTCCCTGTGGTAGACATCTGCAAAGTGGCAACTTGGGCCTCCCTCCACACTCTTGCGAAGCACTATTGCTTGGATCGGAGGTGAAGAGGGATGGCCATTTTGTTTGTTCTGTGCTGCAGGACTTTTTGGTGTATGTAGGTAGGCATCCTCATCTGGGAGTGGGACTGCTAGGGAATTCAAAAGGTGAGGAATCCACAGGCAGATGTATCCATCAGAAGAACAAGTTACTTACCTTTGGTAACACTTTCTCTGGTTACTACAGTATCTGTCTGTGGATTCCTAACTGACCCACCCCCCTTCCTGTTGCCTGTCTGCTTATACAGAAAAATAATTAATGTATCTCTCATGCGATTAGTTGTTGAAATCCTGATACTTGGCACTGGTAAATGTCTACAATGAAGAATTTCCAGGTTTGGTTGTGTTTGTATGCTGGGTATACTTGTGAAAATGTTGCTGGTTCTTCCATTCGCCTCGAAGGCACGGTACAAAATGGGTGGAACTGACTTCAGCGCGCCGACGAGGTCTTCATATGGCTCCGATGACATCATGCGGAGTCACGTGTGGAACCTTTCCGTTGTGACGTCCTTGTGGAGAGCTGAGGAGAAATGTTTCTGCGGAATGCTGCGCATTAGGATAATTCAAAAGATGAGGAATCCATAAGCAGATACTGTTTCCACCAGAAAAAAGCATTACCAAAGGTTAGTAACTTGTTTGTTCCTACTTCATGGGCGATTTCCGGTGAAGCTGCACCGACAGCTATAGGGGAGACTGGCTCCGGCTCACCGCTATGGCCGTCACCTACCCAGCCGGACTTTGGACATATGACTCGTCGTCTTCTCCAATGCAGTCTCTCCCTGTGGACTTCCAGCTCTCTTGGTATTTTTGGGGATTGATTTTTGTGCTCGCTAGTAACGCCTGTCTTGACTATGTGATCATTCTGTAACTTATGTGAAATTCTGTAACTTGCAACTTGCTGTTTCCTTATGTAAAGAGCTCTGATACCTCCGGGTCTAGTCAGCGATATATAAAACTCATTAAATAAATACTTCAAATACTCAACCTTCTCTATGGCCATTTTGGCAAAAAAGGCCTGGAAGTTCTCCAGTTATGTTATGTTATGTTATATTTATTTTTATATAGCGCGCGGCGACTCAAAAAGAGTATCCCGGCGCTTTAGCAGCGAGACCTAAGACGAGATAACATAACACAGCAATAAAACAAAAAAAAGGGGAGCTCAGAAAAAAAAGGGAACAGAGCCTATGAAGTAAACAACCAGGTCTTTAGACCCTTCCTAAAAGCAAGTAGACTGGTGGCGCCCCGAAGTGTCAGCGGCAGAGAGTTCCACAGCTGTGGTGCCAGCAGTCCAAAGGAGCGACCTCCAATGCGAGCTCTTTTCACACGTGGTACCACCGCCAAGAACTATTAGACGGACAGTTTGTCCTCCACCAGTTGCCCTGACAGTGGTTGAAGGTGTGGCGGGGTGGAGAGAAATAGAATGGCGAAACCCCAATGCACAACTTGGAGGAATTACTCATCTTAAGTCATGGCTTGCCACAGATGGTGGAAAGATCAGATCCTGCCTCAGACACGGTCACGATGTGTGTCCAGCAGGGACTTGATGCCAAAGGAGGAGGTGCTAAAGGGCAGTTTGAATGAAAAAATTGATAAACAACTGATGACAGAAATATATGAGAGGACTCACTTCCACAAGCCATGGAGTAGAAATCTCAAGTATGGTGGCCGCTGGGGACAGTGGAACTTAGTGCACTCTCCCCTCAATGGTTTAAGTTTGAGTCTTTTCTAAGAATGTGAGTCTGCTGCAAAAGAATGAATTCCTTTATGGAGTTTTCTTAAGCAGTTTCTTTTTACTGCTAATAAAACATTAAACTTGGACTTCGAGCTCGACAATGGGTTAAAGGTTTAAGCATGTGAATTAATGAAAGATACAATTCTGGAGAAGAGATAATTAAGAGTGAAGTACAAACTAAGACTATCGTAACTGATGGTCTACGTAAGGGTGGACCCATTTAGTGCTTTCAGATGGGGTTCTTCTAAGTGGAACCGAAATGGCTATAAAGCTAGGTTTACCTGCACGTTTCAGTGATTACTTTTAATAATGGTTCATACATTTCTGCTGTACTTCGGATTGCATTTTGAATTTGCACGTTATATTTCCCATCAAAATATTTCACTTTACAAGTCGGTCTGTCAGTCAATTACTTTATTAGATGCTTATTGTGTAAGATCATAAAAGTTAAGATAAAAAACAGTTTAAGAACATCAAGCAATCAGTGCAAAATCAGGGATTATATACATGTCAATATAAAAATAATAAAAACTGAGTTATAACAATCACAGATGAGAAAACCAGTCACTAAAAACTCTTTAAGATTCATTCGCTAGTGTTGTGCTGCCGCCTGATTTTCTATGCCTGAATTAAAAAAAGACTCCACTTAAAGGTAAACCATAGGATTGGGCAGAGATTGTAAAAAGAACATTGCTACCCGACATTGTTTAAAATGGAGCTTGTGCATCATAGGGAAAATAAATCTTTTGCGTGGTTCCCTGTAAAATTTGCAGAAAGAGAAACTATGTAACTTTGACTGCGCACAGGAAACATCGCAGGGACAATGGGGTAAATCTTTTATAGAATAGATTACTGCAGGGTGTGCCAGCATACACGGGCTAAAATTTAACCGGAATCTAATTAGAGTTTTCACAGTAAAAAAAAAAAATCGACATTGTCCCATCCAGATACTTCAGACCTTCAAGGTGTAATTTTACCAACACCATCGTGTCGTTTTTTTCAGTTTAGCATCTGCTCTTTGCTTAAGTTCTGAGATGCTTTTACAATCCCTGGGGGTAACAATTAGACGCTCCAAGCCTAAGGAGGAGATTGTAGATTTAAAGTACGAAATCCATGGAATCCTATGGGCATTGTGTATGGATAGACAATCATTTTCCAAGTCACTGAGTATTCCTTTCAAGGCAGACATGCTGAATGGACAGCCTGTTTTATGGCCCAAACAGGAGACAGCCGCTCTCGCTACGTAATATATTTTTCTTACGTCAGAATCTTGACGCACAAGTTACTACTTGTGTAACGATATATCTGTAAGAGACATTAGTTAGTATTAGATTCCTTACCTTAGAATATCCCCAGGCGTCAGACTGGATCCGGAAATTTTTGCATAGCAGTACCCTTGCGCGTCAGTAGGCGTCGTCTGCGGCTCCGCGTCCGTCGTCGGCGCCGTGATGACGTCGTCGGAGTACTTAGACGCCGCCTCCGCGTGCTGACGTCAGTTCTTAGACACAGCTTTTCCGCGCCAGAAACGCAGAGCCATGTTAAAAACCAACACTGGTGCCATTGAAACTAGGGCCCTGAAAGGGGACAACCCTAACCCTAGATATTGGTTCGCAGAACGGGGAGGATGGGTGGGGCGGTAAGGAATCTAATACTAACTAATGTCTCTTACAGATATATCGTTACACAAGTAGTAACTTGTGCATCTGAAAGAGACACGTTAGTATTAGATTCCTTACCTTAGAATAGATACCCCAGCAATACCAACCCCGGTGGTGGGTCTGCGAACCAATAATCACACCAGAAAGTCTTGGAGGACGGAACGGCCAAAGAAGCCATCCCTCCGGACTTGGCTGTCCAGGCAGTAGTGTCTTGCAAACGTGTGCAGCGATGCCCACGTTGTCGTGTATTTCTATAGGTTCTGAATCAGTCCCCCTATTCCTGACCCTATTCTGGTTAAACTAACTATCAAGTTAACTAACAGTCAGCCCATGAGGCAAGAAATCCCCCATGATGCAGATACCGTTATCTGACGCAGTCACACTACGGCACAGGAACGTGTTATCTGATTAGGTCATAACGCTTGAGATCTAATTAGACAAGCGACATTCCTCCAGCCCCTGATAAGGCATACGACGTTCTCATAACAAATCAAACCTATGACAACCTGGATAATCCGTGCGGCCATTGTTTTGATTTCACAGAGAACTTTTGCAAAAGAATGTGCTAACGAGCAAGTCGTATAACATCTTTATTGACGTACCTATGTCCATCCTTATGTCAATCTCGGCACCTTTAAGGTATAAATATTGCCGACCTTGCCCTATGCAAACACACGCGTGGTGACAAGACGGAGCAGCCATACTTGCCGAAGCCGAGAGCAGAAGCAGACCCCGCTGGCAGCAGCCCCGCCTTCCTGACGCGCTGAGAGATGCGCTGCTATCTCAAGCCGAGAGACCCAGCACCGGCGCTTCCGGGTAGCCCTCGCAGGCAGCCTGGAATATCGAGAGCAGAGAAAGAGATACCATTCCTCATCCATCCTAAATTCCAGGTACAGAACTGAATAACCCCTCACAGAGAATTCTTTAGTTATTCACTTGGCAAAAACAAACTTAACTTAAACTGTAACTTTCTATTCCCGCCCACGCATTAGACTTAGGTCAGGTACACGGGGTAGGCGTATTTAGAAACACCAGTTGAGTACGTTTAGTCAAATGTATATGTGTATGTAAATATATTTTAATCATTTTAAACATCATATGGCTCAGAAACCATATCAATGTTTTTACAGTATTATTTTATACTATTGCTTCTAATGTATGCACTTTACTTAACTATAAGTATTGCAATAATATCGATCCATTTCTCATGTATGAGAAAAGAGACTGATCAATAAATAACATCTTTTATTGAACACGCCCGTCTCTTCCTTTTCTCTACATTCTGATGAGACTAAGAATGCACGTACTGACTGAGTAAAATAATTGCCTTGTGCTCACACGACTCTCGAGATTGACTCTTGATTAGGGGAGAGCAAAGTTGTCATGTTCTATGGTTGTCAGAAACTAAATCCCTTCTTGTCTAATCAGGGGAGTTAATCCTTCCTTGAACATTCGAGAAAGTTTCTAGCGAACTCTGAGCTTAGCTGGCAAACCCAAAAATTAAGTCTAGTATCGACAGTAGTAGACCTAGTTAACGTCTGGCCTAGGCCTTTACTGCTGTAGGTACTATTCCAATGCGCAGAGCCTATTGGGAAAATAGGAGCTACACTACATGGCGCCCAACGCGTTTGGAAAGGGCGATAAAACTAACGTAAGACATTTAGAGTAACTCAGTCGTGCTTTCTCACTCAGACCCCTTTTCCCGAATACTCCAAAGACGTCTGGAGTGGGTGAAAGGTTATATCCTCCAAAACCTCGCAGGAGGGAACTCCTATGTATGGTTCTTGGTCTAGTCAACGTTGAAGGATAAAAACAGTTCCATAATATTGTGCATCTAATCTTTGTTCCATAAAGAAACCTGATCTGCAAATAGACATAATACCATCCTGTCTGTAAAATGGGAGACAGTGATGAAGAAAGAGAGGCAGTTAGATTAGCAGCTGAAATAGCAGCAGCAGATACTGCACTAAAGGATGCAGACGCGGATATAATACTCATTCCGGTCAGCAAAAGGAGATCTATAACCTTAAAACTTATAGAAAATGGACTGACACCTAGAGGTGGCACAGTCATATTCGTAATTGAGGCACACGAATATCGGCAGACAGAGGTATACTATACATGGATACATTTTCCAGCAGCAAATGCTGTAACAAAGTACTTCCACTATTACAAAATAGAGGTACCACCTGACATTTACACTCCTTTCGAGGAGGTGGAAGTACCACTCAAATTCCAAGAGCATTTGCTCTTATTTGATGGCGCCCTAATACATAACAATCACATTACAAGGCTCGGTCCTTTAGGTAGACCAGGAGCAACGTGGCCGGTCTTAGCCGGATACACACCACATCCAGACATCGAAAGAATGCCTGCAGCAGAGCTATTAATACAGCTAAAACAACTACTAAAAATTCATAGACAATTAGTTCAGTATGTAATGCGGACTTCAACAATTCAGCCAGCGATTAAACTTCCACAGCTGACCCCTCACCAGGGGAACACAAATAAAATTACACCACAAAACATCCAATCCTGCCTAGGTAAAGTTCCAGTTAAACGAGAACAGATACCATTCTGGTTGGCACAGAAAATTACCCAAATAGAGGCGGTGTTTCCTGACACCAGCCCGCTGGAAAAACACAGGATTCTGACTATATGTCTCCCAATGGGAATCGCACCACACATTGAGGACTGTGACACTTGGGGTACAGTCTTTGCTTCCATCTACACAAAAACGCACGGTGTCCCATCCATTTCGGTGATACCAGATGTGCTAAAACAAATTCAAGATGAATACGGTCCAGAACCTGCTTTAACTCTTGGTATGAAATTACTGAAAGACTTCAAGCAGGTCTCGGCTATATTACTAGCCAACATAAAAGGTGAAGCAGCAAACGTGGCGATCCGCCAGAGGTTAAAAGAGACAGATATAGCAGACCAACCAGCTGAAATTGCCAGAATCATAGAAAAATCCTATGAAGAACTAGGCAGAGATAGTCTAGGTGGAATACCAGTAAAACCGCAACTGACTACAAGTCCAGAAAAAACATTTTTTAATAATAATTCACCAAAAAAGAACTGGGATGGAAACAAACAATCCAATCCTAAAGAAAAGAAATTCCAGTCCAGAGGAAGGTCTCCTAGGCGAAGAGAGAAATCTCCAAACCAAAGACAGAGGTCACCACAGAGTGACCCCTCTGGGAATAGATATAACCTTAGAAATAGGGATAATATTAAAAAACCTGATAGATATCAAGACATTGATACACGTCCCTCTCAATCTTTTCAGAATTCCTCGCAGAAATCGGAAAGAAGAGGACGATCAGAAGAGCACGCCAAGTCCAAAGACAAGGAACCTGCTCAACTAAAAAAGAAATTACAATTTCCAAAAAAGAAGGTAGCCAGTATCAAGGTAGTTAACAATGCCGAGAATACTGAGGACACAACTGAAAAACGGAGAGTGGGCTCAGACAATGCTAGACAGCGCAGCAGAGGTGAGCATAGCTCGCAAAGTCCTTATGAATCATCTGGAGACAGTGGACACGAATGAATACCTTCAAGTGGAAACTGCAGACACCAGAGTTAGCAAGCCCCACAAGATATACGAGATAACATTACGTATAGAGGGAGATAAGACTAGGAAAATAAGGGGACTATTTTGGGATAACCTCTCAAAGGGTTATGACATCCTTCTAGCTGAAAAAGACTGGCCACCAGAGTTTGTCAGGGAGTGCCCTCATGGCGAAGAAGTAATTATGCCTGCCTTCTCGAATCAAATCCCGATTCATAAAAAATACACACTTGCTAGAAAGTGGGCAGTGGCCTTAGCACTTGCTTTATATAAAAATCACATAGGATGGGATGAGGATTCTCCTCCTCACAAAATCCAGTTAAAATCACAACCTACTGCACAAAGGCAGTACCCAATTAAGCAAGAAGCTAAAAAACAAGTAAATGAAATACTAGATCAGCTAGAATACCAGGGGGTGATTGAAACTTGCACCTCACAAATGAACAATCCTTTGTTTCCGGTCTCCAAACCAGACAATTCATACCGTCTAGTTTTGGATTACCGACACCTTAACACATGTTGTAAAACTTTTGCAGTGCAAAACTCACACAGTGCTGCACTAATGAATAACATAGTGCGCAAAAAATACAAAACAACCTTGGACATCTCCAATGGATTCTTTTGTCAAAATATAGCACCAGAGAGCAGATATTTAACTGCATTCTCAGTAAATGGCACTCAAAAACAATTCTGTCGGTTAGCCCAGGGGTACAAGAACAGCCCAGGGGTATTCTCAGCGAGAGTAACAGAATTACTACAACTATATGATGATGAAGCATTATCTTATGTTGATGACATTTACTTAACAGATGATGACTTGGAGACTCACTTGAAAAGGGTGAACACCATAATACTTGGTTTCGCTGCAGAGGGTTACAAATTCAACTTCAAAAAGTCCAGAATTGCCCATCTGACAGTCCTATTCTTAGGATATGAGTTATCAAGTGAAGGTAAAAGCCTGGCAGACAATTTCCTAGAGAAATGTGCCGTAATCCAAGCTCCAAAAACACTAAAAAACCTACAGTCAATTCTAGGCTTCCTAAATTTCGGAAGAACATACATTGCAAATTACGCAGAAAGGGTCAAACCCCTTTATGATCTAATTAAACCAGACTTTAAAAGATCCAGTTGGACTCAAACACACACAGAAATTTTGAGATCCTTACAAACAGACATGCTAATTAAAACAAAATTAGAAACCCGTGATAATACACGCAACCTTGTGATCCGAGTCATCCCAGGGAGATGCGGATTCACATACCTGACCTCTAATGAGGGAGAAAAGGTACCAATTGCATTCAAATCACACATGTACACAGAAGCTGAACAGAAATTCAGTAATACAGAAAAAATCATTCGTGCAGTTCAAACCGCAATAGCTAGAGAAAAAGACATAGCTGACGGTAGACATATCACAGTCAGAACAGCAGAATCAGCCTTTGAGGCACTAACAGCACCGTGTAATTTACCAACAACAACATTGAATCCGGAATGGATACAATGGGTGAATTCAATCACAACGGACAAAGTATATTACTACTTTGATCCAGAACTAGAAGAATTAAGAAATCTAAAATATGAAAAGACGTATCCTCTGCCAATCGACATTCTGCCTCTAAGACATTACGCCTGTGTAATCTACACAGACGGACATGCTCAACCCTCCGTTTGGGGAGAACATGCATACAACCCCACATGTGAGATTACAAAAGAAGTGTGGCGCGGAGGTAAATTAAAACCTCTATTAACAAAATCACACTCAGTAGAAACTAATTCAGAAAAACAAACTGAAATAATCGCATTGAAAATGGCGCTAGATAATGCGGATCGCGAATTCCCGACACTTATAGTGTCAGATTCATATTACTGCGTCAAATCATATAACAGCGATTTGCAGACATGGATTCAGAACGGTTACAAAGATGACACAGATGCACCAATAAAGCAGAGACTGCTCTGGGAACAAGTAGCTCTTTTGAAAAAAGAACTACCAAAGACTCACGTGACACACTCACTGAGTCATCAACGTGATGGCGTTCACGTTGTAGGGAATTCATTGGCTGAAGCAGCCGCAGCGGCAGCCACTAAACCGGCTCCCGTAGATCGAAAAAAGCGTACATTAAAATACATTGACGGTGAAACATTGCTGGCGGTGAAAACGTCATCAAAAGGCGACTGCTCAGCGTTACAGATCAACTATCCACTCAATTACACATACATAATCGATGCAAACTCCGTCCCTTTTGCTCGAATCCCTGGAGTGGGGGATAGAGTGATTCCAAACATGGACAGGAGAAACTTGTTAATCGCAGACGCACACATGGGCGAGGGTCTCAGACACCTTAAATTAAAAGATTCTCTGGAAGAATTACAATCACGGTACTGGTGGCCAGGCATGAGCCTGCACTACACCATGTTTGTAAAAAACTGCCCAAACTGCAACAGAGATCGCAGTGGGGAGAGAAGCAGTTTAATACCTCGTCGTATCAAGGCAGATAACATCACCACTAAAAAGAATGGCTTGCGATTAACATATACAGGCTAGTTTCCACTTATAATGTAGATCACCAGCACTCGGCTGACGTCCGGACTATTATACAAGATTTGCGAGTCTAAATGGCATATACGCTAAGAGCATGTTACGTTCGACCATTGTTTTCACTCTGGCACACCAGCCTGGGGGGAAACATGGCCAAATGAGCACAGCCCAGCGGGAATCTTCTCACTTCCTTCCTGAGGGTACGGGATAGTCTAAAGAAAAAACCAAGGCAGAAAGCAATCTATAATAGAAAGGATATTAGGTTCGGGAGCTGGGTGGGTCAAACATCTAATAAGTGTCCAACGTAGTCTAAATAACTTGCCAAGAAATTCTCTGAAGGGATTCAGTCCGTACGAATTATTATTCGGAACTAGGATGTTGATCTCTGACCTTGATAGTCAGACTTCAGTGGTAATAGAAAAAACCTTTGATGTCAAAGACCGTTTGGCTATTTTGCAGGACTTAAACAAAACAAGAAAAGACCTGAGCAACATACAGTTGAAACAACAGCCAACGACCACTGAAGAATCACCACCTGTCCCAGCAAGACCTGTCTGGATTCCAAAAGTCGGGGATCTAGTCAGGGAGAAGATCGCGGTAAAGAAGGAATTTGGGCCTTCTTACAGAAAAGCAGTTCCTGTCTTGTCTGTCAACGGGACAAGATCAGTTGTACTACCGCCACTTGCTGGAAAAAAGGAGAACCGAGTTGTATCCATCGACCTGGTAAAACCACAACATGTGGCCGATAACAAACGGTAGGCCAAGTGGACTCCCAATAAGTAGCAGAACACCAAGGTTTGCTACCAGTACAGAGGTCCTAACAAAGAGGCTCATCACATTCGAAACGCCTACAGAAGAACAACAAGGACTATGCAACAATGCAATAGAACTAAGACCTCTGAAAACCCAAATAAAAACATTTAGCAGAGACACACCAATCTATACTGAAGTACCAAGTGACAATGCAAAAAACTAAAATCCTGAACCAATTGGAACAATTGACAGAACTGCATCTGGTTACTTCATCAACTTCGATGATTCCTCTGAAGGCTTCAGTGAACCAAAGACACAGCCATCATCGAAATCCTTTAAAGACAAAGCTAAGGAACTTTTGAAACAACTGAAAGAAACATATCTGGTTTCTCCATGGATTGAATTTTGGGTGGGTTTTGGTACATTTATCCTCATACTTTGGCTCATCATGGTATTTACTTTGGGACGCTTCATTGAGGGAAAATATGCTAAAATGGACACAGCAAGTCAGAACATCAACTTGGTCCTCAAACCACACACATCTTCACACGTCGAGAAAAGAGAACTTTCTTCAGCCAACTTCACAGCAATTCCAATACCTGGTGGGGTAGCCTGGGACAACACTGACTATGAAATTTATGGTCCGGTCGAGATCCTGAAATATCCACACCAAATCAAGATCTCCTTGAGTGACTTTGCAAAACCAAACTCATTTGCTGATGATTGGGACTTTGAAAGTATTAACAATATGATGTCGGACTTAGTAATGTCTGCTAAATTTACAAAACATGATTATTTGCAAGGTTCTACAAATTATGATAGTATGTATTGCTATAACCATTATGGTAACCATTTTTTGCATAAATCTGCACAACCTAGAAATGTTTTAAATTATAATCAATGGGAACATTGTGCAACACCTCCAAAAGGGAGTTCAAGAACCGTTTATGACAAATATTCATATTTTTCAGGTTTTAACATAACTAATGCTGAAACATTTTATTACAAATTGTCAAACAAGACAGGGATGAAAACCATGATAACCAACACAAAATTGATATATTCAGATTCATTCTTTGAAAAAATGAATACTTTTGGATTTGATTATTGGGACAAAAATGTTGATTTGAAAAGTGTTTGGGGTACAAAAGAATGGCAAGTACAGGGTTTAGAAGATTTGTTTAGAGCCTGCATGATCCCAGAACAAATGATATTTTTAAATGACACTGTTCAACAAACCACCTGTCTTGGCTTAGCCAAAATCAAAGATTTAATTAAACCGTCTATTCCAAAGCCAACAATGTTTAGCAACAGCTCTGATACAGATGAAGAAATAGACGTAAACCATATACTAAACCAGAACAGAACACATCCTGATTGGAAACAATGGTTGATCTGGCCCATAGATACAAATAACTGTCAAGAAAGATTCCTGAATAAAACACAGGGTTTTAAAATGACCAGGCCAGACCCAAGATATCCCCAAAGACATCACCCAGGGATAATAACAACCTACAGTGTGGGCAAATTATGCCTTCAATGGCTACAGTCTTCCACACTGCCTGAAATTAAGCAACACCTAACTTTACTTACTGATGGTGCTGACTTGCGTGATTTCATACTGGGACCACGCAAACAGCGTCAAAAGCGTTTCATAGCAGCCTCTGTATATGCAGCATACAATGAGGCCTGGAAGGTTACTCAAATTGAAACAGCAGAAAGAATACGGGAAATTGACTGTATTAATTTGGAAAAATCACTTTCTGTAGTGGATAATGGGTTAATGACTCTGTCCTCCAGAATTTTTTCATTGGACAGCATTGTGTCTTCAGCAATCGATATATTATCGCAAGACTTACTGTTATTACAACATGGTCAGTCACAATTGCGTTCTATTGTACAGCTTGGCTGGACGTTACAAAATCTGCGTTCAGGCTATGTGCCTTGGCGTTTAATCAACACAACGTCACTATTCCAAATCTTTAACCTTACTGATAGACAAATCGGTATGGCGCAAAAGGGTGCTGATTATACAATCTTGAGCATTGAAAAACTAGAAAGATTACCAATGACAATGTCAGAACGACCTGTCAGTGAATGGATAATCCACGGAATCATAAATATTCCAATCTCAACCTTCAGGTTTCAATACTGCCAAAAATATATACAGGCTGGCATGTACGAGAAATTGGGAAAGGGGTACCTTAAAACAACTTGGAACCTGCCCTATTCACATGCATGTGTCAGTAATAAAGGACAGAAAGTGTTTCTTAGTGGCAACAATTGTGCTATGTCACTAAGCGGCACGCTTCTGTGTAACGGAATTAGTTTGCATGGAGCCTGTGAAGGGAATTCATACAACCTTTCATGTCACCAGCAAGGTGCACCTGCAACTGAAATAGAACCATTCTTTCAAAGACTCTATAATGGGAGTTACATTCTTATTGTAGACCGCAGATGTTGCAGTCTTATGCCCGGGACTCCTTATCTAGTAACTACAACGGCGAAGGTCAAGTGCTGTGGACGTTCTTTATTCCCCAGCTCCTTTCCAGACAGGGAGGCAAGGGCATGGCCCGGTTTGAAAATTACTTCTATTCGAATAGATACTTTAAGCAGAATGAAAACAGTGCTTCTACAGACGCCTACAAGGCTCACGTCATCAAAAGAAACATATGATCTACAAGTCGCAAGGACGACTGCAGAGATACATACATTATTATCAACTAATTCCCCCGTACATTTCGCGGAAATCCTAAGCGAAATCTTAAATATTTCTGATACCACTGGGGTCTCAAAGGTATTTAAGACAGTATTTTCGATGGCATTAACACCATTCAAAGCCATACTGGGTATTTTTCCAGATTTCGTCCATTCGATTTTTGGCGGACTTCCCCTGATCCTAGGGCTAATTGCGGGAATCCTATTCCTAGTCCTTATTTTTCGTTATGGCAACCCATGTCACAGATCAAACTCTCGCGACAATGGAAGATACGATCCTAGCCATTGGATACCGGGACCGGATATCAAAAATCCTGGGACTCTCCCGGCTTAGAGACCTAAACATGACTTGGTTTCTATCATTTCGACCAATGTGGCAAAGGTGTGTTTTACCTGTACTAAGGTGTCTGCTATGCGGAGAAGAATGCGTGTTAGACACCTGTCTGACGCTACAATCGGATGCGCCGGTGGATGCAGATACACTGTTGGTTCCTACCAAGGTTCACGCTTTGTGCTGCCCTCAAAGGCTGCCAATCCTGATGACGGCATTCCTGGAATCTTCACCACTACGATTGAAGAGTAGTGAAGTTCAAGATGAAAGCAACATCGAACAGGTACGACCTTCTGTCAGCAATGCAAATCAGAATGTCAATGGAGACAATCATGCGCATGAATGCATGGTTACCCCTATTTCCGACTTAGTGGAACTTTCCCATGAAGCTGTTGACAGTTTTTTCGAAAGCCTGAATGATATGATGTTCTCTCCGGAACAGAAATAGAGACTTTTGAGTAAACTCGCACACGGCGTTCCCTGAATTCGGCCTTCAACTTTAAAAATAAAGTCACATGAACAATTACCATCCAGTTCACGGACAGCAAATTTTTCAGCATGCCCCTTAAAATATTTTTCTACATATTTTTTCCCGGGACACTGATCTTCTGCTTAAAGTAAGAAACTATTCCTAGAGAACTAAGATTTCTATTTTTAGATACTTTATATAGACTTTAGCTGCCCGCTGGTAGGTTCACAAATATTTTATTATGTGATGAAATGGTCTCGGACTTCCTTTCTGTATAGCCGTATTAAGAGCCATTTCATGTGTATTTCTCATATACCAAAAAGCAATAATGCATAACAATGCGTGTTTACTTTTGCATTTAATTCATAGCTTAAGTGCATACAATATATATGACTGTAATTTTTCAGTATATTTGAAAATTTCGAAATGCATTTATGTATTTTGGGGTGGTAAGGTATACACTATACTCTATAGTATGTTGTACTATGTTATACTATGCATAGATTAGTAGATATGACCATAGTTAGCGTGGAGTGGGTGTCGTGTATTTCTATAGGTTCTGAATCAGTCCCCCTATTCCTGACCCTATTCTGGTTAAACTAACTATCAAGTTAACTAACAGTCAGCCCATGAGGCAAGAAATCCCCCATGATGCAGATACCGTTATCTGACGCAGTCACACTACGGCACAGGAACGTGTTATCTGATTAGGTCATAACGCTTGAGATCTAATTAGACAAGCGACATTCCTCCAGCCCCTGATAAGGCATACGACGTTCTCATAACAAATCAAACCTATGACAACCTGGATAATCCGTGCGGCCATTGTTTTGATTTCACAGAGAACTTTTGCAAAAGAATGTGCTAACGAGCAAGTCGTATGACATCTTTATTGACGTACCTATGTCCATCCTTACGTCAATCTCGGCACCTTTAAGGTATAAATATTGCCGACCTTGCCCTATGCAAACACACGCGTGGTGACAAGACGGAGCAGCCATACTTGCCGAAGCCGAGAGCAGAAGCAGACCCCGCTGGCAGCAGCCCCGCCTTCCTGACGCGCTGAGAGACGCGCTGCTATCTCAAGCCGAGAGACCCAGCACCGGCGCTTCCGGGTAGCCCTCGCAGGCAGCCTGGAATATCGAGAGCAGAGAAAGAGATACCATTCCTCATCCATCCTAAATTCCAGGTACAGAACTGAATAACCCCTCACAGAGAATTCTTTAGTTATTCACTTGGCAAAAACAAACTTAACTTAAACTGTAACTTTCTATTCCCGCCCACGCATTAGACTTAGGTCAGGTACACGGGGTAGGCGTATTTAGAAACACCAGTTGAGTACGTTTAGTCAAATGTATATGTGTATGTAAATATATTTTAATCATTTTAAACATCATATGGCTCAGAAACCATATCAATGTTTTTACAGTATTATTTTATACTATTGCTTCTAATGTATGCACTTTACTTAACTATAAGTATTGCAATAATATCGATCCATTTCTCATGTATGAGAAAAGAGACTGATCAATAAATAACATCTTTTATTGAACACGCCCGTCTCTTCCTTTTCTCTACATTCTGATGAGACTAAGAATGCACGTACTGACTGAGTAAAATAATTGCCTTGTGCTCACACGACTCTCGAGATTGACTCTTGATTAGGGGAGAGCAAAGTTGTCATGTTCTATGGTTGTCAGAAACTAAATCCCTTCTTGTCTAATCAGGGGAGTTAATCCTTCCTTGAACATTCGAGAAAGTTTCTAGCGAACTCTGAGCTTAGCTGGCAAACCCAAAAATTAAGTCTAGTATCGACAGTAGTAGACCTAGTTAACGTCTGGCCTAGGCCTTTACTGCTGTAGGTACTATTCCAATGCGCAGAGCCTATTGGGAAAATAGGAGCTACACTACAACGTAGCCGCCTGACAGATGTCTTGTAAGGGCACACCCCTGCCCAGGGCAGTGGTAGCCGCCGTGGCTCGGGTAGAATGAGTCCGCAATCCAGCAGGAGGCTCCTTCCGAGCCAAGGAGTAGCATGCCTGGATACACAGGATAATCAACCGGGAGATGGTCCTCTTGTGCACCGCTTTCCCCTTCTTCGTGCCCACGTAACCAACAAAGAGTTGGTCATCCACCCGGAACTGGCGTGTGCGATCCAAGTAGAAGGAGAGCGCACGTTTTGGGTCCAGACGGTGGAGCCGCTCTTCCTCTTTAGAGGGATGCGGTGGCGGGAAGAAGGTTGGCAAGGTGATAGACTGCCCGATGTGGAAGCCCGTGACAACCTTGGGCAGGAAAGAAGGTTTGGTACGCAGCACCACTTTGTCCGGATGGACAGAAAGGAAAGGTGGAGTACAAGAAAGGGCCTGGAGCTCACTCACTCTCCTGGCAGAGGTGATGGCAACCTGGAAAGCAGTCTTCAAAGTCAGAAGGCGAAGAGGACAGTTGTGAAGTGGCTCAAAGGGAGCGCACATCAGAAATGTAAGAACCAGGTTCAAGTCCCATTGAGGCATCACAAACGGAACAGGAGGAAACGTGTGTGTGATGCCCTTAAGAAATCTGTTAACAATAGGGGACTTGAACAAAGAAGGTTGATCAGGCAGCCTGAGAAAGGCTGAAAGGGCAGAAAGGTAGCCCTTGATAGTGCCCAGAGCAGAGCCCTGCTGGGCAAGAGAAAGAAGGAAGAGAAGGACCTCAGAAAGAGGGGCATTGAGGGGATCCACAGCCTTTGCTGTGCACCATGCCACAAATCTGTTCCACCTGCAGGTGTATACCGACTTTGTGGAGGGACGCCTGGCTGCCAGAATGATGTTACAAACTTCAGGAGGCAAGTCAAATGGCCTCAACTGTCGCCGCTCAATCTCCAAGCATGGAGGTGGAGACTGGACAGGTTCGGGTGGAGGACCGTCCCCAGCTGCTGCGACAGAAGGTCCTCCTGAAGAGGCAGACGAACCGGGGGATCGACTGACATACTGAGTAGCTCTGGATACCAGTACCTTCTCGCCCAGTCCGGAGCCACAAGGATGACTTGGGCCCAGTCGCGCTTGATCTTCTTCAGCACTCTGGGCAGAAGTGGTATAGGCGGAAAGGCGTACAACAGACCGCAACTCCACTCGCGACGAAAAGCGTCTCCGAGCGAGTGCCGCCTTGGAAATTCCAACGCGCAGAACAGATGACATTGCGCGTTCTCTTCGGTGGCGAATAGATCTAACCAAGGCTCTCCCCATTGCTGAAAGAGGCCTTGCGCCACGTCCGAGTTCAGACTCCATTCGTGATCCATCATGCACCGACGGCTGAGATCGTCCGCCCTGGCGTTCAGAGAACCCGCCAGGTGTTGAGCCACCAGGGTCACGCCCTGGCGTTCCAGCCATTGCCAAAGGCAAAGAGCCTCTTAACAAAGGATCCACGACCCCACCCCGCCTTGTTTGTTGCAGTACCACATGGCGGTGGTGTTGTCTGTGAACACCTGCACTACACTCCCCCGGACAGAGGGGAGGAATGCCTTCAGTGCTAGACGAATCGCCCGTAACTCCAACAGGTTGATGTGGAGCCGGGCCTCCGCCGGAGACCAGAGGTCTCTCATCTCCGCCTCTCCCATGTGGCCTCCCCAGCCCTGGAGGGACGCGTCCGTCACAACTACGTGCTCCGGTTGGGGAAGGGAGAGGGACCTGCCGCTGACACAATCACGGTCCGTGAGCCACCACTGCAGCTGTCTCGCAGTGCCCTCCAAGATCAGGACGTGGTCGGATAGGTTGCCCTGATGCTGGGCCCACTGAAACTTCAGGTCCCACTGCAGAGCCCGCATCCGCCACCTGGCGTGATGCACCAGCAGGATGCAGGAGGCCATCAGCCCCAGAAGCCGCAGCGTCAACCTGACCGAAACCCGGGATAACGGCTGAAAGATGGGAATCAGAGCCTGAATATCCAGGACCCGCTGTTCGGGCGGATAAACCCGAAACCGCGCCGAGTACAGAACCGCTCCGATGAAGAGGAGCTTCTGAGAGGGGCACAGATGTGACTTCGGCACATTGATGGAGAACCCCAGCTGGTGCAGGAGGTCCGCCGTCGTCTGGAGGTGGCTGACGACTGTCTGGGGCGAGCCCGCCTTCAACAGCCAGTCGTCGAGGTAGGGGAAGACTGAAACCCCTAACCTGCGCAGATGAGCTGCGACCACCGCCATCACCTTTGTGAACACCCGTGGGGCGCTGGTAAGGCCGAAGGGGAGCACGGTAAATTGAAAGTGCTCGTGGCCTACCATGAACCGCAGGTAGCACCGGTGGGCAGGCAGGACGGGGATATGAAAGTAAGCGTCCTGCAAGTCCAACGCTACCATCCAGTCTCCCGGGTCCAGGGCAGCCAGAACCTGAGCCAGAGTCAGCATTTTGAACTTCTCCTTCCGGAGGAAGCCGTTGACGTTCCTTAGGTCCAAGATAAGGCGTAGGCCCCCTTTGCCCTTCTTGGGTACCAGAAAGTAGTGGGAGTAGCAACCACACCCTACTTCTGGTCCAGGAACACGCTCGATGGACCCCTTGGCCAAGAGGGCCGTAACTTCCTCCTGCAGAAGTCGCAAATGATCCCCCGATACACGGTGGTTCTGCGGTGGCATGGCTGGAGGAGTCGCCTCGAAGGGGAGGGAGTAGCCCCTTCGGACGATTTGCAGCACCCACCTGTCCGATGTGACAGTGCGCCAGTGGAGGTGGTGATGGCGAACCCTGCCCCCTACTGGCGTCACATGGGCCTGAAAGCACGGACTAGTAGGGTTTTGAGGCGGATGCTGCGGGGGAAGGTGTGGACTGACCTCGCCGCTGCCCCCGACCGCCCGGACGGCGGTTCCCACGGCCGCCACCGCATTGGGTATTGCCCTGCAGTGCGTGGCTGGCGGCGCGTATGGGCGCACCCCTTCCGTGGCCACGAAAGGAGTGAAAGGCAGCCGATTGCTGGCGCTGGCCCGAGAGGCCCAAGGACTTGGCCGTAGCCCTGGAGTCCTTAAAGCGCTCAAGCGCATGGTCTGCCTTGTCGCCAAAGAGGCGACGGCCATCGAACGGCATGTCCATGAGTGTGCTCTGAACATCTGCCGAGAAGTTGGCGGACCTCAGCCAGGCGTGGCGTCTGACCGCCGTTGCCATCGCCCTACCCAGCGAGTCAGTGGTATCCAGCCCACACCGGATGGAATAATTGGCTGCATCCCGGCCCTCCACAAGGGCTTGGCCGAGTTTGGCCCGTACCCCCAACGGACACTCTGGCAGCACTTCCGTGACCTTATCCCACACAGAGTGGGTGTAACGTCCCAAGAGGCAGGCGGTGTTGGAAGACCGCAGTCCTAGACTAAGGGATGAGAAGATCTTCTTCCCTTACTGATCATACCTCTTGGATTCCCGGTCCGGCGGGGCCGACGGGAATGCGGTCTGGGAATTGGAGGCCTGGATGACCAGGCTCTCGGGGGTAGGGTGGGAGGACAGGAAACATGGGTCGCCCGGGGCTGGGCGGTGGCGTCTGGCCACGTTCCTATCTACGGGCGAACCCGTAGCGGGCTTGGACCAAGTGCCCAGAAGAATGTCGGTCAAGGCCTCATTAAAGGGCAGCAGAGGCTCGGCCGAGCTTGACTGCGGTTTAAGGACCTCAGTGAGGAGGTTAGTCCTCACGGCCGCGACGGGGAGCTCAAGGCCCAAGGCCTTGGCAGCCCTCATCAGCACCACACTATATGTTGCCCCCTCCTCCGAAGCCACGGTAGGAGGGGAGACAAACCCAGTGTCCGCAGAGGTGTCCAGGCCACTGGCCTCCCCAAGGTCTCCTGTCCAGTCCTCCTGAGACTGACACTCCCTGGTCAGAGGGTCCTCAGACCCCTCCCAGTCCTCTTCATCACCCATCTCCTGAAATTCAGGGTTGACAACCAATGGGGCCTGTTCATAAAAGTGAAATTCACCAAACGACGTCTGGAGCGGCGCCCAACGGGGCCGTTCCGACGGCTGAACAGGAACGAAGGCAGGACCGGGGCTGGCGCCGCCCGAGGACGGCGCCGGAGGCGACACCTGAGGGTCCGACACCGGGGAGGTCGTCAGATCCACCGGCGACAATCCCGAACCCGAAGGAGGACCAGCGGCGTCCTGCGGCGCCGGGCCCGAAGGCGCCGGCGGCGTCGGAACAACTGGACCCCTCGGCGCCGGGCCCGAAGGCGCCGGCGGGAGAACGGGGGCCTGCGGCGCTGGGCCCGAAGGCGTCGGCGGCGTTGGGGCCGAAGCACCCGACGGCGTCGGGGCCGGAGCCGCCGACCCGCTAGGGCCCCCAGACGGGTCCGCTGGGCCCGAAGGCGCCGCGGAGCCCGTCTGAGGAGAGAGTTTCCTCATGGCCATGAGGAAGCGCTCGATCTCCTCCGGCGTCGCGTTCAGCCCAGGGACCGGAGGGTGTGGAGCTGCATGCGGCGCCCGCGACTCCGACGGAGCCGCGTGGGTGGTGTCACCCGAACCCCCAGCCGCATCGTGCGAGCGTCGGGGGGAGTCCGAGGAGCGATTATGCCGCTTGGACTTCTTGTGCCTCTTACCCGACGACGACTTCGACCGGGAGGAGTGCGGCCTACCCTCGGAGCTGTGGTGGCTCCGAGCCCGCGACCTGTCCCTCGACCTCCCATGGGATCGGGACCTCTCACGGCGCGGGGCCGACTGCCGGAGCTCGAGGCGCCTACGGGACCGCTCCCGCCTGGCCGTCGAGGAGAGGGCCCGGCAGTCAGAGCAGGCCTTGTCGTCGTGGTCGACGCCCAAACATGACAAACAGACGCGGTGAGGATCCGTGACCGACATCAGACGGTCACAATCGTCACAGTGCTTGAAGCCGGGCATCCCTACGGCACCGTTCGGAGTCGAGAGACTTCGAAAAGCAATCAAAAAAGATAAAAAAAGTTAGTCAAAAATGACTAGGGTTACTGCTTTTTCCAGATCTGCGCTTGCTGGCGCGGAAAAAAGAATAACTGATGTCAGCACGCGGAGGCGGCGTCTAAGTACTCCGACGACGTCATCACGGCGCCGACGACGGACGCGGAGCCGCAGACGACGCCTACCGACGCGCAAAGGTACTGCTACGCAAAAGTTTCCGGATCCAGTCTGACGCCTGGAGATATTCTAAGGTATGGAATCTAATACTAACGTGTCTCTTTCAGATATATCTGTACTTTTTGCTTTATCTGTATGTAAATATCTGATATTAATCTAGAAATTATGTAAAATATTCTGAGATTCTTTTTTTTTTATTTCACTCTGCTAACATGGGATATTACATTTGTCTGAATTTTTTCTCAGCCTTAGGTTTCCTTCTTTTCCTGTTAAGTTGAATAGCATATGTCCATCACCTGCTCGATGCTATCCTTTTCTTAGTGAGGGCTGTTGATGTCACTCTATCCTTTTGGCATGTGATCTGCTCTCTCCCCTCTCTCACGTCTGGTGTATTCCTTTCTATTCAGTAATTGGTCAGTAATATAGCTCTAATGATTTTTGCATGGGGCAAGTAAGAATGCACTTTCCTAGACAATTACTTCCACATTCATGATCATAAAAGGTATGTACAGGATTGTGAATAGATCTGTAAATCCACGTGTGCCAGCACCAAGTGACGCCCTCAAATACTGCAAACTCTATTAGTAATCCCCAAAACGCCTAGAGTATTTAATTTAAGGTATAGTATTTCAGTAAAAAGCACACCATAAGGGTGCAGAGTCCAGTGACATTGTAATATCCTTACATTCAGTGCTCTCCCAGTTCACCTGTTTCTGGGTGAACGCTCAAAACACGCCACTCATTTTACACATGACCTTTCTGTAAAAGAATTACTTGCCCCATTTAAACTTCAACAATCCTACACGAGTCTGCGCAGAGGTCAAATGCAGAAAAAATCCATGTTGTCCGGATCTCTGCATTCAGCAATTAGCAAGCTGCATCAACACAATATTTTGTGGCTGCTTCCTCAATACATTCTCCTCCATCTCTCAACCTTGAAGATCTCCCAGAGAGCCCAGGTTCAGCCAGCCAGCCAAATGATTTATGCAGCCAGATGGGAAGGGCTAATGCTCTTCAGAATAAGTAGTGCACAGCAATAGATAGCTGAAATAGGAGTCAAGATATGGTTCCGCAAAGGCTATGGTGGTTGTTCTGAACATACTGAGCCTCTATTCAAGCAACCTACACATCTACAAGCAGAAATTATCTGATGATTGTAGGTGGAGGTTTCACAAGGTTATGTCTACTATAACTTTACGAACCATGAGCAGGATTTCCATTAACCCCTTCGCCGCGGGGCTAATTACCCTGCGGCGCTGGGGGGAGAGGGCGCAGCTCCACGGTGCTTGTGACGAGCTCGGCTCGTCACGCTGCACGGTGGCGCTGTGCTCATGACGAGCTGAGCTCATCATGACCACGCCCGTTTTCGTGGAACGTCAGCACAGCAGGGGAATTATCCCAGAGTGTGAGCCACGCGCGGGTCTTGACT
Source organism: Lissotriton helveticus (assembly GCF_964261635.1). Taxonomy (NCBI): domain Eukaryota; kingdom Metazoa; phylum Chordata; class Amphibia; order Caudata; family Salamandridae; genus Lissotriton; species Lissotriton helveticus. Next base: position 1,413,754,203 of record NC_136067.1, on the reverse strand, counting down.
AGCTCAGCGCAACCGTGCCTCATGACGAGCTGAGCTCGTCATGAGCACGGAATGTCTTAAACAATGCCTCATTTCCCTCGTACTGACATGGTGCTCAATAACAAGGTGATGGATGGAAGACCTGAATTAATCTCATCCACTAGCAATCGCTCTGGGCCACATTCCAGACCACAATTTTTCACCCACTGTGCCACTCTAGACAGAGATCAACCTTATGCAAATCAATCTTGGTCCTGTTCCAATACGAACAGCCCAGCCCAAACTGTCCGGCCAGGTCCCCTCTAAATAGGAACACGAGCAACCCAAGATCGGTTTTGACCTGCTTAGGTCTTGTGAGTCACTGCTTTAGGCCTATGGCACAATCAGCAGGCGTCCCATGTCTGGGAATACCTAGGGTGTATATTGCAAAAACAACAAGGTGATGAAAATAATGTCAATCGCTGGCAATTTTTCAGGTCGTATTCCTGACCATCTTTTTCTCTTTCACAGTGCCTCTCTAGGCAGAGACGGTTTTATGCAAGCATTCAATGCATCACATTGCTGTATTCAACACTGTGATGTACTATGTGTCACTGCAACAAAGTTGAAGTGCTTGTGTTGCGGTTGAGAGAGAACCTAGCCAGGTAGTTCAGGGTGGACTGTTACTACTGGAGCAGGGCCAAGGCTAAATTACCTATGGCGGGTTTAAGCATGGAGAAGCATGGCTCAATGGTTAGAGCGTCAGACCCTGATGCAGAGGTCTGGCCCGGAACCAGGGTTCAATTCCCGCCTCGGCGGCTATTGGACTCAATTTCCCCGGACCTGATAATTCTCGCCTCGGTGCCTAGTCTAATCATGGGTCCCACTCTGTGACTCTGGGCAATAGCTTGCTTAATCTCCACAACGGCCCCAGCAGCGCTGTGGATGCCTGGTTTCACCTTGGGGGTGCCCAGGAGTGGACATTTCACAGGAAAGCCAGAATGGGTTCCACAGCGGTATGAATTCAGCGCTACGAGGCCTCCGGGTAGAAGTGCGCTATATAAATACTCTACACATATAATCTGAGGAGGTACGGGCGATAAAAAAACAAAATGAATTCTGAATGTAACTCCAGTATTTGCGCTTCTGTCTAAGTAACAAATTGTAGCTCTGAGCGTTGCAACACTCTACAATCGTACTTTTATCAACTTTTTTTGGAATCCTTAATAGGCAGGTTATTTTACATACAAACCTTTAAATATGTAAGTACAATGCAAAGCAACTGGTTGATTAACTTGAATACGTACAAATCGTGGCAGTGTTTTTGCATTCCTAGGTTCGATTTCTAATGATTTTCGAAAAAGATAATCTTCAAAGTCTTTTTCCGTGCTGCCATTCATTGGACTCAAATTTTCAAAAAACCGCTGTAAGGGACAACATTTACACAAATAAGCATTTCATAGGCAAACAATTAAAAAAAATGTTTAACATTCTTGTGCAACACACATCAATAAAAAAGGCAAGAGAAAAATGATTAGAACATGCGAGCCCAACATGGTTCTCACAAGGCATCAAGAACATACTTATCTGGCCCTCAAAAGACCTTACACAAGAAAACCATCCAATATGAGAAATATCTTTAGGGTGTACTGACGTGGGTCCCTAGCTCATGTTGCCACTGGATTCATGCTAGCCTGGCTGATGAGGGGTGTTACACTGAAACCAGTCCCAGGATGCTTGTTTCAGGTCCAGGGAAGACCTGGTTTGGCAGTTCGGGCTGGACTGTTCCCATAAGGGACAGGGTCAAGACTGATTTGCATATGGCTGGGTCTGAAGAGGGGTGGCGAAGTGAGATAAAGAACGATGATGGATTAAACCCAGATCTGTGACTGGGGCGAGTGTCTGAAAAGGTTCAGTGCTCCGTCCATCATCTCCTTGTGTTTGCTCAGATCTTAAGTTCCCTGAAGCTGATCACTGTATAAAAAGACTGAAAATGTCAGTTTTATTATATGATTGATTTAAAGATGTGAGGTATCTAGCTGCTATTGGAAGTGGAGGGAATTCTGCACCTAGTTCAAGGATGCCACTGCAAGGGGATATATTTTGAATAATCTGTTCAACTGGCTTGAATTTTATGAGCATCTCCATCTGAAACCACAGAGAAGAACTTACCATCATTACTTGAAATGCTATAACTAAAGCAACACAACTAAGGTTTTTTATTCTGCCACACCCTTTTAAATACTAGACAAAAGATATAACTAGGTCTAATCAACGTAATAATAGGGTAATATCGAAAATAACAGTACAGAAATGTATTCTTTCAATAAATCTTTCCTTTGATAAAAAGTCACTTCTTAGGATTGGTAATATGAAGTAAGTCTCCCAGCTACCAGTTCTGACCCAACTATTTTCAGGATCTGTTCAGGTTAGAATAAACACCGGCATCAAGCTTGTGAGAAAATATGTGCGCCACTGCAACCTACATTGCGTTTGGTTATGGAAAAGTTAACTAAAGCACTGTTCAGAATATCACTGGGAAAAAGTCAGCAAAAGTACAAGGCTTTATTAGTGGTTTCTTCATATTTAGGAACACCCCAAGTGTGTGCACCAAAAGAAGGGTAACCTGAAGATCAAAAACATTTTTGTGGGAATGCTTTGATAAGGGAGTTATTTAGTAAGGGAAGAACAAGTTACTTACCTTTGGTAATGCTCTTTCTCATGGATACTCGGTCTACATTTTTCAACCATTATACGGAGTGCTACTGGGTGGAGTCATGCGGCTCCTGGGTGATTCCATACTCGCCCTGAAATAACAGCAGAGCTTCATGTAAGAGCCTCTCCTGCGATCTGATGTCAGTTTCTTGTATATACCCTTTTCACACTCTCAGATGAACAGGTAAAAACAACTGTTGATAGCATTGTACTGATCTCTAACTTGGGACCTTTCCAGAAGGCAAAGAAAGGCCATTCCACAGAACGAAACGTTGGAGGGCAGTGAGAAAGCTTCAGGTAAACAAGAGTACCCACCAGAAAAGGGGCTACTAAAGATAAGTAACTTGTTCTTCAGATGGATACTTTTAACCACTGATTCCACACCTTTAGAATGGATACAAAAGCAGTACCTCCAAACATGAAGTGTCTGCTGAATGGACTCAAAACAAAAAGTCCTGCAGAACTAAGGGAAGGAATTGCCCATCCGTCTGGATTTGGCTGTCATGGCAGTAGGGCTTTGTAAATGTATGCACTGACGCTCCCATCCCTGCCTGGCAATAGCAGGAAAAGGCACCTCTCGCAGTCACAGCGGCCTAGACCCTGGTTAAATGGGCTCTCAACCCCTCAGGGGGCTGTGTGAAGGCCAAACCATACCAAATATTGATGAAGTGAACTATGCATGACAACAGGGTTGGAAATAAAAGCCAGGGCATTCCTCCTTTGGATAATCTGTAAGTCCTATCTCTCGCACAAGATGGATCACCAATCTGGGAGGAAATATAGAATCCTGTGTCCTATCAGGCAGGCATAAACAGCTAAAGTGGCTTAGTGGCTGTTGTGGCAGGAGAAGAGGAGCTGGAGAACTGATGTCCCTCGGGTCATTGCAATGTCTGCCAGGGTCATGTCTGCCTGCCCTGCAAGGACTGACTATAAAAAGGCTAGGGGCCAGATTAAGGTAAAAGCAGTTTTGCGAGTCCTTAATAGCGATTTTTAGGGAATCGCTATTAAGGACTCGCAGAATGCCATGCAGGTAGGAATCACAATATTTTTTGCGATTCCTTAATATTCCTTAATTGCAAATTGCGATTCGCAATCAAGGAATACCTTCCCATTCATTCCTAAGGGTCTAGAGGCCCATAGGAATTGCGCAAGCAATTTACGAGTACCCAATAGGTACTCACAAATTGCATGCGCAATTTCAAGGGTTCCAGAGGGACACCCAGTTGCACCCCTAAAATGTACATGTGTGCACATGTGGAGCACATACAATGCCCTAAGGGCATGAATGTGTGCCACATGGCACTTTTAAAAAAGCAAAAAGGTGCTTTTGTAAAGGAATTCGCAAATTACCACCAACTTGAAGTTGGTGGTAATTTGCGATTCCTTAAGGCCAAATCACACTTTCTTTTGTGCTTCTTACATTGCAATCAAGAAATTGTAATTTGCGATTCTTTAAATGCAATTGCAAGCTAGGGAATCGCAAATTTTGCGATTCCATATTTTGCAAGGGAGTTTTTGTGTGCTACATTGCACACTGCTAATTTGCGATCGCCAACGCTAAAATTTTGTGATCGCCAACGCTAAAATTCTGCAAATTTCAGCGTTTGTGATTGCAAATTGGCTTCCTACATCTGACCCTTGAGTAGTCCCTAAATTTCCATAACTGACAGGGAATTGTTTTGCAGTAGTTAAAAGCCCCAAAGAAACACACTGTTGCCTTTCTTTTTGAAGCGTTGAGATCTATCAAAGAACATGTACATTAGCAATGCCTGACCATAGGCAGAAAATCTGGTCGACCTCATGGAGGCGTGTCTGCGGAGAATGACACTGGTACTAACTGCTCTGCCAATGCAATCTGCAGTTTCTAAGGCAATTCCGATGCACCCTGCCTATCATGGATCTTCTGAGCCAAAGAAGCCCCAAGATCTTCTTTAATGGTTGGCAAGATCTTGCGGGACATGTTGCTTAAAACCATGTGTGAAACATCCTGAAAAACGGATTGCGTTTATGCACTACAGTGCCAAGCTTACAAAAGAAAACATTTGCTTGCAAAAATCATTAATCCTTTTAGATTCTCTATTGGGGGCAGGTTATAAAAGATTTAGGATTGACCTTACTGGTTGAAGACTGTTCAATGAGATCACATTTCTGGAACTTTATTTTTTTTTTTGAGTTTTCTAATTGCATACAGTAAAACATAGAACTATACATTACTGCGTATTATGGAATATTGTTGGCAGATTAGCTTCATAAAACTTATTTTCACCCTAACCATAAGAGTCATAACCCCAATGTCGACTGTAGCCAACCAAAGCCGTATATTCTCAATCTGAATGTTTTGCAGATATACCACTAGGAGTTCCCAAGTTTCTCTGGGCCGAAACAAGGTAGGCAGGAGTTCCACATAAATAAATAGCTGCTCTTTACAATAAATAAAATCTGATAGCATGTCCTTGAATTTGGGGGCTCGCCCTCTGCCCCATCTGCATGCAACCTTACGTTTTGCCAATAGGCTCTCCGCAACAAGCTTTCTACGTGGTGTCTGTAGCTCAGCCGCATAGCCGAGTAGCCCGAGCGTAAGGGACACAGGAATAGAAGAGCGAATCATCGTGGAAAGGGCAACAATCACTTCCTGCCAATAGCTATACACCTCTCCGCATTGCCATGCAGGATGAAAAAACCCTGCTCCCTCCTGTCAGCACATATCACATTAATCATCGTCCCTCAATTTAGATTTGCATAGTCACATAGGTGTATAGTAAACTCTATGTAAAAATTTTAAATGTATAATCGGCAAGCGACTGCTTGCCGTGATGGCTTCGGTCTGTGTGCAACAGTACACCCATTGTTTGTCTGTCAGTGGCACATCAAAGTCGTGATCCCATGTCTCCCTAGCCCCATGCTTCGTCTGTGGCCTCTCCAGCAGAGCAGTGCGATAAATTCTAACACAGCGTGTTCTGGCCCTGCCATTTTCAACAGATTGTGCAAGGTATCTAGCGCGGGGGCTCCTGCGGGAATCCAGGGATGTTGGCCCTGACTTCATGTTTCAACCCATTATATAAAAATACCTCCAGCGAAGTGGCATTTTCCATTATTTTTGGACGTGAATCACTATTTTCTCATTACCATTTCTTGACAGAACATCGAGCACAGTTACTGTGCTGTAAGCATGCAATCCCCCACTTTTTTCACGAACAACCAGGAGAAGGTGGTAGCACACCTTAATGCGGCTGGTTACTCTTTATATCTGTTATTTTTATATAGATTTTCCCCTGACGAAGGGCAGTCATTGCCCAAAATGCACTGGGAAATGTGAAACGTTAACATACAATATGCATTTAGGTTTATTTGAATGGATTTATGATACTTTGGATTGAATATTTGTTCACCTAATAAATCCTTATCAACCTACATGAAAATTGGAATTTATATTCTTGTTCAACTGCTTTTGATAATCTGATTATATTGCATTTAGCCATTCCACTGTACTCAGGGGGACGTTGCCTAACCTAAGCAATGCTACGTTCCAGTTATACCCTTCACACTCAATGAGCAGAGAGTGATACCTCTGAGGCACGCAACTAGGGGTGGGCGTAGTTCGTGAAGTAGCGCTACGTGTAGCTACGCAAAGTGTACTTCGCACTACGTGAGCTACGCATAGCACTACGCGAACTGCGTAGTAACATGTTCGCACTGTGCAAGATGTCGTTTTCAATGATTGCACAGTGCCGGATGCTTGTCCGCACTGTGCAATAATTGAAAACGGCATCTTGCACAGTGCGAGCTGTACTTTTCTGCAGCTCGAGTAGATTTTTACTCTAGCTGCAGCTTTCTCAACGCGGACTGGTAGTCTCTCATTGCGAGCGGTCACGAGCATGCGCGACCACTCGCAATGAGAAACCTGACCTCCCTGCGTTAAGAATCTCGCCAGGAGGTTTATTTTCCATGCTCGCGATCGGCAACATGATGTTGCCGATCGTGAACAAGGAAAAAGTCTTGTGAGGATGTAATTTTGCTTGCTCGTGGTCGCCAACTTGACGTTGAGGGCCACGAGCAAGCAAGAAATGACTGCTGCACTACGCTACGCATGTTTGCACTGTGCTACGTGTAGTTCGCAAACTACGCGAGCGTAGCATAGTACTTTGCCCAGGGTTACACGCAACAACTTAATCATTGGAATTTATCTAGTAGTGCGTGTTCCACCATTTTGACTTGTATCATCGGCTAACTCACAGATCAAGGGGTGGATCAATCACACACTAGATATCCTAGCACCACTCAAGCCAGTTACCAGCAGGAGGACCAAACCCACTGCACTGTGGTTTTCAGAGGCACTCCAGGATTCTAAGAGATCCTGCAAAATTTTAGAACATGCGTGCCACAAAAAGTACAATGAACAACTTAAACTCACATACCTCGCAGCCTTAAAGACATATCACAAAGATCTTAGGCATGCCAATGCAGATTACTATGCCCTTTAGACTGAACATTCAAAAAATTCAACCGGGGAAATTTTTCAAATTATAAAGTCGCTAACCTCTTAGGAACGTACTGCAGCCACAACTCCTTCTCTGGACAGCTGCGAGCAGATTTCACAATCTTTTTTAAAATATGTCGACAACCTCTATACTTCCTTTCCTGAGAGTGCGAGGACCTTTAAAGTGTCCATTTCTAATGGTTCACTACCTCATGTTCCGGGTAAGCTTTTTAATCTAAAACCTATCTCAAAGTCTGACATGTGTGGCCTAATGCTTAAAGTTAAATCTGTATCTCCTTTAGACCCCGCATCACCATTGATTCTTTAACCGGGCAGAGTCGCCATTGCACCGGTGCCAATGGAGCTGCTTAACCTGTCGTTTCGCTCCGGCATAGTGCCGAAAGACCTAGATCCACAACTGCCTGACAATTTAAGACCCATCTCTCCTCTACCCTACTTTGCTAAAATTGCAGAGAAATACATCAATCAGCAATTAATGCAGTTTATGAAGGAAAACTAACTCCTCCATGAGACTCAGTCTGGCTTTAGAGCATCCTTTGGAACTGAATCGGCGCTACTTTTGCGTGGGAATCCATCCGTAAAATCACGGGTGAAGGTCAAACGGCGGCTCTAGTCATGCTGGACCAGAGCGCTGCATTTGATAAGGTCTCATGTTTTGCTACTTGATAAATTAAATCACGGAGGGGTAGGTGGCACTGCACTAGGCTGGCTGGCGAGCTTTCTGGAGGATAGCACATTTCAAGTTACTCTTCAACCCTATGCCTCGACCACTCAACAGCTGAAACAGGGTGTGCCTAAGGGCGCAGCGCTGAGCCCAACCCTTTATAACCTTTATATGCCACCGCTGTCAGACCTTTTGGACAAAGATGGGGTACAGACGGTGTCATATGCAGATGACAAGCCGCTGATCCTCACCTTGGCTCAGGACAACGACCAAGAGGCAGAGGACTTTAAGCTCTGCCTAGAGTACATGCCAAATTGGATGAAACATAGCTGCCTCAGACTAAACGCCAATAAATCGGATATTTTAGTGATAGGGAAACAATCTTCCATCTGGTCCCAGAGTTGGTGGCCCAGCATGTTAGGATTTTCAACCTTTCCAAGTCACTAAGTCAAAAATCTAGGAGTTTGGTTCGACTCCACTTACCCTTCTCCTACCAATCACAGGCACCTGTTTTGAGATTTTAAAAATGCTTTAAAAATCTTAGAACTCATCCCAAATACTGCCAAACAGAGAGCAGTCCAGACTCAGGTGACATCCAGGCTTGACTACTGTAATGTCCTCTATCTCGGGGCATCACAAAGTAGCATTTACATGCTCCAACGGTTGCAAAAAGCAGCAGCCCGGAAGCTGTTAAACATCCCCAGATATGCATCCACTGGATGAGCCTTGGACACCCTTCATTGGCTCCTTATTCAGGAGAGGATCTCTTTTAAAGCCCTATGTTATGTCCACATAATACTACGGGCAAGGGCCCGAAATACCTTCACCCTATGATACACTACTACCACCCTACGTTTTGTCTGAGGATCGCTGGTTCCGGACTGGTCAGCATCCCAAAATATAACAGGAAATGTTTTGGTGGCACCTCTTTAAGGTACCTGGCTGTCAAGCATTGGAACTCTCTACCCTGCCTCCTAGATTGGAGACATCAGAAGCAGCTTTCAGGAAAAAACATAAAACGTGGCTATTTAAAACAAATAAACTTGCACCCTAGCCGCACTCTTGTCTAGTTTCTTGCCTTGATCTTAGCCTGAAGGAATTCAGCGTGGGGACACTCCGGAATGGAGTAATCATGCGCTCTACACGCTGCAATAATAATAATAAAAGGGGAGCTTGGAGGGCAGTGAGTAAGCTGCAGTTAGACAGAGTATCCAGCAGAAGGAGCGTTACCGAAGGTAAAGTAACTTGCTCTTATGATAGATACTTTTCACCGCAGACTCCTCACATTTAGAATAGATATCAAAGTAGTACTTCCCTAAGGTGGAGGGTCTATGGAGTGGGCTCAGACCAAAAAGTCCAGCAGGACCAAAAGGATGGAATTACCTTCCCAACAGATCTGGCCATCAAGGCACTAGTGGTTTGTAAATGCTTGCACTGATGCCCATGTTGTCAAGAACAGGCAAGAGGAATGCCAACACAGTGGCAGGGGCCTTGTCCCTAGTGGAATGAGTCCTCAGTCTTTCTGGAGGCTGCGTCTTGGCCAGTGCATAAGAGGTCTTAATGTAAAGGACTATCCACTTTGAAAAGTCCTTATCTGCATTTCCTGGCTTTTCTTGGCTTCGGGGAACCTCACCAAAAACCTGATCATCGACCCAATGGTCTTTAGTTAGAAAAATATAAGAGCTCTTTTGGGGCCAGTTGATAATGTGCCTTCTCTTCTTTCAAGGGGTGAGGTGGGCAACAAACTTTGGGAGTGTGATGGTATTTATGGAAGGGTGTCACAAATTTGCCTTGGTCCTCAACACTGTTTACATGGGGGGGGGGAAAGGTGGTGAAGGGCAGTCAAACAGAGAGAGTAAAAGCACAGAGTAGCTGTGCTCGGCTCAAAAGGTCAGTAGATGAGAGGAAATTCAGAACCCAATTAAAGTCCCTCTGTGACATCAGAATCAGTGTGGGAGGGAACATGTGTCAAACATTTACTAAATCACATCACGACCAGTGATTAAACAAGGACAGTTAATTCGGCAAACGCAAGAAAGCCAAAAGGGCAGGAAAATAACCTTTAATGGTGCCCACTGCAAAACCTTACTGGGCCAGAGACAAAGCAAAGAACAAAACTGTTTTGTTTGTAAGGGGTCTATGTTGCAGACTCCAAATCTGGCCACACATCTATCCCAGTGCCTGGCATACAAACATTGTGGAGGGACGCCTGGCTGTGGGGGCACATCAATAACCTCAGGAGGTAGATCGTAACAGGCAACGGCTACAGAGCAATCTCCATGCAATGGAGGTGTAGATTGTGCAGGATGGTGCAGAAACCCACCCAGCTGCTGCAACAGAAAATCTGACCGAAGCGGTACCCTGCTTGGAGGACAGATGCTCATGCCCAGATGTACAGATACTACACTATTCTGTCACAATCCGGAGTCACTAGGATGACTTGGGCCCAGTCGCTCCTGATCTTCTTTAGAACAAGGGTGGCAGAGGCAGGAAGGAGTACAGGAGTCCCGCTTTCCATTCTAGCCTGAATTAATTATGAACTTGTCCGTCCGTCGGAAGGAGTTCGATCGAGGGTGAATATCTAAAATAGTACGAAGGCCTCTGTTCCTCTTCATCACAAGGAAATACTATAAGTAACAACCAGTCCCCATTTCTATGGCCAGCACCCTTCTCAAAGGTCCTTTTGGCCAGTAAGGCGTGCACCTCTTGTAGAAAGATGGAGAATTTCTCGTCTGAAAGCCACTCTGATGTGTGAGGGAGTGGAAGAGAAACAAGAGGGCATAACCCTGCTGGATGATTTGTAGGGCCCCTCCCTCTGATGTGATGGACTGCCCCCCTGTTGGGTTCTGCAATGGAGAAATTAATGGGGTTTAGAGGCTGGAGCAGAAGGGGCGGGGGACTAGAAAAAAGCGCGGTCCTGGTGACCTCAGCAATGTCTGCTCAATCCCTGGCCACAAAAGGACTGATGTACCTCTTGCATGACTTACTTGGACTAACCCGATCTTTAAGCCAGCTCTTGTGAGTAACATCTGAGGGAGCGAAACTGATGGGGTAACTGACAGGCACATGTGGAGAGACCAAAGGAACTTGCTGCGTCTCTGCCTTCCTTAAAGCATTGGAGGGCAAAGTCAGCCTTCTAGCCAAATAGGCGGGAACCATTAAAAGATACATCCATATGGATGTATGCACAGCTCCAGAAAAAGCCAGTGGATCGTATTCATGCATTTTGGTGAAACACCACACTTGTACCCACTGTCAGCCCTAAGAAAACTGTTGTATCAAGGCCAGCCCTAATTACATTCTTGCCGGTATCCTGGTCATCCGGAATGGTTTGAGCCACAGAGGCTTGAAACTCATCCGGGACTGCCCGCATGATCTTGCTGACCATGTCCCAGGGGGCTTACATAAAATGGCAGATCGCACCGACGAACAAGTTAGTTACTTTCAGTAACGCTCTTTTTGGTGTAGTGTAGTTCCTATATTCTCAATAGGCTCTGCGCATTGGAATAACAGCCTATAGATTGAATGTACGACTTAGGCCGACTGTGAGAAGTTGGCCTGATATGCAATGCTCACTATTCTAGTGATCACTATGTATCAGTCCAAACAACCCTTATTGATGATTGGTTGTAAGTCAACCTTATAGACCAGCTATCCTAGTAGCATGGATACGAGCAGTCTAAGGCTAAGACTCTAGAGGGCGTGTTAAGCCAGCTGTTTTACCATCACATTATCCCTTGAACACCAAGTGAAAGGACACCACACAAGTTGTTATGAAAATAAATGTATATTTATTTCTAACAAGTCTACCCTGAGCTCTTTATGAGTCAGGGAGCTAAGCACAATACAAAACTCTTAAGAAAATACTTTAAGTCGCACAGTTTACACAAATGCCCGAGGGGCACGAAAAACCATATATTACAAAAGTGGAATGCGAATTACTAGCAGGTAAGTAACTATTCTCATAGACTTTAGAAACGCTAGTCCTACAATGCTAAACACTTAGATTAGTTGCAGGAGGCCTGTGGACGTCGTGTGCAGAGTGGGAACTCTCACGCGTAAGGCGGGAAAAAGTCTATGGAAGCTAGAACTCACAAAGTTACTGTTCTCGGGCGAACCCGACTAGCTGGGACGAAAACGGGAGTGGATCCGAACACTTGGAGTGTTGGACTATGCCGGGGCACCGGAGTGCTGGATTTACCTAGCCCAGGGGCTGCGGCTGCATAGGGTTCAAGTTGCGTCGGAAACCCACGTTGGCGGACCAGGAGCCTGAAGAAGAAGTTGCTGGCAGGCGGCCAGTGAAGAAAAGTTTGAAGAGATCCAAACCTGGATCAGGGAAGAAGAAAACCTGAAAGCAGAGGGGACCAAGTTCTTGAATCACTAGCCAGTGATTAAGTGGGCACCAGGATGGCACCGGGCAAAGTCACCGCAGTCAGGTAAGTGGGCGCTGCTGGGCTCTGCAGTCTCTCGGACCAGGAGGCGTTGTCGGCGACCAGGATGGAGGTGCGAGCTGTCCCACGAAGGTTCTTGCTGTCGACGTCGCTGGACCCAGGATTGGGGCAACAAGTCTTGGCAAATGCAAGGCCCACGCGGTGGACCTAAAATGGCGTCTTGAGTGGACCAGGAGGGTCCAGGGTACTCCTCTTTTGGAGGGGAGCACGGGCTAGTCTGGAGCAACCAGACCAGCAGTGTTAGTTGTCGTGGAGCGTCGTGAGGGGGCCACTAGCCAACGGGCAAGCGACCTGGACAACGCGGTGAGCAGCAAAAAGCAGAAGGGCCCCACGCCGATCTCGTGGATGCAGGGGGGCTGGACTTCGGTGCTGGAGCTGCTCAGGGTCGGGGCTTCTCTTACCCCAAGGCCGCAGTCGAGGGTCACTCAGGCGTCGTGCTGGACAAGCGTCGTGCAGTTCTGAAGATGGCCGGTCCCTCGAGGTCTCGTCACACCCACGGATCACAGCTGGGCTGATGATGCAGGTTGAGGTCAGAGGTGCCAGGGAAGCCGGTTCTCGTCGTGCTGGAGCAGTCTTGATCCGAAGGAGAGACTGGCAACAAACCGCGATGCTTGGTTGGTGCCTGCTGCTGCAGGGTGACTACTCCTTAGTCACAAGGGAGAAATCTTGAGAAGAGTCTTGAGTTCCTTCTTGTAGAAAGTTGGTTCAGGATTCAAAGGTGATCTGATTTGGAAGGGGGCCAGTTCCTACCTTTATCCTGCAAAAAGGGGCTGGCACGCGACTAAGTCCTGCCCTATGGGTGGGACTAGGAGGGGGGTGGTTACACCCCTCTCCTTTGGCGGGCTTTCCCCAGGCCAGGGGCTGGAGTGCCCCTGGAACTGGTTTCAGCCGGCCTATGCACAGTGAGCACCGGGGTGCCACTTGCAGTCACCTTCCTCTGAAGCCCTGCCTACCTAGGATACACAAAATCCTGTCTGGGACGGTGCTGGCACCGCCCCTGACAGGAAACCCTTTGTCCTTGCCTCCTGCTCTGGGAGGACTCCCAGCAGCAGGAGGGCAGACTTGTGTCTCGGTGGCAGCATCCATTTTGTGGAGCTGAGGCTATGTCCGACTTTAACCGGGGTTACAGGTTACATACATGTCGTGTCCCTCTAGAAGGGTGGAATGCTAACCCCGTCGCCAGAATTGGCGAGGGGTTAGCATTCCAATTCGTATGACACCTTACTCGACATGTTTTGATAAAGCGATACCAGAGTTGGCATATAACCGCGAGGATTATAATGCACTTAAGAGTATATGGTATGCGATATCATGGAAACGGCTAAGGGATGGATCCCGAAAGCCGCAGACAGGCTCAGCTCATGCCAGAGCACCATCTCACACGATTCCAAGCACTCTGCCTTCAGGATTGTTAAGGCCTGCCATAGGAGTGACTGATAGGAGATCTGTGTGTCCATTTAGGTTTAGATATAGGAATACTATATCTACAACAGAGGGTGAGTACACCACTCTGCCCCAGCTGTCAAGCAGCCAGTTGTGTCTGATTTAGTTAGTCAGCCCAGGGGTGGCATAATACATGCTGCAGCCCCTGGGAGACTCCTGGGTGCACCTCAGCCCTGGGTACAGGGACTTGAGAGGGCCCAGTGCCAATTCAGTACCTGGGTACAATTTGGATTAGAGAGAACAGCTAGGCTGTGGGTCTGATTAGCAGGCCCACAGCCAGGGAAAGTCGTAAACCAGTGAAGCAAAAAGCAAAAAATCTGGGTGATCATAGGATTGCAGACCCTACTCTCCTACACCGACTAGGTCTCTATCGAATAGATTAGACTTAATTGTGAGTGCCAGCTAGCTCGGAGGTCACTAGAAACTTTCTCGAATAAACAAGAAGGGATTAGTTTCTGACAACCGCATAAACATGACAACTTTGTTTCCCCAAGAATAAAACTGATCTTCAGAGTCGTGGAAACAATAGATAGATATTTTACTCAGTCAATCGTGTATGCTTCGTTTCATAAGAGGTGCAGAGAAATAGAGAGACGGGCGTTTTCAATAAAAGGGTTTATTGAACAGTCTTTCTCATGCAAGTAAAGTGAACTGCTACAATCGTAATACTGGTTGCAAAGTATAACGCGTACAGTAAGAAGAGTATTATAAAATAATACTGTAAAAGCATTGAATGGTTTCTAGACCATAGATAAATACATACATAAATAACAAAGGCTAAAAAGTACTCAACTGGTGCTTCTAAAATACAACTACCCCAATGTACCTAACCTAAGTCTAGTACGAGGGAAGAAGTAAGTGAGGTGTAGCATAGGTTTAGTTTGTCTTTGCCAAGAACCTAACCAAGATTTCTCTTAGGGTCTAATCAGCTCCGTACCTTGGTTTTAGAATGAAGGAGGTCTGGTATCTCTGTCTCGGGACTCTATTTCTCAACACTCTGCAAGGGGAGCTTGGAAACACTGGAGCTGGATTCTCAGCGAGAGAAAGAACAGCTTCTCTGTCAGTGCGTCAGCTGGAGGGTCGGCTTCCTTCGGCACTTGCTGTAGCGAGCTGCGTCGGGCAAGTAGATAGTCGAGCTGCTCCGAACCACCGTGTGTTTGCTAGGGCAAGTGTAGGCATATTTATACCTTGAAGGTGCCTTGTTGGCGTAAAGTCGGACATAATAACGTCACCAAAGAACCCCAAGGGAATGGTAGTTCTTTGAAAACGCCATGATTTCTAGGACAAATCAATATTCAAGCAAGGGTATGTCCCCGACTGCTGAAGCAGACTTTTCCCAAAAATCGTTGTGGCTTTTTGGAACTAGTGGAAGTAGCCATGCCTGTATTCAGACTGGATGGGTTATGTCTAAATATGGGCAGGATTTCGGTGCTTATATAAGGGCAATGTGAATTGTACCTATATAAGGGCATGAATCTGTAAATTATGCTTGGATTCTAAAATGCTACACAACAGTGGTGGATACTGTATCCAACTGCAGACTCCTCACCTTATGAATATCTGGTGTCAAACTGGATCTGAAAAATAAAAAAGCAGTGTTCCTATATGCCAATACGTTGCGCTGTGTGAGCCACAAATAAGTGCAAAGCGTGCGTTCTGACATCAATTTCTTTTAGCAGCTTGTTTATGACCTCAGACGAGGAGCCTATCAGCAGACGGCAAAGAGCAGTGTGCAGATTTCTAAACTGGGACTAATTTAGGTGGAAAATGAGGCTATGCCACAGAATAGAAAGGTGGAAGGGTGGTGAGGAATATGTAGTTAGTTTAGATTATCCACTAGAAAGGGCACTTCAGAAAGTAAGTAACTTGCTCTTCTGCAGTATACTCCAAACCACAGATTACTGACCTTGTGATAAGTTACCATGGCAGTACCTCCCAAAGTGGTGGGTTTATGAACTGACTCAGACCAAAAAGTCCTGCAGGACCGAGCGGGCGAAGTGCTCACCCTAACGGACCAGTCTGTCAAGACAACAATGCTTTGTGAATGTGTGCACTGATGCCCAAGTATCAACCTGACATATCCAAGACTGACACTCATCATGCCGACACAGTTGTAGCAGCCTTAGCCCTAGCGGAATGAGCCCTCAGACTTTCTAGAGGCTGGCCCTTCGTCGATGCACAGCAGAGCATTCTACAGAGGACTGTCAAGTGTTAAAGGGTTTGCTTCTGCATCACTTTGCCCCGGAGAACCCCAGAAAGAGCTGACTATTCACCCGATGTTTATTGGTACAATCAATGTAAAAGCTCAGTGGTCACTTGGGGTGCAAGTGATGACGGCTCTACTCTTCTTTTAAGGGATAAGGCAAAGCGAAAAAAATGACAACAAATTGATGGCTTGGCTGACATGAAAAGGAGACACTACCTTCGTCAGGAATGCAACTTGCGTCCTTAGCACAAGATGCCATAAGGTGGCAGGACCGAACAGACCTAAACTTCACTCACATGATGTCCTGATGATACCTTGATGATCAGGAGGTGCACTGGCTCTAAAGAGGTACACATTAGGAAAGTCAGAACCAATTTATAGTCCCACTGAGGCATCACAAAGAGCTTCAGCAGAAACATAAGACGTATCACAATGGGTGATTTGAATAAGGACAGCTGGTCTGGCAAATGGAAAAAGGCAGAGAGGGCCAACACATAACCTTTAACACCACCCACTGCAAGTTCTTGCAATTCCAGAGACAAAACAAACAACAAGACATCCGAATGAGCAACTTACTTACCTTGGATAACTCCTTACCTGGAAGAGACTATCTGGCCACACATTCCTTACCTTAGAATTATGCCCAGGCATGAGACTGGATCCAGAGATTTTCGAGCAATCCCCATGCGTGCCGGTAAGTTTCAGGAACCCAGGGCCCAACAAATCAAAGTGCATCAAGTGTCAGGCAAAAAGTGGGGTTAACCCTGCAAAAAGGGCACTTCCTACACAACACCCCACCAAACTAAAAAGGATTATATTAATCTTTTAGTGGAAAGATCTGGATAGGCCATCTGCATTTGCATGGGCAGTCCCAAGTCTATGTTCCACTGTGAAGTTAATTCCCTGTAAGGAGATGGACCACCTGAAAAGGTTTGGATATTCCTCTTTCATTTGCATTAGCCACCTGAGAGGTCTGAGGTCAACTTGAAATAGGAAGTGAGTACCAAACAGCTATGGTCTCAACTTCTTTAGGGACCAAACCACAGCAAACGGCTTCCTCTCAATGTCACTACAACACTGCTCCCTGGGGAGTAGAGTAGCCTTCTACTTATGTAAGCAACAGATTGGTCTTGTCCATCATCACTGGTCTGGGATAGGACCACTCCTATCTCTAGCTCAGAGGCAGCAGTCTGCACAATGAACTGCTTGGAGCAATTTGGAGCCTTGAGAATAGGTGCTGAGCACATTACCTCTTTTAGGGTGTCAAAGCTTTTTGACAGCTAACTGTCCAGTTCACTTTCTTGGGCATCTTGTTGGAGGTGTGCTCTGTGAGGGGTGTCACAATGGATCCATACCCCTTCACACACCTACTGCAGTACCCAGTGAAGCCAAGGAATGCCCTGACTTGGGTCTGGGTGGTTGTATCTTCCCAGTCCAGAATTGCCTGGATCTTGGGCTGTAGTGGTGGAACCTGGCCTCCAACTACAAGGTGGCCCAAGTATACAACAATTCCCTGCCCTATCTGACATTTGGATGCCTTGATAGTTAGGCCTGCAAAACCTTCCTCAGGTGGACCAGGTAATCCTGCCAGGTAAAGCTAAGCACAGCAATATCAAGATAAGCTGCACTAAAGCCTCCCAACCCAGCAATGACTTAATTCATCAAAATTAGGAAGGTGGCAGGGGCACTCCTTAGACCAAAGGGCATCACAGTAAACTGTAAGTGCCATCAGGAGTGGAGAATGCAGTCTTTTCCTTTGTTCCAGGGGTCATGCCAATCAGCCAGTATCCTGCAGTCAAGTCAAAGGTACTGAGAAATTTGGCAGCCTCTAAATTATCTATCAATTCGTCAGCTCTGGGGAAGGGGTGTGCTTGGTGACAGTATTGAGGCCCTTGTAGTCCACACAAAACCTAATTCCTCTTTCCACCCTGTGGATGAGGTTTGGGGACTAGGATCACTGGGCTGGCCCAGGGAGACTCAGAAGGCTCAATGACCCCCAACTCCAGCATCTTGCTGATCTGAGCCTTGATGCTTTAATGAACTAGTGAAATATTTTGGTTTTGACAGGCAAGGTGTTTCCAGTGTCCACATTATAGGTACACCAGTTGGTCTGGCCCGGGATTAAGGAGAAGAGCTGTGCATACTGTTGTAGAACCTGTCTGCAATCAGCCTGCTGTTGGGCAGAGGGGGTGTCTGAATAGATAACTCCATCCACTCTCCCATCTTGGGGGCAGTAAGAGAGGAGGTCAGGGAGTGGTTCACTCTCGGTCTCCTGATCCTCATCAGTAACCATCAATATGAACCATCAACATCAGCCCTGTTGCAGAAGAGTTTCAGCCGGTTCACATGTATCACCCTTTGGGGCATTTGCCAGTGCCCAGGTCTACCAAGTAGGTGACCTCACTCGTCTTTCCTAGGATAGGGCAAGGGCCACTCCATTTGTCCTAGAAGGCCCTTGGTGCCACAGACTCCAACACCCACACATTCTGCACTGGTTGGAACTCCACCAGGGCAGCCTCCTGGTCATATCAGAGCTTCTGGAGCTCCTGGCTGGCCTCAAGATTTTTGGTTGCTTTCTGCATGTACTCTGCCATCCTGGAACATCATCCACTGCATCTTGTTTTGGTACATGATGAGGTTTCTCCCATCCTTCCCTCACAAGAGAGAGTGGTCCCCTTACAGGGTGGCCAAACAGAAGTTCAAAGTGGGAAAATCCTACTCCCTTCTGAGGCACCTCTCTGTAGGTAAAAAGCAGACTGGGTAACAGGACACCACAACTCCTTTTGAGTTTTTCCGGTAGACCCATAATCATGCCTTTCAATGTCTTGTTGAATCTTCCAACAAGGCCATTGGTTTGTGGGTAATAAGGTATTGTGAGCTTATGGACCACTCCACATTCACCCACGTCAAGTATGCAGACATAACATAACATTACATAACCTTGGCCTGATACTACCTCCTTAGGAAACCCTACCCTGATGAAGACACCAATGAGGGCTTTGGCTACTACAGGGGCTGCTGTAGACCTTAGGGGAATGGCTTCAGAATACCTGGAAGTATGATATACTACCACTAGTATGCACTATTCCCTGTAAGGTGTGCTTGCGCACCTTTGTTCTTCTGAGCGCGCAGTGGTGTGTGTGAAGTGCGCACATGCAGCACATCCTGGGAGAGCGTTCCTGCTCCAAAAGGCAGACAATGCTCATGCACTTGCTGCCTTTCTTTTCTAATTAGATCACGGCTGCGGGGCTGATTGTGTGCCTTTTGAAAGTATTTCTGTTAAATGCAGCCCTTGATTGGCACTGTGATTAACAAAACACCCACAATCAGCCCTGCAGCTGTGCTGCATTAAGAAAAAAAAATGCAGTAAGTTTAAAAGCACAATGCGTGCTTTCAGATGAACCTGAAAACACACGTTGTGCTTTTAAACTTGCTGCAACGCCAATAGGGCTAAAAGCGCTTCCACTATCGATCCCTGATTAATGCCATAATAGCAATAGTTTAACTTGTATCTGAAACCCTATGCCGCCGTCAATAACAAGCTGAGTTACTTCAAGTGTCTCGGAATGCACCCTGCATTCAGACAATTCACTCCACAATCGCCCTTCACTTTCCCACTCACCCTGCACTCACACTGATCACCAGGCACTCACACTGATCACCATGCACTCACACTGATCACCATGCACTCACACTGATCACCATGCACTCACACTGATCACCATGCACTCACACTGATCACCATGCACTCACACTTATCACCATGCACTCACACTTATCACCATGCACTCACACTTATCACCATGCACTCACACTTATCACCATGCACTCACACTTATCACCATGCACTCACACTTATCACCATGCGTTTACCATGCAGATCACAGAACTGAGACTGAGTAAACTAGGAGAAGCGCTATTAAAAATGAAATGTTTGTCAGAAAGGTGCTCCTGAGAGATGAGGTGCATTGTTGGTGAGTGGTAATGAGGGAATTCATGGAGGAGGAGGAAATGGGGGAAGGGGTGCAAAAAAAGATGGTTGCACAGTGTGACCAGTGCTAGGCTTCCCCCCCCCCCCGAGAATCTGGACTAGTTTCACTCCTGATCACAGCGCCCGTCATGCGCTGCATTTAACATAAATTCTTTCAATAGGCAAACCATCAGCCCGGCATTCAGACAAGAAATGCAGCAAGTTTTATATAGTGCGAACTCAACCCAAAGGAATGGGAGCGATTTACATTATTTCTTTTATTTTTTATATGCATGGGAAAATGAATTGATTTGCCGATAATCACAGGATGTTAATCTGACCCGAGACTCAAAACCCATCTCCTAAGTCGGCAGCTCGAGCAATAAGCCACAACCTCTACCACAAGAGAGAAAGCATTTTCATTATATTATTCAACTGTATGCAACAAACAACCATTGACAAAGCCAACAGTCCTGGCTTCTTGTAGGTGTAATGTTACATATATTATATATATTTGGACGCAATGACAGAAGAAGCAAAATATCAGTCCGATGACACTATGCAATGCACAGATTTTTAGCTTAATTGCTTTTGACCCATTCCCTTAATTGCATCGGTCACGCCTCTTTGAGAGACCCCCTAGTTTTTTCATCTCAAATAAAGCCTTGGTCTACATGTGGGGTCGGGTTCTTTGCACACATAGCCTTGACTGCAATGCACAGACACCTTACTCTGCCGCTCAGAGGAAAAGACTTTGAGGGAACATTGCTAGTATGTATTTGTTGACTAAGTTGGTCCAACAAATGCAAAGTCTTAAATTAGACCCCACCGCTGACCCATCAATGTAGGAAGCTGGCTCTGTATATTCTATACCAAAGTAAGGTATAGCATGCTCAGAGTCCAAGGGATCCGCAGAGGTATAGCAAAGGCTAACCAACAATCACCAACAGCTCTCTTTGTGGTAGTGTGGGCAAGCACAGAGGGGTGGTTAAGCAATTGTTGTATTCACTCAATCGAGGACTGATTACACACACTCAGAGACAGAGTTCATACCAATTAGGTAAGTATAAAAAAAGTTATACCTATGTTTTATTTGTAGAACTAAGCAGAACTTATCATAGGGAGGTCAAATGTATTTTCAAATGCAAAACTTTACTAGGAAATGTAGTTGGGAATGGAATTGCAATCGTTACAGGTTGGTATTTGCTTTTTAAACCCCTTAGAACACATAGAAATTACTCTTGATTTATTTTGCGTTACTTTTTGATTACATAGACTACTTGGGGTGATATACCTAGATACACAGTAGATCCTACTACACAACGGTAAGTAAGACACTTTTTTTGGCTTAAAGCAGTTACTTTTCGTTCATACAAAAAGGTTCAACACCTAAAACCTTTTTAGGAACAATAACTCGTAACAATTGGTTTCTATGGGGAAAATAAGATCATCGGTTTGGAGGTAAGTAAATGTCCTGCAAGAAAAGTTTTTGGGAGTTAGAATCAAGGTTCAGTTAGGCACCTAAATTATACCACCAGCAGCACTAGGGCGGCCGGGTGCAGAGTGCAGGGGCCCAATGCTAACCAATGGGACCTTTGGTCAGGGGCTGCTTATGAGCAGGCTACTCAGGTGTCGGAGCAAATGTCCTGGGGTTTGGATCAGCACTGCAGAGGCCTACAATCAAAACAGGAGCTGCAATACGGAGGCGACCGGATGCAGAGTACCAAGAAGACGCTGGGAGCCCTGTGGTTTTCAAAGGAGATCTTCGGTTTGAAGAAAAGACTGCAGGCTCGGGCAACGAGGTTTCCTGAAGGTGACCATCAGCAGGAGAGGTAAGTTGGGTTCTTGGGGGATGCCTGGACACTGTCTGATGGACCACACATAGCCGTGCAGCGTAGGGTGCGGGGTATCTTTCAGCATTGGATCTTCTTACCAGTTGCAGTCAGGGAAATCCTTCAGTTTGAATGCAGGGCAGGTCCTCCGGGTTCTTGGGGGGCGGGGGCTGCTGGACACACCAGGGTTCCGCTGTAGGCAGGGTGGAGTCGGGACAGGCTAGTAGGGCTGAGGCTAAAGCAGTTGGTGTCCTCTTCTTCCTGTGTCAGCACGGCTTTTAGGTTCTTCTTTCTTCCCTGAATCCAGGGAGGCAAGGTCCTGGGTTGCCCTAAATACGAAATTTAGGGGTGTGCAGGTTGGGACTACTGGGGGGGGGGGGGGGGGGGGGGGGAGTACACCCCCTAATATGCCACCCTCCAATAGGAGAGGGGCATGAGCCGCTCTTTAATTGGCTGTCCCCCCTCATCTTCATTATGCGGGGGACTGAGATGGGTGCTTCCCCTCACATCCCCCACTTGAGGGGTGGGGTCGGAAAAGGTGGGCACACCGCTCTTCCTTACTTAATTTTTCAGACAATTCTCCAACTCAAAGTGTGGGGCAGAACCAGTGGGAGCCAGTTGCTCAGGTCAGCATAAAGAAGGGGCAGCTCACAAAGGTGGCAGGCCTTTGAAGCTTCCCCTTCGTGGACCCAGCCCATCCTGGGGGAGGAGGAGGAATGACAACTGCCCAGGATGGGCTTTGCTTTGGACCCAGAGTGCGGACGCGCTCTACTCAGGGGTCCAGAAACCCGTCTGGTGGCAGCAAATGGTGGGCAGCTATTCAGGAACCACACCAGGGATGCCCATTTTTCAGGGGGCATCTCTAAGATGCCCCCTGAGGGCATTTTACATTAAAAGCCAGACTGGCGGGGGCGTGGCTAGCAGCCGTCGAGAATGGCCGCCAGCTGAATCAGCTCCCACTTTCCCCGACGTCTATCCTGCCCCATCCTAGGTAGTATGAAACACCAAAACGATGGTACCTCATTCCTTACCCTCTAGCTCAGTGTGGGCTGACTCATATTGTCTTGTCTGGTGCCTCGTCTCGAGCGGGGATGGCGGCTTCTTAGCATGGACTAGAAGACAGAGCAGCCTCTGAGACGGGAAGAAGATCGGACCTGCGGCACTCCAATGTGAGGCGGTGGGGGCCCCCTGCGCCGGGGGTGGATCTGTGCTGCCTCCGGTAGTGACTGCAGAGGGCAGCGACCTGCATTGAGGCTGGTGGCGGAGAGTCCGGGTGGGTGCCGAGACAAACAGAGGCTGAACATGTAACCGCGTTGCGGTCTTTGAGGCTCAGCAGCGACGGAGGTGTGCTCGCTCCGGCGTGTGTACAAGGTGAGTGCTGGAGTGTTGTGCTGACCCTGACTGGGCGAATTGGCTGCTTTTGGCTGCTGCGATGGAGGTCGGCGGCCCACCAGTGACGAAGAGCGCAGAGGCTCACCAGGAGCTGGAAAAGGCATTGCGGGCTAAATTGAGGCCCTGGCTTCGGGCCTACACTAGTGCATACTTAGTCACGGGCGCCATAGCAGGCGCGCTGACTATCCAGGCTACTGTCCTGCTGGCTGGTGCAGGACACCCAGAGTTGACTGCCGAATGGAACCTTCTGGTCAAGTACCAGCTGATCACCCTGAGTGAGTACCGCCTGGCTACTTTGTTGCGCAAGGGGCCCTGTGGACCTGCTGAAGTGGTGAAGGGGGGCGTCCGCGGCTGTGTCCTGGGCCTGCATCTGCAGAGGTGGCTGTGACTGGGCGGCCCGCTGACCGTACATCCTGGCTGGAGTGGGATTCATAGCAGCGACCGGAAATATGGTTCAGGCCAACTGTGATACACAGAAGTGACTCTGGGACATTCACTGGGCTTAGAGCCTTGATGAGAGGAGGCAGTTGATGGCACAGAGGGGCGCTTGAAGCCGGAGGTGGTCGGACCTGACGACTTCCTACCAGTGGACTGTACTGGCGCCGTGGGTAACTGATATCTCCTACGGGGCCAAAGCTCCGGCAACGCACAGGACACGGTTGATCTTGAGAGGGGGCGCAGTGACTCTTGGTACCCTACCAAACTGATCACGGATAAGTTGGGGCTGCGGGGACTGAAGCTGGGGCCCTAGAGGTGTTCTGACTCCAGGCTGAACTGTCGGGAGTGAGGTGCTCAAACCTCCGGTCCCGAAGGGGATAACGTAATAGGGTGACACGGACAGAGTGCAGAGACCCCTCCTGGTAAGAGCTGGCAGAGGCAACTACACCATATCGACTAAAGTTGCGCCGAGTGCAGAGTCCAGCCTAGATGCGCTGTGTGTTGGGGCCGTGGTAGGCAGACAGCGACTCCAGAAGTGAAACACACAAACCTAGTCACTCTCGCCAAAACTTTGCGGCTGCTTTACCGGTGCTGCTCCGTGTTCTCACCTGGGGGCCAGTTACTAATACACTACCATGGCGACAGGAGGAAAGGGACCTAAGGCAAATGCCCAAAAGCAGCTGGGCAAATTCGCTTGGTCCAAAGCGGGGGAGAAAGGTGATTCGCTGCAGCCGGAGAAAGATGAAGGGGCGGCCGCCTCTAAACAGGGACCGGAGCCAACCCTACACGACGTCATGGCTGCTAGCAACGGAGTGCGTGCTTCAGTGGACTCGGTCATGGTGGAGGTCTCTCTAATCAGGGCAGACTTCCGGAAGATGGACGAGAAAGTCAAAGAGCTCAAGATAGTCACTAGCGCCCTATAGACACGTCGGAACTTCAAATGCAAATGCTTGAAATGCAGTAGAAGTAGGAGAGGATGTAAGAGCAGTTCGATGATTACGAAGGCCGGGCTTGCCGGAACAATTTTTGTATTTTAGGGGTTCCGGAAAAAACGGAAGTGCCGGCAGCCGACTTATGTGTGGAAGACCTCATCACAAAGCACCTAAAGCCCAAGACTCTGTGCAGCTATTTTTCCACTGAAAGAGCCCACAGAGTGCCAGGAGGTAGACCTAAACCGGGAGCGCCCCGAGGTCCCTAATTGCTCGAGTGTTCAATTATCGAGATAGGGATATTATCCTGCAGACAGCGAGATCCAATCCCCCGCTAAAAATCGATAACTATGAGGTGGCTTTCTTTCCTGATTTCAAGGCCAAGGTCCAGGCTCAACGTCGCAGCTTTCAGCCAGTGAAGAGGGAACTGCGAGACCGGGAGGTTAAGTACGCAATGCTCTTTCCTGCAAGGCTGAGGGTATAGTCGGATGGCAAATCATTTTTTTTTTGACTCGCCGGAGGCAGTCTGGGACTGGATGGAAGGCTGGAACATGGTGGGGAGCCAGAGACGAGATCGCTCTGGGAGGCCTCACCAACACAGAGGTAGCTGAGCAGACACTGGGGGGGACAAATGGGCCAGCGGAGGATGAGGGCCAGCCGAAGGAGCAGGAGTGATGACCCTTGGCTGTACTACTGGAGAGCCGGTGCCCAACTGAAAGCACAAGTAGGGGGGGGACTGGGTGGAGGTTGTTATACCCATCAGCGTGAGACTTGTAAATGGGAACCTACAGAAAAGCTCAGATTCGATGGGTTCAAATGATGTGAGCTGAACGGGACCGTATAACTCGAATTGTGGATGGCTAAAGTATAAGTTAATTGTGATGTGTGTAGGCGGGGATGGGAGTTGAGCACCCGTACATTTTCAGGATTGGGGGGGGCATGGGGGAGAGAGAGAGGCACTCTGCCATGTTCGGGAGTGGGTAGTTCTAAATCCACGGGCAGGGAGGGGGGTGGGGGTTGAGGGATGGGGGTGTTTGTCAGTACATTGTTCTATGGACAAGGGGGTGGGGAGGGGGTTGGTGGGTCTGGAAATTGGGGATGTTTCTTTCTTGATTGTTTTATTGGTAAGCACTGTGAAACTGTGATTCGGAAGCATGAAGTGTTGAACACTGGACGGCAATTGTTGAGTGGGAGGGTAAAAGTTTTTTCTCCATTTGCGACAATCCGAGTACCAGGGAATTGTGTGATGCATAGATATGGGGGGAAAAGGGACCGAACGCTTTCTATAATGACCTGGAATGTTAATGGTGTTGGGGATAAGATTAAACGAGGGATTGTGCAACAGTACCTAAAAAGACACTCACCTGATGTAGTCTTGCTGCAAGAAACGCATCTCGTAGGCCAGAAATCCAAGGCCCTCACCAGGTGAGGAGACAGAATTATAGTGCATGCAGACTACACCACGGGCTCGAGGGGGACGGCCATATTGGTTAAGAAAAATACGCCCCTTATTGTTCATAAGACATGGAGGGATACGGGGGTCATTTTTCAGGGGTGGAGGCCCAGTGGGATGGCAGAGACATCAACTTAATCTCAGTATATTTACCGCCCGCTCTGGGTAAGGTAGTACTGGAAGACCTGGGAAGTAGGCTGACGGGACTCTGGGAAGGCACACTAATAATGCGGGGAGACTATAACATGACGTTAGATGACACTGTCGATCGCCACCCACCGAAGTCTAGAGAGAAAGCTAACGACCTAATGGCTTATTTCGCGACAGCACTAGGTTTAACTGATGTAGGCCATGCACTTCATCCAACTGGCGAATTGTTTACGTACTTCTCTAATGTCCACCATATTTTATCACATATTATTTCCTCACACACCTGTCCTCGTTAGGTAACTTCGCCCATGTATAAAGTTTTACCCAGAGGCATATCGGACCATTCCCCGGTCTGGATGGAATATACGCACTGGGAACGACAGGCACGCACCACTATTGTTCTTAACCTGTGGCTCCTACACGTACCGGATATAAGGGAGGAACTCCGCACACAATCAGAAAATTATTTTAAGGAAAACGTGGGCTCAGTGGTCTCCGCACAAACAATCTGGGAAGCCTACTAGGTAGTTCTCAAGAGGCAAGCCATTGAAGACGGGTTATATCGTGAAAAAGCATGAACTTCTGGTGCAGGTGGAGTCTGACCTCCTTGAAATGGAGCGGGAGCACACACAAAATCCATCACCAAACACGAGTCAGACTTCTATTGAAGCAGGATGAATACAGGATGAAAACCAGGGAGCACATGGTGGCTAAATACTGTGCCACCCAGCACAGACTCTATGAACTGGGAGATAGAGCTGACAGGACATTGGTGTGGTTGGAAAGAAGAGAGCAGGGATCCCGATGGGTGCACAAATTGACAATACCAGGGGGTGAAACAGTGATGCATCCACAGGAAATAACGGAGAAGTTCGCTGATCATTTCCAAAGGGTGTACTCCCCCTCTACACATTACACAATAGAGGACTCTCGTCAACTCATCCAGGAAAGTGATGTGCCGGGCCTCTCGGATGAGGAAAAGGAGTCCTTGGAGGCAGACCTCTTGAACGAAGAAATACGCAAGGCCCTGGGACAGATTAAGTCCGGAAAGATGATGGGTACTAATGGCATTCCAGTAGAGTTTCTGAAAGCCACTGCCTCTCTGACTGTGCCGCACTTGAGATCCATGTATGAAGAGAGTCTGGAAGTGGGTAGGCTAGCAGAGGATCAGCGACTAGCCGCCATAGTAGTTATCCACAAGCAGGGTAAACCAGCGGATAATTGTGGCTCCTATAGAACGATCTCATTGATCAACGTGGAGGCAAAGGTGTTGGCAAAAGTCCTGGTGAATAGATTGGGGGCAGTTATTACATCACTAGCCACCCGGACCAATCTGGCTTTATGCCGGGCAGGAATACGGCCCTTAATATACGGCGCCTGCACAATGTGATGACTCGTAGGGAATATATTGAGGAGGATGCAGCGGTGTTCTCTCTCGATGCCTCAATGGCATTCGATTCTATCGAATGGCCGTACATGTTTGAGGTCCTCAAAAAGGTGGGACTGGGCCCTAAATTCATAGCCTGAGTAAAGCTTCTGTACACCGAGGTGCTGGGTTGGGGGAGGGTCAACAACTATACCTCCTGGACATTCGAGCTGCGGAGGGGTACTAGACAGGGATGCCCGCTCTCCCCGCTAATATTTTCTCTTATGCTGGAGCCTCTTGCGGGCTGGGTGCGTAGGGTTGTGATGGTGTGAGGGATGCGCTGGGCGGATGAGGTGGAGGATGGCATATCCCTGTATGCGGACGATATATTGTTATATCTAGCATTCCCATACAAATTGATCAGAGTAGTGTTGGACATATTGGCGAATTTTGGCAAATATTCGGGATATGCGAGTAACTAGCACAAGTCGGTATTGTATATGCCGAGGGACCAAGTCCCCCGACTTCCGGTGGACTGCACTATAGCGTTAGCGACGGAGGGGTTTCGCAATCTGGGGATCTTCGTCACATCAGACCCAGCTTGTTTTTACAGCTCCAATTTGCCCCCGCCCCTTTGGCTAGGCTACGAGCAGATGTGAAGCACTGGAAGTCTCTGCCTTTGACATTGTTGTGCCGGGCTGCACCATTTAAAATGCTGGCCCTTCCACGATTTGTATTTCAGAGCAGTTGAAGGGGAGATTCGTACGCTGCTGTGGGATGGGAGGGATTCCAGGATCGCACTGCAAAAATTGACAAAAGGCTAGTACGACGGAGGCATAGCACTCTCTGACCTACAGCTTTACTATTGGGCGGCGCAGCTGGCGACTGTCAGCCATTGGATGTATCACCCCCAGCCGACCCGGCATATGCTCTCAATTGTTACCTAACTGATCGCTCTGGATATCTGAGGGCCCTGTACACTACCGATAGAAAGAATAGGAGGAGGTTCTTCGGACCTACCCAACATACACTGGAAATTTAGCATATAGTCAATTCCCGGTTGGGTGGACGGGCGTTCTCTCGCAGGCCACCACGTTGTGGTTCTCCCAGAAGCTGGGCATGCTGTGCTATCAGCCCGGGTTCGATAAGTGGGACCTTATCGGGATCTCTGCGGTGAAATACCTGGTTAGGGAGGGAGCACTACTTACATTTGATGAACTCCAGAGGCAATACCATCTGGCGCAAGGAGAAGTGTCAGGTATTTGCAGATTAGTCATGCGGTACGAGCGGCATTCCCATCTCTCAGTGATATACCGAATTCGTCGCCACTGGAAGACCGTCTACTAGACGGACCTATTAACACAAAAGCAATATCTCCAACTTACAAGAAGTTGAGCAATAACCTACCAGACACCTTTCTGAAGCTCAGGGAGCAGTGGCAAGAAGACTCAGGCCCTATAGATGATGAGGAATGGCAAACGGCTCTTATGTTCCCTCGAGAAGCGGCCATCACTCAGAGATTCAGGCTGATTCAGCTTAGGATACTCCACAAATCATACATCACTGGGAAAGTGTTGGCGAGAATAGGAGCTAGACCTGACGACTTGTGTATGAAAGGGTGCAGACAACAAGCCACATTTTACCATACCCTGTGGAGTTGCCCAAAGATACGTGCCCTATGGGAGGGAGCCTCAGAACACATGCAAACTACCCTGGGAAAGGAAGTAAAATTAACTCCACAACTGGGACTGTTGAACATATGGGAGGCGACTGACCTTACGGAAATTGAACAGCAATTTACAACACTGGGGTACACGTTGGTCAAGCAGGAGCTGGCTAGAGGATGGGGGGAGCGAACCCACCACTCGTCACCATGTGGGCTAAAGAAATCAACAGATGCATGCTGGCAGACATCAAGGTTTTTAAGACTCTGGGGTGCCCCAAGAAATGGGATAGGAAGTGGTCACATTGGAATACATATCGAGGAGATCCCTGTGTGCCCCCTACTGTTGAAACGGAGATGCATAGACAAGCAGGACGTGAAGGAAATGTTTAATATGTAATGAGAATTAATGTCTGCTCAGTTATAATGTTGACTAACTTGAACATGTCGCCCAATCATGTATGTATGGCTGTGATTGAAACCAATAAACACATTTAAAAAAAAAAAGCCACACTGACATCAGTGTGGGTTTGATGTTCTGAGAAGTATGCTACCAAACATACCAAGTTTCAGTAAAGCCATTATGGAGCTGTGGAGTTCGTAATAACCAACTGCCAGACATATACTCTTTATGGGTTTACTGCACTTACAATGTCTAAGAACTGACTTATACACGCAGCCAGCAATGGCAGTGGGTGGGTGTTAAGGTGCAGAGCCCCTAAGGGTGGCACAATAGGTGCTGCAGCCCTTAGAGGCCTTCCTCGGTCACAGGGCCCTGGCACCCATGGTACCTTTTGAAAGGGGCAAACCTGCGGCCAGAGAGGTGCCAATTGTGGGTACAAATGCACGCTTTGGGAAAGAACACAGGCCCTGGAAACCTGACTGGCAGAGCACACCAAGTCAAAGTGCATCAAGTATCAGGCTGAAAGTGGGGGGAAACCATGCAAAAAGTGGCACTGTCCTACAACCACTGCCATCACCTTGGTGAACACCAGAGGGGTGCTGGTACGGCCTAAGGAAAGCATGGTGAACAAAGTGCTCGTGGGCCACCATGGACCGCATTTAAAGTCTGTGGGTTTGAAGGATAGTGATGTGAAAATATGCATCCTGCAAATCTAATGCTACCATCCAGTCTCCCACGTATAGGGAGACAGAACTTGAGTGAGCGTGAGCATTTTGAATTTCTCCTGTTTGAGGAAGAGGTTTAGAAAGCGCAGGGTTAGTACAGGACGAAGGCCTCTGTCCATCTTGCACACCAGAAAGTAGCGGAATAGCACGACAACCAACTTCTGATGCTGGCACCCTCTCTAGAACTCCATTGGCCAAGACAGTAGGGAAAGATGGTCTACCGTCAACTGGTTGTAACTGGATTGGATGAGTGGAGGGCAGCCGCAAAGGGGATGGAGTACCCCCTTTGTACAATCTCTAGTACCCAAAGGTCTGATGTTATTGAGTTTCAATGGGGCAGGTGAAGTCGTATCCCGCCTCCCACAGGATGCCCATGACAGTAGGAGGGCTAACTAAAGGGGCTTTGAGACTGCCAGTGCTGGGGGAGTGGTGGACTGGCCTTACTTCTGGCGACATGTCCCACGTGGTCTGTAGGAACTGCATTCTGGGAAACAAAAAATGTGTGGAAGCTTGCTGGCTGTGGTGGCAGGGAGGGTATTGACATGGTTGGGAAACGCTTTAGTGACCACAAAAGGGGGGCTGGGGGTGACAAGGGGTACAGAGGTCCATAGTCCTGGCCCTAGACTCCATAAAACGCTTTAGCTCTGAGTCCGCCTTCTCTCTGACGAAACGGGATCTAGACCATAACTGGACTTCTCTGTCGATGCAAGCACATTAGCTGCCCCCTACTTTAATATATCATCCGTATATGTATTACACCATGTGGTGCTAGGCTTCCTCTTCCCAACCAGGCGCTTGCTCAAGACACTGCGTCTGGAACCTCCTACTCCTTTGCACTGAGCAATAGAACAGCTTTCATCTCTACTGAGTCATCGAGTGACTCCAGCTTCAAAGCCATAATTCTCATTCTCCCTGGGAGAAGATGATCTGTCTACTTGCGGTACACCTGCACCCTAGTCCATCTGGAGGCCTTTCTCCCCTTCCCCTCACATTGATCTGGATTCCATAACTAGGCCGCTGGACTTAGTCGGTCTGTGGGGTTAATGAGACCGCCATACGAAGACCATCAGAAACCCAACAACGGTGTCTCTGTGCAGTGAGGACTAGCAGTGTGGGATTGTGGCCCATGCAGGGCTGCTTGTGCTGTGGCACCACGGTGCACACAAAGGTGTCAGCTAGCGGGACCACCTGGAAGTCAGCATAGCGGTGGAGACATCCGGTCACCAAGCCCCCACACCTATTAAGGAGTTACTGCAAAAACAGTGTGACGAACCAGACGCCGGGGGCATCTATGCCACATAATTCCTCCTGGCGTGTGCAGGCTGGCCCCACTCTACACTGCTCCCCTACGGTCAATGATGGACACACACGCCGGGTGAATCCCTGGGCTGCTCATGCTGCAGAGCCCCATTACACACTAAGGCGCCTGCAAGTAGGCCCTCCTTGGTAGCATTTCAAAATGGGCTTTGAAACATTCAGCGGGCTCATCACAGGCGCCATTTCTTAGTGTTGGTGAGTCCATCACCTCGCACTGTTGCTGGCCATCGGGACAGACAGTAGGACCACGTGCGGGGGACTCTAGGCCTCCTCACCCAACCTTGGACCCCCCAAATGCTTAACGCATGCCAGCTGGCCATGGGTTGCCAACGCTCAGGTACCCAGCCCACAACACCATGCCAGGCGTCATCTGTGGAGAAATCACCTGGAGACCTTGAAACTACGGGACCACCAAAACCAATTGCATCTTTAGCTTACACGCATTCCCCCATGTTTCCTTGACCGAGCCTGTAAAGTCAGTTATTTGCCTAATTCAGTTCAGCAGTTTGGGCAGATACTTATTGTTTCTCCACTCTGATAATATTTCTGGTTATATTATTCCCGCCTTTCCCAGTTATGATTGGTTGCCAGAGGATGCCCAGCACGCCCCATCACTCTCACACACCGTGGGTACTGCTCATCACAAGGCGCCATGCCCTGAACAGGCTGGCCTCATGCAGGGCAATGTCGCATTTTCCACATGACCCACACTAACATCTAGGCCTGGATGTGAAATTCCGCTCCGCTTGCAGTGTTTTCCCACTTATTCAAAAACTCCGCTCTGCATAGAGTTTTTTTCATGCTCGAGCTCGCCAACTTAAGTTGGCAAAGCAAGGAAAATCTTACTCCAGACCACCTCCCATCAAGATTTGTCAATGCAGGTAGTCACTGATGTCTGCTCGCCATGAGAAACCTTTGTTCGTGTTGAGGAAGCTGCCGCTCGAGTAGAATATCTACTGGAGCGACAGAAAGAAGCAGCGCCTTCTTGCGACGTGCATGGTGCAGTTCTCGCAGATTTTCCAGTGCGGGGCAAACTGGTGCTGTAAATCAGCCCAATCATCCCAAACGGCACACCCTAACGCACTTCGCCACTTGCCCAACTTAGCGTATCGTGGCAGAGTTTTTGGGGCACTTTACAGAGTTCCGCTATATCTCAAGCGCCAATCCACACAAATAGCACTATTGAAGGAGAGACACTTGATGGTATCTGAGGTCTGCAGACCCCAGAGGCGGTGGGGAGGCCAAGTATTCACCATTGATTAATCCTCATACACATGGGGAGTGCTGATTTGGGTGGAGCCGGAGACCCTATTCATAGCAGATGAGGTTGTTGTGAATGCTGAAGGTCGGTATGATTATACAGGGCTGCTCCTGCTGGGTGCAATTGCCCATAACATAGATCAGACCTTGTTCCTACATGCACTGTCTAACAGACTGTCCTGTAGGGAGTGGGATCCCGTGGCTCACAGGGGGACTTTAACTCTGTTCTTAGTACAGCTCTTGACCACTTATTCCATCACCTACCTTGCACACTGGCCACATCTAATGCCCAAGAGCTATGTGATTGGCACAAACACTGGCAACTCAGACATATGGCGTGCCCGTAATACTAATGCACGTGTGTACTCCTTTTACTCCTCCTACATGTTCGAATAGACTGAGTTGTTGAGTCGACAAGCCTGTTCCCTACTATCCTGCAAACTGAGTACTTGGTCATACGCACTCGGACCACAATCCCCAATTTCTACAGCTTGCATAGGAGGAGGGTATTCCTGCCATCCCAATGTGACCATCGGAGGGCATTGCTTAGGGTAAAATGGAATATTTGCAAAGATCTTGATGGTGACATCTCCCGCATTGGGTGCAAGCTTATATGATATGAGATCCGGTCGGTGCATGACCCTGCTCATGCCCCGTTAACATACCTCACTACTGGAATGGTTGCGCTACCTTCACGATACAGCACATTTCTTTCGCACCTATGCATCGCTGGATCGAACGGGCCAGTTACAGGCATGACTGATACGTCAATAGCCACCTAAACACCCTATCCTTTCACTATACTCCTCTACGGCTTGCCTCCTCCACACCCACAACGACATACATACAGAATTGGTATGCCACTACACCTCGCTGTAGCAATTGGTAACAGAAGCTGGTCAGGGTGGCAGGAGGTATTCTTCTCCGCACTACATCTGCTCAGCATCACACCTGAGCAGCGGGCAGAGCTTGAAGAACCCATCACTCACTGAAATCCAGGAGGCCATCAAGGCCCTAGTGATGGGCAAGTCCCAGCGGGTGGACTGCTTACTGGCTGAGTACTATAAACCTTATGCTCTTTTACTGGCCCCTCAGCTACACACCCTGTATGGAGAAGCCCTATCACCTTCCTGCATCCCTGCGCAAGACCCTGCTCATTACCTTACCCAAACCAGACTGCTATCCCACCGCTCTGAGCTCCTACCGACCCTTGGCTTTACTCAACAAAGACTACAAGATACTTGCCAAGGTCTTTGTAGACTGCCTAGCACCCTTTGTTCCATCGTTGGTCCATCCCGACCAGAAAGGGTTTCTCCCTTCTCATAATACCTCCTTAAATTAACAGAGCTTCTTTCGTGTCTTTAAATATTTCCCGCATCGATGACCTACGTTCGGGAGTCTGGTTTTGGATCTTGAAAATGCATTTGATTCCCCGGAATAGAAATTTTTATTTTCCGCCCTGCAACGATACAGTATCGGGAGTTGCGTTCTCCACTTGATTCAGCTGCTCTATACCCAACCGCTCTCTAGAGTCAGAATAGGTTCCTATATATTGCACCCAATTCAAATACATATGGGCACCCGCCAAATTTGACCACTCTCCCAGTTACTTTTATCCTTAGCCATAGAACCACTCGCTGCGGCTATCTGGACTCATTGGGAGGACTGCGGAATTCCATTGGGAGAAGTTATTCACACAATTTCTCTCTATGCTGACGGCCTCTTCCTGTACATTACTGTACCTGTGCGCTCGATTCCGGATGCTACAGCCCATAAGCTTATCAGGTTTGCTGCTCTTTCTGGTTTGAAGGTTAATAGGGCAAAAATCATGCCCCTTATATTTACCCCTCCATAGCCAGACCAACCTCTGTCCTTAATGGAGTTCCCATACTCGAACAGCCTGACATTTCAATATTTGGGAGTCAGGGTGTATCATTTGCCCTCTGCCTTGTTCGACGGTAACCTTGTGAGGGCTACAACAGCCATTAGGTCCCAGATGCCCATCTGGCGTACAATCCCACTGTTGATGACTGGCTGCATAGCCCTTCTTAAAATGGTTGTCCTACCCAATCTGCTCTATTTTTTTTACCAATTTGTCTTTCTACATCGCACATCCTTTCTTTCGCTCATCTGAGGAAACCATGAGAGAGTTCATCTGGAGAAACTTGTGCTGTAGGGTGGCGGTGTCTAAACTTAATTTATTCACAGACCAGGGTCGGCTCACAGTGCTGAAGCTGGAACAGTATTACCTTGCCTCCCAACTCCAATGGGTGGTCAGGTGGTTGGCAGGTTTAATCCTGTCCGACACTGCCACGCTGTTGCCAGCCTGACTTTCCCAGTGATTCTTCAACTCGTTCACCCGTGCACTTGTGGGACACGGTGGAGTCACTGCTTCTAGGACTCGAGCATTGTTGTTTACCATTAATGTCTGTATCGCACATGAACCACTATCGCACATGAACCACAATCCCACACACACCAGCTTTACTACGGATCAGCACACCTAGGAGTGGTACCACCACTAAATATGCAGAACTCTACGCCTGGCTGGAGGCTAGCCTACACACCCTGGGGGACCAATCCCAGGATGGTGCCCTTGTACAATACGACTCATTGGTGGAGAAGGAGGGTCTATCCCCTGGCCAATTTCTTCTACACAACTCACTAATTGTGCCGTTGGGGGGACAGGATGCGGGCACATTCGATAAATCTTACTACACAATACTTACATGTCATGAGGACAGGTAAACATCTTACGCACTGGGTTGTGGACTCGCTGCGTTACAAAATGCCAACACAGCTTCTGCTTCTGACGCACCACTGGGAGGCAAATCTTGCCTGTCCCTTCACGGACAAGGAGTGGGCAACCATATTAGTAAGTCCGGTACGAGTCCCAAGCAATGCTCAATATTGCCTCATCCAATTTTACACTGTCCATATGGCTTACCTAACTTCTGGCAAAGATAAACTGATACTTTCACCTCACCCACGCTGATAGTCAAAGATGTTGCATGCCCGATGCCGACAGCGTTCATATGTTGTGGGATTGCCCACTCCTCACTATTTACTGGCAATGCGTCAAGACTCCGATGTCCGCCTGCTCAGGGTGTCCAGTGCGGAAAATGTGGGGAGTATGTATCTTGGGTCTCTTTCGTAGGGAAAAGAGGCAGAAGGTCAGCTCCTGCTTTCTTGATTTGGGCATGTTCACAGCAAAATACCTAATCACAAGGTGCTGGAAGTCATCTGAGCCCCCGCCCCTGGTGGCCTGGAGGCAGTTGCTCTTTGTGTGGGCCCAGGCACTGAGCATTGCACAGAGAGGATAAGTTAGGGCTGCGTAAATGCCCCATAGCAGCCAACTGGGACACCATACTGCATGACTATTAAAACCAGATGCATCCTGATCCAGATTCCCGGGCACACCTGCGGGAAAGGGCGATGTGGGCACGGAGACCTGACATATAATTTTGCACCCGGAACGATGATTTGTACTTCCATGCTCATACCACAACAACATTTAAGACTCGCTGGGTTGGTAACTGGATGTATGTGTATTGTTGACTATTACAGGTGATAAGGTGAGGCGGAGGGGGGCTGGGAGATTTAGTGTGGGCAAGTTTATTTAGTCTGCTCTCTCCCCTCTTTTTTGTTGATTATGTGAATCATTTGTACCTCTGCCATCGCTGCATGCCATGGATTCTACAGTTGGCCCATCATGAATATTTGGCCGAGATTCCATTGCACTGAGGAGCAGGAACTATCTGTTATTCTCACATTACTAAGTGCCTGTTTATTTGTTACATGTTGCAATACTGCATATTACGTACTCTGTAGCATAATATGGCTGGGCAACATTTTACATGCTGTAATTGTTTATGAATGGCAATGTACCTTGTCCTGACATGTCAACTACATACCCTTGTTAAAAGTTTTATAAAAATGATTGAAAACAAAAATATTATGGACTGTAGTTCCAGTGTAAAAATATATACTAATATCTGCAAAAAGTAACAATTTGAAGCTATTTATAAATGTTACCATAATGCTGCCTAAATTTCTGCAAATACATTCATAGGCATGAAAGCAATATTGGTGATTATTTGCTTTCAAAATAAAATGTACAAACAAAAATGGCACAAAAAGGTTTTGCTAAACTACTGCGTAAAAAATAAAACTTGAGGTATCTGTCAGGAAAGCATGTTTTCGATTTGCTAATATTAAAAGAAAAAAAAAAAAGAGACCAATAATAGAGGATGAGGGTAAAAAGAGGAGGAGCAAGTTGGAAATAAATGTCTGAGTTAAAGAAAATCATAATAGTGAAACCGCAGGTATATGATTGCATTTGGGCAGGTTTACAACTTTCAGGAATTTAAAAGAGTTTACAGAAGTACCACTGCAAACCATACTCATAGCAACGTTTCGTGAATTTCATTGTTGAATGTGCACATATACAGGCGCAAATATGGGCATGCAAAAGTCTGCTCAGGAATAGCAAATTCACTTTCCATACATCTCCGTTTTCAAAAGCCCAATCTTTCCCGAGGAAGAGATTGGAAACTGAAGAGTAAATAACACTAAACATGTGAATTTTTGGGTATGCACTGACTCATAGTGGATTTCAAAACTGGAACTTCTGCTTACCATCTATTTTCAGCCCCTGTGTAAATTTGCGGATACATGGCAAAAATCAGAGCCTCACTTGAATCCAAACCTTGATATAACAAAAGCACAGAAGCTGCTCTCTATGCTCTAATATATTGAGAATGTTAAACACACAAGATGATGGACGGAATGTTGCACAATGGCAAAACATTCACCCCAGTCACAGATCTGGGTTTAATCCATCGTTATTTTGCCTACCAAGCCACCCCAGTTCAGACATGGCCATATGCAATATGCCTGATGAAGGCTGATAGCCAGAAACTGGTCCTAGGATGCTTGATTCCGGTCCAGGGAAGACATGGCTTGGCAGTTCGGGCTGGACTGTTCCCATGAGGCACAGGGTCAAGACTGATTTGCATATGGCCATGTCTGAACTGGGGTGGTGTGGTGAGCAAAATAACGATGGATTAAACCCAGATCTGTGACTGGGGGTGAATGTTTTGCCATTGTGCAACATTCCGTCCATCAATTGTTGTTTTTGCATATTGAGAATGTTGCCTTAACTTCACATCTTATTGAATGCCATGAAAATAGATATATGAATTTAAAAAAACGTTTTTTATAGGACAAGCAGATTTCTGAAGCCTACTGTACTTTGGACAAGTAGATTTTTATAGAATTCCACACCCCTTAGTAGCATAAAATTTGGCAACAGTTTGCTGGTTACACATTTGGCTTTTTCATGTATGTGCAGATTAATCAAGGTGGGGGTCCAGTAAAAAATAGAAAACGAGGTGTTCGACTGCTAACACCTTTGCCACTTTGCGTGAGTTTTAACAGGTTTAGCCTACTCTTGGTATTTTCTAATTTACGTTGATCCATCAGACATTATGTCCTTATTTCAACTGTGATCTGTTGTGTTGTATAGTCTCAACCATCCCCCCATCTCCTCTGAGTCACTCCTTGGCTGCTCCCCACTGTACCCCACAGAGTCAAAGAGCCTTGAAAGACCAGGTTTCTGATTCAAACTAAGGTGCTTATGCCAAAACACATTTCCTCAAACACAGAATGGTATAACCAGAATGGTACATCATCCCACAGGCTCCTAGTGTCTTGGTCAACAGGAAAGGCTTTAAAAAAACATGTTCAAGTGTTTGTTTAGGTGGCTTATTGTGGAAAAGGCTTTGTGGATGACGGGCCATTAGACCTGGTGGGGCGAGAAGAGGAAGCTAAGGCGTATGTGCAGGTATCCTCTGAGCAATGCAAGACAATAATGGAACCAGAGACATGGGGTAAGGAGAGAAAAACATGAGGAAGGATCAATGGGTGAGTTGAAGGAAACTACCAATGTGAGAGGCTTCAACTATCAACAGAAGACTGTGGGGGCGTAGTGATGGAAGGAACGAATAGAGGAATGAAGGAAGGGGGGAAAAACCATAGGGACCATGGAGTTCGATCATGGGTAAGTCAGGATGCAAGACAAGAAGTTACCCGTAGTGTTGTTTGATTGTGTAGTATGGGATAATTGCTGACGGGGAATGAGTGAAGTTAAGAAGGCAAGGCCAAGGAGGCATACTTGGTGATGAGTGGCATGGGAAACTAAATGGGAGCTTGCATACAGACTAGAAAATTGGACGGTCAGATGCTAGCAGGACGTAGTAGTAGAAAAAAAGAGTAGCTAATCCCGACCAGGGTCCAGGATGTGTCCTGTGAGCCATAGAGTTTCCTCCTCAGGGCACACAGTGAGATCCTCATCATGAAAAAAAAGATGTTGCCACAGATGAGTGAGACAAGCTTAGAATACTGGCGAATTTCAATTTTTTAGAGCTATTCAAGCAGACTGAATGCCTTCCCTCCACAGGTTAGTTTCTTAAGGATTAAAACATTAATCAGCAACATATATTAATAACAAACAGCCACACAATATTTGGCAGATCAAGCTTATGGCCAGGGTCAGATAAATTAAAAAAAACATCTTTCCTATCCCCTATGAGATAGTAATATCAAGAAATTCACTAACAGATGTCTAGTAGCACTTCTTTTCGACAACGATTTTGCACTACGCTTACCACACAGGCATAACTTCTGAAGGAAATTTACAAAGATTGGCATTACATCTGGAGTCAAAACATCCAAATACATTACATTGCCAGGTACGTGTATTTGTAATATTTTGAATATCTTAATACTTTATCTGATAGAATATACAGGGCACCAATAGCATTCACTATGTGGTCAGCTACAACCCAAAAAAGATTACTGAACACCAGCTTATCAACTGAAAAGTGTAGTAATTAAAGCCATAACAGTAAAAGATGCACATTAAGCAACCTACATGAAATATATTCAATTTTTCTCAATAAATATTAAGCTGTTGTTAAACAAGATCTGATGTTTACTTTTAAAATACACAACATCATGCTTGAAATGTCTAAATTGTACAAATTAAAGTTAGCTATCTTGTTGACTGGTCATTACATGTACTGTGTAAAATTTACTCACCCGGATTTCTGGTTCAACTCGTAAGCAGTAGGGTTGGTTCTGGTACTGCTGAATCTCACCGGTTATTTCTGCCACTTTCCTTCTTTTACTGAAATTAACAAGTTCTTTACCATGACGCTTTAGGAAATCTGGATTACCTTCTTCAGTTTTTAAAATATTTGTCAAATAAATTCCTGTTTAAATATTTAAAAAGTCATAAACTTAGGTTTTAACATTCCCAACATAATTTCAATAGCTAAACATGATTACATTGTTTAGTCAATTTTTCTGTTTTAAAAATTGCTAGAAATACAGACAACTAGTGTTGGTAAGGAGTTTTCAGAGTATGTCAAAAAGCAGACATATTTGGAGTGCTATCTGCAATTTTAGCTTCATTCCACAAACAATGACATGAGGGATCTGTTTGGCTGTAAGAAGATGGGTGAGGCTTTATATGTGTGGAAGTGATGTAATGTATAAAAAGCACACTGTTATGAACTTGTCAATGATGAGCTAAGCACAACTGGACAGAAGCCACAATATTATGAGGAATTAAATACTGTAAATAGGGCGGAGGGAGCACCAGAGTTTGAAGCTACAAAGTTTTAAGAGATTGATCTTCCATCACTAATTATTTAAGTACTATGGGACTGTGTGTACCCACACAGAAGTGAACCATTGTAATATTAAAGAATGTACCAATTTCATGCAAGCAGTCTTACGTTGCTTCAGTAACTTTCAATAAAATGAAGGAAACCAAAATTAGACTTGGGTGTCATAAGGGTTTGTAACAGGACAGTGATAATGAGGAGAAGAAAACCACTATACTTTTGGTGTCAATGTCAGTACCATATCCATTGTCAATCTGTTATATCTATCTTTCTCAGAGAGGCTAGGAAAATTCAAGTGAAAGATACAACACATTGCATAAAAACACAGAGGCTCTGTAAGTTTTAACAGCACTGTATTCCAGTACCTTGTGCGAGTGTTTATCAATTAAGCCTGATCCTTGCTCGCTGCACCCCACCTCCCATCCCATGGAGGGTTGCAGGCTATCTGGCCAAAGCTAGATGATGGAAATTAGTGGCAAAAATTGGATGGGTTATTTCAATTTTTTATACAAACTGCCTAAAACATGCAGGTGATCTAGATGGTCCAGAAAATGCTACTTTACATGTCCTATTCTTTACTGTAAAATGTAGCTATTTATCTATATTGTAGTTCCTTTAATGTTTCCCTCCTGACCTTTTCAACTGAGATTCTAAACTATAAAAAGTGATCGAGACTCCTTAAAAGAAGCAAAGAACAATTAAAAAAATGCCAACCGACACCAGTTCATTCAAGTGGGCACTTCTAGGTCCCTGAGATCCCTATCACTTGTAGGGTCCTCCAGGGTTCTTCACTGTCAACCATCATCATCAACCTCTACATGGAGCCCACCGGGGCTCTACTCACTGCTATCTATATGACAATTTACCAATAAGCCAAAGGTTCACTAGTCCACAAGAAAGTCTGCTCCGCTCCAGAGATCCAATGACTCAAACACGGTCTACACTTCATCCAGACCTGGATGTCTTGCAAGTACCTGAAGCTCAATCCCACCAAGACCCAATTACTGTTATCTGCCAAGAGCAAAAAGCAAGGAATAATTCAAACCCGACTCAATGATGAATCTTGATCGCTTCAAACCCCTACTTTCACAAAATTATCCGCCCTGGACAACAATCTCACCCAAAAACAACACTGACAAT
The DNA here is from genome assembly GCF_964261635.1 of Lissotriton helveticus. Lineage (NCBI taxonomy): Eukaryota > Metazoa > Chordata > Amphibia > Caudata > Salamandridae > Lissotriton > Lissotriton helveticus. The sequence goes on along the minus strand of NC_136067.1, from coordinate 1,413,712,539 downwards.
ACAACAAAGACAGCCTAGTACCAGCTGTCTCTACTATAGAAAGTGAAAAGGTTTCTGTTAGAAGGCAAGTCTGAAGTATGTGGCAGACCTTTCCTGATAATACTTATACGCTACATACAAATAAGGTCTAGTAGTAGTAGTAATGAACTTTATCCGGTGAACAAGTACATCAAAGTACACATGTACGAAAACATTACAAGAGAGGTAAGGTCTATCTGCCAAACATGGGAAGCACTAATTCTTTGTTGAATATATGTGTAATGCTTAGAGCCCAGAAAATCAATATTCTGAGAGGTGATGCTAATTAACACAGGATGTGCTAAATTGCCATATTATTTTAGGAGCAGGCTTGCATTAGTTGTGCTAACTAAAGTAACAAACCCAACGGACAGGAATCTTACATTCTGCTGACCAGAAAGTGATTAGTATTGTAAGGCCATTCGGCCTTGCTCAGAACAAACTTGGAAGTAAGCAAAATCGGTTACAGTTGCTTGCCTTTTCAGCACGTTTCTGACAGGGGCAGTGCATGTATGTTGCATACAGTACCGTTTTGAGAGGCTGCACAGTCACTCATCCTCCCCTTTCGATAATCACTGGGGAGATGTATATAAATAGACTAGGTAATTTGGAAGGGGGCACAAAGAATAATCCCTCTAAGGAATATAGTTTCTTAAGTGTACGGGAATAGTTACATGGCTTGCCATAATATAGTTAGAGATTACTAATCATTCAACTAATACCATAAATACAAGACTCTTAACTTATTTATACATGTTAGGTAAGGATTAGACTAATTTATTACATCAAGTAGGGATAAGTGGATGTGTGCTGAAAAATACTTTTGGCTTTTCATGTGTTCATTTATTTTGAATGATAACTGAGGAAATCATAACAAATTCCATTTTTCTGGTGCATAACATGTATGTGCAGACTGTACAAATAAAAAACCTCTAATTGTAAAAATAACTACTGTGTGAGGCTATTGTTTGCAAGGACTGGTTGAAGGGTCATGCATATACAAATAACCCACTGGTGGTAAGAGCTGCTCTGGCATGATTGTCTGACTCTTAACACTCGGAATTTGGATAAGCCTAACTAAAAACAATTGACTAAACTCAGATCTGTGACTAGGGTGAACGTTTGCATTGTTCAGCATTCCATCCATCATCTGTTCTTTTTGCTTACGCCTAACTCTGTTCTGTTACCTGTAGAGGGTATGATAATTTATGATATCTTACATGCCAAAGCACCATTCATAGCCATAGTCTAAAGAAATATGATCACATCACGCCTATCATGATAGTACTCAACTAGCCATCCCTCATAATCAACATAAACAGTTGCTACTTTTACAAATACCTCATCACCAGCACCCCCACATATCTGGGCGTAAAGCTCAATTTCTGGTGACTCTTGGCACACCCGCACCTAGGAAACCACAAGTCTGGAGACAATGAAGCTTAAAAAACGAAAAAAACAAGGCAACATGCCCTTTCAAACTAGGAACCCAGATTTTGCAACAACACCCCTGTATCCATCAGAACTCTTATTCCAGCACCAATTTAGGAAAGAATTGAAGATGCACTTTGTTAAAGAAACTACATCACAATGCAGAAACAGTCCAACTTTCTCTCATAATATTTGCTGACTGTATCCTTTGCCCTTCCCCCTGTATAAAGCTCCACTGCCTTTTGCTGGTTTTGTGCTATACAACTATGACATACATAACGAAAAACAAGAACACAAACCTCGCAGGCAAGAACAGCCACACAGATTTTGCAGGTTGAAATAATAGTGCTGTTTTTCAAGTTACGGATATCTTACAGTTTCAGGTAGCAGTCGGGTTACACTAACCTTACACGTCAATGTTTCAGACAGTGTTACTGATTAGCACACCAACATCTGCTTAAATAACCTATTTAGAGAAACGCAATCATTTTGCCCCCAAAATTCAGCTTGTTAAATTACCCACAAAAAAAATCTACATTTCACAAAGAGAATCTACAAAAGAGCTCTGTGAGCAGCAGGTACCCAGTCAAACGTCCATAGCCCCATGACATCCCTAACTGTGAGATTTGTAACTCAATTGATCAATTAAGCTATGCACTGGTTAGCACAGCATTCTGGGTTTTCCATCAGGGATTACCACAACATATTAATGGCACGCAGAGTGGCTTGGATAGGCCCCTCAAGGAAAAACTTTGAAGGAGACTGTATTATTATCTCAGTACGACACTCAGATTTAGCAGGGGAAATCCTCCTTGGAGCATCTAAACATTTTTCCCCTGGCACATGTATCAAAATACTACAGCTGGGCTTTTTCTATAGATCCCTGTTCAATAACCTGAATAAGGAACTCGGCAGTGGGGAGGGCTTAATAAAGGAGGTACGGGGAGGCCGCTGCCATTCAGTAATCCCTTTGCACCCATAACTGACTTAAACGAGCTGGACTGACTTCAGGAGGCAGAGGCTAGACCTATTGAGTTGCCTCACCATTCATGTCTCCTGTGCCAGGGATCAGAGGTATCTAGCGCCACTCCAGTATTAAGCCTAAATGTGATTCTATCTGCCACCCTTTCCCTTCTGCCCTCCTTGTCCAACCCTGATGCTCAGATGAGACATCACATGTCCACCCCTTCCCCGGCCCCCACCGGTGGCGCTTACCACAATCCCGGTAGCGAATTTAGCTCAATCTCCTGGAATGTGGCAGGCCTGTTTCTCCATGTTATCCGAAGATAGATGGTTATAATTTATCAGATCACATACAACCATAAGCCTACAAAAACTTGGGAGGCAGAGAACAACTTTTTTATGGAAGGGTACAAGACTATTTTCTCCCAAGCGGAAGGCACCATTATAGGAAGAGCTAGCGGAGGGCATATCATGTTTGTTGATTTAGAACTATGCAAGGAGTTACATATTTTTAAGTGGGATGCACAGGTGTTTCAGGGCATAAAATTGTGCATGGGGAGAACTCCCCCGATTGCTATAATTAATTTTTATAATTCTAAGAGGGGGAAAGTTCGGCTGTTCAACTTGCACGCCTTAAGCTTTGGGAACACCTATAATATTAGCAGGGGATTTTAACTGCCATCTGTGTCCATCTTTTACAAAGAATCTATCCAAGGCCCAGCCTTGAGTGCTCTAGAGGAGTTGCATATGGAGCACTCCTTGGAAGGTGAGGAGACAAATAGGTTTTTATCCAACTATAATCTGATACACATCTTAGACCACTGGCACACCGGGTCTATCTCACATCTGCCCCGTCCTATAAGGAAGGGGTTCTGCCACTATTATAAATTTTATCTTTGTGACAGCCTCCCTGGGAGAAGCACCGGGGCCTTTTCATATTGAACATAATCCATTCAGTGATCACAACCGATCAATACTTTTACTCATTGGGTTGGGCAACAAGCCAAAAGGTAGTCAAAAGTCACAGGCACTCTTAATCCCAACGGATCAGGGTAGGCGCGTACGTTGGGCAAGTATTGATATAAATGCCTTTAATTATAGCCTTTTCTCCTCCTGCCAGCGTGAGATTGGTGCATGGCTAGACTTCCATACACTGAGTGAGGATATATTAAGCTCATTCTCCTCCATTGCCCATGTGGTTTCAGGACTTTTAACCACCCAGGCAGTGGGGCAGGGACTGTTTTCCCTCTCCTGGTTAATCACAAGTGTTCACAGGGATTGAGGAGACGTTAAAAAGAACAAGTTACTTACCTTTGGTAATGATGTATCTGGTAGAGACACAGTCTAGCTGCAGATTCCTCAACTTAGAATATTTTCCAGGTGCCAGTCTGGATCCAGAGATTTTTCAGCGGTACCTCTGCGCGCCGGGGGACGGCGTCGCATGCCTCCGCTCTGATGTCGTCCACGGATGTGACGTCAGTGGAGCCATACAAGTCTCTCCCCGCGCGCTGATGTCCGTTTTCTACTGAGAAACGTATCCACGCCAGAACGTGGAGCCAACAATAAAACAGAATGTGTGGTAACAGTGTGCCAAAAAAGGGTTAAACATCGTTTAAGATGACAATGATAATAAAGAATAAAAATGAAGAGAAACATCACTCTGCATTGTAGAGAAAAACACTACATAACATAAGTGACTGAAGGGTGAGGGCAGAGTACTTGCCTCGTAGAGACAGTCACACAGAAACAAAGAGCAACACCCTCCAATAAAGCAAACAGCAAATGAACGTTACGGGAAATGACAAGCAGTGTACCACCACATGAATGTCACAGGAGTCAATAACAAGACATTAGCAACATGAAGTTACAGCAAGTGACAACATTTCTGCAACAACAGACAACCACACACACTAAATATGAGCAATGGACTGTATCAGAGTCAAATAGACCCCAAACTAATGGATGAAGGGGGAGGAGGGAAGGGAGAAGAACATGACCAACCTCCACACTGGAAAAGAAACCAGGGTGCCAAAGAGTGCATGCATATACGAGCTTGCCACCCATTTACGAGAATGCGTGGATAAGCAACAGGTAAAACAGAAGACATCCTGACCTGCTGTAGGATATGAAGTAGAGAAATACGCATGAAGGCAGATATTATTGGCAGAAAAGACCAGAAGGTAAGACCCCAACCTGAAAAAGCCCTCGCAGAGCGAGAGGTTGGGTGGGCATTAAGGAATCTGCAGCTAGACTGTCTCTTTACCAGATGCATTGTTACCGAAGGTAAGTAACTTGTTCGTCTGATAGAGACATCCAGACGCAGATTCCTTAACTTAGAATAGATACCAAAGCTATACCTCATTGTAGGAGGATCTGCGACTCAACCCCACCAGGTTCTAAAAGAGAACTAATCTGTCAAGAAGATGGCCCAAAACAGGAGGGGACAGCAATTGTAAACGTGGCTGACACCAGGCCCTTAAGCTCTATAACAGGAGCAGCAACAAAAAAAGGCAATAGCACCACAGTCCAGCAGAGGACAGTTCAAGACCTTCACCTCCCAGGAAGGGATGAGGGAAAATTATAGAAACCAAAATGGCCAGTGCCCAATGGAAGAAATCCACAAGTTTCTGCAAAAAGAATAAGAAGCAGAACTAGCACAGGATCCATGGCCCTGCAAAAAAGAATGTCACAGAGAAAGAACAAAACAGTACGATAGAGTCAGATCGTACAAAATGAGCATGCACAACAGTGGATGCCCAGATGGACATGTATAGAGACAGAGGTCATCGATGCTGAGACATACAAAACCATAACCACAAGGAGATACGTGTATGTGGACAATATGGCTACACATAGGCACACCGTATGAACCATGTAGCCACACCACACCCACATGCAAAAGACCATAAAACGTAGCATTGACAGCACAGATGCGTCGGCAAAAAGACACAACGTATCACCAGGTAGTCATACTGACCGACCGTAAACAGAAGCACAGTGGTAAAAGGATACCGACAGAGGCCAGACACACACACACAAGGCTCGCTCTCATCTGAAGAGAGAAAAAAAAAAAGAAAGACTGAATCGGGGGCTAAGAAACCCAAGATTCTGCAACGAGGGAAAACATAGAATGTGTGCACTCTCGCAGTGCGTATCACCATTATATAAATATCTATACACATATATAATTATTCCCCCCTTTTTTTTTTTCTTGAAACAGGGAAAGGCAATGAATACTCAAAATGCATGCCCCAGAGGAGTACAGCAGCCCCACAATAGGTACCAACAGCACTGGAGGGAACCATAATAGGACATAACATATGTCAAACATAGGAAATCCGATACACATGTATGTAGAAGCAGATACCTACACACACACACACATATATATATAAATATATATATACACACACACATATATACATACACACACATACATCTAACCTTTTACTGATGTATGAAGGACAAAGAGCAGCTAAGTAGCTAAGAGCAGAGCAACCTGAACCCCTGCTTGGGAAGTGCATATGAAAAGTGAGGCCCAAGACAATGGGCACCAACGCCGCGTCTGTCACAGAACCAACTGCCGACTAGGAGGAACCCAGACAGGTCGGAGACCTGAGGGAAGACCAAGGACAGAAGCACTTCCTAGCACCAAAGAGTAAAGAGAAGACAATACCACCAGAATCAAACACAGCCAACACTGTGGCGCAAGTTGAACCAGCAGGTACCCGGTGCCTGTAAACATGCCCACTGTGTGGTAACATACGATACCAGAACTGGATAAGGAAAAGAAACTGTCTCTGAAGTGGAACAGAACAACATGCTCACAAGAGACAGACACTGGCTTACGGCAAACACTGCCAACTTATGCAAAATGGCAGAAATACAGCGAAACGCTGGAAAAGACAGCCAATGCAAGAAAAGGGGTATACGTGAACACACTGGGGCGAGCCAAACGTGGCGCAAACACAACAATATTCTGGAGGGGTCTGCATCCTCAAAGGCAGCAGGGAACTACGGACCAATCGTAAAGTACGAACATGTAAACCCCGAAGAGAGCTATGCAACCCTTGTGGGCTTGTCTAGTGGAGAAGTCCTACAACAGCAGGTGGAGCGCGAAGAAGTGAAAAACATTTCATACTAAGTCTATAGCATGAACTATAGTAAAACTCCCCAGAGAAGAGATAGATAACAATCCTAAGAGGACCTCGTCAGATCCTCAGTAAGGACTTGCACCACCCAGGAAGAACATTTCCTGGAGCATCATACTCGCACCACCCAGGAAGACATTTCCCATGGTAAGTTAGAATGGCTTTACAATAATCAACGAAAACCCCACATAGGGTATGGTACATACCTATAAATTGCAAGGGAACGCCTCTTGAGACTAGCTCCTATACAGAGGAAGTGAAAATAATTTCAGAAACAGCTGCGTAGCTGTGCAGTCCATCTGAGGAGTCCGAGGAGGGCCTATGGGAAGATGTGAATGTGCTGTCTTCTTAAGTGTGCTGCCACTACTGCTAGCCACTTGGTGAATACTCTTGGTGCTGTTGTGACTCCGAATGGGAGTACTTTGAATTGATAGTGCTGACCGTCTATTACAAATCCAAGATACTTCCTGTGAGCACTGTGAATGGGAATGTGGAAGTAGGCGTCCTTGAGATCTAGAGTAGCAAGGAAGTCTTTTTGTGAAAGAGGAAGGACCTGTTGGAGTGCGACCATGTGAAAATGGTCTGACTGTATGTATATGTTTAGGGGTCTGAGGTCTAGAATAGGCCTTAGAGAACCGTCCTTCTTTGGGAAAAGAAAGTAGAGGGAGTAAACTCCCTTGTTTTGTTGGTGCAGAGGAACTGGTTTTTTTGCACTTTTTTCTAGTAGGGATATTACCTCTTGCTTTAGCAGTAATAGATGCTCTTGTGACATTGGACGCTGTCTGGGTGGTATGTTTGTGGGGGGGGGGGTAGATGTTAGTTCGAGACAGTAACCAGAATAATTTGTCGCACCCACCTGTCTGATGTGATGTTGGTCCAGACAGGAAGAAATTGTTGTAGTCTTCCCCCCACTGGAGTGGAATGGTGAGGGGGAAGTGGAGTAAAGTCATTGGGTAGGGGTGGTGGCAGTGCGGGAGTTATTAGTTTTGCTTCTGCCTTAGTTATTGTTACCAAACAACAACAAGAGAGAAAGGGTTTGAGTAGACACTCCTATACCCCGTAACTCGTATCTTTTAAACAACTAAGGAGTGACTTTAGAATAGATTAATGTGACCGAGCCAAATATTGACTACATAGAAATCATAACACCCCCATCAACCAACAGTGCCCTTTTTGTGAAAAAAAGGAAATTCTTATATAAAAGGACCCTCACTCGCCACTAGTTGGTGACATGCTTCATCATTGGGTCCCCGCTGGGGTGGCCGAATGCCTCCCCAGCGTGCTACAATGCCTGAGTTACAGCGGAGCTGGATGTGTTGAGTGCAACAGTGCTCTAAGTGAGTTGTGATTTTAACTGTGAGTGCAAGTTAAAAAATACTCGGTTAGACCCAAAAAAACTTTAATGTGGGTCAACCCGTATTATTAAAAACAGTGAAAGCGGACCAGCAAGGTTCTAATTTAGGAAAACCTGTGTCCTAATAATTAACGGTCAACATGTTTCTGCTGTTCTGTATGCGTATTCGCTCAGCATTCGTCAGGACCTAAAAAGTGATTACTAAGGCCACCGGTGGTATGTGCTCGCTAAGGCACACCCTCCCGTGAGGCTCTAAATGTGAAAAAGTTTGAACAATTTTATTTTGAACTCACGGTTTTCATCCGTGGTGGCTCACTGAAATCACAGGAGCGAAAAAACGTAACGACAGGGAGCGAAAAAACCCATGGGAATTGACGGCGCGGGAAACCTTCACGCGATGTCAGTTTCAGATCACCGCGACTCCCCGCCTGGCACCTACACTCTTGGCTGCCGTCAGCCCGGAAGTTATTGTTACCCCTGTAACCCCCTCTTTGGTAGCCTCTAGCGAAGGTGGATTGGCTAGGTGTCTTATAAGAAGTGGAGGGGCTATAGGAAGAGAAGCCTCTTGTGTTGCCTCTGTTGAATGAGTGACAAAAGGAGCACCTGGGAGCTTGCGACTGCAAGGCTCCAATAGATTTAGCTGTGTCTGTATCCTTTTTCATCTTTTCCAGGGATACTTTGAAATTAGGGCCACATAGGTGTTGCTTATCAAATGGTTGATTGAGGATGGAATTTTGGACTTCAAGTTTGAACCCTAAAATATGTAGCCAGGCATGCCTATGCAAAAGAACGCTGGTGTTAATTGCCCTTGAAGCAGTATCTGCGGCATCTAGGGCACAACGAATGGAGGTATTGGTGATAGTTTTACATTCCTGTATTAGGTCATTGGCCATATTTTATATTTGTCTGGGAGATGCTGCATTATGGATTCTAGCTCATCATAATGTGCCCTGTCATACCTTGCTAACAGCGCTTGTGTATGGACAATGCGCCATATGTTTGCTGCCTGGGACGCGGTTCGTTTACCAGAGGCGTCAAAGAGTTTAGACTATCTGGTGGGGGAGCCTCACCTGATGTTTGAGAATTGGCCCGTTTACGTGCATTGGAGACAACAAGGGAGTCTAGCGATGTGGGCACTCTAATATAGGCTGGATCTGTAGGGGCAGTTTTGTATTTTTTCTCAATTCGGGGGTTGAGGACTCAAGCCCTGACTGGATCTTTAAATACCTCTTGTGCATGCTTAATGACCCCCTTAAGCATTGGCAGAATTGAAGTGGACCCCTGTGTGGTGTCCATTAAGAAATTTTCCTCCACAGTGTCTGTGTGTAGGTCAATCCCATGGTATTGGGCAGCCCTATGGACCAGTAGGTTAAAACCTATAGTGTCCTATGGGGAAGGGGGGGTGGGGGAGGGGAGGCCTGGAGGGATATACATCATCGTGAGGAACGTTAGGGACATCAGGGGTGTTATAATCATCCCATGGGTTAGGTGACTGAGGGGGACTATTGTACTCTGATGGCTCATCCGTACCCCCCTGTATTATCAGAATCTGAATCCACAACATGATCTGGAATAGGGGATGGTGTAGATGAATGATGTGGTGGTGGAGGAGGAGGTGGAGGAGGAGGAGTAGGGGGAGGAGGTGGAGAAGGGATCATTAATGGAGAGGTTGCAATGTGTCTCTTTTTAGGAGGAGGAGCCGGTGCCGACGCATCCAGTGGCCTCTTTTTGGAACTAAGAGCCAACTGTCCAATCTCAGGATCCTTTACAAGTAGGATCTGGTGTAAAAAGCTCTTCTGTAGAAGGCAGATCCCTCGGTGTCGAAGTTCTCGGTTCCGGAGGTTTTTTCGGGACCGACTCGATAGTTGTTCTAGGGTCTTTTGGCTTAGAACTGTGGCCTTCTGCAGTGTCCTTAACCGGCGGAACGTGGTGTTTTTTCGGTTCAGAGGCCTTTTTCGGCTCCAAATCATGGGAGTTGGGGCCTTTAGGTGGCATTTTTTTGCTGGGCTCTGAGTGTCGGTTGTGTGTCTGCACCAGGAGTAGGCCGACTCAAGCCAGAGTCGCCTGGAGGCTTGGTAGGCATCTTTGCCGAGCCCGAAAGCGGGACATGGGAAGCAGTTTCTCGGTGTGCACCCGGGCCCGAAGGCGAGGGTGTGACGAAGCCTTTTGGGAGGGTGTCGAGGAAGGGTCGGGACCGGCGTGTGTACTTCTGACCCGCTGAGCTGGAGTGATGTCCTCGATGTCTGAGTCATCGGCATCGGAGTAGCTGGCGCTTTCTTTGGCCCGCTGCTGTTCTGGTACGTTGACGTCCTCTTCAAAGATGTCGTCTGGGATCGAAGCTGACGATGGTCCTTCGAGCTTGTCAGTCCCGAAGTGTCTTCTTGGAGCGGAAGGAGGCACATGCTGAACAGTCCCTGGCCTAGTGCTCCGGTGAGAGGCAAAGGTTGCACAACTCATGGAGATCGGATTGGGGAAACTTCGACCCACATCGAGGACACTTCTTTAATGGCGTCCTTTCCATGAGCCAGAAGATAAGGCCTAGGTAGGCCCGAAGGCCTTCGTCGACGACCGGAATCGAAGACTTCGAAATTATAGAGATCGCGTGGAGATGGGAAGCGCATTCGAGACAATACCGTCGGAAACAGGTGGCGGATTGCGCGCCAAACTAAATCTCGGTTCCAAACCGGAGCGTAGGAAACACATCCGAGCCCGATGGCGGAAAAAAACAATCTGAGGATGGAGGCCATGCCCATGCGCAATGTGATCCAAAGGAGGAGATACCTATCTCGTGACTTCCAAAGAACTTTTCAGGACAAAAACAAGTGCAAACATCCGGGCCCAACACTAGATGGTGATCTATGCAACAGTGTGTAATCTGCAGCTCATATGCCTCGAACACACTTCTTCGAAGAAAAACAACTTGCAAACATCTGGACCCAACACTAGATGGCTGGAGTATGCAAAGCATGTGATCTACAGCTCACATGCCTCGCACTGGGGGTTTCCACGTCGTCCTCCATCGCTAAAGTGGCAGGTATATGTGTGGGTCAACCGTGGTTGTCCCCAATGCCCCTCTCAGTATGGGTATGCTTCTTAGCTGCCGGCTTGGTGAGCAGATCCTTCATATTAGAGTCTTTCTTTTGACCTTTGTAGGCAGCCATGATGTTGATATTCTGTCAACAGCCCCACTGCTAGCGCAAGGTCCAACAAGCAGGGGCCACAGGTCAAGCTCCTGCACGTCAGACGGCGGAGACTGGAGGAGTGCTTAGTCTAGTGGATAGTGGTTGCAGCCGCCCACAGGAGAAACAAGTCGAACCTCACACCGAAGCTCAAGACCAGCAAAAGGGATGAATCGGAAAGGACACTGGCGGGGTAGAGTCAGTCCAAGAGAGGGGATCAACAGGCCCCCAGCATGGAGGCGTAAACAGGCGTCCGAGCCGTGGCATCAGGGCCCTGCCACCTTTGCTATAAAGCTGTGCAATCATGCGTTTAGCGGAGCCGTAGAAAGAAAGATGCTCGAGGGCAAGGGGGGAAAACCTCACTACAGCGCTATCGGGTGGGTTTCTGCACCAGTGTCTCTCCGCAGGAGGCTGGCAGAGTACAGAATCAAGCTCAAGCCAGATTTATCAGTCCCCAGTCGGAGTGCAGCAACATCACAGGGAGACCACACCCACTCCTCGGCATCCGGGGAAATGGGATGAGGAGTTTACTTGGCTTCCTGCGTGCCCAACACTCATCCGACTTCCCGGGAAGCACTTCGCACAGCCGCAGGCAATCCGCTACGGCCAGTGCGCGGGCGGGCTCACCATCTTGGGAGCTGTGAAGCAGCCTCGAACCCTGCCCAGCCTCAGCACAGCACACTCAGTGGTGGCTCGTCATTTATGGCGGAGGAGCATCGCCCCATTCCTTTCAAGCAGTAGAAAGGAAATATAAAATGATAACCAAGTTATTATCATTTTATGTTTCCTTGGCGGGCGGGGCTGCTTTGCTCTGCTCACGAAGCGGGGCAGGAGTGATTGGCAAATTCCTAAGTGCGCAATGACTGTTTGGACGGCCCTAGTCATGCACCTTTTCCCCATTTTCCAAGTAGGCTGAATTACAGCCTGTGTGGAGAACAAGCCCAGGCCACCATTACCTGGTTGAGCATCGAACCAGGACGCTCAAAACCAAACCCAATGCTGCAATGCAGCGTTGATTGGTAAGGGAGCCTGGCTGTTCCTGTCTTCCTGTTTCATGAGGTGATTAGGAGCAGAGACACAGGACCATATGCCAAGGCAAATTTGTAATTTATTCCCTTTAATCCTCACGTTCCCCCACTCCAGCCACCCGGGAGTCATGCAGGCTGCCACTGCACTCAGTCCTTGCAGCAGTGAGCCTGTCAGCCCTCTAGGCCGTTCAAAACCGAAGGCCCCTACCATGGGCGATGAAATAGCTGGTGTGCAGACTGAGCCGCGATTTTGCGGGCCGGCAGAAGAGCCTTGGGAGAACACACAGACTCTGTCGCCATCATGACCATGCCCTCCAACTATGTAATTTATATTGACTCTCGTCTGCATTTAAAATGGATTTTTTTAAAGAAAAACAAAAAATGATTAAATTAATGCATTTTTATTCTATTTTTTTAAAAGACTTTCTATGGAAAATGTCACTTACTCTCAAACTATACGTAGCAAGTAGAGCTCTAGGTTCATATGCTATGTGCACTACTGCTAGTGTTGGGCCTGGATGGATATTTGCTTGTTTTTCTTTGCAGAAGTCTTGAATTAGAAGACCTCTTGTGACTCCTACCTTTCACCACAAAACACCAGCACAACAGCTTTACCTCAAATTGTTTTCCTGTCCAGTAAGCGAGTAATGTAAGTGAAGTGTAGTATCGAAAACAAGTGTGCTGTTTATTGCGGAAAAGTAAGCAGATAGAAAAATAAAGACATCTGCGATTGTTGCTGGTTTCCTTGGAGGAAAATGGGCGCATGCAAGTCTACAGTACCAAACCCGCCATCATAAGACATGGTGATACTTTTGCACCTCCATCCGGAATCTGGCGATACAGAGCCAAGTATGCTGGCATAGCAGAATGCTCGTATTGATGCCCTGGGCCGAGGTCTCCGCAGCGTCAATAGGACACTGGATGATTAGCATTGCTATGAATCTTGCCCTCTACTACCAAACTGTTGCCTTTAGCTGTGGGCCTCTGGAAAGTGCTCAATAAGCTCATCTAGTCCCTTCTAAAGATGCGTTTTGTAGAATGAGAGGAGGCCCATGTAGCTGGCAATGCACAACTGGCCAGAGACCCATACCGCTATGCGTCTGCCAGCAGCATCAACACGTTTGCTCTTATTCTCGGTTGGATGTGTGTCCTCTGTTTCTTACACTGGTCTGTTTGTGTGTAAAACGCACAAGCAGGTTGTTGGGGAAGCTTTAAAACTGCTCTATCTTGGGGAAGACAATATTGCCTTTACTGGCTCTTTAAAGTTGACAATAGCTGCCCTTAATACGCACTGCAGCACAGGCAAGTATTGCACCATCCTCTCTATTCTGGAAAGCATTTCCACAAGAAAATCCTCCTCGTTCTGTACCACATGCTTTTTAATACTGTGGTGCTGGTCGAGTCCTTTTATTTCTGCATGGTAAGTGTGAACGTGTATGGATGGAGATGGTGGAGACTACCTATGGACCGGCGGCAATGGTGGTGGACTCTTTGCCCTTCTCTAACCCTTGGGGGGGGTTGTAGGTACCTCAAAGGACACGTTTTTCTCAAACCTTAACCATAGGCACTCGTAAGGGGGAGTAGTGGAGGTGCTTGGTGAGGATCATTACTGTTGCTGACTTATTGAAGACCTTTTTCTGATTGAAGTAGCGGATCTCAGGCAGTTACATAATGTTGGATGCCTCTGTAGTGCCTTACCTCGGGAATCAAGTGAGTCTCTATGTGGTCCAGGACTGTGCGATCCGTGTCGAGGAGGCCTTGACCGTTGGCACAGCTAGACACCATGGATGGTGACTTGCTCCATGTTGAGGGATGGCGTTCAAGACTGAGATGACACCAATGTCAATACCAGGCACAAGGGTATGTACTGCATGAGGTCTGATGCAGGGCTCAATCCTAGACTCTTGCAGAAGCATGGCATTGCTTTGGTCGAGGGACACTTAGGGCAAGAGACCAACCGGCCATGAGGTCTGATGCAGGGCTCAATCCTAGACTCTTGCAGAAGCATGGCATTGCTTTGGTCGAGGGACACTTAGGGCAAGAGAGCAACCGGCCCTTTCAAGTTTCAGACAATAGTGGGGCCCTGGTAGTCTTATTGGTTTTTGGACCCAAGGGCTTAGGAGTCCGACTTTGGCAGAAAAAAATGATCTAAGGTGGAGCATTGTACTGTAAATTAGGAGAAGTCTTTCAACAGGTCTTGTGATTCGAGACGTCTTATAAGAAAAACAAGTTAGAAACATACGGACCCAACACTAGATGGCAGAAGAATGTACAGCAAATGCATCTATGGCCACATGTGCTACTAAAATATTAATTTGTAAAATGTGTTCCAGAATCACACATGTGATGAAACAATTTAGTCCTTATGACTACGAATGCACATACCCCTGAAGTAGATGTATAGTAGCCACAGGTAACTTTTTCTTTTGATTGATACATTGTTCCAAACATACCTCACGTTGTGTATAACCCTTTAAAGCAGTAACTCCGTGGGAGTCAGAACTCAGTAATGTTGTTATCCAAGAAAAGTATACAACACACCTAGGGAAAAGTACCCATCACAGCACATGTAAAGCGTGAGGAAGTAGTCCCAAACCTACCATGTAACTGCCTTTCAGATGTTGGCAACTGGCTTGCTTTTTGAAAAAGCCAAAGAAACAGCCATGGCTCTGGTGAAATGCATACTGGGGGAGGATGCTTTATTTGACAGTGCATAGCAAATCTTGATGAAGCAGATGACCCAATGTGAAATGGTACATTTGATCACTGCCTTGCCCCTTTTTTCTAAGTCAACGAAACTCTGGTTATGAGCTCTGTCCTGTTGAGGAATACACAGCACACCTAGGATCCAGTCTATGCAGACGTTCGTACTCATTGTTTGGATGTGGAGCGAAGAAAGGTGCAAGATTAATAATCTGGTCCTAATGGAATGCAGAAAGCACTTTGGATAAACAGCAAAGCAAATTGTGAAGGAAGAATGAAACGAATGATAGGGCAGTTTGAATAGACATGCGAGCAAGAAAATTAAAAAAAAGTTAAATAGCAACAAGAAAGAGTGGGAGGGAACCAGTAGAGTGAATCTTACATGGGAAAAACGTGCCACTAGTGGCAATCTAAAAAGGAAAGGTTGATAAGGTAAACACATGAATTCAAACTGGGGTGCTAGATAACCTTTAACTGTAGTCATTGCCAGTCCATAATGAGCCAAGACCATCTCAAATCATGATTGAGTCAATGGACAACACACGTCAAAAATAGTTGATGCTTTCCGACTCACACCAATGAACAAACTTGATGCATATTCATACACAGGTGCATCTAGTAGCAAGTTGCTAAAATAACATCTGTGTCGTGACAGGAAGGCGAAAGACAAACTGGTACTCCTATATCTCCATATGTGAAACAACAGCAATAGGGGCGAACAACCAGCCCATCGTGCTACAAAAGCATGCCCGTTCACTTCAGGAGAAAAAGGTGTGGCCAAACGCTGGGTGCCAACAGAGCAGAGTATTAGATCCTTATTGCCTTGTCTGGGTGATCAGAATCAGTTGTGCTTATTCCTCCTGCCCCTTCCGCAATACTTTTGACAGAAGCAGATCTGTATTTAGCATGCCCCGAGATCAGTTAAACCTGAAGTCATCCTCCAGGAAACTACTGAAAAGGAGGTATATGGCACAAAACCCAGAACTATTCTTTATCTGGGCCATGGCAAAGAGATCCGTGAATGGATAACTGATCTGGGTCACGTTCTAAATTCGGGGTGTAGCTCCCAGTCATCATGCAGCAGTGAAAGGTGACTGAGAGCATCTGCCTTAGGTTTGAGGGAGCTACTCTAGGTGAGCTGCAACTGGAAAGATTCCCCATAACTGTGCCCACTCCCATCCAGAACTGCTTTCCAGCATAAGGTCCTTGGCCCTATATATTATGCATGGTGGTGTGGCCCAACAGGATGTGTAGACTGTCTTGAGGTGGAAAGGAGAAAAGCCCAAGACAAAGATTGACTGCCTGCATATCAAGCATATTTCTATGCAGGCGCTGCTCTGACAGAGACCAAAGTTCTCCTGCACCATCAGATCACCCAGATGACCCTCTGAGCCCAGGCGGAGGCATCTGTAGCTGCCTGAGCCTGCCTGGGTGTGGAGGAATGAGCAACCCCTCTAAAGACTGGAGGAGTCCATCCACCAATACAAGCCAGATGCACAAACATGAAAATCTGCACCTGAGCCAAGAGACTTCCTTGTTGCCACTGCCTCGTTCCACTACAATGGATGGCTTTCATCTGTCATCTGGTATGAGCCACTAACAGGATACACAAGGCCAAGAGCCATAACAGGTGCAAGACCAGAGAAGTTCATGCTCTCCTTCCTCTGTGGCGACCTGGCTATACTCTGGTCTTGGTTTAGTTCTCTGTCTGAAGAGCCAGGATGCCCGTAGGGTGACAGTCTGCGCTATACAAAAGCTTAAATCAATCAATCAATCAACTTGGATCTGAGCTTAAGTCAGATGCATCAGAATCGTCACAGAATATTCATGATCCTCGGAGGATGAGGGAAGCCTGCATAAGGGTTAAGATGAGACTTGTGGACACTGAGTCTAAGCAATGTCTAGCTTAGACTAATCATGCAGATGTATGTTTTAAACAGAAGAGTAATCTCCCAGGCTACAGATATCTTAATATAGACTCAAGCTTCATGCAGGATAGCTACCCTCAGGAAAAAAACAGATCCTTAAAACTCAGGATTCAGAAAACTAAGTTAGCTCACAGTTGAGAAATACCTTATAAGTTAAGACATATTATGTTCAAGCTATCACTCAGGTTACAGATCTTGCACTCTGAGGCCAGATATGTTTAGGTCACAGAAGCATTACAGACTCGGGAATATGACTGCTAAAGTATCTATACTTCATGGTACACAGACAGTTACTAACCTGCGGTAACAATGTATTTGTAAGAGACATAGGTTAGTTATAGATTCCTTACCTTAGAATTACCCCCAGGTGTCAGACTGGATCCGGAGAATGTTTTCTTAGCAGTACCCCTGCGCATGGGTAGGTGGCTCGGTCGACTGCGTCTGTCGTCGGCGTCGTGGTCGCCAGGATGACATTGCAGGTCTACTTAGACGGCCGTCCCTGCGTGCTGACATCAGTTTTGACACGCCTTTCCACACCAAAAGCGCCGAGCCATTGAAGACACTGAACACTGGTGCGCCATAACTGAGCTGTAAGTGAGTCCCTATCTCTAGAAGTCAGTTTGCAGTGTGGGAGGATGGGTGGGGTGTTAAGGAATCTATAACTAACCTATGTCTCTTACACATACATCGTTACCGAAAGTAAGTAACTTATTCATCTGAAAGAGACCGTTAGTTATAGATTCCTTACCTTAGAATAGATACTCCAGCAATACCATCGCCGGAGGAGGGGTGGCAAATTAAGTTCACAGCAGAAAATGCTGGAGGACCAAATGGGCAAAATAGCCCAGGTTGCTGCCTGGCAGATGTTAAGGAGTGGGACTCCATGTGCCAATGCAGTAGAAGCTGCTGTGGCTCTAGTGGAATAAGCATGCAGCCCCACTAGAGGTTCCTTTTTCACTAAAGCGTAACAGATTTGAATACACAGGACAACCCATCGGGATATGGTGCCCTTTTGGACTGCCGGACCTTTCTTGGCACCCACATAGCCAAATAAGAGTTGATCGTCCACCCGGTAATCTTCTGTGCGATCAAGATAGGACAGCGCATGTTTTTGGGCCAGACGGTGGAGCCTCTCCTCCTCCTTGGAAGGGTGCGGAGGTGGAAAAAAGGTGGTCTCAGTGATTGTTTGTCCTATGTGAAATGGTATAACCACTTTAGGAAGGAACACGGGTCTCGTCCTGAGCAACATTTTGTCCGGATTAACAGAGAAGAAAGGGGGCTTAGAGGATAGAGTGAAACTCACTCACCCTGCGAGCAGAGGTGATGGCAACAAGGAAAGCAGTTTCAAAGTAAGAAGCCTGAGTGGACAGTTGTGAAGGAGTTCGAAAAGAACGCACATAAGATAAGTTAAAACAAGATTCAAGTCCCACTGGGGCATTATGAAAGGAGATGGAGGAAAGAGATGAAAAATGCCCTTAAAAGTCTACTTACAATAGGGGACTTGAATATAGACGGCTGATCTGGTAGCCGAAGGAAAGCAGAAATAGCTGCAAAATAGCCTTTTAGAGTGCCCAGAGAAGAGTCCTGCTAGGCCAAGGAAAGGATAAACAAGAGAACCTCAGAAAGAGGGGCAGAAAGGGGATCTACAGCCTTTGCTGTGCACCATGCCACAAACTTATTCCATCGACAGGCATATACCATTTTAGTGGAGGGATGCATGGCTGCCATGATGACTTTACAGACTTCAAAAGGAATGTCAAAAGCTGTCAACTGTCGCCGCTCACTCTCCACGCAAGGAGGTGGAGGGTAGACAGGTTCTCGTGGAGGACCGTCCCTTGTTGCTAAGACAGAAGATCTTCCGAAGGGTCATTCTGATCGGAGGATCAATGGCCATGCTCAGGAGACTCTTCGTGCCCAGTCCGGGGCCACAAGAAAGACTTGGGCCTGGTCGCGCTTGATTTTCTTCAGGACTCGGGGCAGATGTGGTACAGGCGGAAAGGCGTACAGGAGGTCGCAATTCCGCTAGCGACGATAAGCGCCGTCGAGCAAGTGCCACCTTGTAAACTCCAATGCGCAAAACTGCTGACATTGCACATTCTCTTTGGTGGTGAACAGATCTAACCAAGGCTCTCCACACCGCTGATAGAGACCTTGAACCACATCAGAGTGAAGATGCCATTCGTGGTCTACCAGACACCGACTGCTGAGTTTGTCAGTCTTGGCGTTCAGAGAACCTGCCAGGTGTTGAACCACCAGGGTCACGCCACTAGGTCCCAGCCATGTCCAAAGGCAAAGAGTCTCTTGACATAGGGTTCACAACCCCAACCCGCCCTGTTTGTTGCAGTACCACATGGCGGTGGGGCTGTCTGTGAATACAAGGAATGCTTTCAGTGCCAGGCGGATCGCCTGGAGTTCCAACAGATTGATATGGAGTCCAGACTCCGCCGGAGACCAGACTCCGCTGATCTCAGCCTCTCCCAGGTGGATGCACCACCCTAGGTGTGACGCATCGGTCACCACTTTTAGATCTGGTTGGAGAAGGGAGAGGGATCTGCCTCTGACTGAATCTTGGTTAGCTTACCACCACTGCAGTTGTTGTGCAGTTCCCTCCAAGATCTGGATGAAGTTGGAAAGATTCCCCTGATGCTGCGCCCACTGGAACTTCTGGTCCAACGGCAGAGCCCGCATATGCCACCTGGCATGATCCACCAGCAGGACGCAGGAGGCCATGAGGTCCAGCAGCCTCATTCTCACCGAAATCCAGGATAGAGGCTGAAACATTGTTATCATAGCCAAAATATCACGGACTCGCTGCTCTGGAGGATAGGTCCAAAACTACACTGTGTCCAGAACAGCTCCGATGAAAGGGAGCGTCTGAGAGGGAGTCAGTTCAAGTTCAGCATGTTTATAGTGAACCCCCAGCAAGTGTAGGCGGTCCGCCGTAGTATGGAAGTGGGTGGCAATAGCCTGGATTGAGCCCCCCTTCGACAGCCAGTCATCGAGATAGGGGAAGACTGGAACCCCTAATCTGCGCAGATGAGCTGCGACCACCGCCATCACTTTCATGAACACCCAAGGGGCATTGGTAAGGCTAAAGGGGAGCACGGTAAACTGAAAATGCTCATGACCTACTGTGAACCGCAGGTAGCGCCTGTTGGCTGGCAGGACAGGAATACGGCAATAGGCGTCCTGTAAGCCCAACACCACCATCTAGTCTCCAGGGTCGAGGGCTGATAGAACCAGAATCAACGTGAGCATTTTGAACTTACGCGGTTGAGGTCTCATATAGGACGTAGGCCTTTGTCTTTCTTGAGCACTTGAAATTAGCGGGAGTAGCAACCACAACCAACTTCTGGTGCAGTGACCATTTCGACCGGCAGAGTTTTCCACAACTAAGTGTGTTGGCCCCACCCCTATCACATGACAAATTGAGGGGAGCGGGAAGGTCGTGGACTAAGCATAAAGCACAGAACCATGAGTACATTTTAGGCGTCAGGCAGCATTTTTAATAGTGAAGGTGTGAATATTTGTTCACACGCCGTTAGCAGGGGGTCGCCCCGAGATTAGTGACAAGGCTACTTTGTTTAAACTACACAGAGCGCACTTAGTACCACCGCGATTAGGTGCAATAATGAGGAAAGAGCAGAAAGATGACGCTCTCACCTTTCAGCTGCCAGCGAGATGTCAACACTATTAATGGCAGCGAATAGCCGAATGTAAACGCCTACCACTGTATCCTAGTAGATATATGCCCCAGAGGCAGGCGTGGGAAACACTCTAAAACGAACAACACCACAAACTCCCAGGGGAAGCACGGAATAGAAGTGGGTTGACTTCATATCTCTCACAACATTTGGAGTGCAGTCCATAAGCCTAACAAGAGCGGTCAAGGGGTGGTTATACGCACTCCGACCGGTAATAAGAGGCTCACTTATGGGAGAGGCTCTCGACTCAAAACGGACATGCCCAACATCCCTCATTACTTAAACACTACAATGACGCAAGAAAGACATAGACAAGCAACGCCGCAATACTTACTAAGCAGCGACTTTGTTGCCCACGCACACCAGGGTAACTGGGTGCCGAATATTATCTCGCCACAAAAGGGGGTGGTGATGGACGGAGCTTCTGAACCATTCAAACACTCACACCCAGTCAAAAGATGTGGGTTTGATCCATCACCGTTCTTTAGCCCACCCTGCCACCCCAGTTCAGACATGGCTATATGCAAATCAGTCTGACCCTGTGCCTCATAGGAACAGTCCAGCCCGAACTGCCAAGCCATGCCTTCCCTGGACCGGAAACAAGCTTCCGAGGACCGGTTTCTGGCATTACAGCCGTCTTCAGCCCGGCTTGCTTGAATCCAGTGGCAAAGTGAGCAAGGGACTCACATCTGAGCATACCCTGCCACACTTATGACGGCCAAAAGCGGTACAAAAGGCTGATAGCCAGACACCGGTCCTTGGATGCTTGATTCCGGTCTGGGAAAGACATGGCTTGGTAGTTCGGACTGGACTGTTCCCATGAGGTACAAGGTCAGAGCTGAGTTGCATATAGCCAGTGTCTAACCCAGGGTGGTGTGGAGTGCAAAAAAACGATGGATTTAGGCCCAGATCCTTGTACTGGGGTGAATGTATGACATTATTCTACATTCTGTCCATCAACTGTGTTTTTTGCAATTTTCACCCCGAGTGGGCTGGGTATGCTCAGACGTGAGTCCCAGGCTCTCCACACCACTGGAGTCAAGCTATCCAGGCTGATGAAGGCTGATAGCCAGCAACCGGTCCTTGGATGCTTGATTCCGGTCTGGGAAAGACATGGCTTGGTAGTTCGGACTGGACTGTTCCCATGAGGCACAGGGTCAGAGCTGATTTGCATATAGCCAGGGTCTAACCCAGGGTGGTGTGGAGTGCAAAAAAACGATGGATTTAGGCCCAGATTCTTGTACTGGGGTGAATGTATGACATTGTTCTACATTCTGTCCATCAACTGTGTTTTTTGCAATTTTCACCCCGAGTGGGCTGGGTATGCTCAGACGTGAGTCCCAGGCTCTCCACACCACTGGAATCAAGCTATCCAGGCTGATGAAGGCTGATAGCCAGAAACCAGTCCTTGGATGCTTGATTCCGGTCTGGGAAAGACATGGCTTGGTAGTTCGGACTGGACTGTTCTCATGAGGCACAGGGTCAGAGCTGATTTGCATATAGCCAGGGTCTAACTCAGGGTGGTGTGGAGTGCAAAAAAACGATGGATATAGGCCCAGATCCTTGTACTGCGGTGAATGTATGACATTGTTCTACATTCTGTCCATCAACTGTGTTTTTTGCAATTTTCACCCCGAGTGGGCTGGGTATGCTCAGACGTGAGTCCCAGGCTCTCCACACCACTGGAGTCAAGCTATCCAGGCTGATGAAGGCTGATAGCCAGAAACCGGTCCTTGGATGCTTGATTCCGGTCTGGGAAAGACATGGCTTGGTAGTTCGGACTGGACTGTTCATACGAGGCACAGGGTGGTGTGGAGTGCAAAAAAACGATGGATTTAGGCCCAGATCCTTGTACTGGGGTGAATGTATGACATTGTTCTACATTCTGTCCATCAACTGTGTTTTTTGGATTACCTCGCCAGCAGTCAACTCCATATCCCTGTGTGAATGTAAGATTTCAAGGTGACGAATGCAGTAGAATGAACTAATACCCGAACTAGTAATGGCTTTTATATGTCTTTCATATCTCCCAATGTATATACACACACCAAGGGGCAAAACCACTTCTAGGTTTAGCCTTTCTCACAATAAAGACTGCATAAATAAACCGTGCATGAAATAAAGGACGCTGGGGATGTTCCACGTACTACATGAGTTGTGTTTTGGAAACATCCGATGTAACTAGCCAAGTAATGTTGGAGCCACCTGCCTCTATTTCTATTTATATATTTTTTCCTGTCTAGTCAATCACACATACGAGCAAAGCCTTATGCGTGACCCACCAGGTACTGTTGATGCCTGGGCACTCTACTGAATTGGGTGAGTCCATGCCAATGTATCTCTGCCGCACTATTGATCTTCCACAGGGGCAATTAAGTCACAATAGCTCACTGTGGGAACTCGCCACTTGTTTTAGCTTCACTGTTTTTAGATGTCCTCAAACGCAATTGCGTTCACTTCACATGAGTAAAGAACAAAAATCAGAGTCACCACAAAGACCGTGTCTATGTTTGTTGTGTACAGTATTAGCCTGAATGATACCAACATTTTTGTTTCCCATTACAGGTAGATCCAGGTTCAGAACGGATACATTAATTAGTAGACAATTACTGTGAGTAAATTCAATAGCACTATTTCTAGGTGTAGATAGTCTATCCTTTCCGTCCTGAAGAATCGCTAGTATAATTAACTTTAAGCGAGAAACATGTTGACCCACACTTTCTAACAAGGACACGTGAGACTGGCCACCCGCTGGCTCCCAGACCGGCAAGGACGCTGGGTCCCATGTCCCCGGCCATGCAGAGGCTGGGCAGTTGCGTGACCCTGTGGCTAGACTGGGCCTGACGTGGCTTGGCGCCCCTTCTATAGCCACTAAAGGGGCAAAAAGCAGACTGCAGTGGGCGGGAAGACACAGCCAGGCCCAATAATCTGGTCGTAGCCCGAGAATCCTTAAAACGCTCCAGCGCAAAGTCTGCTTTGTCACCAAAACGGTGACGGCCATCGAAAGGCAGCAAGGTAGCTTCGACAACCCCCGAAAAGCCAAACGTCCTCAACCAGGCATAGCAACTAAGGGCTACCGACGTAGCAATCGTTCTGCCTAGTGATTCGGTGTTAACAGTCCATATCGGATCGTGAATTTTACTGTGTGTGTGTCCCATCTGCTTCTGCCTGGGATAGATCGGCCCAGACCTTCTCCGGGCACTGAGGCAGCACCTGCGCGACTGTACCCCAGATGGTATGGGAGTATCGGCCCAAGAGACATGCGGTATTCAAGGACCGCAGTGCCAAGCTGGAGGAAGGGAACATGCGCTTCCCAAGATGATCCAGCTTCTTGGATTCCCTATCTGGGGGAGCAGAAGGGAACGCGCCCTTGGAAGAAGACGCTTGGACCACCAAGCTCTCGGGGGAAGGGTGTTGGGTGAATAAAACTGGGTCACTCGGGGCTGGGCAGTGGCAGCAGGCATCGTCCTTTCCACAGGAGACCCTGTACTGGGCTTGGACCAGGTGCCCAAAAGGATGTCAGTGAGGGCTTCGTTGAAGGGTAGAAGGGGTTCAGAGGAGGTTGCTGCAGGCTGAAGCACCACTGTAAGGAGGTTAGTCCTGACTGCCAACGAAGGGAGCTTTAGGCCGAAGGCCTCAGCTGCCCTTTGCTGCCACCACAGCATAGGATGCTCCCTCCTCCGTAGCAACGGTGGGGGGTGAGAAGCATGACAAGGTCTGGAGAAGTATCCAGACCACTAGCATCCCCCGGGTCCTCTCTCCAGTCTGGCTCTTCAAGCTGGTCTGCTAAAGGGTCCAGCGACCCCTCCCAGTCCACCATCATCATCTGAGTGAACGGGAACACCAGGGATTAACAGAGGACCAAAAGAACCCTCCGGCATCGGATCCGACGTCGGTCCGCCTCCACCTCAGGAGTGAGGATGGTGGCGAGGCCGACCGGGGGCACGGTCGTCGTCAGGGGCGTTGTCTTCAGGATCGGTGCCGGGAAAGGTTGAGTGAGATCCACCGGTGTAGATCTGGATCCAGGACCGGATCCACGGGGTCCTCCGGTGCCAAAGCCGCCGGCATCGAAGGCCCAGGATCACCGACTGGTCCCGCAGGGCCAAACGGCGCACCGGTGGAATCAGGCTGCCAAAGGATGTGATGGAGGTCTTTGTAAAATGTACTAAGCTGGGCAGGGGACGTTCCGGCTCGTGGAAATAGAGGGAGGTGCGGAGTCATACCTGAATCAGGCACCGTAGATGGCGCCTTGAAGCAACGATGCTCCAGAGTCAACTGACCGACGGGGAGAAGGCGAATAGTGCCGATGCTGCTGCTTCTTCGAATTACCCGAGGACCTTGAAGCCCTGGATTGCGAACAGGTGTGGTGGCTCCGCAAGTGGTCTCGAGACCTTCCTCCTGAACGATAAAGGACGCAGAGCCGACCGCCGGGCCTCCAATAGCTTTATGTACTGCTCCTGCAAAATCGTAGGATTCATGGCCTAGTAGTCAGAGCCCGACTTCGGGTTGGGATTGCGCTCCAGACACCAAAGAAACACAAGGCGTGGTTCCTTCACAGACATCAGCTTGTGACAGGTGCAGCAAGGCTTTTTTTTTATTTCAAAGTATTTTATTAAAATTTGTATACATACAGTTATCATTGCTTTACCATTACAGGGTAACTGCCCAAACTGGCTGTTGTTTTCAAGGATACAGGCAAGTGGTATATATGTTTGGCTGTCCCCCTTTCCACTGTCTTGCTATAAGAATAAGAGTGGATGAAAAGGGGAGAGAAAGAGAATAAAAGAGAATAAAAAGAGAGAAAGGAGGAGAAAGTATACAAGAAGATAATTTCAGTTGTGGGTCTGTTCTGGGCCTGTGGGGATGTGTTTTGTGGGAAGCACCCTTCTCCACCTGAGTTCACGGGGGTTCGTAGGGGTCCAGGTACTTGTCCAGTGAAGCCCATATTCCCCTGGTTGCTGGTCTTCAGGCGGTACTGTCTGCGCCTCTGAGGTACGTCACCCAGTTGAGCCAGCCTTTGAATGTCGCCTTAGCTGTATCCTTCCGTTTTGAAAGTACCGTTTTCACTGCCTCTGTCAGAAGAAGATCTAACAGGTCCCTGTCGTGCTGTGAATCTAGCTCTGCGGTCATGAACGCAGTGGCAAGGGTAGAGAACTCTAGTTTTAGTGTGCACCCCAGCGCTTTTTTATGAAAGTGAATATTTTCTCCCAGAACCCTTTAATTTTGGGGCAGTAGAAGATGAGGTGTGCTAGGCCTCCCTTTTCGTTGTTGCAGGTCCAGCACAGATTGTTTTCCCTGAGGCCCAGCGCCGCTAGGCGAGCTGGGGTCCAGTAAGTCTTGTGTAGTAGCCAGAATTTTGTCTGAGCTAGTACTGGGGAGATTTTGTTCCGTGAGGGGGGGACCCAGAGGAGATTCAGTTTGTGCTCGCTAAGTGTGGTGCCAAGTTATTATGCCCAGTACGCCGTTGGTTTATCATTAATTATGGTGGCGCTAGGACGTAGTAGCTTGTAAAGATGTGATACCTGATGGCCTATTCTGTTGAGTTTCGTCATGTATTGTATAATTGATGGATTGTGTTGTGCTAACTTTGCTTTTGTCAGGGCTGTACTGATTTTTAAGAAGTTGCATAGCACGATGTCTGGTAGTCTATGTTTCTCTTTTAGCGTGGTGAACATGACGGGGTTGCCCCCCCTCTTCTAGTTGGGCTTGGTGGGAGATTCCTATCATCCTCCATGTCTCTATGGATAGGGGTTTCCCCCTATATTTAATCTTGGTGTTTGCCCAGAAGGATTCCCATTTCGAATTATTTACACTGTACTCCATTTTCTTGTCTGTTTTGAGCAGGGTCATTTTTGTGTTTTTGAATATTGGGTTGGAGGCATGTGTGTGTTTATTGGCTGTTAGGAGTAACAGTGGATCTAGGTGGTTTAGGATGGCTCGCTCGATTAATAGCCATACCGGCGCGTTTCCCTGAAGGGGTGACAACCAGTAGGCTCCTTGTTTTGCTAGGAATGCAGTTTGGAAGGTTCTGTAGTCTAGGTTTAATCCGCCCAGTTTTTTGTCTAGTCTTAGTTTTTTAATGCTTATTCTTGCTTTTTTGCCCTGCTATAGAAATGTATTTATCGCCTTGTCCATCTTGTGGTGGAAGTCGTCAGTGAGTAGGAGTGGAAGCATGCTCAGCAGGTAGTTAATCATCGGGGTGATCATTATCTTGACTGTTTCTATTCTACCCCGCCATGTTATAAATTTGGGGGACCAGGACTCTAGAAGTGTCTTTGGCTTTCCTAATAGTAGTTTCTCATTTTGGTCTAGTGTGGATTTGAGGTTGTTGACGAAGTGTACCCCTAGGTATTTGATGAATCTCTAGGGCACTAGGCGTCGATAGACTCAAAAAGAAGTCGACAAAACGTCAAAAAAAAGTTAGCCAAAAAGTGGCCTGTGGTAGCTCTCTCCAGATCTGCGCAAAGCTGGCGCGAAAAAAAAAAACGGATGTCAGAGCGCAGGGGAGGCATCTAAGTAGACACCGCAACGTTATTCCGGCAATCACAACAATGGACGGGGAGTCGACCGACACCACCCACTGATGCGCAGGGGTACTGCTAAGAAAAAATGCTTCGGATCCACCTGGGACTGAATTCTAAGGTAAGGAATCTATTACTGTCTCTTTCAGATATTACAGTTTCAAATTCTTGGCAAAGTTAGCATTCAGGTTTGGACAGCACAAGTCTCAGAATTTAGACAACCTAGCTATCCCTAAAGTTACAGGAACATTCTATATGCAAGCCACTGACAGCAAAACTATCCTTCAGAATACAAAACTGGGAAAAAAGTTACCCTCTTAACAACAGATGTTCTAAATACCTTGGCCACGCCTCATTTGTTGAGCAACAATGAGGATGGTACACTTTTAAAGAAAGTAAAATGTGTTCAAATGCAAATGATCTGAAGGACATTTGTTGATTGGTACAGCATACATGTGATATATGAGAGAGCTTGGTCCAAAAATGGTTGCATATGGATTATATGAATAGAGTGGTGCCAGACGCAAATTTAAGGAAATACACTATATCCCCTAAGGGAATTAACTACAACTCTAATAACTGCTGAACTGAAGGTGCTGTCTGGGATCTAAGAAATAGGAAAACTTAATGATTAAAGGTCAATAGCATTAGAGTCTTTTATCCCTACATTTTATTCTGGTTAAGTATATTTCTCATCATCATGTATTAAACAAATAAAACTTACCACAGAAAGGCACACATGGTGGATTAATTGACCTCAGCTTAGCCAAATATTTCTTTTGGTGATCCTCACTCAGTTCATGAGCTTCTTCTAGAATTTTCCTCTGGCGGCCTGGTACTTGCTGAGAGAGAAACACTTACTTTACTTTAACCTACCCTCACAGTCACAAAATGTCTTATTTTTAAAGTTTAGGTTAATTTAAGAAATGAAAGTTAGTCACCTGTAATCCTACTTCTCTTCCAGGGGTATTCTCTTCCAAGTCATAAGCACTGAATAGTCCCACCCACATGCAAAATGGATGGAATACTCCTGTCTTAAGGTCAATGGAGATAAAACTGAGCTAATGGTCCTGGGAAACCCTTCTATCCTTAATTTTGTACTGGCTTTGTCAAACTGTCTTGGTCCTCCTCCGGCCCCTAATACTAAGACTCAAAGTTTAGGCGTTTGGCTGGATAAGTCCATCAAATTCGACCACCAAGCAGTGAAACTAGAAGCACTCTGCTATGGCATCCTTAGACTGCTTCGGAAAGTCCTACTTTTCCTTCCCATGACGGCAAGGAGAGTCATTGTCCAGGCGTTAATCTTTTCCCGCCTGGACTACAGAAACTCCCTCTATCTTGGGGTTTCGAAGTCAACGATAAGAAAACTGCAAGTTGACAGAATTGTGCAGCTTGGTTGCTGCTTAATATTCTCAAAACTCAGTCTTATAAACCGGCCTTGAAGATTCTACACTGGCTGCCAATTAATGAAAAAATAAAATTCAAATGTTTTTGTATCACTCACAAGACTCTCTGGTGGAAAGGACCCCCAATCAATTGCTCTCTCATCATCTTCTATCGTACCAGGAAATGCTTACGCTCGGCTAACTTATTTCTGGCCTAAGACAATAAGGACAAGATGTGGAGGCTGTTCAATCTCATAACACCGCTATATTGTGGAACACCCTTCCTCCACCTCTTCGCTCAGTGACCCACCATCTCTCCTTCCGGAAGTTTCTCAAAACCTGGTTGTTTAAAAACACGGCTCCATAACCATCTAGCCTGCAGTTCTGCCTGATGCTGGTAGCACTGGGATGCCTCGGGTAGCCATGCGCTTAATCAATACCGAATAATAATAATGATGCAGAATCCTGGAGCATTTTTAAAATGTATACTTATATGTATAACCAGAATTTGTACTATAGTATTTTATATATGTTTGCAGCATCAAAAAAGGCTACAAATGGGAGGATTTCATTGAATTTTCAAAGCCCATTGCATAGCCATGCGTCACTCTAAAAAGGCAACAGAAAATCTCACAAACTTTTTTAAAAGAAAAAAAAAGGAATATGAGGCATTGTTAGCATATAGGCTGCAATGCAAATCATAGAACAGAAAACTGTCACTGTCTAAGTCTCTGGTGTTAGGTTCCTGAGCAAGAGGGCCAACCTAACAACACAAATAGCGGATGCAGACGAAGACGGCCGCATGCTAATAACGAGCGTCCAGAGAGGAAGCGACAGAATTCACATGGTCAACATATACGGCCCCAACTCTGAAGACAAACAATTTTGGCAGGGGGTGGACAGCAAACTATCCGGCCTGCCCCAAGAAGACCTCCTGATCACAGCCGGGGACATGAACAAGACAATGGACCAGGCAACAGACAGGCACCCAAACAGACCGAGCCATAACTCCAACAACAACAACAACACCCTGAAAGACCTGTGCGTCAAACAGCATCTAGCAGACCCATGGAGGCTTCAACACCCGACAGCGCGCGAGTACACATTCTACTCACACCCACACAACTCCTACAGCAGGATTGACTATATACTGATGTCCAACACGCACACGCACCTCATAGAGGAAACGGAGATAGCCCCAATCACCATCTCGGACCACGCTCACATAACACTCACTCTAAGCGGCAAACACAACGAAAACCCAACGAGGAGATGGAGGCTTAACGACGACATTCTCCAGAACAAAGAGAACGTTAAAGAAATCGAAGCCACAATTAAAGAATACCTCGAGCACAACGACAATGGCGAAGTAGGGAAGGACACCATATGGGACGCCCTCAAAGCGACACTAAGGGGGAGACTGATAAACATCAAATCCAGGATGAACAGAAGCAGAAACAAGAAAATCTTTGAGCTCGAGGAGGAGATAACAGCATTGGAGAGAGGTCACTGCGCAAACATAACGGACAAGAACACGCTCACCCTGCTCACAAAAAAGAAATACGAACGGAACAAGATCTTAAGCGAGAGTGCGGGGTCCTGGCTGACGAAGTTCAAATCAGTCAACCTATGCGCAGCAAACAAAGCAGGGAAACAGCTGGCATCCTACTTAAAGGCAAAACAGAGGCAGCACACGATAGCAGCAATAACAGATCGAACGAACAAGTCTCAAACAACGAACAAAGGAATACTAGAAGTCTTCAGACAATTCTACCAAGAGCTGTACACTGAGGATCAGACCCTGAGCAAAGATGCAGGACTAGATCTGCTCAATAACACCAACCTGCCAAAACTCAAGGAGGAGGAGAGGGAGCCGCTCGAAGCCGACATAACGGAAGAAGAGATTGGAACAGCCATAAGCCAACTGAAACAGAACAAAGCGCCAGGACCAGATGGATACTCCGCAGCGTTCTACAAAACTTTCAGCGAACACATTAAAACGCTAATGGCACAAACGTACTCGACATGCATCCAGAACGGGAAGATGACGGAGTCCATGTGCGAGGCCAATATCACCATAATCCCCAAGGAGGGGAAAGACCCACAATATCCCCAGAACTACAGACCAATATCGCTAATAAATGTCGACTGCAAAATCTACGCGAAGGTCTTAGCCAATAGACTAAACAGAATTCTGCCAGACATCATCCACACCTCACAAGTGGGATACATTAAAAACAGACTATCGCAGGACAACACAAGGCTACTATGCCATCTAATCAACCACACAGCAAGTAGCAATGAACAGGCAGTCATGATAGCGCTGGATGCGGAGAAGGCCTTTGACAGAGTCTCGTGGCCCTTCTTGAGGAACTGCATGGGAAGTTTCGGACTGGGGGAAAAATACACGGCAATGGTCATGGCCCTCTACAACAAACCGAGAGCAAAAATAGTGGTAAACGGGAGTGCATCCGAAACGCTCACGCTGGGAAGAGGCACCAGACAAGGATGCCCCCTCTCCCCCGGCCTCTTCCTGCTCGCTCTAGAACCCCTGCTAGCCAGAATAAGGGACAACACAGATATAAGAGGCGTCAAGATCAAGAAGAAGACTGTCAAACTAGCGGCGTACGCAGACGACATCCTAATCACAACAGCAAACCCCCCCACGTCAATAAAAGCGCTAATGGCCACAATAGGAGAATACGCGGAAGCCTCAGGCTACAAACTCAACAAGGAGAAATCGGAGTGCAAGCCAATGAATGTCCACACCACAAGAGAGGTCCTAGGCGAATCCGGACTGGCATGGCAGACGAAACCACTAAAATATCTAGGACTCCACTTTGGAAGAGACCTCACATCAACGCTACAACATAACAAGGACCTCACACTGAAAAAAATAAAAGAAAACTGTCACTGTGCCTTTAAAAACCTCAGAGTACTCCCTGTATCCCATCATGCCTCACAGTGACAGTTAGATGAGGTAAATTTTATGGAAATAAGGAATCCTGGGTGAAGCAATTTTTAAGAGCAGCAAAAGTTCACAAAACTTAGAGAGTGATGATTGGTGTTTTTTTCCAGGATTTTGCAAATTCCTAGCAAGAGAGATATAGGACTGTAATATGCAAGATCCAACAGGTCCAGGTTAGGCTTTTTCAGTAGTGCCTTAACCATAGCATGTTTCAACAATTGGAACAGAGCCAGATAAGGAAATATTGGGCAATTTGAGCAGGGTTGGCTAGATTATCTCCATTTCTTTAGCCAAGATACGAGGCGGAGCGATATCCTTAGGAGAGCCCGATTTAATTGTGCGAAGATCTCTGAATGGCTTTCACATGTTAGAGCAGGGAATACACTCAGATTAAAAGGACAGGGGTTCAACCTATTCTCTGAGGGTCCCACAATACCTCCATGGGAAGTCTGTAGAAATGTCATACATTTTTTAAATTTTCATGTGGAAATAGTTTGTCAGGTCATAACATTGAACCAATGATATTTCTGTGGTTAGACTAGCAACAGTAGGCTCTAGAAGGTGTTTCACTACCCAGAACATTTCACGCGGGCACTGATTTTCTCCTTGAAAATTAACTTCAGAGTGATAAACTCTGGTGATGTCCTGATACTCTCATACCCCAACGTGAAATAGCCGTATCAGCCAGACTTTACTTTTTTCCAATCTAAGTACTCCTAGAGAGTATGTTCACACAATCCCAGTTGTACAAAATGGGAAGGGGCTCTTCTGCAACAAACCATGTGCTAATGCGCCCCAGCCCTTTTACTTCATAGCAAACTTTCTGGTAGGACTTTCGAGTCATATTGTCAAGGGTCCTAGATTGACTGATCTATTCCACACCTCAATTGATCCTCATCTATGAAGATACGGATACTAATCATTACATACAAGTCTTACAACTTATAGGCTTGGAGATACCTCAAAGTGACATTGATCAACAGTGCGGAGGCATTAATACCCCTGTAACCCTCTGCAGAGATGGTGGCAGGTCACAAATCAAAGTATGTACCTTGAGTGTTCAAAATACGAGGCAAAGGAATACCCCCACAAACACTAAGATCTGGGATGTTTAGATAGGATTATGTTACTTACTCTGTAAGCATCTGTTCAAGGCATGAAGTGCTGTAGATTCCAAAGTTCTGCATACTACTGCCATCTAATGTTGGGTCCGGAGTTTTACAAGCTGTTTCTCTACGAAGAAGTCTTTTGAGTCATGACATTTGGTGATGCCTTCTCTTGGTGAAACTGCACACAGCCATTGACTCCTTTGCTAGATTATTTTCCGACAGGCGGGTGAGAAAAGAGTGTATAGAGTGTGTAAGAACAAAGATGACCATGCTAAATGTAAATGTATCTTATAAGTATGAAATGTGACTGCAATGGCCACAGGAGTCCAGAGAGGAGAGAAGGCGCATGTGAATCTACAGCACTGCATGCCACGAACAGGTGCTTACAGGGTAAGTAATCTGTTCAATGGCACGTGTGAGAGTAGATACACATGCTCTGCATTGACTGTAAAGCAGTCACTCCTTAGAAGCGGTGGCTAGCTTGTGGGTGTTGGATTTGTTTGGAAAAGGGTAAGTAGCATTGCCTGACATACATTGGCTTGTAGGGTACTAAAACAGCCACACAAGAGTGTTTGGTAAATGTGTGTGTGAGGAAATCCATGTAGCTGCCTTACAATCTCAGCATAGGGAAAATTTCCTAAAAAGTCCACAGTAGCTCCTTTTTTACGAGTGGAGTGTGCTCGGGGAGTAACTGGTAAAGTTCTTCTGACCATATTGTAGCAAGTCTGAAAACATTTGTCTATCCATCTGGCTTTGCCTAATTTGGATATAGGGTTACCTTTATGAGGTGGAGAAAAGGCTACAAAGAGTTGCTTTGTGTTTCTGAAAGCGTTAATTCTATCTATGTAGAACATGAGTGCTCTTTTTACGTGTAGAGTATGAAGAGCTCTTGCTGCTACTGAATCAGGGTTAGGGAAAAAACACTGGGAGCTCAATGGATTGATTGGTTAATATAAAATTGAGGGACTGCCATAGGTAAGAATTTGGAATTAGTTCAAAGAACTAGTTTTTCTGTATGTATTTGGAAGAATGGTTCTTCTAATGTTAAAGCTTGCAGATCACTGTATATAACCTTGTCACTTTGCGCCGCTCACGCTGTTCACCTCCATCACTTGCGTCGTCACTTTTTCACTTGTATATATCACTTTGTCACCAAGTGCCTTGGGTTGTCATATGAACTTTCTTGTACAGTGCTGCTTTCAACTGTATTCCCATGTGTAAAGAATTTCAACAAATTGGTGAATTATAAGCCACGTACTTATGAATTGAGACTGCTTGTTTCCTTCCAATGTAATGCTTTTTGCATACATAACTGAACTGCCTTTCAATTTGCTACCTATTGGGACATTGTTTCTTCTATATACTTCATACCCAGTCCCAGTGTGGTCTATGGGTCCTACTCCTGTTTCATATCACTAGCAACTACTGCCAAGCATTTTGTGAAAACCGGAGGTGCTGTGGTTACTCTGAATAGTAGTACTTTGAATTGGTAATGTGCATCTGCTACGACAAATCTGAGGAAGGTGCGGTGCGGAGGGTGAATTGGTATATGAAAGAAGGCATTTTTAGGTCTAGTGTAGTCATGAAGGCTCATGTTAACTACTCAGACTCCCACTGTTCCGGTTATTGGAGAGTGCGGGACAGGAGCAGCGACTCGCGAGCGGGCAAGGCATCTGCCTGCTTACCCAGACCACTGGGGGGTGGAACGGGTGCGGTACGTGTAGCAGAGCACGGATACGGACCTGGCCTGCTCTCAGCAGTGTGGGGAAGTGAGCACACCCTGTACTGAGCTCTGAGCTGCGGCTCAGCCCATCCCCGTGGAGGCGGATCGCGTTGGACAGGTGCAGCCTGCGAGTCGGTGCGACCGCTTCAGCCGTCTCCTCAGCGCCATGCTCTTACTCCACACCGCTTCGCTCTGCTTCCACTCATGCCTTCTCTGCTTCTTCGTTCCAGACTCTAGTAGTTGTGCTTGCTCCTTGGGCTGCTTCTCCTGTAGCTTCTCCTCATGCACTCACTGTGCCCTGGGGGTGTGAGGAGCAAGGAGCTTGTTTCAGAGGGCAGAGGAGCCGCTAGTTGCTTTGACGGCTTATTCGCCTTTGGCCAGCCTCGCCGAGCCTCTACTGCACAAATCCACCATTCAATTCATAGCTCGCCGCCCTCCCTCCCCCAATTTTGTCTGAAGGCATTCTGACAATACAAAGGGGGACCAAGGGAACATCACTTGGAAACCAGGAATATTTCTAATCATCTCCACATTTGAGCACAGCCGCAGGTGCTTGAAAAAGAGGCACCCTTGCCACAATTGCAAAGAAGGGAGCTTGCCTGTCAAGGCCAAAGCAGAAATTAAAATTTGACGCAGGAGACAAGCCATTAAGCAGCCATGCAGTCAGGGGAGCACCCGCCCAGACAACTGTTGGTAAGACATATGACCTGAGCAGCTGAGTATGAACTCGGAACACCACTTTTCCAGAAAGCAGCCCTGATGGTATAAGCCAGGATATCCAGGAACCAAAAGGATCCGGTTTGAAGTTCTCTCAACTCTAACTAAAAATGAGGGATGGCCAAAGACCACCACTATTTTAGGTAGTGAGTATGAATCAGGTCCAGCCTCGCAATCACAGGGTCTGAGTCACCCCATCTATCGATCACACTTACAATGCCCAGCCGCCCATTTGAAATAAGTTGCGCTTGGGTGAAGAAAAGGTCCTAATCTTGCCATAACCTGGGAGCTCTGCCAGCTCCAAGCATCGAATGCGCACTAAGGCACGAAACAAATTTTTCTGGGAAAGACCCCTTGCTGCCACGGTTTGGGAATCACTGGATGAGATAGCCAGCCCTCACAAAATTTCTAAAACCATTGTTGACAACCCGCGTGCACCAAGATCAGACACAAAGGCAGTCCCTTTTCATGACAAACACTGACAAGCGCATCGAGGGTTCATGCATCATCTTAGACTCCTCTTCCGAGCCAGATCTAAGCTATTCCCTTCACAGATCACCTTTGTTACTACCTTTTGAACTTTCATGCGCACAGGACAACCTGCTAAGGCCAGTCAGCACTTTGTCTATAGCCATAAATGGTTTAACATGGCAATCGGAGAAACCTGAAATACAAATGGAAACCCTCCAAGTTATGGCAACAACAATGGCTGACATGTCCAAGGAAGTTGACAGGATGGCGGCAGTCAGTAGCACCGCAACCCCTCCTTTGGATTGTCGGTGCCCACAGATAGTGGACAAACTGGCATCCCTCCCAACCGTTCTCACTTCACTGGTGGAGGAGCTGAAACTTAAAATCAAAACCTGTTCAGACCCTGAGAGCCTGGTGAATGGAGCAAATGACCTCATAGTAGCCAGCAGGGACAGAGATCTCAAACCTATTCAACTTCACCAGCGGACAACAAGCAAAGTAGCTAAGCCTTTACACCCGAGCCAATCACAGGATGCAGCAATCATACAGCAGACCCCAACCGTAACAATTTAGGGGCCAAATGCTTGCAGGAGGCACTTCAGATCGCACCACCAAGGACGTGGATAGAGAGGAAATGGCTAAAAATAAAAAAAAAAATCATCTAAAGAGACTACCAGCGAGGACCTCCCGGCCCAATCCAACTAACCTGGCAGGCACAAAAGAACCACTGATGCGGAACGCTGGGGTAGAAAAGAGTCCAACTCTCTTCCCCATATTTTGTAGGATTGCACACATTCAGGCCTCGCCAGAATCGACCCTCCCAGCATCACAAACAACCACTATGCACCCAAATGTACAGGCCATCATGGGGGCCTCCCCACAGATGGTGATCGTCACGCATGGGGATACAGCAACTTAGACCGAGACCATAAAGTCTGAAACACTCATCATTCAAAATGCCCTTCCAAGGGACACAAATGCCCAAGACAACGAACAGCGCACGCTGCCTACTGATCCAGACACGGCCACCAAAAGTCATCAGGCTGTGGGACTCGAACCAATCTCCATTCAATTCTGCCCCGGCTCATACACAAGTCCACCAACAATCAAAGCCAAGCACGCCTGTGTGGTAGCCATCGACAAAGGGGGAGCCCCCTCAAACAGGAAAACAGCCACAACTTGGGCTTCAAACTCAAATAGAGCTCCTAACGCCTCAGGGCGGGAAATAAACAACAAAGAAGCCCTTTCAATAATGAAAGCTCAATAGTACAGACGCATCAGACCGATACTGGCCTCAGTACAACAGAACTCACAAGACAAGACCAAGAGATTGAAGATGGCTCGCCTGGCCTCCTGCAAAACCCAGAAAGCACGCTTAAACATGTCGACAGGGCTACACCAACACAAAGGCCTCCTCACAATGACTCTAGCTTTAAGTCAAACGTCTTAGCTCTCGGGGGAATCCAGCCAGCAAAGATGATTTTGACTCCACTATATATTTCGAAAGGCAATATTGACATCCTAAACAGATCAAACATCCTGAAACTACTCCAACATATCCATTCGCTGTTTCTCATCAGCAGCAGGGACATTGTTAGGGTGAAATTTGTGTCTCAGACCTCGAAGCAAGAGAAGTAACAAACTATAAAAACTTGGGGCAACTCGAGTACAGCAGCAAGAGTGCACAAAGAAAAAGATCAATTTGCAGAATGGGGGATCGACATCCGGATGCTTGAAAATGAAAGGTACCCATTCATTCTACATGCACCCTTAAAGAACACCCCCACAGCTTGTGTCCTGAGAGGGACCAACTGAGAGGATTGCTCTGTTGATTAAGGTAACATGAATGTCAAGTGTAGAGTCGACGGTCAGCACGGGGGCAGACGTTTTTGCAAAGCCCAATGGCCAGCACATTCCTCTAAAGGGCCGATCTTATGTGCATCCAAGAAACGTGGACAACTGCATCCATTCCCATCACAGGTTATGCAGAATTTTTCAAACTGGCAATTAAACCTAATCTGCTCGAGAGACCCTTCGGGGGCATCACCATATACATTAAGCACGCCCTAAAGTTATGCTTCATAGAGATATAAAAACCTCCTCCGACATGATCCTAGCTGGCATTCTGAAGGGCCTCAAGTCTGTGGACGGTCCACTACCCATACTCCTAATTAAGGTATATTACAACCCCCATGGCCATGGACCCAAGGACAATCTCACTCAGCTGATTATGCAGATCAAAACTGAGGATACAACATGTACCCATGGAAATTATCATCATTGGGGACTTTAACACGCATCTTATAGGGGACTGGGAGTCCAATGTTAACGCCTTTGGGAGCACAGGGAGATTCATCGCCTTCCTTCCGACTTACAACCTGGAAACAGCAAATTTTGTATCCACAGCGTCTGAGCCAGGAACAACCCATGCACCTACTTATAATAACCAGACAACTAAAGATTACATCTTACTGAGTGAGCAGCTACGAAAAAACATGCTAGTCTGTGCTCCCACAGAGCTAAAGCGATCAAGCTGCCTTGTTGTTGCATTTAATGACCACAGCAGAACTTTGACATATTCTCTGCCCCCTCGGAGAGCCTAATGGTTTAGAACAAGGCAGGCACCTGAGGAGAATCAAATAGGAGCAGACTACCATCAATACATTTCTCTCATGGAAATCCACAAGGACTGGGTGACCGGCCCGGCCCAATATGCCGGCCATCATAGGCGAATGGGAAAAGCTTGCATACAAACTGGGCACGCTGCTCCTAGGGAGCACCACTTACAGCAAAACAAGTACAACTAATCACTTCTTAGGCTGAGCTCCAGTGATCAAGCAAAGCGTGCAGCAACTAAAAATAAAACAAAGAGCATACAAAACAATAGGAACAGAAGCTGCAAAAAAATCAGTAGCAAAGACTCACACGTTTCTTGTTTGGAAACTAAAATGGGATGCCACTGAGGCGAAATGGTTAAAGATCTTCGAGGTGTTGGCGCCATGCAAGACCCAACAATTCTGGCAATACTTAAACAATTTAATTCACGGGTCCTCCAGCAGAGTGAACTCGGCTGCCGCGGAGACATGAGTCGCCTACGTGAAGTCTCTGTACACCGAACTCCAGAGATCTACTTGTACGAATGGATTCACCCCATTGAGAAAGATGGAAAGCACCAGAGTTTAACCATTCCAGGCCACTAGCGGATACTACCGTTCCAAGAGAGGTAGTAGTCTGCACCGTCTTAAAAAAGATACAGCAAAATGGAGCCCCAATAGGCTCCCCGGCTCCCTTTTCAGGTAGGACATACATTTCTGGGCCTCAAATCTTGCTTTATGCAGAATGCAGGGCTCTGGAAGATGTCCCTGACTCCTGAAGGGGTTCACTGTTGCAACAAATTTTAAAAAAATGGACCAACACTGATCCCAAGAATTATCGGATGATTGCCCTGCAGGACACTGAAGTAAAGGCTTATGAGAGTACACTTTTGCAGGAACTAGCAGACTGGGTATATAGTGAAGGCCTGCAGTAATTTTATCAGACAGGGTTTAGACCAGGGGCTCAAATGTGGACAATATTACTGTTTTGTCATACTTTGCCCAACAAGCAGTAGCCCGTTGCTCTCCCATGCTCTTCACCTGCTCTATTGACTACTCAGCAGCCTTTATTGGGGTAGTTCGCAGCATCCTTTGGCCGAAACTGCCACATGGGACATCTACCTGAAATTACTACGAGCCACTAGGTCTCTGTACTCAGACACCTGGTTAAGGGTTGAACTCTCTAGGGAGTCCACCATGGGAAAAAAATCGACACAGATCGGGGGCTAAAGCAGGGATGCGTCCTGGCACGGATACTATTCAATTTATATACTGCAGACTTGGGCTTAGCACTGCATTGAGTTTTCCTTGCCACTCCAAAAATTGGCAACACAAAGATCCACCTGATGTTGTATGCTGATGACCTTCTTTCAGACCACACTAAATTAGTCCTCCAAAAAGCTCTCACCGTTCTATCAGAATAGATCATCAAGAGCGAGCTGGTAGCCAACATGAGTAAGTCTAAAAATTGTGATCATTGGCTGCCACACAAAGAAAACACTTACCAAGAGGCGCCTGGGACACTTGACTGTGTACAAAGCTATAACTATCTTAGGGCTTGGCTCAGCAAGACCAGCCGCCCACTGCTCCGCCTACAGAAATTGCAGCAGAAAGGGAAGGTGGTCACACATGCCCTCTGCAAACTACAGGTCACCTTAGACAGACCGACAACAACGGCAATTCAAAGGGTACTGCGGGCCAAACTACTACGTCTCTCAATTATGTGCCACAGGCATTTGGAGGAGTGTTTTTACTGGACCTGGAAAACATACACTGCACAGTGTACAAAAAAATATTTCGGTGGCCCACTTGCACAAAAAAAATGTCGATTCGCCTCAAACTCAATCTCATCCAACACAAACTTAAAGGGCTGGCCGCCTTGGCAAAATATTTTTAATTGGCAAATGTGGCTCCTAAGAAATCCATGAAGGCGCTCATAAAATCCATCTTCCTAAAACCGAGCAATCCTTGGTCTGCCAATCTTTCTATAGCTAAAGACCTGCTACAATTAGCAACCGAGAACTGGACTCAAGCTTAATTAACTATGCTACCATCAAATCATCAATAAAAAGGCAACTATACTCCTGTTCTCGCATTTTGGACATCGAGTCCTTGGCAGCCAGAGACTTTCATGAAACACTATGCCTCCTCCAAATTCTGCACATCCACAAGCCCCACCTCACACAGGCTGTCGGGGGACAAGCAATAAAACAGGATTTTAGCCGCAAGCCTACACCCGCTTACCTTAAAAGAATTACATCCATCCTGGAAAGCACTGTCGGGCATTACATAGTGTTGCCTGTGTAACTATAAAAGGGAGTCCCTGGTACATACTTTGCTATGCTGTCCAGCTTTGCGGCAAGTCCGCCAAATCAATCTCAAACCCATATTTTTTCAACTGGGCACCTACACAGCAAATGAGGATGTCCGTAAGCTCTACACATTGTTAAGAACATGGCCAACTTTGGGAAATTTGTACATCATACTCGCATACCTCTGAAAGATAAGCTGGCACTGGCAGAGACAGACCAACAGCCTGACGTTGGGTGTTTTGTTGGGAAGGATGGGCCACTGGGAGCAGGCACCAAGCGGTTGAGTGTACAACATGAAGTGCATAAAAGGTTTTAGACCAGCTAGTTATGAAAGCCTCGGTCAAGGATTCCTTAAATGTCAATAAGGATTTAGTAGAAGATGGCCTTGACTGCAAAATTTCTGTCATTAAGAAAAACCTTGGTCCCAACAGTGAGCAACTGTAATCCAAAACACCTCCATCGTCTATTGAACACCTACCGCCAAAGATGCACTCTCTTCAGTAGGGGAAACAAAGCATGAATCAAATTCCATTTCAGATGAAGGGTCCAAAACACTGGCATACTAAAGGTCGAGGCTCACGTCGGTATAAGGGGGGGGGGGGTATAAAGGGGGGGACGAGTAATTTGTCAACCTAAACCCAGTCATCTTTAATGTGCGGAACCTGCTTGAGACCGGGTCCTCATCAGCCAGAAATGAAAAATGCTCCCAAACTCCAATAATACTAGTGTGTGCTGGGGCAAGGGAACAGTCAGGGAATTATCCAGAGCCATAAAGTTTTAGTTATTTTGTAAAATGATCTAGATCGAGATCTGGTTGAAGTTGACCTGATCTGAGATTGGAATCAAAGTGGAGGCCAGAACCGATGCCTATGGAGCAGAGGCCAGTGAGGTTCTGGGCACCACCAGAGGGCCCTGCAACAAAGGTGTTGATGTGCTACTGAGCCCTGGCTGAGGGACAGAAAGATGCTGAAATCGGTCAGATGGCACCAAGGTGACCACAGGGGTGCACCACTGGAAGTCCAAAAGGAGGCCACAAAGGGTCCCTGTGACCTGAAGTTGCACCAGAGGGACCCTGTAACGTCCAAAATAAGTGCAGTATTTACTCTTTAAAAGCATTTATTTTATAACCATTGCAAAGGACATTTAAGGTGCATAGGCTTCACTTTCAGGTCAGAATTTTTCAGAACATACCATAAGATTATTTTAATTTATTTAAACATGAAATTAAATTAAAAAAGTACACCACAAGTGGAATTGTAGCTATGAAATGAAACCTAAAACCCCCTGAAACTGGCTGGCTATGATTAGTTACAACAACCATAACTCGGGGATCAACTATTTTGTGGGCAGCTGTCCAAACGTCCGGCCCACATATCTTATATAGAGTTGATCGTCCAAACGGAAGTCCTTGGTTTTGTCCAAGTAGAAGCTGACCGCCCTCTTGGGGTCCAGGAGATGAAGTCTCTTCTCCTCCTTAGAAGCGTGTGGGGGAGGATAGAACGTGGGTAAGTTGATGGACTGCCCCTAGTGGAATGTAGTGACTACCTTAGAAAGGAAAGCAGCTCTGGTACTAAGAACCATCTTATCCACCTGGAATGATGTAAATTCACTCAACCTCCTACCTTAAGGATTTGCAACCAAAAATATAGTTTTAAACAGTAGAAACCTTAGGGGACAACTATGTAATGGTTCAAAGGGTGAACCCATCAATAATGTGAGAACCAAATTCAAATCCTACTGAGGCCTGATAAAAGGAGTGGGAGGAAACCTATTAGTGAGACCGTTAATAAATCTTATAACTATGGGAGATTTAAACAACAAGGGTTGGTCTGGTAAACAAAGAAACGCCGACAAGGCAGATAAATAACCCTTAACAGTAGCTACTGCACAATCCTGTGTGTAGAAAGGTGAGTTTTTGTTGCAGTATCCCCAACACTTTTTGCCAGACTACTGATGCACTTTGACTTGATGTGCTAGAGTCCCTGGCAATCATGTTCCCAGGGCCTGTGTTCTTTCCCAACACTGTACCTTGTACCCCCAATTAGCACCTCTCTGGCAAGAGTCCATTGTAAAAGGTACCATGGTTACCAAGGGCACTGTAGCCAGGGAATGCCTCGAAGGGCTGCAGCACTTATTGTACCATCCTTTGAGGCCTGATACCTATTTCTCCTACCCCCCTACCCCTCCTCCCCCATCCCCCTCCCCCATTTGAGGCTGGGTGTTTTGGTGCAGAACAAAGTCAAGAGTCGACACGACACACATCCCTGAGTGCATTGCCTACAACCCAATGCCCTGGCATAGACCAGCCACCCCTCTAGCCGGGTGCACTATACCAGTGGTGAGGGTACAGGTGCATAAGCCCTGTACCCCTACAGTGTCTAGACCAATTCAGAGGGCATCTTAGAGATACCACCTAAAAAACAAGCAGCCTCTGGTGGGTTCCTAGGCTGGAACACCCCAGCCTGCGACAACAAGACATGTTTCTGGGCCCCTGGCCTTCGCTCCCTGAGCCAAGAAACAAAGCCTTTCCTGGGTGGAGGTGGTAAAACCTTCCCCAGGCCAGGAAGAGCCCTCTGTGGCAGAGGAGCGTCAAAGGTCATGCCGCTTTTGTAGCTTGACCCCCAGCCTCTCCAGCTATCAGGAGCAGGCCCCTTTCCTGTCTTCCCCTTCTTTTCGGCGGGAAGAATTAGAGCAGCCCAGGTGGTGTGCCCACCTCTGTCAACCTCAACCCTCAGGTGAGGCGACGTGAAGCCCACTTTTCAGTGCCCGTCATCTTGCAGATGGCAGGCACTCTCCAATCAGGATTAGGGATTGTGCCCAATCCTTCACGTGGGGTGACCACAACAAGGGTGTAGTCACCCTAAGGTCAGTAGCCCATTGGCTATTGACCTCCAGACCTTTAACACGCCTCCTTGATACAGTATTTAGGAGGCAGTCCTGTTCTAAGAAGACAAATTCCTGCAACATACGAAGAAGGTTGAAAAAAGACGCAGAGCAGAGAAGACTGTAGAGAAGAACTGACTTGGCCCCAGCCCTACCGCCCATCTGCAGTTTCTAGAGATCCTGCACCAAACGTCACCTTGTCCTGCAGCCAGCATTCTCCAGAACCACTGCGAGGACTGACTGCCTTTAACAAGACAGGAACCCCTGTGGACAGCAGCTCTGTTCAAAAGAAACTCCCAAGACAGACTATGAGCCTGCTGAGGACAAAGAAACCCGACGCCTGAAACCACTACTGCACCCGACGCCTACGGCCGGAGTCCGAGTGGCCCACCGGTCCAGGGAGGTCCTCCAGTCCTCCAGCATCCGAGTCCACCGTGGGTTGACCCCTCCAGGACTCCCTGACATCGCCTGCAGCCTCTGCACGGAGATCCCCCCCACCAACCGCGAGTGGCCTGGTAAGGTGAAATCCGACCTCATAAAACACCCCTGCATCCAGCCGCCCTGCGCCCTGGAGAAGAGAACCAGAGGAGCACCTATGTCCCCGAGCACTCCAAACTACCTGACCAGCTGTTGGTTTCTCCCGGACGTCTTCCTGGACTGAGCCAGCAGCCAGCAGCCAAAATCCAAAACCACAAAACCATCAACTCCAATTGAAAACAACAGTGCACCTGACGGCATAACAGCACCCTGCACCCAGCCGACCCTGACACACGGCGGGTGCAACTTGTGTGCTAACTCAGATCCCCATTTGCCCTAAGCCTAACACCAGGAGCTTTTCTCCCACAACCTTGTGGCCTGCTCGTGAACAGCCACCAACCGGAGGCCCCTATCACCTATTAGATAACATTGGGCGCAGCACTCTGCACCCGACTGCCCTAGTGCCACTGAGGGTTCTTTAAGAGCGTGCATCCCCGACCCTAGGGGAACCCTGGTCCTAAACCCAGAAAAACAACTCCCAAACCAGAGTACTTACAGTAAAACCGATAACACTGTTTTCTCCCATAGGACTGCATGGACTGCTTTTCTGTGAAAAATCTTCGAAGTGTGGAGTTGGTTTTTATGAAACTTTAAAGAACTGCAAATGTACCAAAACTGATTTACTTACCTTTTCTATAGGAAATGTCCCAGTTTGTTATCTAGGGATATCACACTGAGTGGAAAAAGTAACGTACAAAGTCATCTAAAAAGTAACGTACAAAGTAATCTGTAAAGTTACTGAAAAGTAATTTTGAAACTTTTAACTTACCTGTAATTCAACTAACTGCATTCGAACATGCATTCAACTGTAAAACATTCCATAAGATTTTGCAAAGTATTATTTCACTTACCGGAACCAGGCTTGGCTTGATTCTAGGAATAAAATAACTTAATATTTTTGATACAAACATATTGGCCTGAGTTCAGTCTTTGAGTGTGTGACATCATATGCTGCCTGAGTGTGTACAACACATGCGTAACACTACACTCTGATAAAGTCTTACTGCTCGCCCACACTACCACAAATAGAGAGTAAGGTGTTATCTACTTTTACTTCTGCCTACCTTAGGGGTTCCACTGGACTCTGTGCAAACTATACTCCATTTTGGTATAGTAGATA
The DNA here is from genome assembly GCF_964261635.1 of Lissotriton helveticus. Lineage (NCBI taxonomy): Eukaryota > Metazoa > Chordata > Amphibia > Caudata > Salamandridae > Lissotriton > Lissotriton helveticus. The sequence continues at coordinate 1,413,667,740 of NC_136067.1, read as the reverse complement.
CAGAGCCAGCTTCCTACACTGTTGCGCTAGGGAGAGCAAGAAACTCAGAACATTAGATAAATGGGCCTGTAAGGGATCAATCAATCTCTCCACACCATTTAACAAACAGGGTCCACCTACCAGAACAGACAGATTTGGTGCATATCGCTGATGATATAATGTCCACCACATCTGGTGGGAGAGAGAAAGAACTAAGGTTGCCCTGTTCAATCTCTAGGCATGAATGTGCAGGCTCTAGAGGTGGGGGAGTAGAACCTGCCCCAGTGACTACGAGAGGAAGTCTGCCCGGAGAGGGAGACGGAGCCGAGGGTGCAATGAGAGGTAAAGGAGGTCTGTGTGCCACACCATTTGCGGCCAGTCCGGGGTGATCAATAGGACTTGGGCCTGCTCTTGGCAAGTCTTCCTCAGATCTCAATGAATCAAGGATATGGGGGGGAAACATGTAAAGAAGCTGAGAGCTTCAATCTAACTGAAACACGTCCCCCAACGGTCCTCGCGTTGGATACTGGAGACTGCAGAATGACTGTCAGAGCGGTGAACAGGTCCAACTGAGGAAACCCCCACATCCTGAAAATGTGAAGGACCATCTCTGGATGGAGACACCACTCTTGATTAGCTGAATACTGCCCACAGACTGTTCGCACACACATTCAGTTCTCTGGCCAGATGATTTGCAATTGCACAAATCTGATGGTCCTGAGTCTACGACCAGAGTCACAGAGCCTCTCTGCAGAGAAGATATGAGCCGACTCCTCCCTGTTTATTGATGTACCACATCGCAGTAGTGTTGTCGGTTAGGACCTGAACCAACTGTCTGCGAAGGAAAGGAAGGAAGCCCTGGAGAGCCAAACGCATCGCCTGCAATTCCAGTGGATTGATGTGAAACAATCTTTCCTCTGGAGACCAAAGACGGTTGACCTCCAGATTCCCCAGATGGGCTCCCCACACTAGAGCGGAGGCATCCGTTATCACTGTGGCTACTCGAGAAAGAGATTGTATTGGCTTCCCTTGAGATAAGTTGCCAGGAACACTCCACCATAGCAGATCCGCTGATGTTTCTCTGGAGATTCTGACCACCTTTTGCGATCTCCATTGTATTGAAACCACTGCTTTCGGAGGAACCACTGGAGGGACCTCATTCGCCAGTGTGCATCTCTGACCAACAGTACGCAGGAAGTAAACAGACCAGGAAGGCACAAGACCTTCAGGACTGGAACAGCCACTTCATTCAGAAAAAGTGGAATCATGTCCTGAATCCTCTGTAGAGGAGGGAAGGCACAACTTACAGTAGTGTCCATGTGAGAGGGATGGTCAGAAAAAGAAACGAGGTGGCAGAATGGGTTTCTCAATATTGGCGTATTTTTATTCAGGGCAGATACTGGTTATTATAAAGGTTAGAGTTCTTGCCTTTCTACGGATTCTGCCCTTCCTCTGTTGTCTACTTTTCCCAGGAAGGTTCCACCCCGGAGGTTCGGGAAAGGATGGATATATATATATATATATATATATATATATATATATATATATATATATATATATATACATATATATATATATATATATATATATATATATATATATATATATATATATATATATATATATGCGAGAAACTTCTTCAAGAAAAAGAAGAGCAGAGACCCTCGGGGAGACGGTTTGGAGGCTTTTATTGAACATACATGGCGGATGCATTTCTGGCTGATCTTTCGCCGTCTTCAGCGCCCAAAGCCTCCACAGGTAAGTGTGCACCTTAGCCAAAGTTCCACCTCTCTTATTACTTGCTGTTTCAAGTTCGCACCGCCCCCTGGAATTCCACTCAGCACACCTGTGTAGCATCAATTGTGTTTTCGGAAACTACATGTCCCAGAAACCCCCGTAGAGAGTCCCTGGCGGTAGTTGCTGGGGGGGGTGGGTTGCTGTTACATTCCCCAGTGCGTCGATTCTGGAAGATGGCCAAAGTGCGCCCTGGGACACACCAACGTCGTGCTGATGCGATTACCGGCTCCAATGTCCAATTTAAAAACCACCTCCGTCTCCCCGTTACACCTCTGCCTCTGATTTCAGGAGTCAATGTGACAGGGGTTTTAGAACAGTGTCCAATACCCAACACGAGGTCCGACTTACCTCGCTACTGACCAACTCATTCCCCTGGTTTCCGAGGCGGACTTGAAGCAAACCAAACACCTTTGGAGAACAAAGAACTAAGCAGTTCACGTCTGTGCAGTCCAAGCCCTTGATGAGGCGGGGTTTCTGTAAGCGCGCCACAGACTGACGCGTAGATACGTGCGAGAAACTTCTTCAAGAAAAAGAAGAGCAGAGACCCTCGGGGAGACGGTTTGGAGGCTTTTATTGAACATACATGGCGGATGCATTTCTGGCTGATCTTTCGCCGTCTTCAGCGCCCAAAGCCTCCACAGGTAAGTGTGCACCTTAGCCAAAGTTCCACCTCTCTTATTACTTGCTGTTTCAAGTTCGCACCGCCCCCTGGAATTCCACTCAGCACACCTGTGTAGCATCAATTGTGTTTTCGGAAACTACATGTCCCAGAAACCCCCGTAGAGAGTCCCTGGCGGTAGTTGCTGGGGGGGTGGGTTGCTGTTACATTCCCCAGTGCGTCGATTCTGGAAGATGGCCAAAGTGCGCCCTGGGACACACCAACGTCGTGCTGATGCGATTACCGGCTCCAATGTCCAATTTAAAAACCACCTCCGTCTCCCCGTTACACCTCTGCCTCTGATTTCAGGAGTCAATGTGACAGGGGTTTTAGAACAGTGTCCAATACCCAACACGAGGTCCGACTGACCTCGCTACTGACCAACTCATTCCCCTGGTTTCCGAGGCGGACTTGAAGCAAACCAAACACCTTTGGAGAACAAAGAACTAAGCAGTTCACGTCTGTGCAGTCCAAGCCCTTGATGAGGCGGGGTTTCTGTAAGCGCGCCACAGACTGACGCGTAGATACGTGCGAGAAACTTCTTCAAGAAAAAGAAGAGCAGAGACCCTCGGGGAGACGGTTTGGAGGCTTTTATTGAACATACATGGCGGATGCATTTCTGGCTGATCTTTCGCCGTCTTCAGCGCCCAAAGCCTCCACAGGTAAGTGTGCACCTTAGCCAAAGTTCCACCTCTCTTATTACTTGCTGTTTCAAGTTCGCACCGCCCCCTGGAATTCCACTCAGCACACCTGTGTAGCATCAATTGTGTTTTCGGAAACTACATGTCCCAGAAACCCCCGTAGAGAGTCCCTGGCGGTAGTTGCTGGGGGGGTGGGTTGCTGTTACATTCCCCAGTGCGTCGATTCTGGAAGATATATATATATATACACATACACGCTACCGCGTTTTCCCGCTGTGCGCTGAAATTTAAAAAATGGCTTGTTTATGACAAAGCCAGCTCGTCATCCGCGTAGCGCAGGTAACGCCCATTACGAGCTGGCTTTGTCATTAGCGCTGAAGAGGATATATACCTAACTCCTGAAGTCATTGTATTTTAACATTTTTTACACAATCTTTTTTTATCACTTTTTGCACATTTGCACTGACATTTCTAGTTGGACACAGACTCAGATGTCCCTTTGGACTGATGTTTAATAGCTTTAAAGGCTGTTTAAGTGAATCATCACCCACTTGGGTTTTATTCTCATTTTGCCTAGCTTGCACAACTGCGTATATCTTACACATGCAGGGGATGAATTAAAATATTTTTGTTATTTTTAATTCTCCTTTTTTATCTAGCTCATACTTTTATTAAGAATTAAATACACTTACAATGTGTTTTTATATCCTTAAAGTATTTAAGCTATGTATGATGTTGCTGGTTGTGCTTTGAATTCTATTGCCATTTCGGTTTTAATGAGATTCTTAAACAGGTATTTTGTCTCCGTCTACAAACCCATTTGTCATGTAACCAATCATGTACCAGGTTACTTTGCACTTTAAATGCCACATTGTTACTCTCAAGGCGTCATGTGATCAAGGCCTTTTGTTAGGCTGAAACGCGTCATGTGGGCAGGCTGCTGAAACTTAAATAAAATTACTCACCTGCACCTTCAACTGGGTCAGCGCTCGTGTGTTCCTGTGTGGTTCGGATGATTGGGGGATTGCAGGAGGTCCCCAGGCGAAATTCCCGACATATATATACATACACACATACACACACACACACACACACACACACACACACACACACACACACACACACACACACACACAGACAGACCGAGTAGGCTCCTTCACCACACCTAGGTGATGTTGAAAGTTTTTAGGTGTGACCTGTAATACGTGAGGAGGAGGGGCAATTTACCCGTGCAGGTCTGGTTTCATTTACACTCTGGCAGACCTATTCCCCCCTTTTTGTCTTATGGTCCCTCCAAACGAAGAAGAAAAGTTTAAAGAAGGCCCAAAATAGCAGAGAGAGAAAAAAACAAAACTTAGGCTGAGAGACATGAAAACCCACTCCCTGGATTTCGAGGTAAACTCGGTTGGTTCCTACTAGGAGAGCCGTAGTGCGTTCTTTAGTTTGGTGCCCCTTCTATGATTTGCTTGCAACCTCAAGTTAGAACTAGTCGGACTCCACTGGTCTCCAAATTTATCGAAACAAAAATGATTTGAAAAGAATAAAATACATCATATATTTTATAAACTTAAATACCCCCTCCTTAGTATCTGCGCAGAGCTTCCTAGAAGGTCCCCTCACTTTCCACAACATCCAATCCGACCCGCATGCAGCCCGACCACCCTCAAGCCTCTTCCCCTCCTTTTTCACATACCGCGAATGCCGCAACTCTCCGGTCTGTAAGCGTTCTCTGTGAGCATCCACCACTCCTCACTCCAGTCCTCTGGTGCCTCGACCGCAGCAGTTTCCAAGCTGTATGGGAGGCCGTCCTTAATCTGCTCTGTGTTGTTCTCCCACCACGCCCTCGCCAAGTTGCTGCTTTTGGTGTCTTCTGGGTTACCTGGGAGCTGCTTCCCGTCTCCCTACCTGCTTGGTTTGGTGATTTCCTTTTCACCGACATCTTAGATCTCTGAATTGCTCCAAGCCCTTTTAGGTCTGCCTTCTTCCAGTGCAGGGCAAAGAGAGTCTAATTTCGCTTGTGCAACAGTTTGTTGTTTTTTCCGTCCAGGTTTGGCGCAGTTGATCGGAGGAAGGATAAGAAGACCCCCGGTGAGGAAGGTGAGTTTAGGGAAGTTCCCCTCGGGTCCCTATCTTTTTCTTACAGTCCAGAACTGCCCCTATCAACAGGTTGAGCTGAGAGTGCACTAGGTGAGATTTGGGTACATTTATAGAAAACCCCAACAAGTTGTTTTGTTACCTGCAAATACTGCAGCACCATCTCTGGCGACTTTGCTTTGAGCAGGCCAGTCATCCAGACAGGGAAAAGCAGGAATTCTCGATCTTCTCAGATGAGCTGTCACCAACGCCATCACCTTTGTAAAGACCTACGTTCAAAGGTAAAGCCAAATGGCAGGACTGCAAACTGGTAATGTTGAGACCCCACCGTAAAACTGAGATACTTCCAATGCGACTTTAGGATGGGAATGTGGAAAAAATAAATAAATAAATCAAACAACATCATCCAGTCTTCCTTCTCCAGTCCAAGAAGAACCTCAGTCAGGGTCAGTCAGGGTCAACATTTAAAATGTTTCCTGTTTGAGATAAAAATTAAAAACCCCGAGGTTGAGGATCGTCCATAAACGACCGTCCTTTTTGGGTATCAAAAAGTATCTGAAGTAGCACCCCTAACGCCTTTCCTGCTCCGGAAGTACCTCAATCGCACCCTTTTGAAGCAATGACAGAACCTCCTGCATTAGAGAAGCAGAAGATGCACTTCCGAACAAAAGCCCTGACGGGGATGGAAAGGAAGGGGGAACTCCCGGGAGGGTAGGGAATACATATTCTCTGCTCAAAACCAATAGATCTGTAGTAACAGACCTCCAATGCTGTAGAAAATGGGACACCTGTCCTCCCATGGGACAAGAATGCTCTAGGATGGTTGAGCTAGAGCTGCTTACCTGTCACACCAGCTGGAAGGGCAGAAGGGGAGGAGGAGAATTACTGTTGTGCAGCACCCCGCAGACTTCCTCTGCCCTTTCCCCTGTAGGGTCTGTACAAAGGATTTGCATGCTGCTGTGGCTGATGCTTGGCACAATAGGACATGTTTCATCCAAAGCCACGAAACTTGCTACACTGCCCAAAGCTCCTGCGTTGAGATTGAAGCTCAAATACCTCGCTATGGCTTTACCGTCCTTAAACCCCTGCAGCACCAAATCCCCTTTTATCAATCGAAGGGCAAATCCAGCAATGTAGTCTGGACAACCCGAACCATGCAACCATGAGTGCCTCCTAGTAGCTACAGACTATCCTATCACCCTGGCTACTGAATCAGTAGTGTCCAGACCAGATTGTATCGCTTGGCGGGCAGCAGCTTGGGCATGTGACAACACTTCTGAGAAATGCCCTTGTACTTTCTCTGCAACTTTGGGACAACCTCCCTGGCTGAGTCCATGAGGGCATGGATGTACCGACCCAAAAGGCATGTAGCATTTATGGACTTAAAGGCCATACTACCTGACGAGAACACCTTCTTTGCCAATGGCGCCATGTGCTTTGACTCCCTATCCACAGGTGTAGATGGGAAGGAACCTGCAGACAGCCTACAACCTCTCTTCTGCTTTTTGGCAATGGCCATGAATAATTTGGCCTCCCTCTCCTTCAGCACTTTTGGATTTAGGTGCTGGCTCGAAGTGCATGTCCCGACATCTTGGTCTGACGAGAGGCACCATAAAAAATCTACATGGGAGTCAGTGATGGGCACCTGGCCCCCACAATCTCTGCATGGCTTGTAAGCAGACTTCCTCTGAGTATTCATCTTTGACAGCAACAAAGTGACAACAGCAACAAAGAAACTCCTAGAAATGCAAAGCATGGCAAAGGAGTTTGTTACTTACGCAGTAAGCATCTGTTCTTGGCATGCAGAGCTGTAGATTCACATGCTTTGCATACTCATGCTATCTAGTGTTCAATCTGGATGTTTGCAAGGTGTTTTTCTTCGAAATAGTCTTTCCAGTAACAAGGTAACATGACTCCTCCTTTCGGTAATAGTGTGCATGGGCCTCGACTCAATTGTTAGATTGTTTTCCCGCAAGAGGGTTAGAATGGAGTACGTGAGTGTAGTAAAGAGATGTCCATGCGTAAATAATGAGAACTACAACAACTTCAGGTGCTCGGAAGGTGGGAGGGTGCATATGATATCTTGAGGAGGAATTCTTTGCCTTGTTAAAAAAGGTGGGTTCCGGCTCTCCCACAGACTGCTGCCCACCCCATATTTTACGGGAGGCTTTTACTATCTATCCCAAACACCCTCCTGGCACTTCTTAATAATTCCCTCCGGCTTGGCCTGGTCCCGGACTCCTTCAAAACAGTTGAAGTGGTACCCATCTTGAAAAAGCCCAATGCGGATCCTTCGTTAATGAGCAACTTTCGTCCTATTTCCCTGCTCCCCTACCTTAGTAAAGTGCTTGAGGCCCATTTCACCAACTTTCTGAGCTCGTTTATCGAACATACCCAGTTCCTCGACTCGCAACAGGCTGGCTTTAGGCCGGCCCATTCGACTGAGTCAGTTATCCTCTCAGTAATGGAGGAGCTAAGGAGAGGAGCGGACCTTGGAATCAGCCAGGCCTTGGTGCTCTTAGATCTGTCGGCTGCATTCGACACGGTCGACCACGATATTTTGGTTGGCCGTGTCGGAGACGCCGGCATCCGGGGGCTGGCCCTTGAGTGGATCCGCTCCTTCCTTAGCAACCGCCATCAGGCTGTTCGCCTTTCCAACTACTCAGCGGATAAAGTTGAGCTGACATGTGGCGTCCCTCAGGGTTCCTCCCTCTCTCCCCTCCTTTTTAATTTATACTTGACTCCTCTTATCCGTTCTTTACGGGGCTGCAATGTCATTGCTTTAAATTACGCTGACATCCAGCTTGTCTTTGGCATTGACTCCTCCGACCAGTCAATATACAATTTTCAGTCCACCCTGTGTCTTATTAGTAATTGGATGCAGGACAATCAGTTAAAACTTAACCCCGACAAGACCGAGCTGGTTTTGGTCGGAGGTACTTCCAATCCCTGGAACTCTAATTTTTGGCCTTCCGGCCTTGGCTCCCCCCCTGCCCTGTTAGCTCAGCAAAAAGTCTAGGAGTCATCATCAGCAAGGACCTCTCCATGAAGCCCCAGATCAGTGCCGTGGTATCTTCTTGTTTCCTTCATCTTCGGAAGATCCGTAAGATCTCCCGATTTTTAACCACGGAGGCCTTGACTCTGGCTCTGTTGGCCCTTGTAATCTCCAGGATCGATTATGCCAATGCACTTTATGTTGGCATTCCGGCGTACCAGCTAAATCGCTTACAGCTGGTACAGAATCAGGCCGCGAGACTAATCTTCCATCAGCCTAGACATCTTCATGTCCGCCCCCTGCTTACAGCCCTTCATTGGCTTCCAGTGGCCAATCGCAGCGAATTTAAACTTGGCTGCATTATTTTCAAAGCCCTGGCCGGCCTTGGTCCTGTATTCATTTCTTCTCTTCTTCACCGCTATTTTCCTTCGTGTAACCTTCGTTCTTCACACTTGGCCCTACTTATTACTCCCACCTTCAACTGCAAAAAACATGGTGGTCTCAGATTCTCTTTTCTCGCCCCTCTTGTTGGAATGCACTCCCCTTGGAGCGGAGACTTACCTCTTCTTACCCTCACTTCAGATCCCTTCTGAAAACTGTTTCGTCAAGCCCATGGATAATCACTTTCTTTATGAAATTTGCTACACTGCTGAAATGTCTGTCTACCCCGTGCTCACAGCGCCATGAAACCGTTAGGTGTAAATGCGCTATAAAAGTATTTTTAACATAACATATGAATCTACAACTCTACATGCCAAGAACAGATGCTTACTGGGTAAGTAACATAATCCGTTCGAGGCATCTGTGCTGTAGATACACATTCTTTACATAGACTAGATAGCAGTATTCTCCCAAAGCGGTGGCTAACCAGTAGATGTTTCAGTTGACTGAAAAAGTCTCTTTAGCACTGCTTGCCCTACATTGGCTTGTTGGCGTGCTAATACATCCACACAATATTATTTGATAAATGTGTGTGGCGTAGGCCATGTTGCTGCTTTACAGATGTCAGCTATAGGGATATTACCTAAAAAGGCCATAGATATCCCTATTTTGCGAATGGAATGTGCTCTGGGGGAATAGATAGTTATTTTAGCTTTGGCATAGCAAGTCTGAATGCACTTAACAATCCAACTTGAAATGCCATTTTTAGAAATAGGATTACTTTTGTGAGGTGGTGTAAAAGAAACAAACACTTGCTTCGTTTTACGAAAATCTGTTGTTCTTTCGATATAAAACAATAAAGCTTTTCTGACGTCACTTGTGTGAAAAGCCGGTTCCCATACTGAATCAGGTTGAAGAAAGAACACAGGTAACTTAACTGATTGGTTAATATGGAAAGCAGAAACCACTTTGGGAAGGAATCTGGGATTGGTGCGAAAAACTACCCTATCTTTATGGAGATGAAAGAAGGGTTCTTCTAAGCTTAACGCCTGTAGCTCACCAACTCTCCTTAATGAAGTGATTGCAATGAGGAATGCAACTTTCCATGAAAGAACCTGTAAAGCACACTTATGTATAGGTTCAAAGGGTGGACCCATGAGTCTTGTAAGTGCAACATTAAGATTCCACACTGGTGCCGGAGGGATTCTTGGTGGTATAACTTTTATGCCCTCCATAAAGGTTTAATGACAGGAACTTTGAACAAAGACAAATGCTGTATGTTTGCAAATAAGCAGCTACTGCTGCAAGGTGCAATCGTATAGATGCGTAACCTAGCCCAGATTGCTGTAGGTGCAGAAGTTAACAGACAATTTTCTGAACAGAAGCATCTAGAGGTAGAATTTTGTTATTATAGTGGACAACAAACCATTTCAATTTTGCTGCATAGCAAGCTCTGATAATAGGTTTTCTTGCTTCCTTCAGAATAGTCATACAGTCTGGTGGGAAATATAAATATCCAAACTCTATGACTTCGGGAGCCAAATTGCTAAGTTGAGCTCCTCAGGATTTGGATGCTTGTTTTCTCCATGGTTCTGAGTGAGGAAACTGGAGGTGAGATGTAGCTTTTGATGTGGAACTACTGAGAGCTCTAACAGAGTGGTGTACCACGGTTGACGGGCACATGTGGTAGCTACCAAAATTAGTGTGAGTGATGTTTGCCTGAGTTTCCGAACCAGAAATGGAACGAGTGGCAGAAGCGGAAAAGCGTAGACAAATATTCCTGACCAATTCATCCATAGGGCATTGCCTTTGGATAGAGGGTGTGGGAGCCTGGAGGCGAAGTTTGGGCATTGTGTGTTGTCTTCTCTGGAGAACAGCTATATTTGTGGATATCCCCATAGTTGAAAGTATGGAAGGAGAACTTGGGGATGTGTATTTGCTGTCTCCTTCTGCTGAGGAGGTCGGCAATGTGATGGTCCACACTTGGGAGGTGTTCTGCGAGAAGTTGAACCTTGCGATGGTTTGCCCATTTCCAAATTGTCAGACAGTCATGACAGTAAAGAGTGTGTCCCCCCCTCTTTTGTACATAGTACATCTCTGTCATGTTGTCCGTGCAGACTAGGACAACTTTGCCTGTGACATGAGACTGAAATTTCTTTAGCACTAGAAATACTTCTAGAAGCTCTAGATAGTTGATGTGTAAGCGTTTGCTGTTCCAGTGACCCTGAACTGTGTAATGATGGAGATGTGCACCCCAAGCCATAAGATGCGTCTGCTGTGAGCACGACTTGTGGAACATGGTGGATGAAAGGCCGCCCTTTTGATAAATTATGTGGGTTCCACCACTGCAGAGAACGATGGGTGTGGCTGTCCACTAACCCTAGATCTGTTAATTGTCCCTGTGACTGATTCCACTGACGTGCCAAGCATTCTTGTACTGGAATCATGTGTAGTCTTGCATGAGGTACTATTGCAATGCATGACTCCATAATTTCCCAGTAGCCGCATGAAAATCCGGGCTGGCAAGGTTTGTTTGGTTTGGAACAGTAGCAATAGAGTTTGGGTATTGGAAATACTGTGTTGAGTGGCTCCTAGATAAGATTGTATCTGTGAAGACTGTAGGTGAGACTTTTGAATGTTGACTGTGAAAGCCAATTGGTGGAGTAGGTGTAGTGTGTTCTAGACACTTTTGGTGTGTGCTGGCTTGTGTCAGCCAGTCTTCTAGGCATGGGAAGCCATTCATTTGTTGTCTTCTGGGATGAGCTGCCACCACTGCTAGACATTTGGTAAATGCTCTGGGAGCAGTAGTCCCTCCTAATGGAAGTACTTTGAACTGATAGTTTCTGCCTGCTATCTTAAATCTGAGGTATTTGCGGTGAGCAGGATGAATGGGAATGTGAAAATATGTGTCTTAAGTCCCTGAAGAAGACCTGGCTTGGCAGTTCTGGCTGGACTGTTCCCGTGAGGCACAGGGTCAAGACTGATCTGCATATAGCTGGGTATAAAGTGAGGTGGCGAAGTGAGCTAAAGAATGATGATGGATTCAACCGAGATCTGTGACGGGGGGTGAGTGTCTGAAAAGTTTCAGCGCCCCGTCCATCATCTCTCTTTGTTTGCAACTGTCCTTTGATAAACACAGGATCTGACTGCGAGGGTTTATATTTTTCATCTACTCTTGGAGGTAAAATACATGCTCAGACAGGGTTTTTAATGAGATCATCAGCATGCTTCATCATGCCTTTAAGCATAGTGAGTGTTTGACTTGGCCTGTGTGTGGACCCAAGTGTTTCAAATGAAAAGTCCTCTTCTAAGGTCTCTTTATGTAAGGCCACCGCATGATACTCTGCTGCTCTAGCAATGAGTTGTTGGTAAGCCATATTATCGTCTGGTGGTAATGGCTTTGCAGGGTAACGGTCTGGGTCGTTATCTACTGGAGGGTCAATGGTGTAATCATTCCATAGGTCTACAGGCAAATGAGTATAATCATCCCCACCTGGATCTGTATGAGGAGATCCCTGAGGGGCTGTGTGTAAGGGATCTTCAAATAGTAACTGTAAAGAAGATAGTGGAAGCGGAGAGGGTTGTGGGGCAGGATAAACAGGGCTGTTAGCCATGTCCTCCTTCTTTAGAGGACTCTTATTGAAAGCGTCTTCTGAAGGAAGTTTGTTTTTTGCTGTGTTTTAGCAGATATATGTCCAGTATCGGGATTAATATAAACCTTTTTCTGTTCAGGGTCCAATTTGGCCTTAAGAACGTCTTAAATTGGTCCAGGAGGTTCGGAGAGACTATCCTTAGATTTTGGTGTCTAAATCGACTTGTCTTTGGTAGTGGAAGTTTCGTCTCCAAAGCATGAATTTGTTTCAAAGCAGAGGGATTTGGCTCCAAACTAGATTTGTCCTTGGAGCCTGAGGGTTTCGGATCCAAAGGTATTTTCGGTCGGCTCGGTCCCAAGCCGAAAGTCTTGACAGTTTGTTTTGGTGCCCAGAGGCTTGGCGTCGGAAAACATTGTCTCGTGCTGACCTTAGCCAGAAGGCAGCGGTAGTGCTGTAGCCCTATGTGTTTTGGAAGAGGATTTAGGGGGCAAGGGGGTCTTCGGTAGTCATGGCAACTTGTCCCGGAGGCACATCTTTGAAACCCAGATCGATCTCAAGCCCGGAATCGGACTCTGGAATGGAGAAGGCCTCTTCTTCTGCGGCAGACGATTCGATCCCCCCCTTGCTCGGATCCTTCCCTAAAGATATACGGAGTGCGTTGGATGCTTTGACGTTGCATCTCTCTTCGTCGAGCCCGATGATTGCGTAGTCTCTTCCTCGACCAAAATGATTTACAAGCGTCGCAGTCGTGCTCCTGGGAAAGGCACAAGTTATAAACTTGATGTAGGTCGGTGCAAGCGTACTTGGTGTGGCACCAAAGACAGGACTGGAAAGGAGTCCGTTCCATCGGCAGAAGGCTGGACCGACACGACTAGGCAGACGGCAGGGAAACGCATACGGAAACAATATAGTCGAGGGCAGAGTGGATTGCGCACCAAGGGGAACTTTAAGAACGGTTTCAAATCGGAGCGCAGCATATATGTCCGAACCCAGTGGCTGAAAAAAACAATGAAGTCGATGTCCATGCGCACTATCACCCAAAGGAGGAATCACCTTACCTTGTGATTTCGAAGAAAAACAATTTGCAAACATCCCAACCAAACACTAGATGGCAGGAGTATGCAAAGCATGTGTATTTGCAGCACACATGCCTTGAATAAACAGTTAAGCGTCGAGGGCGCGGAAAAAAGGGAACGGACGTCAGCATGCTGACAAGGTATTCTTATGGCTCCCATGACATCACGCGGAGTTGCGTGCGTAGCCGTTCCACTGTGATGTCCTCGTTAACATGGGAGAGCGGAGGAGAAAGGTTTCTATGGAATGCTGCACATTGGGGGTAATTCAAAAGGAGGAATTCACAGGCAGATGTATCCATCAGAAATAGATACATAAACATACCAAATAAATTATAACATAAGAGAAAACAACAAAATTCAGCTGCTCAGTTTTTAATGGTTTTAGAATTAATTTTACCATTTGAATTGCACCATCTTTTTTCATTTATGGAAGAACAGATTACTCTAACAGTTCAAAATAAAAGAGGACAACCATAACTCCAACTTTTATATGGAATGAGGGAGAAAGTAGGAAAAATCACTATAAATGATGTAATAATGCAATTGAAACAATCATTTCATAGAGATAAACACTTTTGATTTTTAACCTACCTCAAAAGTGTTGTCCAGTCTATAAATAGGGGAGGAGTTCATAGCACTGACAATCTCCAGCACACCATTAAAGTTGTTCAGCTCTTGAAATACCTGAAGTATTTCAATTATACGACTCACTACAATTACCCGTTCATCAAGGTTTTCTGTTTCAACAATGCTCCTAAATGAGGAAAAATAAATGATCTGAATATGCAAAGTAATGTTTCCGATTTCAACAATGTACAAGAATTCTTAAGTTGTAGAACTAAAAAAAACAAAAAAACGTTAGAAAAAAACACTTGTCAGACTGCCCTGCCTTCTGAACATGTACATACCAGAGACAGATCCACAAACGAGCAGAAAGGCAGACATATGAGCACACCACAAAACGCAAGTAAAAAGAACATTCTAGTCTTCTTCCTCTTATGCGTATTCGCCCATCCGCACACTTCTTGCCTTTCAACTCATCAATTAAGGTAACAATGCTTGACTTTCCAGATCAGGGCGCTTTGCATGGTCTTATCCTGCTCATGTGTAAGCAGTGAAGCACATGGAAAGAGGACTCTCTCTTGAATGTTATTTTCCACCCATTATTGCTCGCAAGGAGACTCTTGGCAGATGGCACAACAGTAAAACTTCAAAGGGAAAGTGTGCTTATGTGAAAGAGGTGTGCGAGACAGTAAGAAAGATTGAGTACGTGTGTGTGTAGGGTGACTTGTGCTGTGGCGGTTTTACCATTTGGGCGGTGGGGCATTGCCCCACTAATAATTATCGGGCAATTTATTCGAGCGGCGCGTTAATAAAAGTTTTATAAATTAACGCGCCGCTCGAATAAATTGCCCGATAATTATTGCCCTGCGGCCGTGGTATCAAGCTTCACTCATGTGTGTCACAGTATGCACTGTCTGACACTGGGTGGCGCTGGAGTGCCGGCAAAGTGCGCACTGCGCATGTGGTGTTTGCCCGACTGCCTTTCTGCAGCTAGCAAACTAAATGGATTTTTAAAAGCAAGCACCTGCAGAGTACGGGGTTTGCCTATGCAACATACCCCAGTGCTTGTTAAAAGAGCGGCGTTTTTTTCGTGCTCAGTCCAATCCTGATGCTGTTCTCTTTAGAGAGCAGTTCTCCTCTAAAGAGAGCAGCGTTAGGATTGGCTACTACTGTAGTACTGTCCTGTAACAGTACTACGACTGTGTTCTGTTCTCAGTCTAGTGTCTCACCGCGGGGGTGGGAGCATCTAAAGCAATGCCCAATCACTGTAGTGGCTTAGTGTTAAGCCATTTAGTGATTGGGCATTTCAGTTGTTGCTGGGCAAATCGGGCCGGCCCACGGCCAGTCACCCTTCCTCCTCGTGGTCGACTCTGTCGTGACTCGTGCGCATGAGGGATGGACAGAGACTGTCTGGTCACCGTCTGAGGCCTCACCTAGTCGTCGAGTCTCAGAGTCTGTCATCAGGGTTGGACGTGTGAAATTCAAATTCCTATGTGCAGGTATGGACCTAGGCTGAAATATTATATAAAAAAAAGTTAAAGTTGACATTTATGCTCAGGCAGGGCCCGGCTCAGGCCTCCCACCGGCTGCAGCCGATACTAGGCAATAAAGCAGGCGCTCAGCTCTGCCCTGAGCCAGCGCAGCTATTGCAAAAGCACAAGTTATGCATATTCAACACACCAGGCGGCAGGGGCAGTCTTTTCTGGGGCCACTAACAGCCACTCAGAGCCTAGTGCTAAACACAGAGGGGGCCTTTGTGAGTCGATAAGGCGCAGATCTCTAAATCTGCCCCAATGTGTGTTCAGGACCGCACGTGAAACACGTGCAAGACATTTTACGAGGGGTGTGTGTGTCATATGTGGTGTGTTCAGAAAGCACCTGTCTGTTGTGGCCTAGTCCTCTCGCTCAGCTAGGCTTCTCCACACCACCGAAATGGGTGATCCTCGGCAATTCGTGAACATGCCAGCGCCAAGTTTTAGGAGCTATGATAAAGCTGGAGAGTTCCAAAGGGTGAGATTATGAGTTGAACTTTGCAGGGATAGGAAAATGCATCATGTTAGCCGGAGACACTTTAAATATGACATTGTCAAGGCCACCATATGCATATAAGCCTAGTGGTACCGTACCCCCCACCTGTGCCTGCTTTACAGCCAGTCGGTGCACACTGCAATGAGAGGTACGGCCGGGGCTGTCTCGGGGAGTTCACACCTCGTGGTGCACGTCAGACAGATTTTGTCACTCGCAAGCACAGAAAAGCGGGTGTTAACAACCCGTAACACGCATTCGCTTTGTTCACTAACCAGCGCTCAATTTAACACGTCCTAAAACGACACATCAGAGTTTATCTTGGAATTTAACGACACAATGTAAATTGTGCAGTGTGGACTTTGGAGAGCGAGTCTGTGTTCTGCACTGGTCGATCGGTGCTGACGTCGTTTTGTACTGATCCCTCTGGGCAACATACCAAGGTACTGGTGAAACTGTTGTGTATTTGTCCACTGTGCCTCAACAATCCTGTTTTTTGTACCCCCCTCCAATGTAAATTGCTGTCTCAGGTACCTGAAGTGTGCCACCCTTGCGTTGTCGCATGTGCCTGGCACCAGGAGTTTACACAAACGCCTCATTACATTTGTGTGGGTCAATGCACCTGTTGCACTAATTATTGTGTGGCCGTAGTCTGATCCTACGCAGACTGAAAACATGTTATGTGCAGTCGTAAAATACGTTATCTGGAGCACCGACGAACAGTGGCTACATCAAGCACCATAAAATAAATACAGGTTATTGTACCACTTTCCAATCCTCGCCTCAACACATCAGCTTCCTTTGCATATAGCATTTGTATTATTTTTGCATTTATATAGCGCCTACTTCCCCCGACGAGGCGTTGAAGCGCTTAATTGCACTTGAAAGTTCTGGACTGTGACTGCACCTTTGTTGCCTTCCAACCGCGAACCGAAAGGCATCCGCTTTAATTGGTATTACAGACTCTGCTTTATTATTATTAATTCTGAATATCCTGAGGTGTGTAGATGACCCCTGGGGCGCCTGGGATAAGGGGTTCAGTGCCAGCGAATACAAAAGAGGTGACCAAAATCTCGGGGCCCTGACCAACTTTGAAATGGAGCATCTTCATTCTCATTTTTTATTTATGAGTGTAATAAACAAAGGCAAAACTTATCGCAGCCCTTTAAATGATAAAGCTTTATAAAATATATAAACTGATCAAGTTTATTGTCGAATATCGGAAGACATTGCCGTCTTAGTCTTTGCCGTGGCTCTGTGCAGAAGCAGGGCCGGGCCGTCTGACTGATAATCTTGTAATTCATACACATAGATGCTTATTCGTTGCTTCACTGCTATCCACTGTAGGAAGCTGGTGGTGTTTTTTTTGGTGTGGACTTGTTAGACTGTGTTCTTAGGTGTGGATTCCAGCGCTACCTCTTTTAGTTTTGATACCTTTTTTTAATGGGCAAGGGCGATAATATGAATCAATGTAAAGATGGCGGAGTGCACTAGCTTTGGAGACCAAGCATATCCCTTTCCGTCTGAAACTGAATGTCGCTAAAGTGACCGCCAGTGCAGTTGTTTACTGAAGTGCTTGTTCATCAATCAGTGCATGGGTGCATCAATCAGTGCAGGGCCTGGGAGCATTATTCGCTATGGGAGGGGTGTAATCTGCTTACATTTGTTGCATCTTTTCAATTAACCATTAAAAACTGGAACACAAATTGAAAATACACTATTAAGAGCCACAGTTGCTGCTTATTTATCTTTTGCAACTAACAACCATAGACAAAGCTAGTAGTCCTGACTTCTTGTAAGTATGATGTTACTTGTTGTATCATATATCTGGATGCAATGACAAAAACAACAAAATACCAGTTTTAAGTCTTCCTTTGAATTTGTATTTGTTGCATATTTTCCTTAGTGCATGTATTGTTTCAAAGGAAGATTAATTTTCACTGGAGAAGATTTTACCTCTGTAATTTATACATCAACTGCTAACTAAGTGCTACAGCTGTTGTGTGTTAGTTAGGCAGTACTCCAACATCCTACGCACAATGTGTTTTTATCGTTATCGAAATTGTGCCAAAGTGCAAAGCTGTCCTCCTGGTTCCAGTGTCCGTTTTCCTAATGGCATGTCTATGACTGTGACATGTTCATCTCCAGACTACAGAGCTTATGCCAGCTTGCCCACGTCAACCTTCTAGAAGTCCACATGGCCTACAAAAGCAATGCTAAGGCAGGCTTAACCACTTTCCAGGAGTGTGATCCGAGTCCCTTAATAATTCAGATGATCATCGCCTGCATGTAGACTACACATAGGAACCAAAAGTGTGCCCCCTATACTGTACTGGTCAATGCAAGGTATTCCATTAGCCCACTTAGTAAAATTCACGTGTATTGTTATAAGAAGGTGAAACCTGATGTATAACCCAAATGTAATGTGCAGTGTACAGGGTCAAGTCTTTGTGGAACACTTAAGCCAAGGGTCTCCAACTTTTTCTGTAATAAGAGCCACTTATGATCAAAGAAATGCATCGTGATGTGATCACTAAGGGGTGCCTCAGCACATTCTGCAAGGGGGGGCTCATTTTGCGTTACACCACTGTACATGCCTGCCCATATTTTACAGTTTGAATGCTTTTGTTAAAAGTCTGTGTGTTTGGTTGACACAACTACATTTTGTTGTATTTGCTTTTCAGCATTTGGTAAAGCCTCAGGCTGCCCAACAAATTTTTGGGCAAATCAAGCAAAGAAGAAGAGGCGCCAGCCTCCTTTTCTGCTACAACACAGCCAACAACCCCAGTGTTTAAGGTAAGGAAACTGCTGCTATATTTTACATTCTAGTAGTCAAGGGCTATGTAAGTTGTGTACATGGTGGGTGGCGTCTAAAGACATGCACCAAACCTCATACGTTGTACTTTGATTATTGACAGGTAACACTAACATTGGTAACACCATGCATACAGTAGAGCAACTACTTGCAAAGCCGTTCATTGGACTGAAACGTGAAGAGAAACTAATTGTAAAACAATTAGGACCTCACCGGCCAGACCTAAACCTACAACAAAGTTCCCTAGACAGAGGGAAGCTTTACACACGTTCTTTCACAAACACCTGGTACACAAAAGTTGATTGGCTTACAGGATGTCCTTCAACAAATGCTCTGTTCTGCTTCCCCCGCCTGCTGTTTGGTGGTGAAACTCCGTGGACCAAAAAAGGAGTAAAAGACTTGAAGCATTTGTCAGATAAAGTAAAGAAGCATGCACACACGAAAATACATATGGAAAACCTGACAAGACTGGGAATGTTGGGAGATACACCGATTGAAGCCCACATAAGCGAGGCCTACCGAAAAACAATACAGAAGCACAATGAAGCAGTTGATAGGAATAGACATGTGCTATCAAAAATCATTGACTGCATTCGTTTCTGTGGTGATTTTGAACTGGCTTTACGAGGGCATGATGAATCGGAAGGTTCTGCAAATCCTGTGATATTCAAAGGGCTTGTGGACTTAATAGCAAGCATAGACCATGTAATGGAAGCACATCTATTAAGTGCTAGTGTCTTCAAGGGCACCTCTAAAATCATACAAAATGAACTGCTTGAGTGCATGCTAGAGATTGTAAAAAGCACTATCGTACAAGAGCTGAAAAACACAGACTTTGTGGCTATTCAGGCTGATGACACCACTGATGTGGCCACAAAAACACAGTCAGTAGTGGTCTTTCGGTACCTTGACTGTGACAACAAAGTTGTGGAAAGGTTCTATGGTTTCACCCATTTAAGAGACTCTTGTGCAGAAAGCATTTCTTCAGTTATTCTACAGGAACTAAACTTGATTTTTCCAGAGCAGCCTCGAAAACAAAAACTGATTGCACAAAGCTACGATGGTGCTGCAGTAATGAGTGGAACCTCCGGTGGAGTAAAAAAAAGTTAAAGATGTGTACCCTAATGACTGACTGACTGAATTATTTTTTGAGCGCTCTTATGCCGAGGCGTCTTGGCGCTGTAGGACGAAAAAGAGGTATAGGCTTAGGGCACCGTGAATAGCCATGTCTTCAAGGCCTTTCTGAACTTTACTATGCTCCTTTCAGAACGAAGTGCAGATGGTAGACTGTTCCAGAGCTTGGGTGTTTGATGGGAAAAGGATCTGCCACCCCAGCGGACTCTCTTGGTCCTAGGGATATGTAGCAGATTTTGGGAGCTAGATCTAAGTGAGCACTCAGGTACATATGGAAGAAGAAGGTTGGAAAGCTGCTTGGATATCTGCCCATAGAGGGATTTGTGGGCCAGGCACATAGGCGCAGAATCCAATTCAAGGTTAACAGGCAGCCAGTGCAGGTCGCGAATTGCGCTGGAGGTGGAGTGTCGTTTAGGGAGATTAAGCAAGACTCTTGCCGCAGCATTCTGAATTGACTGGAGTCTGTCAAGTTGTCTTTCTCCTGCACCAATGTAGAGGGCATTGCAATAGTCTACCTTGGACATTGTCAATGCTCCCACTACCGTTTTCCTCAGGGCGAATGGGATGTAGGGCAGGATTTTACGGAGGACCTTCAGTGTGAAGAAGCAGGCTGAGGTGACCTGGCTGATTTGGGCGGTACAGGTAAGGTCTTTATCCATTATGAATCCCAGGTTTCTAACCTTGTTGGCCGGAACAGGGCAGGTGCCTGCCTCTGGAGGCCACCAGAGGTCATTCCAGATGGAGGGTTTATGGCCGAATTCGATCACCTCCGTCTTTTCTGTGTTTAATTTGAGGAAGTGATCGTTCATCCACTTCTTTATGTCTGACAGACAGTTCTTAAAACTGGTGGCGGAAGCTTCCACCGTCTGCGCAAGTGAGACTGCCAGTTGGGTGTCGTCAGCGTAGGAAACTAGATGCAGGCCATGGGATTTTATCAATGCAGCCAGAGGGGTGATGTAGAGATTAAAAAGGGTTGGTGATAGGGCCGATCCCTGAGGAACTCCGCAGGGCAGGAGGAACTCGTCCGACTGGAGGCCATCCCAATAAATTCGATGGGTGCGCGCCTCAAGGAAGGACTTGAGTAGATTTAGGGCTGTGTGTGAGATACCTAACTCCTTGAGTCTGTTTATGAGGACATTGTGGTTAACGGTATCAAACGCCGCTGTGAGATCCAGAAGGATCAGTGCGGCTCTGCCTCCCTTATCCATAGTCTGACGTATGTTCTCCGAGGCTATTATTAGAGCTGTCTCGGTTGAATGACAGGCCCTAAAGTCATGTTGTGTCGGATCTAGTAGATGGCTGTCCTCCAGGTGTTTGGTTAGTTCCTTGTTCATAGCACTTTCCAGAATTTTGGCGGGAAGGGGTAAACATGATATTGGGCGGTAGCGTTTTGCTTCATTGGGGTCTAGTGTCTCTTTTTTGAGGATGGGCCTAATACAGGCCTTTTTCCAACTGCTGGGGAACTGGCCGGAAGTGATTGCGATATTCAGGAGCGGGGTAAGTGCTTGACTGATCGTGTCAGGAACCAGGTGTAATACATACGGGGGACATGGGTCAAGTGGGGAGCCGGATTTAGTGTGAAGAAGCAATGTGGCGACCTGGACATCGCTCAGCAAAGCAAAGTTGGGGAATTCTGGAGCTGGTGACTGTCGATCTGTTTCGCGAAGGGATTTCTGACAAGTGGGTAGCCGACTAAGATCATTATAGACTGTCTGAACTTTCTGTTGGAAGAATTGAGCTATATTTTCCACAAAGTCTTGACATGGTTTGAAAATAGTGTCTCTAGGACTTTTAGCTAGGTGAGTAATGGTGTTAAACAGTTCTTTTGAGGAGTTCGAGGATTCCTGTATCTTCCTTGTATAGAAGGCTACCTTGGCTTGCTCTATTAGCTTATATTCGTGTAGAGCCGTTGTATACTCAGTTCTAGACTGAGAGCTGTAGTCAATTCGCCACCGCCTCTCCGCCCTTCTACATTTTATCTTTAGCAGTTTAACTTCAGGGGTATACCATTGTGAGGTGGCTGAACGAGTTCTGGGTTTCTTTATTTCTTCTGGGGCTAGATCGTCCATAGCCTGGGTAAGCCAGGTGTGGTATTTGTTTGCTCCGCTGTTGCTATCTGTGCTAGGGAGAGGGGGCATGTTTCTTCTGAGTGTATTAGTGAGAGATGTGGCTTCAAGTTTTTTCCATGGACGAATTTTAGTGGGAAGAGCAAGGTCATTTCTCCTGGGACTTGTCAGTGTAGCTGTGAGGATAAAGAAAATAGCAGCATGGTCCGTCCAAGGAAACATAGTGGTGGACGTAACTTTAATATGGCGATTATTGGTAAAAATGGCATCTAGGGTATGGCCAGCAGCGTGTGTGGGTCCTGTCCTTAGTTGGGAGAGTCCGTAGCTGCGGAAATTCTCTATAAGGGTAGTGGATTCAATGGAGTTGTTATCCTCAAGATGGAAGTTAAAGTGCCCATGTGCGGTGAAGGTGGGTTGGTCTGAGGTAGATTCCAGAAGAGTTAGGAGGGCGTTAGTAAAGGGACCTCTGGAACCTGGGGGCCGGTATACCAGGATGCCAGAGAATATTACTTGGTTGTTTAACTTGACCGTAAAGGATAAAGCCTCTTCTTCTAATCCGGGCTGTGGGAAAAAGTGTATTTTAAAAGTTGACCAATGAATGATGGCTACCCCCCCACCAGTGGTTCCTTGCCTGTCCATATTTGCTAGGGAGTAGTCGGTGGGTACTGCGGTGTGCCAGTCAGTCCCAGATGAGTCAGTGGCCCATGTTTCTGTTAGGAAGGCCAGATCAACCAAATTGTCTGTAATAAGGGCAGCGATTTCGTGTTTATGCTTTGGCATTGACCTAACATTTAAGAGTACGTTTTTCAGAGTTTTGATAAGTGGCTTGCGCCGACAGGTCGGGGGCTGATCTGGGGAGGGACAGAGGTTGGGCCCTGTTATTGTGTGGAGATTGTTAAGTACAGGATGTGGTATTGTGACACCACAAGCCCGACATGTGCAGTTATGCATCTTACCTCTGTCAGGAAGCATTATCCGGCCTTGGCATTCGTTACGTCTTAATTGCATAAGTGCTTCTCTTGAGTAGACGTGGTTAGGGGGGGTTACTGGAGTTTGGGCATAGTCTAGGGCCCTGGGCTCTGGTCCGGCGCGGGCGGGCGTAGACGAGCTTGCCTTTGGCGCGCCCGCTGCGCGTCCGAAGCAGCATGGGGCTAAATAGACTCGTAGGCCGGAAGTCGCGGCAACTAGAGCGCATGGCACCAGTCCTCCCCACCTAAGATGGCGGCTATGAGGCCTGCTGGTGACGAGACAGCCCAATATTCCCTCCGCAGCAAACGGGACTTCCCGCGGCGGAACGAGGAATGGGGCGTCAGTAGGCAAGTGCAATTATTAGTCAATTTGTGCAAATGCGCAAAACACGTTATGTACAGTTTAAAAATTAAGGCTTTTTAGTGCAGGTTACTAAGAGTATGCAGTACACAGGTTAAAAAACGTTGTAATCACGTTTCTATAGTCATCTTGTGTGCAAATGAGCAAGCAATGGAACTGTGCAAATTTCAGACAATAAAACAATAGTGCCGGTTTTTTAAAAGTATGCAAGTATACAGAGCGTATTAGTCACGCTGCTGGTATTGTTAGTTACATTAGCAGAGATAGACACCCGATTCGTCCTAGTTCCGATTCGTTACGTGCACTGTTATGCCCACCAACTAAATCTGATCATGCAACAATCAGTAGGAAAGATCTCCGAGGCAAAGATATTCTTCATGATGTAGGAGGAATGGCAGCATTCTTCTCACGCTCCCGCAAAAGAACGGAGGTACTTCATACCATTGTTAACAGAAGGATTCCAAAGGAAGGCCCAACTCTGCCTAATATACCAATATAGGGTTGATCTTGAGAAATGTTTCGACACCATAGAAGCCAATCTAGACTTTGACTAAAAAAGCCGGAATGAGGCCCGTGGCTTTGCTAGAACACTGCAAGACGGGGAGTTTCAGTTTTTGCTGTTTTTTAAAATAATGCCTCAAGTTGAAACACTGTATGAAACGTTACAAATTACGTGAAATAGATACTATCCATGTGGAAACAGCTATCAACGACTTTGTCACAAGCATAACGAAAGTCAGAGAAGGGGTTGACAATTTAGACAGCACACTGCCAAATGATTCTACTTTCTCTAACCGCAGAAAAGACATCAGCAGTCTAGTCCGAATTTCCAAAGAGATATGTGACACTATAATTATACAGGCAAAGGAACCCTTTTCTTTTACAAAGCATTTGGTGAGTGCCACATTACTACGAAGTGATCTGTTTGCTATATATGATATTTCCTTCCCTGAGCAAGCACAGAATACCGCTGTGGATGCTTACCCTATGCTCAACAAAAAGGATCTGAGAACAGAATTAACTGTACTGTATGGAATGCATGTATACCGGCAGGCCACTATTGCAATTTCTTTGCTTGCTTTAATTCTGAACGTTAACATGGAAAAGACACTAACAGAAACAGTGACTTTACTAAAAATACTCATCACCACACCGATGACAACAGCAGAGGTGGAACGTTGCTTTTCCGCTTTGAATAGAATTAAAACATTCCTGAGAAATACCATGATTCAGGAAAGACTGAATGCCTTAGCGATGCTTTCTATGGAGAGTGACTTAGTTAAAAGAATACCAGACTTCAATGTTCAAGTCATTGAGAAGTTTGCTTCCATGAAAAACAGACGTGCTGATTTTAATTACAAAAAGTGAACACTATTTAAATGCTTCTAGTTTGCGTCCTGTTTGTTTGTTATTAAAATACATCTGTGAGGTACTCAGCAATGCATTGTGTTTCAAAGTCTGTTATGAAGCTCTGTGGTTATGATGAAGATGATTAAGCAGCTACCTATGTTATATGACACCACTTTCTTAATGTAATAACTGCACTTTCACAATTGCTTTATTAACCTTCCTGCTTTCACAAAATTTGCTTGAAAATGCACCATTTGTCCACTCTTTTTTCAAAATTTTCCTCCCGAACCCTCCTTAGGGGGTTCGGGCTCGCTCGCTCGCTACGGTGCAGTAATATTATCTTTTTATGCCTCACCACTTTCAAATGTCACCATCTGCCCATCTAGCAGACAAGCACACCATAAATATGGTAGGTCCAAAAAAAAAAAAAAAAGAGGCCAATAGAGAAGCATTCAAGAAATCAAGCGCATAGCGCATAGAGCACACCAGGAGGTAATCTGATGCTATTATGTGAACTGCAAGAGAACTAACCTTCTTAAATAAACGTCACTTCTCTTGGAGCAAACCCCACCCTATGGTATAAAGGTGAACTGGGCATAGTAAAATTGCATACCTGGAGGGCTCATTCTGAACATGGAACATGAGGATCACATCAGTGAAAAAAACAAATGTACATTTTACTTTTAATACACTGACTTTGAAACAAAAATGCAATTCCTCCAGCTTCTTGAAATGAAAAAAGATTAAAAAATGTAACGTGTAAAAAAGTGTTGCTTCTTTGATTCCCTCATGTTAACCATTATATGATAATTTATCAGCGGTCTTCTATTAAAAGACTGTAAGCATCCACAACTATACTACATGATCAAATTTCCCTTTTTCACATGGTCAGTTCTAGGTCAAGGAATTTTTCCTTTTCAGAATTTCAAAATCAAGAAAGCTCAACTTTAACAACTTCAAGTCAGATTCACTAAATTATCCTTATGCCAATAATACTCAAGTTTCATTCGTCAACTGATCTACCCATTCTGAAACCGATAAAGAATTACCTGGCTTCATAAAACTTCTCATCAGGGCTATGCAAGCTGTGGTCTCCTGTGGTTATAATGGATGTGGGGGTCCATCAATGACAAACAGAAAGGAGGCATTCCTGACTGAGCAGACCACAAGATATATCAGGAGAGTGTTGTCATGGAGAGGATATTATCCAAAGGCCAGGGTGAAGAGGCGAGTCTTTAGGAATCATCCAATTTTAAAAGGAGTATTTTATCATTCCTAGATGGAGAGGAGGAGACTTCCACTGGGGTTGAGACGCTGAAGTAAAAAGGGTGACAGCCATATCTCCAGCACTAGACCGAACCGGCTGACAGTTAATGGGACATAAGGCTTTTGGCTAGAACTGCAAGTGGCCATGGGGCATCCCTGTGTATGAGGCTCAGATGGGCACAAAGCTGTACAAAAGGCATGCATAGAAATAAATAGGAGATGGAGGCCAAGGCTCCGAAGCCCATGCGAACCATTAGCATAACGATTTGTATTGGTAAAGGATGATTGAAGATTGTCAGATTTCAGATGATGAAGCGCACATCCCGAGGGGTAGCTGGGAAACAGCATCTTGTTATAGGCTGGTTAACACACCTCTGTGGTCAGATAGTAATCCGATTTTTCTCCACTAACTTAATATATCAGTAGACACCGACGAATAAGTTATTTCCCATCGGTAATGCTCTTTCAGGTAGAGACTAGCTACAGATTCCTCAGTTTTGTAATATTCTCCAGGCATCAGGACTGTATCTGATAATTTTTCAGCAGTACCTCTCTGCACTGGTAGGTTGCATCGCGCTGCAACCATTACACACAGGAAATGGCATAAGGAGCCAATATAGGTGCCATTCCTGCAGGATGACATCAGTTGCTTTTGAGAATGTCCATACCCCAAACGCAAAGCCCCAAAAGGAAATTAGCTGTGATCAGTGTGCAGATTCCTTGCCACTGGATTTGATTAATGGATAGATTTCAAACACAGGATGGGGAGGATGGAAGGGTCGGTGAGGAATCTGCAGCTAGATATATCTCTACCACCAGAAAGAAATGTACCAAAGGCAAGTAACTTGTTCTTCTGATATAGAGACTTCTAGCCATAGATTCCTCACCTTTTAATATGGATAGCAAAGCAATACTTGGAAGTGGGTCTATGAATGGACTCAAACCAGAACGCCCTGCAGGACCGAGTGGGCAAATCCCCTCTAGGCAAACCTAACTATCCAGACAAAACTGTCATTAACTTATGAAGGAATGCCCATGCAGCCTCCTGGCAAATGTCCAGGACAGGGATTCCATGTGCCAATGGGCTAGTAGCAGCTTTGGCACTGGTAGAATTAGCACACAGGATTTTCCAAAGGCTGGTTTTTGGACAAGGCATAGTAGATCTGCATGCAAAGCACGCTCCAGCAGGAGATGGTTCTCTTGTGCATAGTCTTGCCATTGTTTGCTATAGAAAACCCCACTAACAGCTTATCATCCACCTGGGGTTCGTTGGTATGATCAACATAAAAGCTCAGCACTCTCATACTCCAAACGGTGGAGCCTCTCCACTTCCTGAGAGCAGAGCACAGCATGCAGGCAAGGTTGATCTTTCGACTGACCTTGAATGGTGTGTCAACTTCAGGCAAGAAGGATGCCAGAGTCTGAATAATCATGCTTGTCTGGGAAGGAGGTGGTGTACAGCGGATGTAAAAGAGAGCCTGAAGATCACTCACATGCCGTGCACGCTATTGTTTTTCCTGTTTCTCTTAGAACAGCCATTGTGTTTTCTGGTAGCTTTAGACAACCAAAATCTAAGTATTTAAGAGCCAGGCTGCCAGGCTTAAAGGCTCTGGTTCTTGGTGTAGTACCCTTCCTTCTTCCATTGACAATTAATCTTGTTGTGTTGGTAATTTCTGAATGTTCCCCTGAGTTATTTCCCTTGGCTCTGAAAACCGTGTTTGCCGCGCCAACTGTAGGGCAATTAGTATTAGTGTCATTATGTTTCTCCTGCATTTGCTGATCACTCTGTGTACCAGTGCTATCCGGGGGAAAGCATAAGGAAATATCCCTGACCAGATTATCAACAGTACATTTCCCTGGGATCGGTGGCTCTCCAACTCGAAAAGATCTTCTGGAGTACTTTTTGGTATAGTTCCCACAACCTGAAGCTTGTCTGCTACTTTTAAAGCTAGACAGACTGTCTTTAGTTCCAATATATTGATGTGTTGCACTGCATCTCGTTCCTTACAGAATCCTCTCACCTTGAGCGAGCCCATGTGAGCTCCCCAACCCATTTGTGAGGCATCTGTAGTACTTGTTACTGTTTGAGTTGGTTATGCAAAGTTCCTCCCTTGCATAATATGTGATTTGTTCCACCACATTGTCTCTCCCTGTAGCTACTGCGTGACACCCAATACATCTTCCCAACTCCTTGTTGCTTGTGATTATGGGCTTTGAAGCCGTTCTTGAATTGGTCTCATAGGTAGTCGCACCTATGGAATCAAAGGGATGCATGATGCCATGTTCCCTAACAATTTCCCTACTGTTCTAGCTTGCCCCTTCTGCTAAAGATGAGTTTCCAGCAACGATGATTATTATTTTTTTCTCAGGGATATACCTTTCCCTGTATAGAGTTGATCCTTGCTTCTAGAAGACTTTTTTCCTGCTCTGGTGTTAGTGATCTCTTCTCTAAGGTTACTGAGAATCCCAACATGAATGTAGTTCTCATTACCAGCTGTATATGATCTTCGCACTTGCTTTGGGAGTTTGATCTTACTAACCAATCGTCCAAGTATAGACATGGATGCCTTGTCTTCGTAAATGAGCTGCCACTGCTTCTAGACACTTTATAAAGACTCTTGGAGCGGATTCTATCCTGAAAGCCAGTACTGTGAACTGGTAGTGAGTTTTGTTTATGTTTGTATTTTGTATTCATTGGGATGTGCAGGTAGGCGTACTTTAGGTCTATAGTTGCAATGTAATCCCCCTTTTTGTAAATAAGGGATGAGTTTCTGACAGGTTGTCATTTTTTATATGAGGTCTAAAATTGGGCGTAGAAATCAGTCTACCTTCAGTATCAGAAAATAAGTTGAATTATATCCTTTGTTGATTTCAGCTCTTGTCTTACCTTCTATTGCTCTCTTTTTCAGCACTTCCTCTACTTGCTTAAGTAGAGATATTTCTTCTTTTGAATAGACCTTTTTTGGTCCCCTTGTTGGAGGCACCTTGTCCAATTCTATGAAATATCTATACTGTATTACTTTCAGGATCCACTTATCTGATGTTCTGTTCCTCCACTCCTGAAGAAAGTTCTTTATTCTGCCTCCCACTGGTGTTGAGTGCGAGGGGTGGTGATTTCTTATTTTGCCTCCCACTGGTGTATGTGACAGGCTGTTATTTTGTGAGGAAGTCACTTATTGGCGGGGTTGTTCCTCCCCTCTGAAGCTGTCCCCTTCCCCATGTTCTTTCGTTAAAGGATTACCTTCCTTGTTGCTGGTACTGCCGGTGCTACAGGGGTGCTGAGGTTTAACTGCATCCCTGGAACACCTGATGTGACGGTCCAGATTGAAAGCCGGCTGTCCCCACAGGCACGAGTTATGGCACTGTACCTCTTCGTAAGCCTCCACTAAACTGCAGTGCCTCTATGGACTTTGCGGTTTCGTTGTCTTTCATGAACTGGTTCAGGGTGTCGACAGTGATTGCACTTGTCCCCCCCACTGTGTGCTACTATTAGAACTACTAGGTGCTGGCTTCCAACTTTGACAGGGCACTGAAGCCTGCTAAAAAGTCCCCAGTGCCAGTGCTCTTTCCCTTAATTTTTTTTTTTTTTTTTTTAAATGTATCGGACAACAATGGCAAGGCCTTTACCACCTCTGTACGTCCCTAGTAAATGGTATCCCTGGTACCAAGGGCATGGATACTAAAGAGGGTCCCTAAGGACTGCAGCATGTATTATGCCACCTTAAGGGACCCAAACACAAATTGCGTGCAGATTGCCATTGAAGGAGGCGTGAAATGGTGCAAACCATTTTGAAAACACGATACGGCATGCTCCCCGTATGCCACAACCATGCGCTCTGCATATACTATATCGAAGTCACCCCTAAAGCAGGCCTTAGAGCCTTATGACAGGGTACATTATTTTATATGTAGGGACAAATCTGCATGAACCTATATGTGCCTATGATGTCTGGTTCCATTGTCATGACATTGCAAGTGTTCAGGAAGCCATCTTAAGTATATGTACTGGGCACTGGTCATCCAGAGTTACCCAGCAGCATTATGGCATCACTTAAAATAATGGTGTTTAGTATCACACACTTCGTCTCGACAAATACATTCTAACGACAGTATTGTTTTTGTCCTGACATGCACCCAGTGGGCACCTTAGAGGTGCCATCCGAGTCCTACTAGTCTCTTAGTGCGCTGGCTGACTGGTATCATTCTGGCCCCCTGCAGATCAGAACCCGTGCTCTCGGAGTCGGAAACAATGCCTGGCCTGGAGGAAGGTGTTCACACCTCTTCCAGCAGGATGACTAGTGTTTTAGCACATCAAGGCCCGAGGCTTTAAAGCCTCTACCACCTTTGATATGCAACCCCAGCTTCCCCCTGACCTGGGATGTGCCACCCCTCTCCATAGGCCCATTTGGCACCAGGACACGTGGGGAAATCTACTAGTCAGAAGGTGTGTTCACACTCGGGCTAGTCACACCCCTAAGGTGGGCTACCTGAAATGAACAACGAAAGAAGGGACCCGCCATCTTGTTTTTATTGGAACCAAGAACTCTAGGTCAGGTCTCTGCCCACTCCCCACAGAAAGTAGCCATATAAGGGTTGTAGACACCCCAAGGGTAGGTAGCCCATTGGCTACTACCTTACACTCCACTTAACACCCGTAAATTCAGTATTTAGATGCCCCTCTGACACCAGGAACTCAGATTAGTCTACTGGGAACAGAAGAAGGACCAAGGGCCAAAACACAAGAACTGTGGACCAGCCCCGGATTTGGCACAAAACCCTGTGTGCCTGCTGCTGCCCAAAAAATTGCAAAGACTTGACTTGTCCTGCAGCTGTACATCCTCCTAAAGCCTTGGAGGGCTACAAGTACTTCACCAACTTGTCAGAATCTCCCATGAAGTGGAGGAGCCACTTTTGTGCAGTCCGCAGGCACCTACCACATCTGCCCAGTACACCGTTCCACTGACTACTGGGTACACCGAGGAAGCAGTAAGAGGACTGTGTGGCTCCCAGACATAATCCCCCTCTACCCAGTGAGTCTTGAGCTGCTAGACCTTCCATCACCAACACCTTAGGTACCAGAGCCATTGTAGCAGTCAAGTCTTGTTGAGTGTCCTATCCTGACAGCAACTCTGCCAAGGCCGACCTTCCAATGAAGGATGTCAGCATCACTGAGGCTGGCACAGAGAGTGGCCCTGCTGCCCTTTCATCAGGTTGACACCAAGAAGTGAGAGCCTTCAACGCAAACGACTCACCAGACAAAACACCTTTGCACCCAAGTCCCTCAGCCCGAGTCAACCGACGGTGCCCTCTTGCTCCAGAGACCCTCAAGAGTCGAGCTGCCAGACTTGTCCCCAAGTCACCACTTGCAGCCATTTTCTTTTTACAGGTTTCTCCATCGACTTTAACATGTAGCGTTTGAGGCTACCAACACGACCAGCACCTCTGCACCCGAAGACACTAGGGCAGGTATATCCTAACTACTGTTGATTCTTTGGAAACCCTGAAAAAGACCTGTCCTCTAAATGATATGTCTGGAAAATAAATTTTCAAGGAAAAATCTGAAAAAACACACCTGACCACAATTGACTTTTAGACAAATCTTTAGTATTTTGTCTTTCAAATGATTTGGTACTCAAGTTTGTTAAGGAAGCTGTCCAAACAAAAACAATACATCAAAACTGTGTACAAATGAAAAGGTAAAGTTGTGACTGGTGACTTAGTGCTACACAAAAGTTCCAAATAGAAGACATATACATAAACA
Source organism: Lissotriton helveticus (assembly GCF_964261635.1). NCBI lineage: Eukaryota > Metazoa > Chordata > Amphibia > Caudata > Salamandridae > Lissotriton > Lissotriton helveticus. Next base: position 1,413,636,216 of record NC_136067.1, on the reverse strand, counting down.
CATATATACACTATTTCATCATAGGTGTCCACATTTTAGTTACAGTTGTTTCAAACATATATTATTTCTCTAATTCGGTTGAAACTCCGTGTGGACCTATACAAAGACAGAACGTCGACGTTTCGACCCTTGAATGGATGCGCTGGCTTGGTGCATCTAAAAGCGGGTCTTCCTCAGGACTGCAAAAGGATTGGACAGCCTATAGATATAAATATAATATGGTCAAGGCCTGTGGTGTGTTAATATGTTTAATTAATGTGTGGCCATTGATTAAGCATCAGCTCACCTTATTAAAAAAGATTTTATCAACAAGGTATAGTTTTGCGGGGGAGGATGTCGTCCGACACACTCCTGTGAGGCGTGATGTCCTCTGAAAATAAATTAAAAACTGTAAACGGATTGTATCTATTAAGGAAACCAGTTAAAGCTAGACATAAGGGGTCTGTGCGTACCTGTTCTGGTTATTCTGTCTTCCACACCAGCCGGTGTGAAGCTCTGTAATGTTCAGTGCCGCCTTGGTGATCACTTAAGGAATGTAAGGGGGATCCTCTAAGTGTGGGTACAAACGTATGTACTTGGGCAAACGGAATTAACTTGTGAAACTGGATTGTGAGCTAAACCCGTCGGGGTGGTTGTTGTGGAACCCCATGTTGTGTTGCCCTTACGTGCTTATCGGAAGAAAAAGTCTGTTCTAAAAGACTGTTTAAACAAAGATTGTTACAGGTGGCGTGACGGGAGTGTTAATTTCACCGGACTGTGTCATGTAGTGCGATCATAACCTTCAAGAAGACGGTTAACTCGGGGTGCCTGACCCGTGCGCATCTTGACTATGGATCTTTACGGGCGTGGTCGAGTGATTGCCGGATTGGTGCTTTTACTAGTTATGTGCGGTACTAGTTGAAAAGCTGGTGATATCCTAACCTATTGCCGTATGTGAATGGAAGACTCAAGATAGCTAGTGACCCGAGTTTGTTAAAAGCTAAAAGAATTGCGGGCCCACTGAGTCAAAGGCTGCGAGCATAGGCAAAACTCATAGTTGCTCGGGAGCGTCTCTGGACAGTGCCGGTACTTACTGCGATAGCATGGGACGGGACGTCTTATTCGATCTCCGTTCGTTCGATAATGATAGCTACACCCTGCGGTAGCTGTCTATTTGTCATGCGCGAGCCCTGGCGGACGTGTTAGGCAATGCGTGCCGACTCATCTGTACGTATGTGTTCTGGCAAGGATTGGAATGTCTTAAAGGTGTATCATGCTAAAGGGGAAAGCTTTTGCTTCTAATAAATGGAGGTTTGTTCACCCAATTGATCATCATTGGATAACACATGCCACTAGGATCAGATTACATATAGTGGCCCTATAGCAATTATTTTTATACATGTAGAGTTTACATATTCACATAAATAATCCCTATATTTAGATGCCAGAATTAAGCGACGACTATTACATCCAGGACACACAGGGATACTACACTAATCGGAACAGGCAGAACAACAGACGTTTTGCCACCTTCTCAAACTCATCTTTTGGAAGTGGCCCAGAGAGCGAATCAGATAGATTAACCAGTAATACTGACCCAAGAACCTATCAGCAAGGGCCAATATATCAAGCACAAACTTCGAACTTCACCACAGACACTCCTAACAGAGGAAGACCGCAATATCCAGATACATTCAACCATCAAAGTGCATCCCCTTTTTTTGGGGTTCCCACATGGAACGCCAGAGACCCCAACTTGGGACGCCCTCACAGATGGAACCAGGGGACAACCAACCGCCGAGGGAACACCAGAGTTCGGTTTCAGCCCCAACCTCAACAGAACCATGGGGAAATAAGCACGAGACACCAGACATATCACTGGTAAATGCTAATAATACAGCTGGTCCAGTTGTACCCAACATTCCTGCAGCACCAAATGAAACAACGATAGGTTACCAACATGAGACCCCATTCTAAATATCTCTAATTACAAGTTAAATATGGCAGAACATGACATCTTGGCAAAGGGGTTATCATTCGTACCTACTGCTGCTCACAGCAATGTTGGCTCTGGCTTTCCCCTTTAGCATGATACACCTTTAAGACATTCCAATCCTTGTCAGAACACATACGTACAGATGAGTCGGCACGCATTGCCTAACACGTCCGCCTGGGCTCGCGCATGACAAATAGACAGCTACCGCAGGGTGTAGCTATCAGTATCGAACGAACAGAGATCGAATAAGACGTCCCGTCCCATGCTATCGCAGTAAGTACCGGCACTGTCCGGAGACGCTCCCGAGCAACTATGAGTTTTGCCTATGCTCGCAGCCGCACCTTTGATTCAATGGGCCCGCAATTCTTTTAGCTTTTAACTAACTCGGACCACTAGCTATCTTGAGTCTCCCATTCACATACGGCAATAGGTTAGGATATCACCAGCTTTTCAACAAGTACCGCACATAACTAGTAAAAGCACCAATCTAGCAATAACTCAACCACGCCTGTAAAGATCCATAGTCAAGATGCGCACGGGTCAAGCACCACGAGTTAACCGTCTTCTTGAAGGTTATGATTAAACTATATGAGACAGTCCGGTGAAATTAATACTCCTGTCACGCCGCCTGTAACAATCTCCGTTTAAACAGTCTTTTGGAACAGACTTTTTGTTCTGATAAGCACGTAAGGGCAACACAACATGGGGTTCCACAACAACCACCCCGACGGGTTTAGCTCACAATCCAGTTTCACAAGTTAATTCCGTTTGCCAAAGTACATACGTTTGTACCCACACTTAGAGGATCCCCCTTACATTCCTTAGGTGATCGCCAAGGCGGCACTGAACATTACAGAGCTTCACACCAGCTGGTGTGGAAGACCGAATAACCAGAACAGGTACGCACAGACCCCTTATGTCTAGCTTTAACTTGTTTCCTTAATAGATAGAATCAGTTTACAGTTTTCAATTTATTTTCAGAGGACATCACGCCTCACAGGAGTGTGTCGGACGACATCCTCCCCCGCAAAACCATACCTTGTTGATAAAATCTTTTTTAATAAGGTGAGCTGATGCTTAATCAATGGCCACACATTAAACATATTAACACACCACAGGCCTTAACCATATTATATTTATATCTATAGGCTGTCCAATCCTTTTGCAGTCCTGATGAAGACCCGCCTTTAGATGCACCAAGCCAGCGCATCCATTCAAGGGTCGAAACGTCGACGTTCTGTCTATGTATAGGTCCACACGGAGTTTCAACCGAATTAGAGAAATAATATATGTTTGAAACAACTGTAACTAGAATATGGACACCTATGATGAAATAGAGTGTATATATGTGTTTATGTATATGTCTTCTATTTGGAACTTTTGTGTAGCACTAAGTCACCAGTCACGACTTTACCTTTTCATTTGTACACCATGTTGATGTATTGTTTTTGTTCGGACAGCTTCCTTAAACTTGAGTACCAAATCATTTGAAAGACAAAATACTAAAGATTTGTCTAAAAGTCAATTGTGGTCAGGTGTGTTTTTTCCTTGAAAATTTATTTTCCAGACATATCATTCAGAGGATAGGTCTTTTTCAGGATTTACTCGTATGTTCTCAATGTATATGTAATTCCCAACAGAACCACTGTTTTTGTCCAATTGAATTACTCAGGTTCTGAGGGTTACTGGGCTACCCCATTAATTCTAATGGTTGATTCTTTGGAGCTTGGCCACTTAAGTACCTTAAGTCCAAGCGTAACCCTGAGAATCGTTTGTAAGTGCACCTATGTAGTGAATGTTTCTCCCAAAGCATAACATTGCAGTGTTCGAGAATTATGCCTCAAATCTAACATCTGTGATGTTCTACTGTTTTCCCTGTAAAAATCTGTAACGTCTAACACACTTACCTGATCCCGATGATCTTGCTGTCTAAAATGATATCACAATCTGTGTTATTTTTCTACATTGGTCTTGCGTTTCTTCTTGAGTGTGTGTTTCATTTATTGACTCTGTTCACCCTCACTACTGCAAGGAGGGCATTTGGGATTATTAATTCAAGCCCTGTAAGCCAATAAAGGACGTCTGGATTTTCTACAAAGTGTACCTTATTTTGGCGCACTACATAAAAAGCCAGATTCTTACACCTGTTGAATAGGATATTTAGTATGTTAGCCTGTACCTTTGGCTTGAAGCACAAGTTACTACTTATGTAACAATATATCTGTAAGAGACATTAGTTAGTGATAGATTTCTTACCTTAGAATATCCTCAGACGTCAGACTGGATCCGGAAAGTTTTGCTTAGCAGTACCCCTGAGCGTCAGTAGGTGCTCACAACGCCACTGGAGTCAAACTATCCTGGCTGATGAAGGCTGATAGCCAGAAACCGGTCCTAGGATGCCTGATTCCGGTCCAGGGAAGACATGACTTGGCAGTTCGGTCCGGACTGTTCCCATGAGGCACAGAGTCCAGACTGATTTGCATATGACCATGTCTGAACTGGGGTGGTTTGCTGAGCAAAAGAACGATGGATTAAACCCAGATCTGTGACTGGGGGTGAATGTTTTGCCATTGTGCAACATTCCGTCCATCATCTTGTGTGTTTTGCAGATAGAAAGCAAGCGCACGTTTTGGGGCCAGACGGTGGAGCCTCTCCTCTTCCCTGGAAGGATGCGGAGGCGGAAAGAAGGTGGGCAAAGTGATGGTCTGCCCGATGTGAAAGGGTGTGACAACCTTAGGCAAGAAAGGACAGGTCCTCAGAACCACCTTGTCCGAATGGACTGAAAGGAAAGGAAGTTTGGAAGAAAGAGCCTGGAGCTCACTCACTCTTCTGGCAGAGGTGATAGCTACTAGGAAAGCAGTCTTTAAGGTGAGAAGACATAAGGGACAGGTATGAAGGGGCTCAAAGGGAGCGCACATCAGGTAAGCCAAAACAAGATTTAAGTCTCACTGAAGCATTATGAAAGGCACAGGAGGTAACGGGTGTGTAATACCTTTGAGAAAACGGTTAACAACCGGAGACTTAAAAAGAGAAGGCTGATCAGGAAGTCTCAAGGAAGTCTCAAAAAGGCAGAGATGGCAGAAAGATAACCTTTGATAGTGCCCAGAGCAGAGCCCTGCTGGGTCAAAGACAGCAGAAACAGAAGAACCTCAGAAAGAGGGGCAGAAAAGGGATCCACAGCTTTTGCTGTGCACCATGCCGCAAATTTGTTCCATCGGCAGGCGTATACCGTTTTAGTGGAGGGACGCCTGGCTGCCTAAATGACATTACAGACTTTGGGAGGGAGGTCGAAAGCAGTCAACTGTCGCTGGTCAATCTCCACGCATGGAGGTGGAGGCTGGACAGGTTCGGGTGAAGGACAGTCCCCTGCTGCTGCGACAGAAGATCCTCCCGAATCGGGGGATCGATGCTCATACTGAGTAGCTCGGGATACCATACTCTTCGAGCCCAGTCCAGAGCCACAAGAATGACTTGGGCCCGGTCACGCCTGATCTTCGTCAGCACTCTGGGCAAAAAGTGGTAAAGGCGGAAAGGCGTACCACAGACCGCAGCTCCATTCGAGACGAAAAGCTTCTCCGAGCGAGTGCCGCCTTGGAAATTCCAACGTGCAGAACTGATGACATTGCGAATAGATCTAACCAGGGCTCTCCCCACTGCAGAAAGAGACCTTGCACCACATCAGAGTTCAGATGCCATTCGTGACCCATCATGCACCGGCGGCTGAGTTCGTCCGCCCTGGCGTTCAGAGAACGTGCCAGGTGTTGAACCACCAAGGTGATGTTCCAGCCATGTCCAGAGGCGCAGAGCCTTCTGACATAGGGTCCACGACCCCACCCCGCCCTGTTAGTTGTAATACCACATGGCGGTGGTGTTGTCTGTGAACATCTGCACTACACACTTTCCCACACAGAGGGAAGAAATGCCTTCAGTGCAAGTCGGATCGCCCGCAGCTCCAGAAGGCTGAGATGGAGCCGGGACTCCGCCAGAGACCAGAGGCCTCTGATCTCCGCCTCTCTCAAGTGGCCTCCCAATCCCAGGACGGACGCATCCGTCACTACTGTGTGCTCCGGTTGGGGAAGGGAGAGGGATCGGTCATTGACCCAATCGCGATTCGGGAGCCACCACTGCAAGTGTCGTGCAGTGCCCTCCGAGATCTGGACATGATCTGACAGGTTGCCCCGAAGCTGCGCCCACTAGAACTTTAGGTCCCACTGCAGAGCCCGCATATGCCATCTGGCATGTCGCACTAGTAGGATGCAGGAAGCCATCAAGCCCAGGAGCCAGAGGGTCATCCTGACTGAAACCTGGGATAGAGACTGAAAGATCGGAATCAAAGCATGAATAACCCGGACATGCTGCTCGGGAGGATAAACCCGAAACCGCATTGAATCCAGAACTGTTCCGATGAAGAGGAGGTTCTGAGAGGGACTCAGATGCGACTTCGGCACGTTGATGGAGAAACCCAGCAAATGCAGGAGTTCAGCCGTAGTCTGAAGGTAAGTGACGACTGCCTGGGGCAAGCCCACCTTCAACAACCAGTCGTCGAGGTAGGGGGAAGACTGACACCCCTAACCTGCGCAGATGAGCTGCAACCACCGCCATCGCTTTCGTGAACACCAGAGGAGCACTGGTAAGGCCGAAGGGGAGCACGGTAAACTGAAAATGCTACTGGCTTACCGCGAACTGCAGGTAACGCCGGTGGGCCAGACGAACTGGAATGTGGAAATATGCGCCTTGCTAGTCCAACGCTACCATCCAGTCTCCAGGGTCGAGGGCAGCCAAGACCTAAGCCAGAGTCTGCATCTTGAACTTCTCCTTCCGGAGGAAGGGATTGACGTTCCGGAGGTCGAAGATAGGACACAGACCCCCTTTGTCCTTCTTGGGGACAAGAAAGTAGTGTGAATAACAACCCCTCCCTACTTCTGGCCCAGGAACGCACTCAATGACCCCCTTGGCCAAGAGGGCCGTGACTTTCTGTCGGATAAGAACTAAATGATCCCCCGACATGCGGTGGCACCGAGGCGGCATGGCTGGAGGGGAGGACTGAAAGGGAAGGGAGTAACCCTTGCGGATTAAACTGCAGCACCCACTTGTCCGATGTGATATCGCGTCAGTGGGGGAGGTGGTGGCAGATCCTGCCACCCACCAGAGTGGAATGCTCCACGAAGCTCGGAAGGTTTGGAGGTAGGAGAAGCAGGGGTGGAGGCAGACTGACCCGCACGCTGATTCCCAGACCGGCCTTTGCAGAAGCCACAACCACGGCCGCGCTGAGGCTAGTTCTGCAAAGGCTTGTTGAAGGAAAGTGCCTGAGTGCCTCTGCCCTAGCCACGAAAGGAACGAAAACCAGGAGTGGTCGGATTCTTTTCCGAAAGACCCAAGGACTTGGCCGTGGCCCGTGCGTCCTTGAAACGCTCCAACGCACTGTCAGCCTTATTGCCAAACAGGCGGGTGCCATCAAAGGGCATATCCATGAGCGAACCCTGGACATCAGGCGAGAACCCAGTCTAACGCAACTAGGAGTGGCGTCGCAACACCACCGTCGTAGAAATCGCCCTGCCCAACGAGTTTGCGGTGTCCAAACCACACCGAATAGCAAACTTAGCCGCTTCCTTACCTTCAGCAATCGCCAGAGAAAGGACAGCCTGGACCTCCTCAGGGCACTGAGGCAACACTTGAGCAACGGAATCCCACACTGCGTGGGAGTAGTGGCCCAACAAGCAGGCGGTGTTCACCGATCGCAGCCCCAAGCTGGCCGAAGAGAACAACCACTTACCAAGCTGTTCCCATTTCTTAGAGTCCTTGTCCGGGGGAGCCGTAGGAAAAGCACTCTGCGCCTGGATGACCAGACTCTCAGGCGTTGGATGAGTGGTCAGAAATCCCGGGTCACCAGGCGCCGGGCGGTGGCTTCTGGCGACGTTTTTATCCACTGGGGCCCCTGTGGCTGGCCACGACCTAGTGCCCAATATGACTTCGGTGAGGGCGTCATTAAAGAAAAGCAAAGGCTCCGACGAGGTAGACGCCGACTGGAGCACCTCGGTGAGGAGGTTAGTTTTGAGGGCCACTGTGGGGAGGTCAAGGTTGAGGGCATCAGCAGCCCGACGGAGCACCATGGTGTAGGAAGCGCCCTCTTCCATCGTTGGCGGGGGAGAGGCAAACCCCGGGTCAGAAGAGAAATCGAGGTCGCCGGCGTCTTCCAGATCATCCACCCAATCCTGCTCGGAGTCACTGCGAGGCAAGAGGGTCCTCGGATCCTTGCCAGTCCTCCTCTGCCTCCGGCACGGAGGGGCCGGTCGCGGCGGCAGGGCCGGAGAAGGAACAAATGGTGTTGGAAGGGGCCGTGTCGGCGCCGCCTCCCAATGCGTATCCCAGGTCGGAACAAAATGGTCCGGGAACTGGGGCAAGGTGGGATAAACGGCACCAAGTGCGGAGCAGAGGGCGGCGCCGGAGCTGGCAACGCTGCACCTCGTGGCGCCGGAGACAACGGCGTAGAATCCTGTGGCGCCGGGGCTGGAGCCAGTGGCAGAGCCGTTGGGCCAACAGGATCTAGACACGGCACCGCAGGGCCCATAGGCTCGCCGGCGGGAGCCCGAGGCCTGAAAAGGCGGTCCACGGTAGCAAGAAACTCTTGCACCTGTTTGGGAGTCACTGACAGACCCGGGTAGAGCGGGTAGACTGTGGGACTCCCAGGTTCCAGAGAAGCCGCAGGGGTGGAGCCCCTGTCCCCCTTGTCCGCCTCCGAGGAGCAACGGGTTGACGTTGGGAGAGCAAACACGCTTCTCCGAATTCTTTTTATGACGTCGCTTACCGGAATCCGAGGCCGAAGCCTTGGAGCCCTAGGAGCGACGGCTCCGGTCCCGCGAGCGGTCCTGGGTACAGCCCCTAGAATCGGAGAGACGGTGAGAGGAATGCCAGGCCTCCAGCAATTTCCGGCGTTGCTCCCGCAAGGCCTTCAGGGCCATGGCTCGACAGTCCCGGGAGTCTTGATCAGTGTCCAGGCAGTAGAGGCAAACATCGTGGGGGTCCGCTACCGACATATTTCGGCGGCAGGCCCCACAAGACTTAAAGCCAGGCATCCCTACGTGCACCAGGAGAAGAAAAGGGAAGAGACAAAAGTCTCAAAATAGCAGTCAAAAAGTGACCAAGATACGTGCTCAATCCGGATCTGCGCTTGCTGGCGCGGAAAAATAAAGAACTGACGTCAGCGCGCACAGGTGGCGCCTACGTAGTCTCTGTGACGTCATCTCGGTGCATACGACGCCAGCGACGGACGTGGAGCCGCAGGACGCCACCTACTGACGCGCAGGGGTACTGCTAAGCAAAACTTTCTGGATCCAGTCTGATGCCTGGGGATATTCTAAGGTAAGGAATCTATCACTAACGTGTCTCTTTCAGATTCCAGATATTCGCAGCCATGAGTGACGGTGTACTATGATCCCCATCATCCTCTGGCGGCTTGAGTGTCTGCCGCGTCCAATGCCGATTTCAGGCATGTGCTGGCAATGTTATTGCCCACTTCTGCCAGGTGTGCAGCTCTCTTTTTGTACTGGTCTGGCAGGTGCTTCACAAGTTCAGCCATTTCGTCCCAGTGCTGGGAGACATGTCTGCTCAGGAAGGCGTTCAAATTTGGAATGTACCACTGGCTTGCTGCACTGTGTTCAAATTTTTTATCCATGAGGTCCATCCTTTTCTTCTTCTTGTCAGGAGGCGGCCCCATGTTGAGGTAATGATTGAATCAGCCAGCACTGTACGTTTTAATGAATGCTGGGTCATTGGATGAATACTTCTATTTCTTCTCTACCCTTGGGGTCATGGCTCTACAAGTGGCGGGTTCTCTGAAAGCGTCCCTTCCTTGCTCTAGGATGCTTGGAAGCATTGGCAGGAATTGGTTTCTGGCTTGCGATGGCAAGAGGGTCTATATCAGGAAACAAGACTGTGGTCTTTCCTCCTGCAGCTGTACTCCATACTTGTCTGCAGCCTTCTTGATAGCCCAGTTATACATGCCAATGTCCAGCCAGAGGCGAAGGCCTCAAAGGGTAGCAGTCTAGCCCTTACTCCAGGGACTCACTCTCCAGGTCCTGCCACTTAGACATTTGACTTGTACTTTGATTCCCTGATACATGCCCTCTAGATGTTCCTCTTTGTAGAAGAGTTACTCTACTTCCTCCTCAACCTCTGGTGTCAAAGGAGGTTTGATTTCTTTGACATTCTTCTTGCCCTGACCTTTAAGAGTCGAAGACTTTAGTGGTATTAAAAATACCTTTAAGAACTCAAAGTCTAATTGTTTATGGTGCAAGGTGGTAATTTTGGCCTCAAGGCGCCTTTTCTGTCTTTCGATTCCCACCGACCGCTCTTCGGCGTGTTGAAGAGCCTTCAGCAAAACATCCAGAACTAACGGTGAAAAAAATGTATCTGATGATGGCGATCAAAGGTGGAAGGTTCCTGGGGAGGGAGTACAATGTCACAGGAAGTCACAAAGGGGGTATCAGTCAATGCTCAAGAACAACAAAAGACAAAAATAGAGGGAGGAATGCAAAAAAGTGGACAATTCTGGACCCAACCACTAGATGGCAGAATAATGCACGGCATGTGAATCCAGAACAGAGTCCCGCTGTGAAAATTCATAAAACTTTGCCTGGGGTGTCTATCTGCCATGAGCCGCACCAAGTCAGGGCCAGACTGGAACCCAAATTGGCCCATGCAAATGTCAAACCAGCCCTTGAATGGTGCATAGTGTGTGCAGCAAGCAAGCCTGATCACTACAAAGAGGGGTTTTAGGGGCTCTCCTCTCCCCAAGAACATTTGGGAAAAAATGGTGCATTCGAATAATACCAGACATTTGCAGAGCGCAAACGTTCACTTTGCAGGTATCTTAGCGCTATAGCAGCATTGCCGGATCCTTAAACACAAATACAAACTTACTTCTGCATCATCTATCCTAATCCATCTGGACTATGGCCCTGAATCCTTTTTTGGAAAGAGGCAGGTCTGTAGATGTTTCCAAAAGCAGTTGAAATGTGCACTAGCTCTCAGGGGAGCTGGAAGCTTGTTACACAATTGGGCTGCCTTTATCTGAAAGGTCCTTCCCTTGCCCCCACCTCCCTTTTCTGAATTTTGGGACACAGACTAAATTGGCCGACGAGAACTGTAGGTTCCTCGGTGGCTTGTAAAGTCTGAATTCTCTTTGAATCAGCATGGGTCCTGTTCTATTTAAGGCGTTGTAGACCACCCACATTGATTTCAAAACAATCCTCTTTTACTGGAAGCCAGTGTAGCTCGCTCAAAGACCTCGAGAAAGTCGTATCTGGATTTAAGCAGTGCAAGTTTTGCTGCTGTTGTTAGCACTCTATATAGGCTCTTAATTAGGTAGTCTGGTGCTCCCAGTAAAAACGCATTACAATTGCCTATTCTACACGAGACAGGGTGTGAGAAGTTGGCCCGATATATGATGCTCACTAGTTCTAGTGATCACCTTGTATCAGTCCGAACAACCCTTATGGTGATTGGTTGTAAGCCAACCTTATAGACCAGCTATCTTAATGGTAGCATGGACAGAGCAGTCTTAGGCTAAACTCTTTTGGCATGTGAAGCCAGCTGTTTTACCACAAATAACCCCTTGAATATCAGATGAAAGGACACCACACAGGTTGTTATGAAAATAAACAATATATTTATTACTAACAAACACCTCTGAACTCTTTATGAGATCAGAGGGCTAAGCACATGACAATACTCTTCAGAAAAATACCATAAGTCGCACAATTTACAATGGTGCCCTAGGGGCACGGCAGACCATATACTAAGTAAGTGGTTTAAGTAAAATGATAGAAGAAATGAGGATGCCCAGAGGCTGTAGAATCGCTGGGGCTACACTACCCTAACCTTAGGTAAGGAGCAGGAGGCCCAAGGGACATGTGTGCAGTGTTAGAACACACACGCGGGTTTCCATGCAAAGTCAATGGGCACGAACAAATTACGAAATAGGCAAGTAAGGACAGTTCCGACTGGTTGAGACTAAAACTACAGGATACCTGGACACTAGGAGAGTCAATCTACCTATGAGCACCGAAATGCTCTCGTTACCTCACCCACGGGCTGCGGGTGATTAGGTGTGAAAGTGTGTCGGGTTTCCGCGTTGAAGTCAATGGAGCCTGGAAGAAAAGATGCTGCAGGCGACCAGGAGGGAGATGTCCGGAGGGATCCAAGGGTGTATCGATGAAGATGGAGACCTGAAAGCAGAGGGGACAGTGTTCAAAGTCACTAACCAGTGACCGGTGTGGAACCAGGAAGGAACCAGATGCTGTCGTCGCGATCAGGGGAAGAGGTGACGCTTGTCTCTGCAGCCACGTGGACCAGGAGGTGTCTTCCACAACCAGGATGGAGGCACGAGCTGTCCCACGCAGGTTCTCGCTGTCGGCGGTGTCTGTTCCGGGATCGGAGTCAACAGGCCTTGGCAAAGGCAACCCATGCGGTGAGTGAAGATGGCGTCTGGTGCGGACCAGGAGGGTCCGGGGTACTTCTCTTTTGGGAGGAAGCAAGGGCCAGTATGGAGCAACCAGACCAGCGGTGTAGATTACAAGGTTCGTCGTCTAGGAGGCCACAAGCCAGCCAGCAAGTGACCAGACAACGCGTCGAGCAGCAACCAGGCAGAAGGGCCCCACGCAGATCTCGTGGAGGCTGGAGGGCTGGTCTTCGGTGCAGGAGCTGCTCGGGGCTGGGGCTTCTCAATCCCCAAATCACTCACTCGAGGGTACCTCAGAGGTCGTGCTGGAAGCGAAGTGCAGTTCTTCAAAGATGGCCGGTCCCACGTGTCTCGTCGCACCCACGGGTCTCAACTGTGCTGTAGATGTGGTTAAAGGTCTGGGAGTCCGGGTCTCGTCGAGCTCTGAGGTCTGTTTCCGGCAGGAAGGACGACAAAGTGAACCGCTAGGACGCTTGATGGTGCCTGCAGTTGCAGGGTGGTCACTCCTTGGCCACAAGGGAGATTTCTTCAGTCTTCTGTGGAGCAGAACTTCGAAGTCCAGAGTTTCTTCTTGTAAAGTTGTTCAGGATAATCTAATTTGGAATGGGACCAGCTCCTACCTTTATTCTGCTAAAGGGGGCTGTACTATCAACTAGGTCCCTCCCATGGGTGGGACCAGGAAGGGGGGCGGTTACACCCCCTATCCTTTATCAGGTTTCGCGCCAGAGCTGGGGCTGGAGTGCCCCAGCAACTGGTTTGAACTGGGGTATGCACAGGTACACCTTGTGTGCCCCAGGCATGTCTCATTCCTTTCAGCCCTTCCTACCTCAATACACAAAGTCCTGTCTGGGGTGGTGCTAGCACCTCCCAAGGCAGGAAACCCTTTGTCCAGGCCACCCTCGCTGGAAGGACTCCCAGCAGCAGGAGGTCAGACTTGTGTCTGTGGTGGCAGCATCCATTTTGTGATGCTGAGGCTCTGATTAACTTTAACCAGGGTTACAGTTACTAACATGTCTTATCCCTCTAGGAGGGTGGAATGCAACCCCCGTCGCCAGAACTGGCGAGAGGGTAGTATTCCAAAGCGTATGACACCTTACACGACATGTTTTGATAATGCTATACCAAAGTTAGCAATAACCGCGAGGATTATAATGCACTTAAGAGTATATGGTATAGCGTTATCATGGAACAGCTATAAGGACATGGTTCAGAAAGCTGCAGACAGGCTCAGCTCATGCTGGAGCACCATCTCACATAATTCCAAGCACTCTGCCTTCAGGATTGATAAGGCCTGCCATAGGAGTGACTTATAGGAATCTATGTGTCCATTTTGTGGTTAGATATAGGTATACTATATCTACAGCAAAGGGGGTGATTACACCACCTTGCCCCAGCTGTGTGTTCAGCCAGTTGTGTTAGTTTGGATAGCCAGCCAGGGGTGGCAAAGGATATGCTGCAGCCCTTGGTAAGCCTTAGATGCACCTATGCCCTGGGTACCTATAGTACACTGTACAGGGGCTGATAAGGTGACCCACGCCAATTAGTTATGCACCTAGGGTGCATGGAGTCCATTTTACAGAGAGAGCAGATAGCCTGGGACCCTGATTAGCAGGATCCCAGGCCAACTAAGTCGAAAACCAGCTAAACACTAGGCAAAAAAATCTGGGGTATCCATAGTCAGGTATCCACCTTCCTACACAGGGCATTGAACCACTAGCTTTCTTGCTGAATGTGGAAGTAGTGGTGGGACAATTTTCTAAATATTCTGGAGTAATCCGAAACATATGGCTGCTGTTTTGTTAATATGCGTTTCCATGGATAGGTTCTCATCCATGTATACTCCCAGGTTTCAAACTACCTGAGATATCTTATGATCTGTGCTGGTCCATGGCCAGAAATCATTCGAGAGTAAATAAAGCTCTTTGGTAAAGAGAAGAATAAGAACTCAGTTTTTCCTTCATTAAATGTTAACTTCATTTCAGCCAGCTTGCCATCTCTTTTAGGCCTTACTACTAGGGTGTGGCTATTTTTGATTGAGACAAGAGTAACTATGTATCCTCTGCATAGTTTACGAACGAGATCCCATAAGGTCTGATGAGGGTAAACAGTGGTCGTAAATATATATTGAAGCAAATAGGGCTCAGAACTGATCCCTAAGGTAACCTGTTTTGTTCTCTTAAACTCTGGGAAGAAAGAAGGGAGTGGCACACATTTATCAATATATAGTCAATTGTATCAGGTTTTAAAGCATAGTAAATGATGACCTTAATATGTACAAGGATACACCAATCTTCGTGGGTGCTCTTCAATAATTCTCTCACTATTACCCTCCAACACTGCTTCTCATCTCTCCATAGCCCCTCTCTCACATGTATTTTATTTGTTTTATAGCACCTCGAGTACCAGTGTAGGGTGTCAGAGCACTTTAAATCACACACACATACAGAGGCAATGAATCATACACATGTAAAACCGGGTGTAGAAAATGCTGCATAAGGCAAAAGGAACTACAAAGTGTAGGATTCACATGCCATCCATACTGCTAAGCACTTTAAGAGTGCTTGTGCTGGAGAAGCAAAAACTCTGGATTCACAACATCACACAGTTGTTAGGGTTGACTTTAATAATAAGATTTTATTTCTACCCAAAGAAACCTTTTTAGTAACATCGCACAAGTTACTTACCTTCGGTAACGATATATCTGTAAGAAACAGTGGTTAGTGTTAGATTCCTTACCTTAGAATATCCCCAGGTGTCAGACTGGATCAGGAAAGTTTTGCGTAGCAGTACCCCCTGCGCGTCGGTAGGTGTCGTCTGCGGCTCCGCGTCCGTCGTTGTGATCGCCGGCATGACGTCCGAGTACTTAGACGCCGCCCTCACGCGCGGACGTCAGTTCTTGTACATAGCTTTCCGCGCCAGGAACGCAAAGCCATGCCAGAGACCAACACTAGTGCCATAAAAACTAGGGCCCTCAAAGGGAAGATATCTTAACCCTAGATATCGGTTCGCATAATGGGGAGGATGGGTGGGGCGGTAAGGAATCTAACACTAACCACTGTTTCTTACAGATATATCATTACCGAAGGCAAGTAACTTGTGCATCTGAAAGAAACAGGTTAGTGTTAGATTCCTTACTTTAGAATAGATACCCCAGCAATACCAACCCCGGTGGTGGGCCTGCGAACCAAGATCACACCAGAAAGTCCTGGAGAACGGAACGGCCGAAAAAGCCATCTCTCCGGACTTGGCTGTCCAGGCAGTAGTGTCTGGCAAATGTGTGCAGCGAGGCCCACGTAGCTGCCTGACAGATGTCCTGCAAGGGGACTCCCTGACCCAGGGCAGTTGTAGCCGCCGTGGCCCGAGTGGAATGGGTCCTCACCCCAACAGGGGGCTCCTTTCTAGCTAAAGAGTAACAGACCTTGATCCACAACTCAACCCACCGAGAGATGGTTCGTTTGTGCACCGCCCGTCCCTTCTTCGAGCCCACGTAACCAACAAAAAGCTGGTCGCCCCCCCAGGAACTGGCATGTGCGATCAAGGTAGAAGGAGAGCGCACGTTTTGGGTCCAGACGGTGGAGCCTTTCTTCTTCCTTCGAAGGATGCGGAGGTGGAAAGAAGGTGGGCAAGGTGATGGACTGCCTGATGTGAAAGGCCGTAACCACCTTGGGCAGGTAAGGACGAGTTTTTAAAACAACTTTGTCCGGATGGACAGAAAGGAAAGGAGACTTGGAAGATAGAGCCTGGAGCTCACTCACTCTCCTGGCAGAGGTGATGGCAACCAGGAATGCAGTCTTGAGAGTCAGAAGACGAAGAGGGCAATTGTGAAGTGGCTCGAAAGGAGCGCACATCAGATAGGTTAGAACAAGGCTCAAGTCCCACTGAGGCATCACGAAAGGAACAGGAGGAAACATGTGCGTGATGTCTTTCAAGAATCTATTTACAACAGGGGACTTGAAAAGAGAAGGCTGATCAGGAAGCCTCAAGAAGGCTCAAGAAGGCTGAAATGGCAGAGAGGTAGCCCTTAGAAGTGCCCAGAGCAGAGCCCTGCTGGGTAAGAGAAAGGAGGAAGAGGAGAACCTCAGAAAGTGGGGCAGAGAGTGGATCCACAGCCTTTGCTGTGCACAATGCCACCAATTTGTTCCACCTGCAGGCGTATACAGATTTCGTGGAGGGATACCTGGCTGCCAGAATCACATCACAAAATTCAGGAGGCAAGTCAAATGGCCTCAACTGCCGCCGCTCAATCTCCACGCATGGAGGTGGAGGCTGGACATGTCCCCTGCTGCTGCGACAGAAGGTCCTCCTGAAGAGGCAGACGAATCGGGGGATCGACTGACATGCTGAGTAGCTCAGGATACCAGTATCTTCGTGCCCAGTCAGGAGCCACAAGGATGACTTGGGCCCGGTCGCGCCTGATCTTCTTCAGCACTCTGGGTAGAAGTGGTATAGACGAAAAGCGTCTCCGAGCGAGGGCCGCCTTGGAAATTCCAACAAGCAGAACTGGTGACATTGCGCGTTCTCTTCAGCGGCGCATAGATCTAACCAAGGCCTCCCCACTGCTGAAAGAAGCCTTGCGAGTGCAGACACCATTCGTGATCCATCATGCACCAGCAGCTGAGTTCGTCCGCCCTGGCGTTCAGGGAACCTGCCAGGTGTTGAACCACCAGGGAGACGCCCTGGTGTTCCAGCCATTGCCAGAGGCGCAGAGCTGCCTGACAAAGGGTCCACGACCCCACCCCACCCTGTTTGTTGCAGTACCACATGGCGGTGGAGTTGTCTGAACACCTGCACTACACTTCCCGGACAGAGGGAAGGAATGCCTTCAGTGCAAGCCGGATCGCTCGCAGCTCCAAAAGGTTGATGTGGAGCCGGGACTCCGCCGGAGACCAGAGGCCTCTGATCTCCCTCTCTCCCATGTGGCTCCCCCATCCCAGGAGGGACGCATCAGTCACCACTATGGGCTCCTGTTGGGGTAGGGAGAGAGACCTGCCGCTGACCCAATCGCGGTTCGTGAGCCACCACTGCAAAACTGTTTTGCAGTGCCCTCCGAGATCCGGACGTGGTCGGACAGTTTGCCCTGATGCTGTGCCCACTGAAACTTCAGGTCCCACTGCAGAGCCCGCATCCGCCACCGGACGTGATGCACCAGAAGGATGCAGGATGCCATCAGCCCCAGGAGCCGCATCGTCAACCTGATCGAGACTCGGGATAAAGGCTGAAAGACTGGAATCAGAGCCTGAATATCCCGAACCCATTGTTCGGGGGGATAAACCCAAAACCGCGCTGAGTCCAGAACCGCTCCGATGAAAAGGAGCTTCTGAGAGGGGCACAGGTGTGACTTCGGCACGTTGATGGAGAACCCCAGCGAGTGCAGGAGGTAGGCTGTAGTCTGGGGGTGGGAGACGACTGTCTGGGGCGAGCCCGCCTTCAACAACCAATCGGAGATAGGGGAAGACTGAAACCCCTAATCTGTGCAGATGAGCTGAGACCACCGCCATCACTTTCGTTAACACCTGTGGGGCGCTGGTAAGGCCGAAGGGGAGCACGGTAAACTGAAAGTGCTCGTGGCCTACCGTGAACCACAGGTAACGCTGGTGGGCCGGTAGGACGGGGATGTGGAAATACGCGTCCTGCAAGTCCAACGCTACCATCCAGTCTTCTGGGTCCAGGGCAGCTAGGACCTGAGCTAAAGTCAGCATCTTGAAGTTCTCCTTCCGGAGGAAGCCGTTGACACTTCGTAGGTCCAAGATAGGGCGTAGGCCTCCTTTGCCCTTCTTGGGTACCATAAAGTAGCGGAAATAACAACTACGTCTTACTTCTGGCCCAGGAACGCGCTCGATGCCCCCGTTGGCCAAGAGGGCTGTAACTTCCTCCTGCAGAAGTCGCAAGTGATCCCCCGACATGCGGTGGTACTGCGGTGGCATTGCTGGAGGGGTCGCATCAAAGGGGAGGGAGTAGCCCCTTCGGACGATTTGCAGCACCCACCTGTCCGACATGATGGCGAACCCCCACTGGCGTCGAATGGGGCTGAAAACTCAGAGGATTTTGAGGCAGATGCTGCGGGGGCGGGTGTGGACTGGCCTTGCCGGTGTCCCCCGGCACCGCCACGGCGGTTACCACGTCCGCGACCACGTTGAGGTTAGTTCTGCGGCCTGTGGCTAGCTGGTCATGTGGGGGCGCCCCTTCCTTGGCCACGAAAGGCGGACGTTTGCTGGCGTTGGCTGAGTCCCAAGGACTTGGCCGTAGCCCTGGAGTCCTTGAAACGCTCAAGCGCACTGTCTGCTTTGTCGCCAAAGAGGCGACGGCCATCAAAGGGCATGTCCATAAGGGAGGCTTGGACATACCCCGAAAAATTGGCGGACCTCAGCCAGGCGAGGCGGCGACCGCCACCGTTGTTGCCATCGCCCTGCCTAGCGAGTTCGTGGTATCCAGTCCACACCAAACGGAATAGCGTGCTGCGTCCCGTCCCTCTGCTAGGGCTTGGGTAAGCTTTGCCTGGACCTCCGCCGGGCACTGCGGCAGCACTTCCGCAACCGTATCTGACAGAGAGTGGGAGTAATGGCCATAAAGGCAGGCGGTGTTGACAGACCGCAACCCCAAACTCAATGAGGAGAACAGTTTCTTCCCGAACTGATTGTACCTTTTGGATTTCCGATCAGGAGGGGCGGTCGGGAATGCAGTTTGGGGTGTTGAGGCCTGGATCACCAGGCTCTCAGGAGTGGGGTGAATGGACAGGAAGCTGGGGTCACCTGGAGGCGGGCGGTGGCGTCGGGCCATGTTCCGATCTACAGGGAGACCTGTAGAGGGTTTGGACCAGGTGCTCAACAGAACGTCATTGAGGGCTTTGTTAAACAGCAGGAGAGGCTCCGAGGAGCTTGCCTACGGTTTGAGCACCTCAGTGAGGAGGTTAGTCCTCACAGCCACGCCTGGGAGCTCAAGAGCCAAGGCCTTGGCTGACCTAGTCAACACCACGCTGTAAGCAGCCCCCTCCTCCGTAGCCACGGTAGGAGGGGAGACAAATCCGGTGTCGGGTGAAGTGTGCAGACCACTGGCCTCCCCCAGTTCATCTGCCCAGTCTTGGCTCAACTGGCACTGCAGTGCCAGAGGGTACTCAGACCCCAGCCAATCCCCCTCGTCATCCATCTCCTGAAAGTCAGAATAAATGATGGAGCCGGGTCGTCTGTGAAGGGCTCACCGATCGGCGTCGAAGACGGCGCCGGACCGACACCGGATTCGGACCGGGGTGGGGATCGGGGGCAATGCCGTCCGGGGATGACACCATTGGTGAGGGCGCCGGCGGAGGGGTCGTAAGGTCAACCGGCGTCATCACGAATCCAGGCTGGATCCTGAGGAACCCTGCGGCGTCGGGACCGGAGTCGTCGACCGCGCCAGGGCCGAAGCACCCAACGGCGCCGGGCCGAAGCAGCCAGCCCGATTGGGCTCCCAGACGGACCCGTGGGGCCCGAAGGCATTTCGGCGGGTTCCAACGGAGGGAAGCGCGACCTCATGGCCGTGAAGAAGGCGCTGATCTCGTCCGGCGTCGGGTGCAGCCCAGGGACCGGCGGGTGTGGAGCTGGACGCGGCTCCGGCGGAGCCGCGTGGGTAGTGTCGCCCGAACCCCCGGCCGGGTCGGCCGGGTCACGCGAGCGTCGGGGGGAGTCAGAACAGCGATGTGGCTTCTTCGACTTCTTGTGCCTCGACTTAACTGAGGACTTGGAGCCCGACGCGTGGTGTCGACTCGCCGAGCTGTGTTGACTGTGGCCCCGCGGCCGGTCCCTCGACCTCCTCCTGGACCGGGACCTCGAGCGGAGTGGGGCCGACTGCCGGAGCTCGAGGCGCTTACGGGACCGCTCCTGCCTAGCCTCCGACGTCAAGGACCGACAGTCGGGGCACAACTTGTCATCGTGGTCGGCCCCGAGGCAGTAAAGGCACTGACGGTGGGGGGCAGTAACCGACATCATGCAGTTACAGTGGTCGCACGGTTTGAACCCGGGCATCCCTATCGGCACCGAGAGTCGAGTATCGACTCGAGAAGATCCAAAAGAGATCGGAAAAGTTTAGTCAAAAAGTGACTAAGAGTAATGCTCTTCCCGGATCTGCGCTTGCTGGCACGGAAAAAAGAAGAACTGATGTCAGCGCACGAGGGTGGCATCTAAGTACTCCGACGACATCAACCTGGCGATCACGGAAATGGACGCAGAGCCGCAGACGACGCCTACCGACGCACAGGGGTACTGCTACGCAAAACTTTCCGGATCCAGTCTGACGCCTGGGGATATTCTAAGGTAAGGAATTTAACACTAACCTGTTTCAGATAGGTTAATCAACGACTGGGGATAAACATAACTTTTCAACCTGTACCATGCAGCTCTTTGAAGGCAGTTAACAGCTCACTGTGCTAGATTACGATTGTAACTTATGAACTGCACAGTAACAAAAGAATCTCCGACAAAAGCAGTAACCCACTGAGCCATGCACATAAAGGAAAATGCTACTTACCAGTATGCATCTGTTCTTGGCATGTAGAGCTGCAGAGTTACACACTATGCATAGATGGCCAACTTGTGTTGGGCCCGGATGTTTGCAGTTTGTTTTGTTGTAGAAAAGTCTTTGGAAGTCACGGGATAGGTGACTCCTCCTTTGGATGATACTGCGCATGGGCATCGGCTCCATCCCCAGATTGTTTTTCGCCATTAGGGAAGTGATGGAGCTGTACAAGAGGTAGTGATGTCCATGTGATTTGTATCTCATTAAGATAATACTGGAACAGATAAAGGTAGCCGGGGAGGCGGGTGGGCGTGTGTAACTCTGCAGCTCTATATGCCAAGAACAGATGCATACTGGTAAGTAGCATTTTCTGTTCAAGGCATATGAGCTGCAGATTACACACTATGCATAGGTTGTATAGCAGTACCCACACTTAGCGGCGACCACCAGTATCTGTTGCAGTTGTTTGAAACAGTGTTTTTAGTACGGCCTGGCCCACAGTGGCTTGTTGTTTAGTTTGCACATCTACACAGTAATGCTTTGTGAATGTGTGCGGTGTAAGCCACGTAGCTGCTTTGCAGATCTCATCTAGGGGAATGTTCCTTAAGAATGCCATTGAAGCCCCTATTTTTCTTGTAGATTGGGCTTTTGGAGGAATTGTTAATGTACGCTTGGCTTTATGGTAACATATTTGTATGCATTTAACAATCCACCTAGCGAACCCTGATTTTGATATGGGGTTGCGCCTTTATGTGGCGGTAAAAAAAGACACAAAAAGTTGTTTCGTTTTACAAAAAGTTTGTGTCCTTTCGATATAGTACAGTAATGCTCTTTTGACATGTAAGTGTGTAGAGCTCTTTCTGCGACTGTTTGAGGCTGCAAGAAAAATACGGGCAGCTCAACTGATTGATTTAGATGTAATGGTGAAATTACTTTAGGAAAGAATTTAGGATTAGTACGAAGAACCACTTTGTTATGATGCATTTGCAGAAAAGGTTCTTGAATGGTAAATGCTTGTAGTTCACTAACACTTCTGAGAGAAGTAATTGCTACTAGGAAAGCTGCTTTCCAGGTTAGGAATTGCAATTCACATTTATGTAATGGTTCAAAGGGAGGTCCCATTAACCTTGTGAGAACAATGTTTAAGTTCCACACTGGTGCAGGTGGCGTTCTGGGAGGAATTATTCTTTTGAGTTCTTCCATGAAAGCTTTTATAGCTGGTACTCTAAAAAGAGATAGATGTTGTCTATTTTGTAAGTATGCTGCAATGGCAGCAAGGTGTAGTCGGATAGACGTGTAGGCTAAATTACACTTTTGAAGGTGTAAAAGATATCCTAAGATGTGTTGAATAGACACGCCTAAGGGATTTATTTGGTTGTTTTGGCAGTATATGACAAAGCGTTTCCACTTAGCAGCATAACATGCTCTGTAGTGGGACGTCTAGCTTCTTTAATAACGTTCATACATTCTGGAGGAAGGTTGAGGTAACCAAACTATGACCTTATGACTTATGGATGCCTGCAAGGTGACAGTGCGCTTTATAAATAAATTAAATAAAAAATAAATTAGGAGCCAGATCGCTAGGTTGAGCTGAGCTGGGTCCGGGTGTCTGATCTCTCCATGGTTCTGTGTTAATAGGCGTGGAGATAAGTTTAGTTTTTGGTGTGTTACTACAGACATCTGCAACAGTGTGGTGTACCACAGTTGTCTGGCCCAAGTTGGAGCGACTAGAATGAGCGTCAGGGAATGTTGTTGTAGTTTGCGTACCACTAACGGAGGTAGTGGGAGAGGAGGAAAAGTGTACGCAAATAGATTTGACCAGTTCATCCATATTGCATTGCCTTTGGACAATGGGTGTGAGTATCTGGCGGCAAAGCTTGGGCATTTTGCGTTTTCGTGGGTGGCGAAGAGGTCTATCTGAGGTCCCCACATTTGAAAGAACGGATGAAGAACTTGTGGATGAAGTTCCCACTCGTGGATCTGCTGTGTTTGTCGACTTAGCAGATCTGCCATAGTGTTTTGTACTCCTGGGACGTGTTGGGCTAAGAGGAAGATCTTTAGTGGTATAGCCCATCTCCATATCTGCTGCGCTAACAGAGAGCTGCAGAGAGTGTGTTCCCCCTTGTTTGTTTATGTAGTACATAGCTGTCATATTGTCTGTGCGGACTAAGACAGCTTTGCCTGACAATTGCATTTGAAATGCTGTTGGGGCTAGAAACACAGCTAGCAACTCCAAATGATTGATGTGGAGTAACTTCTGTTGCGGTGTCCACCTGCCTTGCATGGTGTGATGCAGTAGGTGGGCTCCGCTGTCATGACTATTTGAGGAACTGGCTCTAGAAACGGTCGCCCTTTGGAAAGGTTTTTGGTGTTCCACCATTGCAGAGAATGATGAGTCCGACCGTCTACCAACACTAGGTCTGTTAGTTGACCTTGAGCCTGGTTCCATTGGTGTGCTAGGCACTCTTGAAGTGGACGCATTTGCGTGAGGTACTAGAAAATATGCAAGATGCCATCATTCCTATGAGCTGCATGAACACTCGAGCTGGTAGCGAGTGTTGCGGTTTGAATTTTGTTAGGAGAGTTTGTACACTTGTTATCCTGGCTAGAGAGGGATAAGCTATTGTTAGTTGGGTGTTGATTGTAGCGCCGATATACTGTTGTATGAGCGAGGGTTGCAGATGTGATTTGGTGTGATTTACTGTGAATCCCAAGTCGGAAGCAGTTGAATAGTAGCGTGAGTGTGTTGTACACACTGGCTGTATGAGCCAGTCGTCTAGATATGGGAAGACATGAATATGTTGTCTTCTTGAGTGTGCTGCTACTACTGCTAGGCATTTGGTAAACACCCTTGGTGCTGTTGTGACTCCGAATGGAAGCACTTTGAACTGGTAGTGCTGGCCGTCTAGCACAAATCTGAGATATTTTCTGTGCGCTGTGTGGATGGGTGTTGGACTTGGCCCTTCTGGCAGGTTCACCGCTAAACTTTTTGCTTTGTGAATATGGATTGGAGGTAGTGATTTTGATTTCTGCGCACTTTCACTGTGTCCCAGTGGAAAGTGCGTGCACACTCTGAGTGCGTGAAGTAAGGTTGGCCTGCCCTCCCATAGGAATGCATGGGGAATGTATGTGTCCCTGGTAGTTCCTGATGCGTGGGGTGTACAGGCTCGAGTCTGGTATGTGCGGACTCGTGTGATTGAATGCTTCGCAATGATGTATGTGGCATGATTGTGTCTTGTGCGGAAGTGCCACTTCTAGGAGTTGGCATATTAGTGTAAAATGTGTCTGGCGTGTGATTGGCTGGAGCTGGCTGGGATGCCAGGCTCCATGAGTCATGATGGGTCTGCCCGGTGGTGAGTGTGGAGATTAGCATGCTGATGGCTGGGGAGGAGTGCACCTGGTTCCTGATGGGGCTGGGCTTTCCCCACACAATGCTGGCTCCGCCCCCTGTGGTGCGTCTAACGACCCTAGCCTCCCCAGTGAAGGAAAGTGGTGGTTGGGCCATCAAGGGTGCTCCAAAACCAGCTGTGACTGGTTTCTTCCCCACCCTGCACCTACAGACCAAGGAATGTGGTGTATAAAAATGGGGCTGTTACCCACACAAGCTGTTCTCTTCCAGGATCCTGCCAGAGGGGGCTGCTGCTGTTGCTGGGGCCAGGAGTACCGCCACTTGGAGTGTCTCCCTGCCTGGAGACCCAGTGAGCTGGCTCTGGGCCCAGCCTTGCCCCCCTACCTGCCCCAGACCTGGCTGGAGCTTTGTCCTTGCCCCCAGCGCTCGGGAGCGCTTTGCCTTGTCCCTGGCGCTTGGGAGCGCTTTGCCTTGCCCCTGAAGCGCCTGGGAGCGCTTTATTTTGGGGGCCCAGCGCTTAAGAGTGCTGTATTCTTGCTGAGAGTGCCTGGAAGTGCTTTTTCTCTCCCCCGAGTGCTTGGGAGCGCTGTGGATTGCTTTAGCGCCTGGAAGCGCTGGATTTTGACTAGCGCTTGAGAGCGCTTTATTTTGCTGAGCCGGTGCCCACCCGGCGTTTGACCCGACCCGAGATTGCCTAGCGGCTGCCCACGCTGCATATGTGCCCCGTTATTATTATTTAATCAAGAGGGAGCCTACCCCTCGTTTGCCCGAGATCACTGCCGCAGCCCAGGAGTGTGTGCAGCCCCCGCAGGGCCGCCGCGCTGCCTGCGACGACCCGGAAGCAGCTTGCAGGCTGACCAATCGCTGCGTGGCCCGGGAGAGGCTGCCGGAAGTCCCGCCCCCGCAGCGAGGAGAGAAGCGCCGCCAGCGAGGCCCCGAGGAGAGGAGCAGCGCGAGGAGTCCCCGCCACAGCAGCCCGGTGAGTGTGGGCGTCTGGGGGGCTCAGCAGTAGTGCAAGAGCGGCCCCGGATGGCAGAGGGCCGCTCCATAGTCCAGTGGCAGCACCCTGGGTGCATTTTGGTTTTAGAGCCCTGAGAGGGCTCCAGGGGCAGTTTTCCGATCCTGAGTCCCCCGAGTGGGACTCCGACACCAGGGGACATTGCTTGTTTCTTTTACCTGAGCCCACCGACGGCCGCATTCGTGTAGGGAGCCCACGAGGCTCTTGGGGGCATTTCCGATTCCCGAGTCCCCCAGGGGGGGGGGGCTCCACCAGCGGGGGTAGATACTGTTTCTGAGTCCCCGCATCTTTGTTAGAGCCCGAGAGGCTCAGCGGCGCCACACTTGGTCTTCGAGTCCCCAGAGGGGGGACTCCCTCGTCGGGGGCAGTGTGTCTCGAGCCCTGAGAGGCTCCAACGTCGTGCAGGGGCATTCTTTCCTAGAGCCTGAGAAAAGGCTCCCAGAGGCCAGTCATTTGTTTAGAGCCCAGCGAGGCTCCCACATTGGCCCCATTGTTGTTCTTGAGCCCTGGAAGGCTCCAACGTTGTCCCCACCAGTGTTACTTCAACTGCCCAGCACTTTGTGGGCAGCTGCTACGTTTAGGCTTGTGTTCTTGGCTGCCTGCGCAGCCTGCCTGACATTGGGACTAAGGGCATTTCAGCCCTTGTGAGGCTAGTTGGCCTATGGACAGTCACAGGTGGTGACTTCTGTGAGTTTGGCGCAATTGTTCTTTTGCTGCACCTCTGAATGTATTTTTATGCGTCATGTGCCTTGGTGATACACCGCTGAATGTTTTTAGGCATCATGTGTTTTCCTTCCCTGCACCCCTGAATGTGTTGTCTATGCATCATGTGCCTTGTTCCTTACACCTCTGAATGTATGTTATGCATCATGTGTTATGTGCTTATACCCCTACAGGTATTGTGATACTTAGGTGGTTGTTTTTGCTAGTACTGGTGGTGCTAGTGAGGTCCTGGTTACCAGTGATTACTGGTTGTGTGCTACAGTGATTTACATTCTATGTTCTAAGTGCTATTTCTAAAAGTGTTACTTATAAAAGTGCTGATTCCGGACAGTGGTCCAGGTGGCCCTGTCTTGTACATATCCCCTGTAAATTCTGCCAGTGCCTCTGGCACATTGTAAAGTGTGTGTTTTTATCTAATGTGTTTTGGTGTAATACAAAGGCTATTTTTATATAACCTTGTGTGGAGTTTCCTTTGTGGGGGGCCTTGGGCGTTGCTGCTGGGGTGCGTGCGCAAATACTTAACTCACATCGCCTCCAAGTTTGCTGCTCGCGCCACGTTACCTAGAGGGTGAGCAGGGGTTATCTTGGCGTGTAACTCCCTTGCCCTGACTTAGGAGTGGTGGTCTCTGACTGACTTTGGCGAAAGCCCTGGCCAGCCAGGGATCCTATTTCTAACAATGGGAATATGGAAGTAGGCGTCCTTGAGATCTAGGGCGACCAGGAAGTCGTTTAGTACCAGAAGTGGAAGGACTTGTTGGAGTGTGACCATGTGAAAATGGTCCGACTATGTAAATGTTTAGATGTCTGAGGTCTAGGATGGGTCTTAAGGAGCCGTCCTTCTTTGGTATTAGGAAATATAGGGAGTATACTCCTTTGTTTTTCTAATGCTCTGGAACTATTTCTATTGCATTTTTCTGCAGGAGGGATATTACCTCCTGTCTGAGCAGTGTTAATTGTTCTTGTGACAATGGACGTTGCTTTGGGTGGAATGTTGGGGGGGGGGATGTTAATTCTAGACAGTAACCTGACTGAATTATTTGAAGCACCTACTTGTCTGATGTGATGTTTTCCCAAGCTGGCAGGTATAGTTGAAGTCTTCCCCCGACATGAGTGGAATGGGACGGGGTGAAGGGAGTCATTGGGCAGGGGTAGAGGCAGAGCGGGAGTTGTTATTTTTACCTCTGCCTTTGTTATTGTTACCCCTGTAACCACCCCTTTGGTAGCCCTTGGTGTAAGTGGACTGTGTAGGGGCTTTGTACGAGGTAGAAGCTGTGTCCGAAGAGTATCCCCCGGGGGCACCTCGATAGGATAACCGACGAAATGAACGCCTGGGAGCCTGCGACTGCAGGGCTCCCATAGATTTGGTGGTATCTGTATCCTAGTCTAGTGGTACAGGACCTTAAATATATGCTGGGTTTGAGCGAGCAGCTTTATATTTATTCTCTATGCGAGGGTTAATGACCCGAGTTCTGACTGGGTCTTTGAAGACTTCAGGAGCATGCTTAATCACTCCTTTAAGCATTGGTAAAATGGATGAGGACCTTTGTGCACTATCATAGGTATCCATTAAGAAGTCTTCATCTACAGGGTCTGTATGCATGTCTACCCCATGATATTGCGCAGCCCTGTGAATTAATTGATTGAACCCATAGTGTCTCTGGCGGGGAAGGCCTTGAGGGGTATATGTCATCCTGTGGGACATTTGGGACATCTGGGGTGTTATAATCATCCCACGGGTCAGGTGATCTTGTAGGAGTAGCTGGATCAGGCATGTTACCCCCCCATGTCATCAGAGCTATCATACATGTTGTCATCGTCTGGTATGATAGAGGATGCTGGGGAATGTTGTGGTATGGGAGGATGTGGTGATGGTACAGGTGAAAGAGAAGGGGAAGGCAGTGTTAAGGTAGAGGTAGCCATGTCCTTTTTTGAATGCGGAGCTGGAGCTGGTGTGTCCAGTGGTCGCTTTTTTGAAGCCAAAATCCGCTGTCCAGTGATTAGATCTTTAGCTAGAGTCTTTTGAGCAGGGTCTGGATAAAGTAAGTCCTCTGCAGGAGGCCGATCTTTTGGTGCGGAGGAAGGTTTTGGTTTTTTGGCAATATCTTTAACCGGAGAAGCAGGAGTCTTTTTCGTCTCCAAAGCTTTTTTCAGTTCCAAGGGTTTTTTCGGCTCCGGTGTGTTTTTGGGATCCAATGGTTTTTTCGAATCCAAAGCGGGTTTGCTTGGTTCCGACCTGGGTATCGGTGCCGAAGGAGTAGTGGTATGTTTCAGCACCGAGGGTTTGGATGTCAGCGTGGCCGGTGAAGTTGCCTTTTTCGGTGCGGTAAGTGTGCGCCGGCACCGTGCGAGCCCGAGTCGCCTGAAGGCTTCATTAGCTTCTTAGCCGGGCCCGAAGGTGGGGCAGTAGAAGCAGTGTGTTGGTGCGCACCCGAGCCCGAGTGTGTGACCGGGGCCTTCTTTGGGTGTGTCGAGGAAGGGTCGGGTTCGACAGTCTTACTTACGACCCGCTGTACTCGAGTGATGTCCTCGACTTCGGAGTCTTCTGCCTCGGAATTGCTGTCAACGTCATGTTGTTCTGGAACGTCGACGCCTTCCTCGAAGATGTCGTCCGGAATCGAAGCTGAAGATCGAGACATTGTTCGCCTAGCTCTCCGGTCCCGGATAGTCTTCTTGGAGCGGAGAGAGGCACAAGCGGAACAGTCTTTGGCCTCGTGCTCCGGGGAGAGGCAAAGGTTACACGCTTCATGAAGGTCGGTGTGGGGAAACTTCGACCCACATTGAGGACACTTTTTAAATGGTGTCCTTTCCATGAGCTGGAGTCGAGGCCTAGTTAGGCCTGAAGGCCGTCGACGATGACCGGAATCGACGTTTTTGGTGTTGAAGAGTAGCATCGACAGGAAAAGCGTTCAAAACTTAATTTCTGTAAGTTGGTGAGGATTGCGCGCCGAAGGAAATCGGTTCCAACACGGAGCACTGGAAACACATCCGAGCCTGGTGGCGAAAAAAACAATATGAGGATGGAGCCGATGCCCATGCGCAGTATCATCCATAGGAGGAGTCACCTATCCCGTGACTTCCAAAGACTTTTCTACAACATGACAAACTGCAAACATCTGGGCCCAACACTAGGTGGCCATCTATGCATAGCGTGTAATCTGCAGCTCATATGCCTCGAACATATTGTTCTTTGATATACCATAAGTTGGTATAAGTTCTTTACAGCAGGCATATTACCCCTCTAAGCTACTTTTGATGAGTTAAAACTGCCATAGACAAAACTCCCATCTCTCTCCAGCAAGTACATAAATCTCTGGCGTTAACTTGACACTTTTATTGTTACCTGAAAACTGCTGAATATACAAGAAACTTTGCAGTGCTTGTTAAACTGCTGCACTGCTTAAAAAACGGCCCCCACTAACAAAAGCAACACCGCACCCTTCCAGCCTCCCAGGGAAATGCCCGGTACGGCCAGTCCAACTTTGACCACAACTGTGTCCCAACATCAGACGTATACTGTCATTATAGTTGGACACCTGGATGCCAAGATTACATCAACCACGTTCGGAGGAAGGTAAAAGGTATTCAGCTGATGCCACTCAATCTCCAAGCATGAAAATAGAGAATGAGAAGGCCCTGATATAGAGCTATGCCTCATTGCTGCAACAACATATCCTCCCAGAGGGGCAGCATGAGCAAAGGACAGGTCCTAAAACCCAGGAGTTCTGGATACCATACTTTCCATGCTCAAGGCAGGGCCATTAGGAGGACCTGGGTCCGGTCGGTCCTGATCTTCCTGAGAACTCGAGCCAGGAATGGTATTGGAAGAAAGGAATATAGGAGTGATCAGTTACACTAGAAGCGGAACTGGTTTCTGAGAGAGACACCATGGAAACTCCAGCATGCAGAAGTGCTGACATTGAACATGCGCATCAGGGTGTCAAACAGATCGAGCAAGGCATTAGGCCATCTAAGGGTGTAACTGCCACTGGTGGTCCACTTGAGGCAGATGGCTAAGCTCATCCGCCCTTGAATTTAAAAACACTGCCAGGTGATTGATTACCAGGAAAATTCCTTGATGGTCCAGCCATTTCCAGAGGTGCAGGGTTCATGACTCCATCCTGTTTGTTGCTCTACCGCTTGGTGGTGGTGCGGTCCATTAGCACCTACACGAACCTCCCCTTGATGGACGGAATGAAAGCTTTCAATTGCAAGAAGATGGCCCGCAGCTCCAGAAGGTTGATATAGAGCCGGGCTTCCTCCCAAAGACAAGAGGCCTCTGATCTGCATTTCTTCCAGATGGCTATCCCCACCCAGAAGCAATACATTGGGCAACCATGTCGGCTCTGGGAGGGGAATGGAGAAGGGGGTCTGCCCTTGACCCAACAACGGTTCAGCAACCACCAATGCAAATCTTTTGCAACCACCTCTGAAATATGGAAATGGTCAAAGAGATCCTCTTGATGTTGGGTCCACTGAGACTGCAGATTCCACTGCAGAACGCGTATATATAGGTCTAAAATAGGAAGAAGGCGCTGATCTATGTTCAGCACCAGAAAGAAACAAGCATTTGCAATACCATAGGTCTCGCATTTACACGAGTTGAAGCTATTGGCATAGTAAATGACAATGACTTTTATTTAGGTTTTAAAAACAAAAACTAAAATAAAAAGCATTGTTATTTGCCATGTCAATAGCTCAAAGTTGCTTAAATGCCAGACCTATTGCATTGCAAATGCTTGTTTCTTTCTGGTGCTGAATATATAATGCAGAATTGGTAAATCTGGCAGCAGCATGAAGGACAGCTCATAGGGAGGGCACATCATCTTTATGGAAGCAATGAGATGGGTAAAGCTATATTTAAGTCAGATGATTACCTTGGCCTTAACCAGTTGCGAGAAGGGGGTAACACTCTCTAGATAGACGAGGTGCATTGTCCAACTGAGATCATTCACTGGCTTCATCGATAGGCTGATAGAACTCTGAAGCCTGTGCGGTAAAGGTTCTGTGACAGGAAACATGTTTTAGTATCGAACACAGGGGGAGACACAATCCCTGCTAAATATAATAGCCTTGTGTGAGCTTTGGCAACAGGCTTCAGAGCCGAACCAAAACGCAGAATGCCGACACTATCAAACCTTTTCCTTGACTACATAAACGTTGCAAGTAGATAACATTAAAAATTACGTTTCGACATTAAGAAAAAATATTGGCAATGGCTTTCCTAACCCGCTTGATTCCTCTTGAATTACGCGGCTTCGTTAGGAAGTTAAAAAAGAATCGCATGGCAACCATTATTAGGGACCAGTAATTTGCCCAGAATCCTAGAATGTTAAGCATCCCTGTCGAGACTTAAACCCGGTTGCACCAGCTCCAAGGTCGACCACCCTAGCCATTGGGCCACTTTCTCTCCAATCCATTTAGTGCATTTGGAATCTACTCAAGTCTCAAGCAAGGTTCTTCTGAGAGATTGTCATGTGTGGCGCGCAGCCTAGTGTGCCAGCAACTGGGGGTGCCCTCTTGTGCATACAAACATCAAATATTGTTCCCAGATCCAGGGGGAAGGCACATTTAGTTAATGCCACATTACTTGCGGTGGAAAGCACCACGCATCAAGCCTGTGTTTTCCTAATGCGCTCTATGCGTGTGTCTTAAGTAGTGAGGCCTAAACTGTACGATTACGTAGCCACTGGCAGTACAACGAGGTGAACTCACTGCACTTATCGCCTCGCTTGCCTCCCCAGAGGAGTCGTGTAACTAACAATATGAGCCCTTTACGGCACCTTTTATCGTCCTCGGTCCTGGGTCACACAAACTCAGAAACCCTGAATACACTGCATCCGATCCGTAATAAATGAGTCTCAGAGGGCGCGCGCGCGCGCGCACAAGGATAGCCCGCGTGTCGTAATTATCTGAGGTGGAGTCGTTCTGGTGGCCTAATGTCGCCGAGTGTTTTGTTGCTTGGAGGGCATGTTTGCGTGCCCCTCCTCTCTGGCACAGTTTCTTTGTGCCAGTAATTTGTGCTGTGTATATTCTAGGTTTTGAGTAGACATTTTGTTTCACTTGCAGAGCGCAATGCTTTCTGAAATTAGAAATAGTGTGCATGCTATCAAACCATGGATTTTCCTAGAGCTGCTAACTCAATAGCCTTTCATTCAATTAGCATATCTGCCTGCCATTTGCAGAGGCGAAGCAGACAGGACCGATTTGAGGCTGCGCCGTTCCTGTAGAAACACAGAAGCGAGCTCACAGACTCTGAAACAACTTCGGCGTAAAGAACAAGTTACTTACCTTCGGTAACGATATATCTGTAAGAAACAGTAGTTAGTATTAGATTCCTTACCTTAGAATATCCCCAGGCGTCAGTCTGGATCCGGAAACTTTTGCGTAGCAGTACCCCTGCGCGTCGGTAGGCGTCGTCTGCAGGCGTCCCCTGCGGCTCCGCGTCGTCGGCGTCGTGCGCCGTGATGACGTCGCTGGAGTATATAGACGCCGCCTCCGCGCGCTGACGTCAGTTCTTTGCACACAGCTTTTCCGCGCCAGAACACGCAGAGCCATGTGAGAACCAACACTGGTGCCATTTGAAACTAGGGCCCTGAAAGGGATGTCCTTAACCCTAGGTATCAGTTCGCAGACTAACTACTGTTTCTTACAGATATATCGTTACCGAAGGTAAGTAACTTGTTCATCTGAAAGAAACAGGTTAGTATTAGATTCCTTACCTTAGAATAGATACCCCAGCAATACCAACCCCGGTGGTGGGTCTGCGAACCAATACAACCTACACCAGAAAGTCCTGGAGGACCGAACGGCCAAAGAAGCCATCCCTCCGGACTTGACTGTCCAGGCAGTAGTGCCTCGCAAAGGTGTGCAGCGAGGCCCACGTGGCCGCCTGGCAAATGTCCTGCAAAGGGACTCCCCGGCCCAGGGCAGTAGTAGCCGCCGTGGCCCGAGTGGAATGGGCCCTCAGCCCAACAGGAGGCTCCTTCCGAGCCAAAGAGTAGCATGCTTTGATGCACAGGACGACCCACCGAGAGATGGTCCGTTTCTGTACCGCCCTTCCCTTCTTCTCACCCACGTAGCCAACAAACAGTTGGTCATCCACCCGGAACTGGCGTGTGCGATCCATATAGAATGAAAGCGCACGTTTTGGGTCCAGACGATGGAGCCGCTCTTCATCCTTTGAAGGATGCGGAGGCGGGAAGAAGGAGGGCAAGGTGATGGACTGCCCAATGTGAAAAGCAGAGACTACCTTGGGCAGGAAAGAAGGTCTAGTCCGAAGAACCACCTTATCAGGATGAACAGACAAGAAAGGAGGTTGAATAGAAAGAGCCTGGAGCTCACTCACTCTCCTGGCAGAGGTGATGGCTACCAGGAAGGCCGTCTTTAAGGTGAGAAGACGGAGAGGACAGGAATGAAGGGGCTCAAAGGGAGCGCACATCAGGAAAGTCAAAACCAGGTTCAAGTCCCACTGAGGCATCACGAACGGAGTTGGAGGATACATGTGCGTGATGCCCTTTAAGAATCTTAACACAATAGGGGACTTGAACAAAGATGGCTGATCAGGTAGCCTCAAGAAGGCGGAAAGGGCAGAAAGATAGCCCTTGATAGTGCCCAGAGCAGAGCCCTGCTGGGCAAGGGAAAGGAGGAAGAGGAGAACCTCAGACAGAGGGGCAGAAAGGGGATCCACAGCCTTTGCTGTGCACCATGCCACAAATCTGTTCCACCGGCAGGCGTATACCGACTTTGTGGAGGGACGCCTGGCTGCCAGAATGACATCACAGACTTCAGGAGGCAAGTCAAATGGCCTCAACTGTCGCCGCTCAATCTCCACGCATGGAGGTGGAGACTGGACAGGTTCGGGTGGAGGACCGTCCCCTGCTGCTGCGACAGAAGGTCCTCCTGAAGGGGCAGGCGGATCGAGGGACCGACTGTCATGCTGAGTAGCTCGGGATACCAGTACCTTCGAGCCCAG
This sequence comes from Lissotriton helveticus, assembly GCF_964261635.1. Taxonomy (NCBI): domain Eukaryota; kingdom Metazoa; phylum Chordata; class Amphibia; order Caudata; family Salamandridae; genus Lissotriton; species Lissotriton helveticus. Next base: position 1,413,602,233 of record NC_136067.1, on the reverse strand, counting down.
TCCGGAGCCACAAGGATAACTTGGGCCCGGTCGCGCCTGATCTTCTTCAGCACTCTGGGCAGAAGTGGTATAGGCGGAAAGGCGTACAACAGACCGCAACTCCACTCGCGCCGAAAGGCGTCGCCGAGCGAGTGCCGTCTTGGAAACTCCAACGCGCAGAACTGATGACATTGCGCGTTCTCTTCTGTGGCGAATAGATCTAACCAAGGCTCTCCCCATTGCTGAAAGAGGCCTCTCGCCACATCCGAGTTCAGACGCCATTCGTGATCCACCGAGCACCGACGGCTGAGGTCGTCCGCCCTGGCGTTCAGAGAACCTGCCAGGTGTTGAACCGTCAGAGTCACGCCCTGACGTTCCAGCCATTGCCAGAGGCGCAGAGCCTCTTGGCAAAGGGTCCACGACCCCACACCGCCCTGTTTGTTGCAGTACCACATGGCGGTGGTGTTGTCCGTGAACACCTGCACTACACTCCCGTTGACAAAGGGGAGGAATGCCTTCAGTGCTAGGCGAATCGCCCGCAGCTCCAACATGTTGATATGGAGCCGGGACTCCGCCGGAGACCAGAGGCCTCTGATCTCCGCCTCTCCCAAGTGGCCACCCCAGCCTTGGAGGGACGCGTCCGTCACAACCACGTGCTCCGGTTGGGGAAGGGAGAGGGATCTGCCCCTGACCCAATCGCGGTCCGTAAGCCACCACTGCAACTGTCTCGCAGTGCCCTCCGAGATCAGGACATGGTCGGATAGGTTGCCCTGATGCTGGGCCCACTGAAACTTCAGGTCCCACTGCAGAGCCCGCATCCGCCATCTGGCGTGATGCACCAGAAGGATGCAGGAGGCCATCAGCCCCAGAAGCCGCAGCGTCAACCTGACCGAAACCCGGGATAACGGCTGAAAGATGGGAATCAGAGCCTGAATATCCCGGACCCGCCGTTCCGGAGGATAAACCCGAAACTGCGCCGAGTCGAGAACCGCTCCGATGAAAAGGAGCTTTTGAGAGGGACACAGGTGTGATTTCGGCACATTGATGGAAAACCCCAGCTCGTGCAGGAGGTCTGCCGTCATCTGAAGGTGGTGGACGACTGTCTGGGGCGAGCCCGCCTTCAACAGCCAGTCGTCGAGGTAGGGGAAGACTGAAACCCCTAACCGGCGCAGATGAGCTGCGACCACCGCCATCACTTTCGTGAACACCCGTGGGGCGCTGGTAAGGCCGAATGGGAGCACGATAAACTGAAAGTGCTCGTGGCCTACCGTGAACCGCAGGTAACGCCGGTGGGCCGGCAGGACGGGGATGTGAAAGTACGCATCCTGCAAGTCCAACGCTACCATCCAGTCTTGTGGGTCTAGAGCAGCCAAGACCTGAGCCAAAGTCAACATCTTGAACTTCTCCTTCCGGAGGAAGCCGTTGACGTTCCGTAGATCCAAGATAGGACGCAGGCCTCCCTTGTCCTTCTTGGGTACCAGAAAGTAGTGGGAGTAGCAACCACACCCTACTTCTGGCCCAGGAACGCGCTCGATGGCCCCCTTGGCCAAGAGGGCCGTAACTTCCTCCTGCAGAAGTGTCAAGTGGTCCCCCGACACACGGTGGTTCTGCGGTGGCATGGCTGGAGGAGTGGACTCGAAGGGGAGGGCATAGCCCCTTCGGACAAGCTGCAGCACCCACCTGTCCGATGTTATCGCGCGCCAGCGGGAGTGGTGATGGCGAACCCTGCCACCCACTGGCGTCACGTGAGCCCGAAAGCTCGGACTAGGAAGGCTTGGATGCCGCAGCGGAGGGAGGCGTGGACTGACCACGACGCTGGCCTCTACCGCCACCACGGCGGAAACCACGGGCGCCACCGCGCTGGGGAGCACTCTGCGCCGCGTGGCTGGCAGCACGCGTGGGACCTCCTCTCCCTTGGCCACGAAAGGGCCGAAACGAACCCGTCTGCTGGCGCTGGGTCGAGAGACCCAAGGACTTGGCCGTGACCCTGGAGTCCTTGAAGCGCTCCAGCGCGTGGTCCGCTTTGTCACCAAATAGGCGACTGCCATCAAATGGCATGTCCATAAGTGTATTTTGGACGTCTGGTGAGAAGTTGGCAGATCTCAGCCAGGCATGGCGACGAATCGCCACCGTAGTGGACATGGCCCGTCCCAGTGAGTCCGTGGTGTCCAGACCACAACGGATCGAGTACCGCGCCGCATCCCGGCCTTCAACCAAGGCCCGGGTGAGCTTGTCCCGCACTTCCTGGGGGCATTGCGGCAAACACTCCTCGACCGTATCCCACAGGGAGTGGGTGTAGCGGCCGAAGAGGCACGCGGTGTTACAAGACCGCAGTCCAGCGCTCAAAGAGGAAAACACTTTTTTTCCAAATTGGTCGTACCTCTTTGATTCCCGGTCGGGCGGAGCCGACGGAAATGCGGACTGTGAAGTGGAGGCCTGGATCACCAGACTCTCCGGGGAGGGATGGGTGGACAGGAAGGCAGGGTCGTCCGAGCAGGGACGGTGACGCCTGGCAACGTTCCGGTCAACCGGCGCACCAGAAGCGGGCCTGGACCAGGTGCCCAGAAGGACATCCGTCAGGGCCTCATTAAACGGCAGCAGAGGCTCCTGGGGGCATGACTGCGGTTTAAAAACTTCCGTCAGGATATTCGGTTTGACCTTCGCGACGGGGAGCTCAAGGTGTAAGGCCTTGGCAGCCCTCATCAGGACCACCGAATAGGCAGCACCCGCCTCGGACGCCACAGGGGACGGAGAGACAAACCCAGGGTTGGGCGACTCGTCCAGGCCACTGGCATCACCCAGATCACCTACCCAGTCCACATCGTACTGGCAGGCACGGGATAGAGGGTCCTCAGACCCCTCCCAACCCTCTCCATACTCCTCCTCGTCATACCCATATTCTGGGTCGACGATATAGACATCGGGGTCAACGGGCCCCATCGACGTCGGGTCCGGCGTCGGCCGACGCCGGTCCGGCTCCGAGTCCGGAGTCGGGGAGGAAAGGGGGGTGGCGCCGCGCGGCGTCGGTGCCGGGGACCCGACGCCGGCCGGAGCCGACGGCGGAGTCGCTGCACCACGCGGGGGCGGTACCACGGGTTGGCCCACAGGAACCGACGCCGGAGAGGCCGGGAGACCAGCCGGCGACGAACCAGAGGGAACCAGCGGCGCCGGGGCCGGGGCCACCGGCGGCGCCGGGGCAGGAGCACCCGAACCGCTCGGGCCCCCAGACGGGACCGACGGGCCCGCAGGCGCCGAAGGCCCCGCCGGAGAAGACCTCGCCCTCATAGCAATGAGGAAGGCCTCGATCTCCTCACGCGACGCGCCTTCCCCAGGGACCGACAGGTGTGGGGTAGACGGCGTCGGCGACCCATGCGGGACCGCGGGGGTGGGGTCACCCGAGCCCCCGGCCGCAGCACGCGGGCGTCGGGGGTGCGATGGCGACGCCCCGACTTCTTGTGCTTACCTGACGAGCCGGAGGAATGGTGGCGACTCCCGGAGCGCCCATGGCGGCTCCGCGACCGCTCCCTCGACCGCTCCCTCGACCTCCGACCGGACCGGGACCGCTCTCGACGCGGGGCCGACAACCGGAGCTCGAGAAGCTTGCGGGACCGCTCCCGCCTAGCTTTTCCAGTCAAGGCCCGACAGTCGACGCAGGACTCCACGTCGTGGTCCGCGCCCAGACACCGGAGGCAGAGTCGATGGTGGTCGGTGACCGACATCAGGCGGTCGCACTCGTCACAACTCTTGAAACCGGGCATCCTACCGGCACCGTAAAGATCAATCAAAAAAACTTGGTCAAAAGACCGGAGTACTGCTCTTCGGATCTGCGCTAACTGGCGCGGAAAAAAGAAGAACTGACGTCAGCGCGCGGAGGCGGCGTCTATATACTCCAGCGACGTCATCACGGCGCACGACGCCGACGACGCGGAGCCGCAGGGGACGCCTGCAGACGACGCCTACCGACGCGCAGGGGTACTGCTACGCAAAAGTTTCCGGATCCAGACTGACGCCTGGGGATATTCTAAGGTAAGGAATCTAATACTAACCTGTTTCTTTCAGATAGGTAATATACTGTGACTTGACCACTAATGCTGCTTGCAGTTCTTTACACAGCTTATTTTTATTTATCTTATAGTGACCTGGTTTTGTTCAAAGAATATTCCTTACAGTGTGCAGAAATATCTTATTTATACGGTAGAGAACATGGCTGGAATGTGCTGGCTTGTTTGCTCTACTACTTTCAATTTTAACAAGCTCTCGCCATTACGCAAAAGCAGCAGCTTCTTTATATTTGCATTGTGCTTTCACTTTAAGTTCAGGCGCAATGTAAAAATAAACAAGCGCCCGCCCTTGCCAAAGGCGAGTGAAACAAGCTGTCGCCATTATGCAAATGATAAAAAAGGAAAATGCTACTTACCAGTATGCATCTGTTCTTGGCATGTAGAGCTGCACAGTAGTACACTGTGCATTAGATCGCCACCTGGTGTTGGGCTCGGATGATTGCAGGTTGTTGTTTTCTTGGAAGAAGTCTTTTTTAGTCCCGATAGGTGACTCCTCCCTTGGACAATACTGCGCATGGGCATCGGCTCCATCCTCAGATTGTTTTTCGCCATGATGGGAAATGGAGTCAGTAGAAGTAAAGAAAGAAGGATGACCATGCAAATGCATCTAAGTAAGATGAAAACTGGAACGGATACAAGTCCCGGGGAGGCGGGAGGGCGTGTACTACTCTGCAGCTCTACATGCCAAGAACAGATGCATACTGGTAATTTTCCGTTCGAGGCATATGAGCTGCAGATAGTACACTGTGCATCGATTGTGCAGCAGTATCCCCTCTAGCGGTGGTCACCTGTATCCGTTGCAGTCGTTTGAAAGAGTTTTAAGGACAGCTTGGCCTACTGCAGCTTGCTGCTTGGCTTGCACATCAACAGAATAGTTTTTAGTGAAGGTGTGTGGTGTAGACCATGTTGCTGCCTTGCATATGTCCTCAAGTGGTATATTTCCTAAGAAAGCCATAGAGGCTCCTATTTTGCGAGTGGAGTGCGCTGTAGGAGGAACTGTTAGTGTACGTTTAGCCTTTATATAGCATATTTGTATACACTTTACAATCCACCGTGCAATCCCGCCTTTAGAGATGGGGTTGCCTTTGTGCGGAGAAGAGAAAGCAACAAACAGTTGTTTAGTTTTTCGAAATGATTTAGTCCTGTCGATATAGTAGAGTAGAGCTCTTTTAACATTTAGGGTGTGTAAAGCTACTGAGTCTGGGTTTTGGAAAAACACAGGTAGCTCGACAGACTGATTGAGGTGAAAAGGAGTGACAACTTTTGGGAGAAATTTTGGATTAGACCTAGGAACCACTTTGTTAGGATGTATTTGAAAAAATGGTTCTTGTATAGTGTAAGCTTGTATTTCACTTACTCTTCTGAGAGAGGTGATTGCAAAAAGGAAAGCAGTTTTCCATGTTAGGAATTGCAGCTCGCATCTATGTAGGGGCTCGAAAGGGGGTCCCATAAGTCTGGTAAGGACAACATTTAGATTCCACACAGGAGAAGGAGGCAACCTGGGTGGGATTATCCTTTTCAAGCCTTCCATGAACGCTTTAATCGCGGGAACTCTGAAGAGAGACAGATGTTGCCTGTTCTGTAAATAAGCTGCAATTGCTGCAAGGTGCAGGCGTATGGAAGAATATGCCAAATTAGACCTTTGTAGATGTAGAAGGTAAATGATATTCTGGAAGGAAGCATCCAGGGGGTCAATTTGATTATTTGTGCAATAAATTGCGAATCTTTTCCATTTAGCAGCGTAACACGCTCTGGTAGTGGGTTTCCTGGCTTCTTTAATAATGTCCATACAGTCTGGTGGTAGGTTTAAATAACCAATCTCTAAGACTTCAGGAGCCAGATTGCTAGATTCAGTTGGTGCGGGTCTGGGTGCCTGATTTCGCCATGGTTTTGTGTTAACAGTGATGGAGTGAGCCGCAACTTTTGGTGTGTAACTAGAGAGTTCCAGCAGCGTGGTGAACCACGGTTGGCGGGCCGTGGGAGCTACAAGGATTAGTTTGAGAGACTGTTGTCTGAGCTTGCGCACCACTAATGGAATTAGTGGGAGAGGCGGAAAAGCGTACGCAAATCTGCCTGACCAGTCCATCCATATCCCATTGCCTTCGGACAGTGGGTGTGGAAACCTGGAGGCGAAAGTTGGGCATTTTGCATTTTCGTGGGTGGCAAATAGGTCTATGTGTGGATGACCCCACTGTTGGAAGAATGGTTGAAGAAATTGTGGATGCAATTCCCATTCGTGAATCTGTTGTGACTGCCGACTCAACAGATCTGCTATCTGATTGTGAACTCCTGGAAGGTGTTCCGCTAACAGATGTATGTTTTGAGGAATGGCCCATCTCCAAATGTCTTGTGCGAGCTCGGACAGTTGCAGAGAGTGTCCCCCCCCTGTTTTTGAATATAGTACATGGCTGTCATATTGTCCGTCCAGATGAGGACAGCCTTGCCTTGCACGTGAAGTTGGAAGGACTTGAGTGCTAGGAATATTGCTAGCAGCTCGAGATGGTTGATATGGAGTAGCAGCTGTTGAGCGGTCCATTGACCCGGAGTGGTGTGTTGTAGGAGATGGGCTCCCCATCCTGTGAGGGATGCGTCTGTTGTGAGCACTACTTGTGGAACTGGCTCTAGGAACGGCTGCCCCTTTGTCAGGTCTTTGGTGTTCCACCACTGCAGAGAGCGATGTGTGCGGCTGTCCACCAACACCAGGTCTGTTAGTTGACCGTGAGCTTGGTTCCACTGTCGTGCTAGACACTCTTGTAACGGGTGCATTTGCGTGTGGAACTATGAAGATGCAAGATGCCATCATGCCTAGGAGTTTCATGAACACTCTGGCTGGGAGAGACTGATGGTGTTGAAAAACGGCAACTAAGTTTTGAATGCTCTGTATCCTGGCTGGACTGGGATAAGCTAGAGCTGTAGTCGTGTCTATTGTAGCCCCTAGATACTGATGTACGTGCGAAGGCTCTAGGTGCGACTTGGTGTAGTTTATTGTAAACCCTAAGTTGTGCAACGTTTGGATCGTCTGATGTGTGTGTGTAACACACTGACTGGCCGATTTGGCTTTTATGAGCCAATCGTCTAGATAAGGGAAGACATGGATCTGTTGTCTTCGCAGATGTGCTGCTACGACTGCTAGCCACTTCGTGAATACTCTTGGTGCCGTCGTCACCCCAAATGGAAGGACTGTGAACTGATAGTGTTGTCCTTCCAGTACAAACCTTAGATATTTCCTGTGAGCAGGATGTATAGGGATGTGAAAGTAGGCGTCTTTCAGATCTAGTGTAGCAAGGAAGTCTCCTTGTTGCAGCAGTGGAAGCACTTGTTGCAGAGTGATCATATGAAAATGATCTGATTGTATGTAATGGTTGAGGGGCCTGAGGTCTAGAATCGGTCTCAGGGTCCCGTCTTTCTTGGGAATTAGAAAGTACAGTGAGTAAACCCCCGTCCCTTGTTCCTGTAAAGGAACTAACTGAATCTCACCCTTCTGTAGAAGGGACAGAACCTCTTGCTAAAGCAGAGCTAGATGATCGGTAGACATTGGACGCTGTCTGGGAGGTATGTGTGGAGGGGTTGCTGTAAGTTCTAGGCAGTAGCCATGTTGGATAATCTGTCTTACCCACTTGTCAGTTGCAATGGAGTTCCAGATAGGCAGGAACTGTGTTAGTCTGCCCCCTATAGGAGTGGAATGCTGCGGGGGGAGCGTAGGGAAGTCATTGCTTAGGGGCGGAAGAGGCTCGAGTGTTATTACCTCTACCTCTGCCCTTGGTATTATTGCCTCTGTATCCTCCTCTACAGTAACTCTTGTTGGAGGAGTTTGTGTCTTGAAAGACATGTTAGTGTCTGTTCCAGTTTGTTTGGAGCCGCCTCTGTAAAAGGGGCGACGAAAGGAACCTCAAGCTGGGGTAGACTGTAAGGCCCCCATAGACTTGGCAGTGTGTGTGTCTTTTTTCATTTTTTCAAGGGTAGTGTCTACCTTTGGGGCGAATAATTGGTTTGGATTAAAAGGCTGGTTCAAAATGGTGGTTTGTACTTCTTGTTTCAACCCTGAGAAGCGTAGCCAAGCATGTCTCCTAATAACGACACTGGTATTAATAGCCCTAGATGCTGTGTCTGCGACATCTAGTGCGCATTTGATGGAAGCGTTAGATATTAACTTGCCTTCCTGTATGAGGTCAGTAGCTTGATCTTTGTACTGATCTGGGAGTTGCTCAAGCAATTTCTCCAATTGGTCGTAGTGAGCCCGATCATAACTAGAGAGGAGGGCTTGCGTATTAGCTATGCACCATATATTGGAAGCCTGCGCAGCTATTCTCTTGCCTGACGCATCAATAATTTTGGATTCTTTGTCAGGCGGGGGTGCTTCACCAGAAGTCTGAGAATTGGCCCTTTTACGTGCTTCGACACCACTAAGGAGTCTGGTGGTAGGTGTCCTTTAATATAGACTGGGTCTGAGGGTGCAGGTCAATCCTGGGGTTTAAAATTCTGGTACGCACAGGATCTTTAAAGACCTCAGTAGCATGCTTAACCACTCCTTTGATCAGGGGAAGAATTTGAGCGGATCTCAGACTGCTCAAAAGTATCTAAGAGAAAATCTTCCTCAATGGCCTCAGAATGCATGGATACACCATGGTATGTAGCAGCTCTGTGTATCAGCTGGCCAAACCCAATAGTATCCTCAGGAGGAGAAGGTTTAGATGGGTATGAGGGGGTCCCAGGGACATCAGGTTCATTTGCAGGGTATGGAAAGCCCCACCCAGACGCAGGTTTTGTGTATGGAAAATTCCACGTGCCCTCGCCTACAGGGTATGAAGTGTCTCCTTCCCGTCCCCTCCACCCAAATCATATTCATCATCATTCTGTGGCGAATGTGTTGACAATGGAGATTGTATAGGAGAGGTTTGAGGTGAAATATATGGAGGAGCGGGAGAAGGAGGAGAGACAGGAAAGGAAAAGTGCAGAGTTGAGGTTGCACAGTCCTTTTTAGCAGGAAAAACAGGTGTAGGTGGTGTAGCTGAAGGTCTCTTCTTGAGCGGTGTGGCACCAACATGACCGGTTTTAGGGTCGATGAAGATCTTTTTCTGTTGAGGATCTGGTTGAAAAAGGTCCTCTTGAGCCACGACCTTCTTGGGCGTTGATTTTTTCGGTGCCGGCGTAGGCTGTCTAGTGTCCTTAGCCTTGGAAGGTATTAGAGCGTCCTGTGGCTTAGGTTTCGGCGCCGAAGGCATCGTTTTTGGCTTGGAAGGCATGTTCGAGGGCTTGGAGACCTCAGAATCGGGCTGTGTGTTTTTCGGCACCGTGCGCGGCTTTGGAGCAGGTGTGTCTTTTGGTGTCGGTTTCGGGACCGAAACAGGTTTTCGTTGCGGCACTTCTTTCGGTGTCGGAGCCGAAGGGTGTTTTGGCTTCAGTGCAGACGGAGTCTTGCTTGGTGACTCGACAACGGAAGGCGGAGGAAATTTTTTCGGAGCCGACGGAAGGCTCTTGGTCGGTGTCGAGGCACCGGAAGGCGTGGAAGATTTCTTCAGAGTCGAGCCTGAAGGCGGGACTTTCGAAGTAGATGATCGGTCTAGACTTGGCCCAGCCGGCGGAGTAGCTGACCTTTGCCTTCTGTTTGGGCATATGTGTGGCCGGGGCAGTAGTACTCACGCGCTGACCCGATGGAATGGAGTCGTAAGAGTCATCTGCCTCGGAGACGATCAGGAGATCCGGTGAGTCTTCTTCGGGAACGAGTGGAACCTCGTCGTCGAAGATGTCTTCCGGTGCTGGAGCTGTTCTCCTCATCTCGTGTCGACGGGCCTTCCGGTCTCGGATGGTTTTCTTCGAACGGAAGGAAGCACAGGCTGTGCAGGTCGACTCGTTGTGGTCCGGCGACAGGCAGAGGTTACAAACCTCGTGGTGCTCGCTATGTGGGAACTTTGCTTGACATTTCGGGCATTTTCGGAAAGGAGTCCTTTCCATATGGTGCAGGCCGCACGGCGTCGATAGGCCCAAAGGCCCACTTGGATGACCGGAATGGAAACTTCGTCGTCGCAAGGTGCCGCAGTTTATGTCGAAGGCAGGTAGTATATGTTTTATGAAGTTCTGTGCGTCGAAGTTGCAGAAAAACAGTTTCTGGCCAGAGTGGAGAAACTTTCATCCAAACCCAGTGGCAGAAAAAAACAATCTGAGGATGGAGCCGATGCCCATGCGCAGTATTGTCCAAGGGAGGAGTCACCTATCGGGACTAACAAAGACTTCTTCCAAGAAGAAAACAATCTGCAATCATCCGAACCCAACACCAGGTGGCGATCTAATGCACAGTGTACTATCTTCAGCTCATATGCCTCGAACAAGTGCTTTACCCAGTAATTAAAGCAGACCGTGTCAGGCCGCAAGGAAACGATCCAGTCCAGATGGGCGAGCCCAAAAGGAGACAGTGCGGTAACAAAGAAGCCTCGTTTTCAATGGGAAGCCAGCGTTTAGCATAAACGATGACGCCAGCCAATAGGAATGATGAGCGGGGCTTCAAGACCCCTTCTGGAATCTACCCGATTACATGAAGCCTCACAGATCGAGCAGCGCATGCACGCTACAACGCAGGTCTGCGAGCCCTAAAAATGAATGACAACCATGTCGTACTTTTAGTGCGATACCCTTCCGATAGTCCCTTTGGTCAAATGGGCTTCCACTCCCCGTCCTCCCACTTAGTCAGTCTCTTGGGGGAAGAGTGTGGGGGCAGCAGAAGGTGCAGAGGCATGGTATGGAAGAGCACTGCATATTCCTTCCAAAATATTTGCAGGAACCACATGTCTGATGTTATGATCTGCCCATTCAGCAAGAATCGTCAGATCCTGCCTCCAACCAGGTGGCCACTCCACTAAGGGCAGAGGGCACCATGGCCTCTACTGCTGGGTAGCTTGTTGAGAATGGATTGGCTGACGGTACGGGATGCCTCTGCTGAAGCTACAAAAGACCCAAGAGGGCTAATGCGGCTGGCGAGATGGGGCATATAAGCCAAGGGAGTCCCCAATCTCCTTGAACTACTCTAGAGTGGAATCTGCCTTGTCCCCAAACAGGCGAGTGCCATCAAAGGGGATGCCCATGAGGGACGACTAGACATCGGTTGAAAAACTGGTTGACTGTAGCAAAGCATGGCAGTGAATGAAGACACTAGTGCCACTGGCCAATCCCATGGATCGGTGGTGTTCAAACCACAGCAATTGCAAACCTGGCTGTGTCAAAATAGTACTGTTTAGCCTGGGTAGGGCTGGCTGGAGATCTTCAGGGACACCTGGAGGACTTGAGCCACTGAATTCTAAAGGGTGTTGGTATAGCACCCTAGGAGACGGCTGACATTCACTGATCTAAGAGCCTAGCTGTTGGATGACAAGACTCTTTCCGAACATCTCCAACCCTTTTGACTATCAGGGGAAGTAGTTGGAAATGTGTTTGGGTTTGTTCTACTTGTAGACGCCTGCAATACCAAGCCTTCAGTGGAGGGGCGATGGTATCTTGCTTTCAAGTGTTTGACTGAGGGAGCCAGAGCAAGGTTTGGCCCAAATCCCCAATAAGGTATCCGCAACTGCCCCGTTGAAAGGAAAAGAAGGGCTCAAGGGATGTTTGCCTGGGCAGGAAGAATCCTGTCAGAATATTGGTCTTGACCCCGAGGGTGGGGAGCTGGAGGACAAGGACGTCTGTCGCATAAGCATTACCATGGCGTAATAAGCATTCACTTCAGTGGTAGGACAAAGGGGTGAGAGGAGACCTGATTATGGGGAGGTATAAAGGCCACTAGCATCTTGTAGGTACCCATACGAATTCTATTCGAGGAATGGCTGCTCAATATCACAACCCGTGCCATAATCATTGTCTGAATCCCTTTCGAACAGGGAATGCAGGGTATGTATCACGGGTAAGTATCACTTGTGGAGGCGTGCAGGATGAGTGGAGGAAGTGGCTCCTTGGCACAAGCCGGGAACAGCCTCAGCCAAGGTCAAACTGTCCCCAGAGACGTAGAGGACAATAGGTACCTTTTCTTCCCCCGTCAATGGACTTGGCATCGGCGAAGTAGCCGGCACCGCTGTGGACCGTATGTTGGTGGTGGAGTTGATACTGGAGCCAGAGGCTGCCCCATGATGGGCTCAAAAGGTCTAACTAGCACAGAGGAAGAACCCACCAGTGGTATTCCAGATGGAGGGCCTCTCACCTCCGTGAGGTCCAAAGGCATGGCAGACAGAGACAGCAAGAATCTGAAGTTGGAGCATGGCTTCAAGTAACTTACTGATATGTTTTGGATTTGCAAATCACGCTGGAAACTTGGGTTGTGCCAAAACTATTTCCAGCATAGGCTCTGTCAATGGGCCATGGGAGCAAAATCAAGATATGGTGCCGCTTTGCAGAAGAATGCTACCGACAGGAAGGGGCCGAATTCCACAATGACTTCCAGTGTTTTATTTGTTTAACTTACTCAACGACTTTGATCGAGATAAAGACCTACCTCTAGAATGTTTTCTGTGACTTCGGGATCTGGAACAGGACCGGGCCTGAGAATCTAACTCAAACTGGGCTTGTAACAGTCTTTTGGTGCTTAGCAGTATAGAGATTTACCTCATAGTCTTTTGTGGCCTTGGTGTTTATCAACGCATAATCACCGCAGGCCTTGAGTTGTGATTCTACCCCAAACACAACAGGAAAATATGATGTGTAGGAAAGTGCCCTTTTCTTTGCATGGTTAACCCCCCCCATTTAGCCTGACATCTGATGCAACCAGACTTGATGTTCCCTGGGGTTACCAGGGCCTGTGTTCTTTCCCAAATGTGTACCTTTGTATCCATAATTGACACCTCCCTGGCCACAAGCAAGCCCCTTGTAAAAGGTACCATAGGTACCAAGGGCACTGTGACCAAGGAAGGCGTCTGAGGGCTGCTGTACCTATTGAGCCTCCCTTAGAGGCCCTGCACCTTAACACACACACACTGCCACTGCAGGCTACGTGTTTTGCTGCAGATAAAAGTGAAGAGTCGACAAGGCACACATCCCTGTGTGCCATGCCTGTAATCCACTGCCTAGGCATAGGTAATTCACTCCACTATCAGGGTGCGCTAGTCCGAAGGGGAGGGTACAAAGGAATGAGTCCTGCACCCCTGCAGTGTTTAAGGCCGTTCATAGACATTGTAAGTGTAGCCATGCCATAAAGAATATATGGTCTGGGAGTTGGTCACTACGAACTCCACAGCTCCATAGTGTCCTTTCTGAAAATTGGGAAGTTTTGCAGCAAACTTCTCAGCACATTAAACCCACACTGATGCCAGTGTAGCGATTTAATGTAAAATGCACACAAAGGGCATCTTAGAGATGCCCTCTGAAAATCAACCAGCCCTGGTGTGGTTCCTGAATGGCTGCCCACCATTTGCCTCCACCAGATAGGTTTCTGGACCCGTGGGTAGAGGGCCTCCGCTCCCTGGGTCCATAAACAAAGCCAATCCTGGGCAAAGGTGTCATGGCCCCCCCCCCCGGCATGGGCCGGGTCCACGAAAGGGGAAGCTTTAAAGGCCTGCCGCCTTTGGCTGTCCCTGCCTTTTGCTGCCCCCAGCAATTGGCTTCCACCAGTTCTGACCCCCACTTTGGGTGGGAAAATCTGCGGGAAATCCAAGCTAGGAAAAGAGGTGTGCTCACCTTTGGCAACCCCACCCCTCAGGTGAGGGAGGCATGGCGAAGCACATATCTCAGAACCCTCCATCTTGAAGATGCAGGGATCCTGCCAATTAGGAAGAGGCTCATGCCCCCGCCCACTGAAGGTTTATATAATAGGGGGGTGTACCCACCCCAAGGAAGGGACACAATGGTTTGACTTGCACACCCCTTTAATGCCCCTAAAATTTGTATTTAGGGGCATCCCTGAACCTTGCCTCCTCAGATTCGAGGTAGAAAGAAGATGGACCAAAGAGCCACGCTGACCCAGGAAGACGAGGACACCAACTGACTTGGCCCCTATCCCTACCAGCCTGTCCAGACCACAACCTGCCTACAGCAAAGAAACCAGCGTGTCCAGCAGCAGCATACCCACAGAGCCCGGAGATCCTGTCCTGCACTCAAATAAACTGTCTCCCGTGAGCACTGGACTTGCTCAAATCCAAGACTAACCTTCAGAGTTCGGACTCAATCGACTGATTCTGAACCACTCTGCACCTGGCAGCCACGGCCTGAGGCTGAGTGGCTTAATTCTCCAAAGAGCCCCACCCCCCGGAGATCCTAAGTTGGGATTTGGTGACCCCCTGACCTCCCACAAGCTTTGAAACTAAACCTGCAGGCTTTACTTGAAGGGACCCCCCCGACTGCGACCGAAGGCGGTAAGACAACTGCTCCCTAGACCGAAGCAGTCCGAGAAGTCCGACCGCGTCTGTCTGAATGACACCGACTGCAACCGATCGCAGTCGAGGGAAAACAACGCCTAAGACACCCCATCCCTCGAAGCCTTCACGGCCTTGGGAGGCCCAACCAACTGTGTCTAAGCATCCTCCTAGATCCCAAGTCGCGGGTCACGTCCAAGAAGTCCCCCCTCGACCGAGCCTGCAACTTTCCAAAATGACTGTCTCCCCTGAGAAGCCCAGTGACCCCGATGACCCGGCCTCCTTGGTGCCGCTGGCAATGCAGTTCTTGTGTTGGTCATTGGCCCCTGCACTGCCAACAGCAAACTTAGGAGCTTAGCTCCGACACCCAAGTGGCCTGTTGTCCAGCAGACCTCAACCAAAGGCCCCTTAGCCCCACTGGCAAACTTTGGGCCAGTGCACTCTACACCCGGCCACTCCAGTGCCGCTAGTGGTGCAACTAAAGTGTCCATCTGGATCTTGGTCCTAACCCAGAAACCTCAGCCTCGTAAGTCAAATACTTACCCCAGAGTTCGATAACTATTTTTTCTCCCACAGGGACCCATGGTATGAGATTTTGGGTCTAGAAAGTGTTCTATGTAGAACTGCTAATGTATGGGGAAAAGTGATCACTATTGTAAAATAACCCGAAAGTAATCAAAGAGCAATTATTGTGTAATTTCATCAACTCTGAAAAGCAATATCAACCTGTAACTGTTACAATCACAAGAACAACTGCATTTCCTTGAACAGTCGTGCATGTGCAAGTATTCATTACCTACCTGTACCAAGTCCTGCTTGGTTCTATAATTAAAACATAAGTATAGCTTTTTCATACTTTCCAAATTGGTCTGGAATCGGTCTCTGAGAGTGTGACATCAGCTTTGAATGAGTGAATACAATAAATGCTTAACACACTTTCCTGATAAGCCTAAACTGCTCGACCACACTACCACAAATCTAGATGTTAGTGATTATCTAATTTAGCCTCTGCTATACCTCTGGACCCTGTGTACACTATACCTTACTTTGGTGTAGTATATGCAGAGCCAGCATCCTACAATGAGGATCTGTCACAGACATTTCCTTCAGGGTTTAAAACTTGTCATTTAACGCCTTCCATGCGGCCGCGATTTTGCAGAAGTGCGGCACTTCCGCAAAACGGACGGGGCCGCGTCGGCCATTGGCCGATGGCAGCACCAGCAAGGTAGTGCTGCCGTCGGCCAATTGCCGACGGCAGCATGGAAGGGGTTAGGAAGTGACATTTCTCTTGCACACAGAAGATTTTGGATGAGGTAAAGGTCTCAGACAGACGAGGTAGCTCCGGATCAGGGCGTGGTGGCACTGAAAGAAAAGAATTGACGGAGTGAAACCTCATTTTCGGAGAATAGTGCGGTGCCGAATGGCACCACCTATGGGTGCGCAGAGGTACTGCTGAAAAGTATCCTGATAAAGTCTAACACATCAGGAATATTCAAAAGGGGGGAATTTGCAGCTAGAAGCCTCCATCAGAATGTTAGCATACCATTTGTTGTCTTGAAGGGGCACCATTTCTGGGTAGAGCTAGAAGCTAGCAAAGAGATGGGCCTGCCCATGTGTGTGTCCCATGTACAATGTGTCATTGGAACCAAGGTATACCTGGCTTTGGAGCGCTAACTAGGGTGAAACCGGCCGTAGGTTACTTTTGTTTCGGTACAGGGAGGACCTTGCCTGGCAGTTCGGGCTGGATTGCTCCCCTTGCAGCAGGGTCAAGACTGATTTGCATATGGCTGGCCTAAACTGAGTTGGCATGGTGTGAAAAATAATGATGGACTGGGATATGGACCCAAGTAATTACCAGCTGCTGAGATTAAATGAAGCATTCCATTCATCACTGCTTTATATACACAAGTCTATTGATCCGTTCGCCATACATTATATCGTGGAACCAGGTGCATGGAGAATCTGGGATTCTGTCCTTGAACTATAGGACGTCACCAATTGGACTGGATATTGTGGATGACAACATCCTTCACATCATCCTAAATTAAGGCATTGTAACAAACATCTATGTAGACGCACCTCTAATTAAGAGGATACAAACATTGATTAATTACACAGTTTTAATCAGAGGAACTTACAGAGCTATACCTTCTAGCCAAACTAAGAATTGACTGAAGAAGTCCGAGAGAACAAAACGCGTTAGCTATAGTTCTTAAACGCATTATGAAGGAACTAAAAGAATAGAAGGTTACAATTCTAATGTGTCTAATTACTGTTTTGTACTATGAAACGTAATTTGTCTCAACATTTAAAGTGTTTTTGCAGAACTCTTGCTTGATGTAAAATTATTAGATTCACACGATGTTGGGTGCTCAACATCTGTGCATTTGACAAGTCTACTGAATGTACAGCATGAACTCATTTGTAGGAGGACCTTGAGGAAGAACTCAAACAGGATTTGGGATTGGTTATGGGTATTTGCTAGCTCGCTTGCAGTGGATGGGGAATTTGAGGGAGGTATGTAGTATGGTATCTGGATGGTTAAGTAAAGGGTGATGGCTTCTGGAGGTGGACTGGATGAGTGGAGATGGTGTGTTACTGGATGGGAAGATGATGAGTGAAACTTTCCCTTGGCCACAGCTTTTTTTACAGATGTTCACTTATGCTCTGCCTCATAATTCGCATAATCAGCTTTTACCTGCTCAATGCATTTTTTTTAATTGGGTTTAATTTTTGTCATCATCATCAACTTGTAGCGCGCACAGCTACCCCAAGGGGTTTCCCGGTGCAAAGCGGTCACAGATTTGCTGTCCTACAGTGCAGATTCAGAATAGCTACATTTTCAACATCTTACGGAAGGTAAGAAATTATTTACAGTTACTTAAGTCCGGAAGTAACAAGTTCCACAGCTTAGGACCCAGATAGGCCAAAGAATGCCGCTTCATATGGGTGAATCAAAACCTAAGAACACAGAACAGGGCTTGGGTTGAAGATCTCAATAGTCGAGTAGGCGGGTAGAGATGAAACCAGTTCCTGAATGTAATGAGGTCCCAGGCCAACTTTGACCTTGAACATATAGCAAAGAGCTTGAAATTCAATGTACATGGGCACCTTAAGCTAGTGAAGTTGTTTAAGCAAGTGGGAAACAGAAGCATGTCTGGGTAGGTGATTAAGCATTCTGCCAGTGGTGTTCTGAACAATTTGCAGGGGCTGTATAGATGACTCTGGGCCTAAGTACAGCACGTTGCCATAGTCCAGACAGGAAATAACCAGTGCCTGAATGACAGTCCTCTGTGCCGCTAAAGGAATAAGCCACAGGATCTTTTTCAACCATTTAAGGACTACAAAACAAGTGGGAGTTAACTTAGCTATCTGTGGCTTCATGGAAAGCTTATCAATAAGAATGCCCAGGTTAATAACCTAAGATACAGGAGTGGGAGCGGACCCTAGCAATTCTGGACAGTATCTAGCACCCCCAAAGGGAGCAGTTATTGCCTAAAATTAGGACCTCTGTCTAGTCACTGTTAAGTTTAAGTGAGTTTTGATTCAACCAAGCTGCAGTTTTCATCATACCCAGATGCAATAAAGACGGGTTATGCCTCTGAGCCAAAGACAAGGTGACGATGATCTGGGTATCATTGGCATACGAAAAAAGGGTGAATCCACAACTCTCCATTACGTTTGCCTAAAGGGCTAACATAGATGTTGAACTGTAAGGGGCTTAAAATAGATCCCTGCGGGACACCAGAAGACAAGGCTTGTGTTTGGGACTTCACATTAGATGAAAAAACTTGGAATGTGCGGTTCTTTAAGAAAGAGCTAAGCCACCAAAGGGCCGACTGTTATGCCTATAGACTCCAACCTATGGACGAGGATTCAACCAAGCTGCAGTTTTCATCATACCCAGATGCAATAAAGACGGGTTATGCCTCTGAGCCAAAGACAAGGTGACGATGATCTGGGTATCATTGGCATACGAAAAAAGGGTGAATCCACAACTCTCCATTACGTTTGCCTAAAGGGCTAACATAGATGTTGAACTGTAAGGGGCTTAAAATAGATCCCTGCGGGACACCAGAAGACAAGGCTTGTGTTTGGGACTTCACATTAGATGAAAAAACTTGGAATGTGCGGTTCTTTAAGAAAGAGCTAAGCCACCAAAGGGCCGACTGTTATGCCTATAGACTCCAACCTATGGACGAGGATCGGGTGGGACACCGCGTCGAAAGCCGCGCGCAAGTCCAATAAGATAAGTGTGACAGTGCCTCCCTCATCCAGGTATTGCCTGAGATATTCTGTCACGCCCAGTTAATAACAGAAGCTCTTCATATTAATAATGCAGAGCCAATTGTAGACCAAGCTGGAATTCTAAACCCCTTGAACGCCCTTTGGAAGAACTTTCTTGAATACAACAATACATGTCATTTCCTTCTGGCTTACCATTTTCATATTTTGCCAGCAACCACTGCAGTTGGCCAATCTTGGAAGTATCCCTGTCCCACAGACCCTGGGTATATTTGGCAAGAAAGCAAGTGGCATTCATTGACCTGTACACGAAGAGGCTTGCACAATCAAATCTTCTGCTGAAGAGCGGACAGAGACAGGCTGGATCTCATGGGGCTGGCCTATACCTCCATGCAATCAGACAGTTCTTGGTTGAGGCAGAGGTGGCTTTGTCCCAAGCTGCCTTAATATGATAGAGTAATGTCTCCTTAAAGGGCAGTAAAGGTTGTGACACTGCAGAAACGGTCTGCAGGACCTCGGTATGTTCGACCTGGTTTCTAATGTCAGCACGGACCGCACCAATTCTTCTACCATCTTCCTTAAGACAATATGGTAGGAAGTCTCTTTGGGTAGCTAATCTTGAGGAACACTCCATCTAAGTCTTAAGGGATGGGCTAGTCCACCAGCATTCTGTGATACCAGGTAATAAGCATTGTCTGAATATAGAGGGGGCAGCTGGGTGGCTGTCTCCCAATAGTGATCATAATAAAGAGACATTCCTTCCAGAACTCAATGTGGTCGAAGTCAGAACCAAAAATGTCGTCCCAGGCCTGCCATTAATGCTTGTTCAGACTGAGACTCCTCTATACCTGGCCTTCTTGGCTATCTTTTATCTAGCTCCATGACCAAAAGTAGGACCGTCTAGGTTTTTTGAAGGACAAGACTTCAGATACGACCGGTGTCAAGCTTGTTGCTCG
Organism: Lissotriton helveticus; assembly: GCF_964261635.1. Classification (NCBI taxonomy): domain Eukaryota; kingdom Metazoa; phylum Chordata; class Amphibia; order Caudata; family Salamandridae; genus Lissotriton; species Lissotriton helveticus. The sequence goes on along the minus strand of NC_136067.1, from coordinate 1,413,582,670 downwards.
TCATGCGCATGGGCCATTAAGAGCTTGGTCACCTGCTCCTTAACAGCCTTGGTGTTCATGAGGCTGCATTTGCCTGACTTAGTCATGCTTTGGCCCCAGGAAACAGAGGCACACCTCATAGGTGTTGGAAATTGAAATTAGTTCATCGCAGGCGCGGCAAAGCGCAAAGCCTGTGGAGGGAGTCATCCATAAGCACTAAGCATATCTTTTGTAAGTTTTGAGAATATCAGTGCGTTCGGGGGGTGTTGTTTAACTCCAGTAACATTACAAAAGCGCCACTTCTGGAGTCTGATCTATTTTCCGGAAGTGGACAGCTCTGGCAAAAGTTTTCTGATCCAGTCTGGTGCCTGGAGATATTTAGAAGGTGACTATCCAATCTCTGACAAGGCAGTAGTGTAGCGAATGAACATTAGAAAGGCTGAGGCAAAGAAAATCTAAAGGATAGCAGGAGCTATGGTGTGCATGTTAGGAGACAGATTAGAGGGTAGTTAAAGTCATGGTGGCAAGTCTTCAACTAAGTTAGAAGAAAAATAAATTACCACGGAGCCAACCTGAAAGAGTACACAACATTAAGCAGTAACAATTGCAGGATAAAAGTGGATTTTGCGAGTGTTTGCAAAAAAAAAAAATCCTGGGGAAAATAATAAGAATGCTTGTTTGAGGGTCAAGGGGAAAGTATGAGATGGGTTTAACAGTGAGTTTAATAATCTGTTTTACACAGTACAGATTTTGGCGGAGATAAATTATGTTTTTGTGGATTCAGAGCCATGTTCATCCACATTTGTAGTAGAGAATGTGGAGCACAACAAAGCATGCAAGGGTTTTACAATATCAATAAAATGAATTTTGAATCTTAAGGAGAAAAAGTTATTTGATTGTTTTCGGAGTGAGTATAAATGTGGGTAGTTCCATGGCGAATGGGATGCTTCTTCTGGAGGTGCAGAGGAGGAATACAAGTTGTCTTCTGGTACACCATAAACACGGCGGTCTGAACCTATACCCAACTCTGTGACGGACAGGAACTAATGTGAGCAGATTATTTGAGTTCTGAAGGGGCGGTAAAAAACTTAAGGAGGAGTAAAGGAAATTGTAAATAAGACAAGAAAAACTTGTGGCAGCAAACCGGATCAGGCCTAGACTGTTAGATAAGAATCAACAGCACGTTATGAAAATCAACCATTCAGTAAGGTTGTGAGGAAAAATATGTAGCAGTGAAATGTATGCTTGGATACAAGGGAATGTCTATCCTATTCTATGCTGGTGCTGTATTCATCCTAAAAAGGGTATCTTTTATCGCCATACACATATGAAAAGGAGCAAGACAAAATATACTGCATCTAAAACGATCATAAGACTTCAAACTTACTTTTCAAGCCATAAGGTGAGATTGGTAGTGTGTCGTATCATTTTGAGAAGATTTGGGGAGTTAGATTCTTTGTCTTCCTTTGTCCAGACACTTCCTACCAACTCAGAGGACTGCACAGCTCTAAAAAATAAATGAGTGAACATCAAGTTAAAAAAAATCCAATAATGTGTTCAGTTTAGTCATTTGAATCTTTAAACAGCCTAAAGAAATATGAATGTAATTCCCAACATAATGGTACTCCACTTCCCTGGACTACCCGCACCACCTTCAGAACCAGCTTAAATATTTATAAAGTCATCACAACCAGAACCTATGCTTATCTTGCAGACAACTCTGGTGGATCTTGGCACATCTGCAGCCAGGACATTGTCAGAGAATCTGCCTAAATGTAAAAAAAAAAAACCCAAGGCTGAAGGCCGTTTCCGTCTATGCACTAAGAATTTAGAAAAACATCCCTGTGTCCATCAGGACCATGGCAAAGCTGCTGCAGTATAGGAAATATCCAAAGACCCACCTCTTTAAGAACATTACATCAAAATGCATTACCAGTTCACAACCCATCTACCTCTTAACACTTTTTGACTTTATGCTGGTCTTTGGCCTCATACAACACCTGTCTGCCTTTTGGCCAGGTTCAAGCTACAGAAGAACATGTTAGTTACCTTTGGTAACGCTTTTTATGGCAGATGCAGTATCTGCCGGCGGATTCCTCACCTTTTGAATTACTCCAACGTGCAGCATTCCACTGAAACATTTTTCCTCAGCTCTCCCACGTGGATGTCACAATGGAACAGCTCCGCATGTGACTCAGTGTGAGGTCATCTGAGCCATAAGAAGACCTTGTTGGCATGCTGACGTCAGTTCCACCCATTTGTTCTGTGCCTTTGAGGTGAGTGGGTGAACCAAAAACATTTTCATACGTATGCCCAGTATACAAACACACACAAACCTGGAAATTCTTCATCATAGACATTTCCCAGTGCCAAGTATCACATGATTTCAACAACAAATCACATAAAACATAAATAAAAATGTTTTCGGTATAAGCAGACAGGCAAGCAGGGAGGTGGGTGGTTCAGTGACTCCAAAGGCAGATACTGTATCCACCAGAAAAATTATTACCAAAGGTAAGTAACTTGTTCTACTGATAGATACATCTGCCTGTGAATTCCTCACCTTTTGAATTGAATCCCCTAGCAGTCCCGCTCGCAGAGGAGGGTGCCTGCCAGTCTACACCCAAAAAATCTGGGGCACAGAACGAGTAAAATTGCTGTCCATGCTCACCTCCGAATCCAAGCAATAGTGCTTCGCAAATGTATGGCGGGAGGCCCAAGTTGCCGCTTTGCAGATGTCTACCACAGGGACACCTCTAGACAAAGACAAAGACTTAGCTCTGGAAGAATGGAGGCTTCTTCTTGGCCAAGGCGTAGCAGATCTTGATACACAGGATGATTCACCTGAACAGCCTTGCCTTCATATTCCCCACATAATCAATGAAGAGTTGATCCTCCAACCTGAAGACCTTGGTTCTGTCCAAGTAGAACCTGACCACTCTCTTGGGGTCCAGGCTATAAAGTCTCTCCTCCTCATTAGAAGGGTGAGGGGATGTTAGAAAGTGGATAACGTGATGGGCTGCCCAAAGTGGAAAGGAGTGACCACCTTCGGCAGGAAAGCAGCTGTGGTCCTAAGAACCATCTTATTTGTATGGAAAGACAAAGGAAGGCTTGGAACTAACAACCTGCAATTCACTCACCCTCCTAGCGGAAGTGATTGTAACTAAAAATATAGTTTTATACGCTAGAAACCTTAATGGTTCAAATGGTGAATCCAACAAGAGTATGAGAACCAAGTTTAAGTCCCACTTAGGCATGATAAAAGGAGTGGGAGGAAACCTATTAGTAAGACCCTTAAGGAATCTCATGAACTATGGGAGATTAAAACAATGAGGGTTGGTCTGCTAAACAGAGAAACGCAGACAAGACAGAAAAGTAGCCCTTAACAGTAGCTGCTGCACAACCCTGTTGAGCTAGGGACAGAGAGAAGCTCAGAGCATCAGATAAATAGGCCTGTAAAGGATCAATAGATCTCTCTCCACACCACTTAAAATTGGACTATCTACCAGAATAGACAGATTTGGAGGAGTGTCTTCTGGCTGATAACATAACGTCCTGACCTTCCGAGACGAGCTGCGACCACCACTGTCCACTTTGTGAAGACCCTAGGTGCGGAAGAAAGGCCAAAAGGAAGGACCACAAACTGGTAATGTAGGGACCCCACTGTAAAATGGCGATACTTCTGATGCGACTTCAGGATGGGAATGTGAAAATACGCATCCTGTAAATTGATCGACATCATGCAGTCTTCTTTCTCCAGCGCAAGAAGATCCTGCGTCAGGCTCAACATTTTGAATTTCTCCTGTTTGAGGTAAAAACTCAAAACACTGAGGTCGAGAATCGGCCGTAAACGACCATCCTTTTTGGGTATCAGGAAGTACTGAGAGTCGCACCCATGACCCCTTTCCTGCTCCGGAACCACCTCAATTGCACCCTTTTGCAGCATTGACAGAACCCCTGTTGGAGAAGCAAAAGACGCTCTTCCGAGCAAAAGTCATGACAGGGAAGGAAAGGAAGGTGGAACTACCGAAAGGGTAGGGTATACCTATTCTCTAGGATGTTCAAAACCCAGAGATCTGAGGTAGCAGACCTCCAATGCTGTAGAAAATGGGACAACCATCCTCCCAGGGGACAAGCATGCTCTAGGATGGTGGAGCTAGAGCTGCTTTCCTGCCACAACAGGCGGAGAGGCGGAAGAGGAGGAGGCGATGTTGTCGTACAGCGCCCTGCAGACTACCTCTGCCCTTTCCCCTGTAGGACCTATACAAGAGATTTGCCTGCTGCTGTGGTGGTTGTTGCAAGACACGAAAGGCCAAGTTTGTTCCAAAGCTGGGTAACTTGTGGAACTGCCCAAAGTTCCTGGGTTGAGATTGGAGCCTCAAAGACTTTACTGTCCTTAAGGCGCTGCAGCCCCGAATCCACTTCAGCCCCGAATAGGCGAGATCCTACGAAGGGCAAATCCAGCAATGTAGCCTGGACCCTCGCAACCATGCGTGCCTTCTTGTTGCCACAAACCATTCCATTGCTCTGGCTACCGAATCAGACATGTCAAGACCAGATTGGATCACTGGGTAAGCAGCAGTCTGGGCATCGGAAAACACCTCAGAGAAATGCCCTCGTACCTCCTCAGGCAACTTTGGGACAACCTCCCTGGCTGAGTCCATACGGCATAGATGTAGCGAACCAAAAGATGTGGCATTTGTGGACTTAAGGTTCATACTCCCCAACGAGAACACCTTCTTTGCTGACTGCTTCATGCGCTTTGACTTCCTATTCACAGGCGTAGATGGGAAGATAACCTGCAGACAGCCTTGAAGAGCACAAAGCCTAAACCTCAAAGCTTGTTGGACAGAAATGCAGGATCCCCTGGAGCCATCATGTACACGTAGACTACACTTGTGATTCTACTTACTAACCCCTTTTTAAGGTTCCCAGCTTGCGAAGCCATTAAAATTAATTTTTTCGACTAGCCAGGGAATTTTTACCCTTTTTTAAACCACCATTCACGTCGACAGGTCCCTACACTCCTTAACACTTATCACTATCCTCATCACATCACATAGCCTATTGTCAAAAATAGAAGTGCTCCCGCGTCACTCGTAGGTTGAAGCACGCCCCGCCCCGTAGAGGGACGGGAAGACCCCAATGATGGGAGAATGACACTATGGGATTCATAGTGTGTGAGGGGTATTTTAAAAACACACAGTGCCCTCATTCTGCCACCCGCAGAGAGGCCTAATTTTCACATTGTAGTTTTTCACAAGTTTAGAGAATATCACATAAAATTAGTCACCACTCACATTGATAGAATCCTATTGTTTACTAGTCTAGTTCAGGAGGGTGATTCTATCATCTCCTCTACACTTCCCCAATTGATTTTTTGCCATCATGTACCTCCTTGCCACGGTCCTGGAAACCGCTGGAGTGGACATTGGTTTTAGCCAGAAATCCAGAATGGGCTCTGTCAACACCTCACTGAATGGAAGCAATGGTTCTGAAATAGAGGAAGGGGTATGGAGCACCTCCGTAAGAATATTAGATCTTAACTGTGCTGTAGGAAGAGGCAACTTCAAGAGGTCTGCAGCCTTTCTGATCACAGCGTGATATGTGGTCACCTCCTGCTTCGGCAGGCCCTTTGGTGATGAAATCTCCCACTCACGAGAGGTATCCAGGCCACTAGCCGCCTGCAAACTCAAAATCCAGGCCAGGATCTACAATCTCTCCTTCCTCAGCCATTCCATGTTTCTCCTGGTACTCTACTTCTTCCAACAGCCTTTGAGCCTCTCTCCAAGATCTCGTCCTCTGAACCAGCATCGGTGGCGCCAGACGCGGTGCAAGTGACTTTGGGATCGGCATCCAAGGGAAATTCACAGGCACAGGAGTCTAAGCCGGTCGAGTCGGCGCCGGTTCGGAACCAGACGGCACTGGGGATGAACCATCTAGAAGAGCTTGCCCCTCCAAAGTCTGCAACAGTGTCGAAAATCTCGGTGTCTGAAGAGGTCAGCTCCTTGGAGTCATCGGCATGAACGGTTCTTGTGGAAAGTGAGGTGGCAAACCTTCCAGGGAATATGCCAAAGGCCCCATGGGGCCAACAGGCACACCAGTAGTATTTGCAGCTCTGGCGAACAAGCCTAACAACACATTTAAAAAATGCAACGGATCCGGGCCCGGAAAAGCGGGATATGTTGAATCTAGTACCACAGGCTCTAGAGTCGTTCGAGGAGGCAACAAATTCAGCTCCGGTTGTGGCACTGGAGACACCAGAGTTGAAGTGGCTGACTTTGACAACGGTGGAGGCAGTGCATCTCTCAGAGCCGGTACAGTCACTGCCCTAGGAGCAGGAGTCAGCCCCAGTGACTGAGTCGGAGAGATCTCATCCCTGCGATGACATATGGGACAGGGGACAACGAGCCATGCCGACAACCATGGCACCACTTCTTGTGTTTCTTAGAAGACCTCGAAATTCTCTGCATGGCTTGAATCCCAACTTCCTCGGAGTAGGATCTTTGATGGCTACAAAAACGCGACAATACCAACCAAATGGAAATGGTCAGCCTGGGGAAAAAAACGTTACACGTTGACTGTGTGTAAAAATGGGAAAGGAGGGCAGCACGCTGACAAGGTCTTCTTATGGCTCTGATGACTTCACGTGGAGTCGCGTGTGGAGCCGTTCCATTGTGATGTCCTCGTTGACGTGGGGGAGCCGAGGAGAAAAGTTTCCATGGAATGCTGCGCACTGGGTTCATTCAAAAGGTGAGGAATTCACAGGCAGATGTATCCATCAGAAGGAAAATGCTACTTACCCAGTATGCATCTGTCCTAGGCATATAAAGCTGTAGATTCATATGCGTTAGCATAGATCGCCATCTGGTGTTAGGCCCGGATGTACGCACTTTGTTTTTCTTCGAAGAAGTCTTTGTAGCCACGAGGTAGGGGACTCCTTTTGGTGATAGTGCGCATGGGCATCGACTCCATCCTTAGATTGTTTTGCCATAACGGTTGATTATGGAGTAAGGAAGAGTAGTAAAGAGATGTCCATGTAAAATGGATCCAAGTAAGATATTACTGCAACAGATAGAGGTATCCGGGGAGGCGGGTGGGTAAATATGAATCTACAGCTTTATATGCCAAGAACAGATTCATACTTGGTAGCATTTTCCGTTCATGGCATATGAGCTGTAGACCATATGCGTTAGCATCGACTATACAGCAGTTATCTTCCTAGTGGTGGCTAACATGTATCTGTTACAGTGGTTTGAAATAGTGTTCTTATAACTGCCTGGCCCACACTGGTTTGCTGTTTTGCAAACACATCTACACAATAGTGCTTTGTGAATGTGTGTGGTGTAGACCATGTTGCAGCCTTGCAGATGTCATCTAAGGGTATGTTCCCTAAGAATGTCATAGAAGCCCCTAGTTTGCGTGTAGACTGCGCTCTAGGGTGAATTGTTAAGGTGACTTTAGATTTAAGATGGCAGATTTGGATGGACTTAACTATCCACCGTGCAATATTTTCTTTTCAAATGGGATTGCCTTTATGTGGTGGGGAAAAAGCAACAAAGAGTTGTTTAGTTTTCCTGAAATGTTTGTGTCTTTCAATGTAATAAAGTAGCGCTCTTTTCCCATCTAATGTGTGAAGAGCATGTTCTGCTACGGAGTCTGGTTGAGGAAAAAACACAAGTAACTCAACAGACTGGTTGAGATGAAAAGCAGAAACGACTTTGGGTAGGAATTTTGTGTTATTCCTAAGAACCACTTTATTGTGATGAATTTGTAAAAATGGTTCTTGTATGGTTAGTGCCTGGAGCTCACAAACTCTTCTAAGAGATGTGATAGCTATAAGGAAGGCTACCTTCCAAGTTAGAAATTGTAGTTCACATTTGTGCAAAGGCTCAAATGGCAGGCCCATGAGTCTTGTAAGAACTATATTAACATTCCACATGGGAGAAAGTGTAAGTCTAGGAGGAATTATTCTTTTGACTCCTTCCATAAAGGCTTTGATAGCGGGTACACAAAACAAGGACAAGTGCTGTCTGTTTTGTAGGTAAGCTGCTATTGCAGCAAGATGCAGTCTTATTGATGTATATGCTAAGTTAGCCTGTTGTAGGTGTAAGAGATAGCAAATTATGTTTTAATTGAAGCATCAAGCAGATTGATTTGGTTGTTATTACAATAAATTACAAATTGTTTCCATTTTGCTGCATAGCATGCTCTTGTGGAGGGCGTCTAGCCTCTTAAATGATGTTTATGCAGTCTGGCGGAAGATTAAGGTAGCCAAACTCTATGATTTCAGGTGCCAGATTGCAAGGTTGAGTTGAATGGGATATGGATGCCTTATCTCTCCATGGTTCTGAGTGAGAAGCCAGTAATGGGATTAGTGGGAGAGGAAGGAAAGAGTAAGCAAATATCCCTGTCCAATTGATCCATAGCGCATTGCCTTTGGACAATGGGTGTGGATACCTGGACGCGAAGTTTGGGTATTTTGCGTGGACGTGTGTTGTGAACAGATCTGTCTGGGTAGCCCCACATTTGGAAAAATTGGAGAAGAACTTGAGGGTGTAGTTCCCATTCGTGGATAACGACTGAGCAGATCTGCAATTTGATTGTTTATTCTTGGGAGATGTTCTGCAAGGAGATATAATATATTTTTTGAGGTATGGGCCATCTCCATATGCTTTGAGCTAGGTGTGACAGCTGTAGAGTATGTCCCTCCCTGTTTTTGTATGTAGTGTATTGCTGTCATGTTGTCTGTACGAACTAGGACAGCTTTGCTTATTAGATGTATCTGAAAAGCTTTCAGTGCTAGAACAATTGCTAGCAGTTCTAGATGGTTTATGTGGAGTCGTTTTTGATGCAGAGTTCACATGCCCTGAATAGTATGTTTTTGAAGATGAGCTCCCCAACCTGTGAGGGATGCGTCTGCTGTTATCACTATTTGTGGAACCGGGTCAATGACTGGCCGCCCTTTGGAAAGGTTTTGTGTATTCCACCACTGCCGAGAGCAATGAGTGCGGCCGCCCACCAACACTAGATCGTTTAACTAACCCTGAGCCCGGTTCCACTGACGTGCTAAGCATTCCTGTAGGAGACACATTTGGAGTCTAGTATAAGGAATGATTAGAATGCAAAATGCCATCATTCCGATGATGTTCATGAACACTCGAGCAGGTAATGAGTGTTGAAGCTGAAATTGTGATATTAGAGTTTGTATGTTGCGTATTCTGACAGGTTTGGGGTATGCAAGAGCCTTGCAAATGTCTATTGTGGCTCCCAGGTATGCTTGTGTGTTGGAGGGTTGGAGATGAGACTTGGTGAGGTTCACAGTGAATCCCAAGTCGTGAAGCAGCAGAACTGTTTTGTGAGTGTGTTGTATGCAGCTGTGTTGTGAGTTGGCTTTTATTAGCCAGTCATCTAAGTAAAGGAAGACATGAATGTGTTGTTTTCTGCGACTACGGCTAAACACTTGGTGAACACTCTTGGTGCTGCTCTAGTAACCCTGAACGGGAGAACTTTGAATTGGTAGTGTTGTCCGTCCACCACAAACCTGAGATAGTTCCTGTGAGCTGGGTGAATGGGGATATGAAAGTAGGCATCCTTTAAATCTAGAATGGAAAGGAAGTCGCCTTGCTGAGGCAGTGGGAGCACCTGTTGTAGTGTGACCATGTGGAAATGATGTGACTGAATACAGAGGTATAGCTGTCTGAGGTCTAATATAGGCCTGAGAGAGCCGTCCTTTTTTAGAATTAAAAAGTATAGGGAGTATACCCCTGTCCCCTGATGGTGTAATGGGACTGGTTCTATTGCATGTTTTTGTAACAGGGAGAGAACCTCTTGTTTTAAGAGTGTCTGGTGTTCTAGTGACATTGCACGCTCTTTTGGAAGGAGAGTTGGGGGGTACATGTAAGTTTCAGGCAATAACCATACTGGATAATTTGTAATACCCACTTGTTTGTGGTGATCGAATTCCAGACAGGTAGGAACTGTTATGGTCATCCCCAGACAGGTGTTAAATGATGAAGTGAAGTCATTGTTTATTGGCAGGAGAAATGCAGGTGGAATTACCTCTGCCTTGTACCTTCTTATTATTTCCCCTGTAGCCTCCTCGAAAATAACCTCTGGAGGAGGCGGATTGGTTGTTTTTATAAGAGGAGGAGGAAGTCTCCGACTACACTGTTTTTGAGTCACCTCTATAAAAAGAGCGGCTAAAGGAACCCCTGCTAGAAGGTAATTGTAAGGCCCCCAGGGACATAGCAGTTTCAGTGTCCTTTTTCATCTTTCAAAGTGAAGTGTCGACTGTTGGCCCAAAAAGATGCTCTTTATCAAAGGGCTGATTGAGGATGAAGGATTGCACTTCCTGCTTGAATCCAGAGATTCGAAGCCAAGCATGCCTGTGTAGTAGTATGCTGGGGCTGATGGCACGAGATGCTGTGTCTGCTGCATCCAGTGCACATTTTATGGCAGTATTGGTGATGAGCTTCATTTCTTGAATGAGGTTGCTAGCCTTTGTTTTGTATTCTTCAGGCAAGTGTTGGATACGTTTTTCTAACTCATCATAGTGAGCTCTGTCATAGAGTGCTAACAGGGCTTGAGCATTGGCGATTCGCCAATGGTTAGCAGCCTAAAAGGCCACTCATTTGCCTGATGCATCTATTAATTTAGACTCCTTATCAGGAGGAGGGGCATCGCCTGTAGTTTGGGAATTAGCTCTTTTGCGGGTGTTAGATACGACAAGAGAGTCTAAGGACAACTCTCCCCTAATAAATACAGGGTCTTAGGAGCAGGGGCGTACTTTTTATCCACTCTAGGGGTCAGTATTCTGGCTCTGCCTGGGTCCTTAAAAACCTAGTCTACGTGTTGTATCATGCCCTTGAGCAAAGGCAAAGTATGAGTGGATTTCTGTGAATGCGTGAATGTCTCCACAAGAAAATCCTCCTTTAGAGGGTCTGAGTGTAGCTCAACCCTGTGGTATTGAGCAGCCCTGTTAACAAGCTGAACAAAGCCTATATTATCATCAGGTGAGGAGGGTTTGGAGGGATACAGGTCAGGGTCATTATTGTGATCCAGGTCTTTATTGTAATCTTCCCATGGATCAGTGTCATGTGGAATGTCCTGTGGTATGTCCTGATCATCGCCCCCGCCCCCATCCCTATCCCCATCCCCGTAATCATCTTCCTGTGGTTCAGGTCAAAATGGAGGTGGTGGTGAATTTGATGGTGTGATTTGAAGATTTGGGTTAGGTAGAGGAGAAGGAGGTATGCAAGGTGGAGAAGGGTTAGTACCCATGTCTTTTTTCAGAGGGATAGGAGAGTCCTCAGAGATTTAGCTTCCGTTTCTTTGGAAGAGTGGCTGTAAGGTGTCCAGTTTTGGGGCCGATACAGAGTCTTTTTTGCTTTGGGTCCAAAACTGTATCTTCGGATGGAAGTTCCTTGGAAGGAGTGTCTTTGTTCTTAGGAATGGGTTTTGGCGTGGAAGATTTATGAGGGTCTTTGTACACTGAAGGTTCAGAGTCCGAAGGCTTACTTTTTGAGTGATTAGAGCCTGAATCTTTCAGAGCTGGATGTTTCAGTGCGGAGGTTGATGGCACCGAGCTTTTAGGTGCCAAATATTTTGGCGTGGACGATTCGGCTCCAAAGCTTTTTTCGGCTCCAATGCCTTCGGTGCCAAAGGTGTCTTCTGTGCCGGTGATGTAGGGAGTTTTGTGCAAAGAGGGGGTTTGGCCCAAAAGAGTAACGGAGGGCAGGTAGGGCCTATTAACGAGAAAAATACAAGTGTACCTTAACCTCCAATTTTTTATAAAAATGTTACTAATGTGAAGGAATAAACGAAAATGAATGCGTTTATCCTAGCCCATCATTTTGGATGATTAGTTTTAATTATTCTATATACTACATTAGATTTCCAAAAAAGAACACATAATCAACTAGACACACAGTCTCATTCTTTACAATCTCATACAAAATATATACAATGATACAACAAACATTTAAAAAAAAATTGCATTTCCATAAATGACACTGAACAAAATAGAAAGACAATAAATCACAAAAAGATAAGAGCAAACAGTTGTAAAAGATCTGACTCACTAATTGCAGTAGCCAATTGTGATGTGTGACTTTGAATCACATTTACATGTTTAAACGACACATAATGTTCCCAAAATGAAATGATAAATATTATACAAAAGACTCTAAATGTCCAAATATCTAACTACACTTATTGCTGTAGCCGACGCGTTTCAAGTCCTGTTTTTTTGTATTGCCGGACTCTCATCAGGGCTGGATGAGTCTTTTCATAAAAGCCAACTGTTTATGATAAAAAAACAAAAAAATGAATTGTACTGCGCTTCCCAATAAACATAATTATTAAATTCGTGTTTAACTGAACAGTAGCCAACATACCTGGCAATTGACTGGCTCAGTTTAAAGGCTTATGTTGTGAATTCATGCAGTGCTCGCCACTCTGCAACAAAATACCGGAGACTAAATAGTCTTATAGATCAACTAACAACAACTTGTGGTTTAGTTCACCAGATAAAAAGAATTACCTTGAAAGTGCTCTTGTCAGGCGTAATAATTTAATGGCTCCAAGTTCAATGTTAAAGGACGTGGGGCTTGAGTTCTCAAAGTCTGGAAGGGTAAAGGCGGTTCAAGATAACCATCAGTCACTTGTGACCTTCATGTTAAACAAGCGCTGAAAGATATTGCATTGGTTGTACTTACGCATGGGCCGATTTCAATTCAGGCAAAAAAACACAGCTTTTATATTTATAAATCTGTTCCGATTCAGATTCTGAAAAGGACAGAAGCAGTGCGTTAACGGTAATGACAAACCCTGCATATTTCAGATAAGAGCATGTGCACGACCCTGTCTCAACAAGCTAGAGACTCGCTCACCTTTTAAAGATGCCTCATGGTCGTTAAAGTATTCCACTCGTACCGGGTAGGAGCGAGAGCTTGCCTCCATTCTCATGCCTTCTTTACGAAGTTCAAAAACACCACGTGGTCGCAAGTAAGGGGCGGAGCTAACCCACTATTTCGTGCAATGCATCATGGAATTTGTAGTTTCGGTCCACAAATAATTCATCACCCATCTGGAGAATAATCACTGTGCTTGACGCATTTAAGGACACCAATTGCACCCACATTTAAGGCTCGAAGTCTCATGAGAAATTGGAATTAAACTCTGCTGAGCTCACTCATGCAATTTAACCCACGATTTATACTGTCGAATTTCATGATTAAATACGCCTCTTTGCGTAAAATGGCACTTTCGATGCAAGGAGAGCGATGTTTAGAATCAATTGAGGACAAAATTGTCCATTTAAATTGAGTCTCATTGTGATTTAAGGACAGGACGTGTTCAACCATAGGGGCGGATTGCACCCTCTTCCTTATTCTAGATCTGTGTTGTGTTATTCGCATGTTTATTTGTTGACTTGTTTTGCCGATATACATTTTTTTCACAAGGGCATAGCACTGCATAAACAACATTCTTCGTTTTACAATTTGTAAAATTTGTGTGCTTCCATGTTATTCCATTGTGGTCGAAAACCTCTCCCTCCAATGTTGACGGACAGGCCACACAATTACCACATCTGTGGTGTCCAGTAATCGGTGGTAGGTTCCATCGTGTAATTAAATTACTTTTAGATTTCGGAATGTAGCTATCAGCTCGTATTAGCTGCTGGCCAACACTCAGACTCTTCTTCATTGCAAAAATGGGTTTTGCCATAGGGCAGTCAAGGTTCTTTAATAAATGCCAATTTCTTAAAACAATTTGTCTAAACTTGTTTGTATGAGGCCTGTAGGTTGTCACACAAACAAGCTTTTCTAAATCCGATTTAATTTTTTTCTCCAATAGAGTCTCTCTAGGGGTAAACCTAGCTCTTTTTTTAGAATGTTTTAGTAATTTCCTGGGGTACCCCCTCCCTTCCATTTCTTTACAGAAAAAGTCAGCATGCATGTCAAAGTCCACCAACTCAGTGCAATTTCTTCTGATCCGTAATAGTTGCCCATACGGAAGATTTTGTTTTAAGCACATGAGGCGGCTTATGCTTAGGTGGTGTTTCGGTACCAGAATGGGGCCAGCTCGAGCCCGAGCCGGAATGCTTGTCCTTATGTTTTGTAGCCGGCCCGGAGAGCGGGGCATTAGAAACTTTGTCTGGTGGCGACCGAAGCTCGAGAGTATGGGGTGATGCCGGAGCCTTAGTCTTTTTGGGTTGTGTGGTGACATGGGGATTTGTACTCTAGGTACGTTGACCAGGGGCGATGTTCAGGTCTTACCCCATGTTGGAGTTGGCTTCGGAGACAGACCGGTTCTTCGGCCTGTACAAGGAACCTCTGAATCTTCTCCAAAGATGTCCGATACAGAGCCGCTGTCTCTTTGCATTTCATGGCATCGAGCCAGACGGTCACGAAGAGTCTTTTTCGATCGGAAACGATCAACACGCTCCGCAGTCCCTCTCGTCGTGTTCCGGGGATAAGCACAGGTTGCAGGGCTGGTGCAGGTCGGTGCGTTGGAACTTAGCACGACACCCGGGACATGGAGTCCGTTCCATCGACTGCTGGCGTGGTAAACACAGGTAGGCTCGACGGCCCGCCTCGAAGTTCCCTATCGAAGGTTTTACAAATTCTATGATGTGCAATCGAAAGACCATACCATCGAAGGTGGAGGGTTGTGCGTCGAAGGGGTTCGAAAACGATACCGAACCGGAGCGCAGAAATAGACATCCGAACCCGATGGCGGAAAAAACAATCTAATGATGGAGTCGATGCCCATACACACTATCACCAAAGGGAGGAGTCACCTACCTCGTGACTACAAAGACTTCTTTGATGAAAAACAAAGTGCATACATTCGGGCCCAACACCAGATGGCGATCTATGCTAACACATATGATCTACAGCTCATATGCCTCGAACATATAATTTACATAGATACAAATGTTAAACAGTGTTTGTATGCATAACATTAATTGAATTGCCAATTTCCTAATTTTTATGAATGCTGGACTCCACTGGTCAATTTTAACTCCAACCTATTAAAATACGACTTGCAAAGGATAGCTGCCAGGACACAGCCTTGGAGCAGACCCTTTCTGCAAGAACAAAAGCAGTAAATTGTCTTCAATAACCAGGTCTGACAACTGCTCGAATATGGAGTGGATTACATTCAAGGACTGGTTGTACCGCATGCCAGTAACAATCTTCCACTATTGTGCTCTACTAGCATGGGTGAAATGGGCACCATCAACACAGCACCAATCTCTATATACTCTAATTTCTCAAAATCAGAAATCCGGATCAGGTTTACTAAAGTCCAAAGAATAAGTTCGGCAACACTCTTTCAGGTGAATACTCTATTTAATCACAGATTCCTCCCCTTAGAATAATCCCCAGGCGTAAGACTGGAAATGGAAATGTTGTCACCAATGTTCCGGTATGCCACTAGCTGGCTCTGTACTACCACAGAATTGATAGAATGGAGCCGTACATAAGCACCACCACTGTATGCTGAAAATTTCTTTTCTAGACTCTTTCCGTGCCCTCAGACGTGGAGCGTGACACTATTGTTGGTAGCAGAGTGATCCTAAATTCAGACCTCTTAGATGGTAAAAAGAGGCCACTCCTGAGAATCGTGAGGTGGGAGGTCAGTGAGGAATCTGCTGTTAGATAAGGTATCCAACAAAGCGTTTTACTGAAAGTAAATAAAATGTTTTTCTGAAGAATATCTCGAACAGCCGGTTCCTCACCTTATAGGTGACACCAAAGCTCTACCTCAAAGTGGATTGCCTAAAGAGTGGACTTAGGCCAAAAAAGTCCTGAAGGACTGAATGGGCGTAAAGACCTTCACGTCAGCTTGGCTGTCAAGGCAATAGTGTTTTGATAAATGTATAAACAGACGCCCAATCTAGGACAGGCACTTTGCATGCCAATGCAATGGCAGCAGTCTTGGGTCTGGCGGAATGGGTTTAATAAAAATGATTTAATAAAATGTATGAACCTAAAATATGGTAGACTATTTGTGCTATTAGGTGCTTCCACGCTGATCTGTTGTATGATAGTGAACGGCCTGTTTTAACAGGGAGGATGATAGGAGACCTGGTAGAGAGAGGGAGATGAGAGAATGAACTCAGGCTGCCAAGAACAAAGGAGGCTGGTGGACCAGACCTGCTTCAGGCAGTGATTGTTTGGGTGTATATCCTACAGAGTGCAGGGGGAAAGTGCAGTTTTGAATGGGTGATGTCGGTCCCAGGGAACATGATACAGTACAAGTCTTTAACTCACTGACCTATTGTGGGGCAGCAGGAGCAAGCTGGTACCAAATTACCAAGTGAGCCCATGCGTAACGCAATCTGGAGCACAAAAGTGCCTGCAAACTTAAAAATGCATGGTTATATTGATTGGACAATGTTAGTTCCCAACCATGTTGAAACCATTGTTTTGTATGCTCTTTATGGTTTAGAATGAGTTTGTTTGGGACAATAGGTGTGTCTCTGTATCGGACAAGACATTTTGGAGACAAGGTGTTTCCATTTAGAACGACAAGGCAGGACATAGGAGAAGACATTTGGAGCAATGAGTAGTGGTAGTTCACTGCCCCACATCTCCCCAGATAGTGCCAGTGGCGGGAACAAGTTCTGGTAGACTAATACAGGTTCATTTCCTGGAGCATATGTGGTACGATGGATTCAACTATGTGATACAAAGTGCAAAGATATTTTCAGAAACCGGGCACCGATGAACAAGTTACTTACCTTTGATAACCCCTTTTGTGGTAGAGACTAATCACAGATTCCTCTTCCTAGAACATTCCCTAGGCATGATAATGGAACAGTAAAATTCAAAACAGTACCCCTGCGTGCCAATGGCTTTGCGCCTATGATGTTCTGCGCCGAAGGGACGTGTGCAGGCTTATATAGGCATCATCCATAAGCAATGACAGACAACAAGTGCTATCTTGACTCTTCTGTGTACAGGATGAGAAGTGAAAATCAGATTGGTTGTGACTAGTGTGTAGATGCTAAACTGGGTTCTTTTTAGATAATAAAAAAAACAAGTTAATTTCACATAACGGGGAGGAAGGGAGGGTCGGTGAGGATTCTCTGGTTAGATAGAGACCAGAAAAGGTTAGGAACTTGTTCTTCTGACAGAGCTCTAAATGTAGATTCCTCCCCTTAGAATAGATACCAAATCAATATCTTCCAAAAAGGCAGTCTGTGAACTGACTAAAACCAAAATTTCCTGCAGAGTGAGCAGGTAAAGTGCTCCTCTCGAACGGCCAGGCTACCCCAGACAGTAGCGCTTCATGAACTTATGGCCTCAGTCCCAAGTAGCCGCATGGAATGTCGGGCAAAGGCACTCCACGTGGTAATGCACTGTTAGCATCCTTGGCTCTGGTGTAGTGAGCCTACAAGTCTTCTGGAGGCTGCTTCTTAACCAATGCGTAGCAGATCTTAATGCAGAGTACAATCCAGCAAGAGATGGTCCTCTCCTGTACACCTTTGACTTTCTTCGCTCCAGCAGCTTGCTGTTTTGCTTGCACTTCTACACAGTAGTGTTTAGTGAAAGTGTGTATGGTGGACCATGTGGCTGCCTTACAGATGTCTTCGAGAGGAATATTCCCTAGGAAAGCCATGGATGCCCCCATTTTCCGTGTAGAGTGCGCTCTAGGGGGGACTGTTAAAGTGCGTTTAGCTTTTAGTTAACATATTTGAATGCATTTAACTATCCATCTGGCTATTCCTGACTTTGAAATAGGATTTCCTTTGTGTTGTGGTGCAAAAGCAACGAACAGCTGTTTTGTTTTCCGAAAGGATTTAGTTCTGTCCACATAGTAAAGTAGAGCTCTTTTTACGTCTAGTGTGTGCAGGGCTCTCTCAGCTACTGACTGTGGATTCTGAAAGAATACTGGCAGTTCAATTGCTTGCTTGATATGGAAATTGGATACGACTTTAGGCATGAATTTAGGGTTTGTTCTAAGAACTACCCTGTTAGCATGTACCTGCATGAAGGGTTATTGAATTGTTAGTGCTTGCAATTCGCTCACTCTCCTGAGTGAGGTAATGGCAACTAAGAATGCAACCTTCCACGTTAGGAATTGCAATTCGCATGAGTGTAGAGGTTCGAAAGGAGGTCCCATGAGTCTGGTAAGCACTATATTTAGATTCCAGGCTGGGGAAGGAGGGTGTCTTGGAGGGATCACCCTTTTTAAGCCCTCCATAAATGCTTTAATTGCTGGTACCCTGAACAGTGAAAGGTATTGCCTGTTCTGAAGGTATGCTGCTATAGCAGCTAGGTGTAGTCGTATGGAAGAGTATGCTAAGTTACATCTTTGTAAATGCAGCAGGTAGCATATAATGTTTTGTATGGAAGCGTCTAATGGGTTGATGTGGTTATTGTTGCAGTAAATAACAAATCTCTTCCATTTTGCTGCATAGTACGCTCGTGTGGTTGGTTTTCTTGCCTCCCTTATGATGTTCATGCAGTCTGGGGGCAAGTTAAGGTATCCGAACTCTAAGACCTCAGGAGCCAGATCGCTAGGTTCATCTGATTGGGATCTGGGTGTCTTATTCCTCCATGGTTCTGAGTTAGAAGATGTGGAGCAAGGCACAGTTTTTGATGAGGAACCACCGAAAGTTCTAGGAACGTTGTGTACCATGGTTGTCTCGCCCATGTGGGAGCAACTAGGATTAGGGTGAGTGTTGTCGCAGTTTGCCAACGGTGCTGGGGGAAAAGCGTACGCAAATCTGCCTGACCAGTTCATCCATATCGCATTGCCCAGTGACAACGGATGTGGGAATCTGGCAGCAAAGTACTGGCATTTGGAGTTCTCTTTTGTGGCAAACAGGTCTACCTCTGGGTGAGCCCATTCCTCAAAGAATGGCTGGAGAACTTGGGGATGAATCTCCCATTCGTGTATTTGTTGGCTGTGCCTGCTGAGCAGGTCGGCAATTTGATTGTCCTTCCCTGGGAGGTGTTCTGCTAGGAGAAAGATGTTCTTTTGAATTGCCCACTTCCATATGCTCTGCGCCAGATGGGACAGCTGTGGAGAGTGAGTTCCTTCCTGTTTCTGGATATAGTACATTGCGGTCATGTTGTCCGTCCGGATCAACACCGTCTTGTTGTACACGTATTTTTGAAAGGCTTTGAGGGCTAGGAAGAGCGCTAGCAACTCTAGTTGGTTGATATGCAGCCTTTTTTGTTTGTTTGTCCAGAGCCCTTGTACTGTGTACTGAAGGAGATGGGCTCCCCAGCCTGTCAGTGATGCGTCCGCTGTTAGTACTAGTTATGGAAACGGCTCTTGGAACAGTCGCCCCTGTGAAAGGTTTTGTGGGTTCCACCACTGCAGAGATTTGTGAGCGCGACTGTCCACCAACACTAGGTCTTTTAGTTGTCCACGAGCCTGGTTCCATTGCCGTGCTAGGCATTCCTGTAACGGGCGCATTTGAAGTCTGGCATGGGGGACAATGAATATGCAGGAGGCCAACATGCCTATGAGCTGCATGAAAACTTGGGCTGGCAGGGAGTGCTGTGTCAGAATTTGCGGCGGATGAGTATCTGCATGCTGGCTATCCTTGCTGTGTTTGGGTACGCCTTTGCCAATGTGGTGTATTTACTATGGGTACTGTATCGATCCCCCTATTTCTGACCCTTGTCTGGTTAATAATTAACTAGCAGCCATTCAACTGCACAGAAAACCGTTATCTGATTAGCCACACAACGGCACAGAAGCCCCGTTATCTGATTAGGTCATAGCGCATGCCATCTCATTAGGCAAGCACTATTTCTCCAGCCCCCTAATAGGCATACGGTGTTCTCAAAACAAATCAAACCTACCACGACCTGGGAAATCCCCACAGCCATTGTTTTGATTTAGCCGAGAACTTCAGTAAAGAATGTGCGAACGACCAGTTCGTATGACATCCTTATTGACGTATTTATGTCCATCCTTACGTCAATCCCGGCACCTTTCAGGTATAAATAATACTGACATTGCCTTAAGCAAACACACGAGGTGGTGACAAGATTGGAGCAGCGAGACTTGCCGAGGAGCCCAGCTGACAGCGAAGCCCACAGACGCTGCCCCTCCTTTCTGACACGCTGAGAGAGAGACGCTGCCTTTTCTCCTGCCGAGAAATCCAGCTCCGGCGCTTCCAAGCCGCCCTCGCAGGTAGCTGGAATATCAAGACCTGAGATAGAGATACCAGCCCTCCAGCCTTCTAAATCCCAGGTACTGAACTGAATCCTCCTTTGTAGAGAATTCTTGAAGCAGACCATTGGCAAAGCAAACTTAACTTAAACGGCTACTTATCTACTCCCGCCCACGTATTAGGCTTAGGTCAGGTACATTGGGGTAGGCGTAGTTAGAAGCACCAGTTGAGTACGATTAGTCAATGTATATATGTATGTATCTATTTTATCCATTTTAAGTATCATATGGCTAAGAAACCATATCAATGCTTTTACAGTATTATTTTATAATTCTGTTATTACGGTATGCACTTTACTTAACTATAAGTATTGCAATAATAGCGATTCATTTCTCTTGTATGAGAAAAGAGACTGATCAATAAATAACATCTTTTATTGAACACGTCCGTCTCTTCCTTTTCTCTACAATCTGGTGAAACTAAGAATGCACTGAACTGACTGAGTAAAATAAGTTGTCTTTTGTTTTCACACGACTGTAGAGATACACTCTTGATTAGGGGAGAGCAAAGTTGTCATGTTCTATGGTTGTCAGAAACTAAATCCCTTCTTGTCTATCCAGGGAGGTTAAACTCCTCCTTGTCTATTCGAGAAAGTTTCTAGTGAACTCTGAGCTAGCTGGCACACACATAACTTTAAGTCTAATATCGACAGTAGAAGACCTAGTTAACCTCTGTCCTACGTCTATACTATTGAAGATATTATTCCAATGCGCAGAGCCTATTGGGATAATAGGAACTACACTACATGGCGCCCAACGGTTTGGATAGGCGATAAATCTAACGTAAGACATTAGAGTAACTCAGTCGTGCTTTTTCACACAGACCCCTTTTTCCCCATAATACTCCAAAGACGTCTGGAGTGGGTGAAAGGTTAAATCCGCCAAACTTAGTAGGAGGAGACTCCTATGTATGGTTCTCGGTTTATTCAACGTTGAAGGATACACTGTTCCAAAATATTGTGCATCTAATCTTTGTTTCCATAGAAACCTGATCTGCAAATAAATAAAATAACTTTCTTGACAGTAGAATGTCAGAAACTGAAGAAGAAAGGGAGACAGCTAGAATAGCAGCTCAACTCCTAGCGGCTGACAATAGTCTCCTACAGCAAGACCCGGATGCAAAACTCATCCCGGTCAACATAAGGAAATCTATAACTTTAAAACTTATAGAAAATGGGCTGACACCGAGAGGTGGTACAGTCATATTCGTAATTGAGGCACACGAATATCGGCAGACAGAGGTATTCTATTCATGGATAAACTTTCCAGCAGCAAACGCTGTAACAAAGGACTTCCACTATTACAAAATAGAGGAACATCCTAATGAGTACACTCCTTTCGAGGAGGTGGAAATACCACTCAAATACCAAGAGCACCTGCTCTGGTTTAATGGCGCCCTAAAACATAACAATCACATCACCAGGCTCGGTCCACTAGGTAGACCAGGAGCAACGTGGCCGGTCCTACCCGGATACACACCACATCCAGACATTGAAGAAATGTCTGCACCAGATCTTTTAGCACAGCTAAAACAACTAATTAAAATACACAGACAATTAGTCCAATATGTAATGCGGACTTCAACAGTCCAACCAGCTATTAAAATTCCACAGCTGATCCCTCACCAAGGGAACACAAATAAAATTACACCACAGAACATACAGTCCTGCCTAGGTAAAGTACCCACAAAACGGGAACAAATTCCATTCTGGTTAGCACAAAAAATCACTCAAATAGAGGCGGATTTTTCCAGATACCACCCCGGTTGAGAAAAACAGGATTCTGACTATCTGTCTTCCAATGGGGATCGCACCACATGTGGAGGACTGTGACACTTGGGGTACAGTCTTTGCTTCCATTTACACAAAAACACATGGTGTTCCATCCATGTCAGTAATACCAGATGTGCTAAAACAAATTCAAGATGAATACGGTCCAGAACCTGCTTTAACTCTTGGTATGAAATAACTAAAAGACTTCAAGCAGGTCTCGGCAATATTATTAGCCAATATAAAGGGAGAAGCAGCAAATGTGGCGATCCGCCAGAGGTTAAAAGAGACAGATATAGCAGACCAACCATTCGAGATTGCCAGAATCATAGAAAAATCCTATGAAGAACTAGGAAGAGATAGTTTGGGTGGAAAACGGGTGAAACCCCAACTTATTGAAAAACCTGAAAAAATATTTATTAAGAATAATCTAAACACTTCATAAAAGAGCTGGGATGGAAATAAACAATCCACTCCAAAAGAAAAAAGATTCCAGTCCAGAGGAAGGTCTCCTCGGCGGAGAGAAAGATCTCCGGACCAAGGGCACAAGTCTCCCCAGAGGGAGCCCTCTGAGAAAAAATACAACATTAGAAATAGGGATAATCTGAAGAAACATGATAGATATCAAGATATTGATACACGTCCCTCTCAATCTTTTCAGACTTCCTCGAAGAAATCGGAAAGAAGAGGACGATCAGAACACAGGGAAGAGCACGTCAAGTCCAAAGACAAGGAACCTGCTCATCAAAATAAAAAATTACAGTTTCCAAAAAAGAAGGTAGCCAGTATTAAAGTAATAAACAATGCCGAGAATACTGAGGACACAGCTGAAAAACGGAGAATGGGCTCAGACAATGCTAGACAGCGCAGCAGAAGTGAGCATAGCTCGCAAGATCCTTATGAATCATCTGGAGACCGTGGACACGAATGAATACATTCAGGTGGAAACTGCAGACACCAGAGTTAGCAAACATCATAAAATATATGAAATAACATTGCGTATAGAGGGGGATAAGACTAGGAAAATAAGGGGTCTCTTTTGGGATAATATCTCCAAGGGCTATGATATCCTTCTAGCTGAAAGAGACTGGCCGGCCACCAGAGTTTGTCAGGGAGTGCCCTCATGGCGAAGAAATAATTATGCCTGCCTTCTCAAATAATATTCCAATTCATAAAAAATATACACTTGCAAGAAAGTGGGCAGTAGCCCAAGCTCCTGCATTATATAAAAACCATGTGGGATGGGACGAGGACTCTCCTCCTCACAAAATCCAGTTAAAATCACAACCTACTGCTCAGAGGTAGTACCCAATAAAGCAAGAAGCTAAAAAACGGGTAAAAGAGATCCTAGATCAACTTGAATACCAGGGGGTGATTGAAACTTGCACCTCACAAATGAATAATCCTTTGTTTCCTGTCTCCAAACCAGACAATTCATATCGTCTTGTTTTGGACTACAGACACCTTAACTCATGTTGCAAAACCTTTGCAGTACAAAACTCGAATAGTGCTGCACTAATGAATAACATAGTGCGCAAAAAATACAAAACAACATTAGACATCTCTAATGGATTCTTCTGTCAAAATATAGCACCAGAAAGAAGATATTTGACCGCGTTCTCAATAAATGGCGCGCAAACATTTTTTTGTCGTTTGCCCCAGGGGTTTAAGAACAGCCCAGGATTATTCTCAGCAAGAGTAACAGAGTTACTACAAATATATGATGATGAGGCATTATCTTATGTAGATGACATATCTAACAGATGATGACTTGGATACTCACTTGAAGAGAGTGAACACCATAATACTTGGGTTCGCAGCAGAGGGTTACAAATTCAACTTTAAAAAGTCAAGAATTGCCCATCTAACAGTCCTGTTTTTAGGATATGAACTATCAAGTGAAGGCAAAAGCCTGGCTGACAATTTCCTAGAGAAATGTGCTGTAATCCAAGCACCTAGAACACTAAAAAACTTACAATCAATTCTAGGTTTCCTAAATTTCGGAAGAACTTACATTATAAATTATGCAGAGAGAGTTAAACCTCTCTATGATCTTATAAAACCAGATTTTAAAAGAATCAATTGGACTCAAAAACACAGAAATGTTGAGATCTTTACAAACAGATATGTTAGTTAAAACAAAATTACAAACACGTGACAACACACGCAACCTTGTGATTCGAGTCATCCCAGGAAGATGCAGATTCACATACCTGACCTCTAATGAGGGAGAGAAGGTACCAATTGCATACAAATCACACTTGTACACAAAAGCTGAAATGAAATTTAGCCCAACGGAAAAAATTCTAACCGCAGTACAGACTGCTGTAGCAAAAGAACGAGCCCTAGCACAAGGTAAACGAATAATCATCGTGACACCGATACCAGCCCTGGAGGCGGTAACAAAAGCAAGCATTCCGAATGCTAAAGCACTCCATCCGAGATGGATACAATGGGCTAATTCTCTTGCTGCAACAGACGTGGCATACGAATTTGATCCTAACTTAAAGACACAAGAGTTTCTCCAATATGAATTCGAATGTCCTCTGCCGACCGAAATTCTGCCTCTAGAACATTACGGCTGTATAATATATACAGACGGATCAGCACAACCCGCAGTGGGGGGTAATCAAGCTTACAGTGCTGCGTGCGCGATTGTAAAAGGTCGCTGGCACGAAGGAAAATTTTAACCAGTGGTCACTAAAACGCAATCTCTAGGAGACTGTACAGCTCAAAGAGCAGAACTACTGGCATTCAAGATGGCGCTTGAAAATACCGATTGAGATTTCCCAACCCATATAGTGTGCGATTCATATTATTGCGTCCAATCTTACAATGAATACTTGCAGATCTGGGTTCAGAACGGTTTTAAAGATGCAAAAAGTGGCACAATCAAGCATAAAATGCTTTGGGAACAAGTAGTTCTTTTGCAAAAGAAACTACAAAAGACTCACGTGATACATACACTGAGTCATCAACGTGATGGCGTTCACGTTGAAGGGAATTCATTGGCTGATGAGGCCGCGAAGGCAGCTGTGCAAACGGCTTCCGTAGCTGTCATCACTCGGTCAAAAATAAAAATAGACAGCGAAATATTACAGGCTGTCAGCGCTACAGTAAAAGATGCGATAGAAACACTCCCGAAAGGCTTTCCAGTAAAGTACTCATACATAACTGATGCAAATAATGTTCCGTTTGCTCGAATCCCTGGAGTGGGGCATAGGGCAATTCCAAACATGGAACATAGGTTAGGACTCATCATAGCGGCACACGAAGGGCTTGCTTCTGTACATGCTGGCGTTTCAGCCACAGTATCATTATTAAAACAGAGATACTGGTGGCCACAAATGCGACGACAAACAAGGAACTATGTTCTAGAATGTGAAATATGTCAAAGAATGAAAGTATCAACAGTGAAACGACCAGCACAGACACACCTTCTAATCTCAGATAAACCATTAGCCTGTGTTTACCTGGACCACTGTGGTCCCTTACAAAGGGATGGTAACTATAAATATATCTTGGTCGCAGTGGATTCATGCACGAGATTCATATGGATGTGGCCCCAGCGATCGGCTGACGCCAGAACTGTTATAAAAGATTTGCGAGTCTTTATCGGCACATATGCAATTGGCATGCTGCATTCTGACCAGGGTCCCGCTTTTAGCTCTCGAGCTTATAAGGAGGCATGACCAGCATGGGCATTGCATTGCGGTATTCTTGTCCATTTCATCCTGAGGGAAACGGAATCGTAGAAAGAAAAAACAGTGACAAAGCAATCTATAACAGCAAAGGTATTAGGTTCAGGAGCTGGGTGGGTCAAACATCTAATAAGTGTCCAACGTAGTCTAAATAACCTGCCAAGAAATTCTCTGAAAGGACTCAGTCCGTACGAACTATTGTTTGGGACTAGAATGTTAATCCAGGACTTAGATAGTCAGACTTCAGTGGTTAAAGAACAATGCTTTGATATCAAAGATCGCTTGGCTATTTTACAGGACTTAAATGAAACAAGAAAAGACCTGAGCAACATAAAGTTGAAACAGCAGCCAGCAACCACTGAAGAAAAACCACCTGTCCCAGCAAGGCCTGTCTGGATTCCAAAAGTCGGGGATCTGGTCAGAGAAAAGATCGCGGTAAAGAAGGAATTTGGGCCTTCTTACAGAAAAGCAGTTCCTGTCTTGTCTATCAACGGGACAAGATCAGTAGTACTACCGCCCCTTGCTGGTAAAAAGGAGAACCGAGTCATATCCATCGACCTGGTTAAACCACAATCATGTGGCCGATAACAAATAGTAGGCCAAGTGGACTCCCAAGAAGTAGCAGAAAACCAAAGTTTGCTACATCAACAGAGGTTCAAACTGAAAGACTGATCACATTTGGAAAATATACAGTGAAACAACAAGGACTATGCAACAAAGCAATGGAACTTGAACCTCTTAAAACCCAAATAAAAGCTTTTCATCAAGAAACAACAACCTACGATGATGTAACTACAGACTTTACTAATGAAACAAAGCAAAATCCAAAAGCAAAAGTAATCCAGAAACAATTGGAACAATTGACAGAACGGCATCCGGCTACTTCATCAATTTCGATGATTCTTCAGAAGAACAAAGCGAACCAGAAGTACAGCCATCAACAAAAACTTTTAAAGACAAAGCAAAGGAACTTTTTCATCAACTAAAGGGAACGTATCTGACTTCTCCATGGATTGAAATTTGGGTGACATTAGGTGCATTTATCCTCATACTTTGGCTCATCATGGTACTATGCTTGGGACATTTCATTGAGGGAAAATATGCTAAAATGGACACAGCAAGCCAGAAAATCAACTTGGTCCTTAAACCACACAACATCTTCACACGTAAAGAAAAGAGAACTTTCTTCAGTGAACTTCACAGCCAACCCTATACCAGGCAGTGTAGCATGGGACAATACTGATTATGAAATCTATGGCCCGGTTGAAATCCTGAAGTATCCACACCAATTTAAGATCTCGTTAAGTGACTTTGTAAAACCAAGCACATTTGCTGATGATTGGGACTTTGAAAGTATTAATGATATGATGTCTGACCTAGTAATGTCTGCTAAATTTACAGAACATGATTTGCAGGGTTCGTCTAATTATGATCAAATGTTCTGCTATAACCACTATGGTAACCATTATCTCCATAAATCTGCACAACCTAGAAATGTTTTAAATTATAACCAATGGGAACATTGTGCTACTCCACCAAAGGGTAGTTCTAAAACATTTTTTGATAAATATTCATACTTTTCAGGGTTTAACACAAGTAATGCAGAAACATTTTATTTCAAATTGTCATAAGACAGGCATGAAGACCATGCTTACAAACACAAAATTGATATATTCAGATTCGTTTTTTGAGCAAATGAATACATTTGGTTTTGATTTCTGGAACAGTAACATTGAAACAAAAACTGTTTGGGGTACAAAAGATTGGCAAGTACAAGGTATAGAATCATTGTTCAGAGCCTGCATGATCCCAGAACAAATTATATTTTTGAATGACACAATTCAACAAACAACCTGTCTTGGCCTAGCCAAAATTAAAGACTTAAACAAACCGTCTATTCCAAAGCCAACAACGAACAGTAATAGCTCTATAGATGTTGAGATAGACGTGAACCATATTTTAAACCAAAACAGACACATCCTGATTGGAAACAATGGTTGATCTGGCCCTCAGACACTAATAACTGTCAAGACAGATTCCTGAACAAAATTCAGGGGTTCAAATTGACCAGGCCAGACCCTAGATATTCCCAAAGACAACATCCAGGGATAGTAACTACTTACAGTGTGGGCAAGCTCTGCCTTCAATGGCTACAAACATCCACACTGGCAGAAATTAAGCAACACCTAACTTTACTTCAAGAGGGTGCTGACTTGCGTGATTTCATTATGGGACCACGCAAACAGCGTCAAAAACGTTTCATAGCGGCCTCTATATATGCAGCTTACAATGAAGTTTGGAAAGTAACCCAAATTGAGACAGCAGAAAAAATACGGGAAATTGACCATATTAATTTGGAAAAATCACTTTCTGTCGTGGACAATGGGTTAATGACTGTCCTCCAGAATATATTCACTGGTCAGTATTGTGTCTTCAGCAATCGATATAATATCGCAAGACTTACTGATGTTACAACACGGTCAGTCCCAATTGCGTTCTATTGTACAACTTGGCTGGACGTTACAAAATCTGCGTTCAGGCTATGTGCCTTGGCGTTTAATCAACACAACGTCACTATTTAATATCTTTAACCTTACTGATAAACATATCAGCTTGGCACAGAAGGGTGCTGACTATACAATTCTGAGCATTGAAAGACTTGAGAGATTACCATTGACAATGTCAGAACGACCTGTCATTGAATGGATAATACATGGGATAATAAATATTCTGATAACAACTTTCCAGTTTCAATACTGCCAAAAATATATACAGGCAGGCCAGTATGAAAGGTTGGGTAAAGGGTACATTAAGTCAACATGGAACTTGCCCTATACACACACATGTGTTAGTAATAAAGGCCAGAATGTGTTTCTTAGTGGCAATAATTGTGCAAGGTCACTAAGCGGACCACTTCTGTGTCAGGGTATTAGTTTGCATGGAGCATGTGAAGGGAACTCAAATAACCTTTCATGTCACCAGCTAGGCACACCTGCAACACAAATAGAACCATTCTTTAAGAGACTCTCGAACGGGAGTTACATTCTAATTGTAGATCGCAGATTTTGCAGTCTGCTGCCCGGAAAACCTTATCTCATAACCGTGACTACGAAGGTCATGTGCTGTGAACGAGTATTGTTCCCGAACGATGCCCGAGACAGGGAGGCAAGGTTGTGTCCCAGTTTGAAAATTTCTTCTATTCGAATTGATACTTTAAGCAGAATGAAGACAGTGCTCCTACAGACGCCAACCATGTTAACGTCATCAAAAGAAACGTATGATCTCCAAGTTGCAAGGACAACTGCTGAGATTCATTCACTGTTATCAACCAATTCCCCCATACATTTCGCAGAAATACTGAGCGAAATCTTAAATATTTCTGATACAAGCGGAATCGCGAGTGTATTTAAGACCGTGTTTTCGGGAGCTTTAACACCATTCAAAGCCATCCTGGGTATTTTTCCTGATTTTGTCCATTCCATCTTTGGCGGACTTCCTCTCCTTTTGGGACTAGTGGCAGGCATCCTATTTTTGATCCTGTTACTTCGCTATGGCAAACCACGTCACAGACAAGACACCAGTGACAATGGAAGAAACAATCCGAGCTATTGGCTACCGGGACCGCATAACTAAAGTCCTTGGACTAGCACGGCTACGAGATTTGAACATGACTTGGTTTCTTTCATTCAGACCGATGTGGCAAAGTTGTGTTATGCCTGTATTAAGGTGCTTGCTATGCGGCGAAGAATGCGTGTTGGACACCTGTCTGACACTACAATCGGATATACCAATGGACGCAGAGACTTTGTTGGGTCCGGTAACAGCTCATGCATTGTGCTGTCCCCAGCGGCTACCAATCCTGATGACGGCATTCGTGGAGACTTCACCACTACGATTGAAGAGTTGTGAAGTACAAGATGAAAGCAGCATCGATCAGGTACGACCTTCTGTCAGCTATGCTGATCGAAACATGAATGAAGGCAATCATGCTCATGAATGCATGTTACAAAATGTTTCCGAGTTAGTGGAACTTTCGCAAGAAGCAGTTGACAGTTTTTTCGAAAGTCTCAACAATATGATGTTTTCACCAGAGCAGAAAGAATGACTTTGAGCAAACTAGCCCACGGCGTTCCCTACACCCTGAATTTGGCCTTCAACTTTGAAAATAAAGCAATAAGAAATTTTCTCACCAGTTTTTTCGGAGAGCGAGACAATTGTTTCTCCCCTTCCATTTCCAAAAATATGTACGATTTTTTGGGACACTCATCTTCTGCTTAAAGTAAAATTATTCTTAGAGAACAAAATTTCTATATTTAGCTACTCTAGAGACATTAGCTACCCTCTAGCATGTTCATAGGTATTTATGATTTTTGTGATGAGATGGTCTCGACCTTTTATTCTGTATTAAGAGCCATTTCATGTGTAATTTCCGCATTTCGTTCAAGCTGATTTCAAAATATGCGTTTAGATTTAGCATTATTATACTGCTTGAAGTGCATATAGTAACTATACTCACCTTTTCGTGTGTTTCGCATTTCCAAATTTCATTATGCAAATGATTGTATTTTGGGGTGGTTCGGTATACACATGCACTACTAGTTTTGTTTACTATGCCTAGACTTGTAAATATGGACATAGATTACGTGGAGTGGGTGTGGTGTATTTACTATGGGTACTGTATCGATCCCCCTATTTCTGACCCTTGTCTGGTTAATAATTAACTAGCAGCCATTCAACTGCACAGAAAACCGTTATCTGATTAGCCACACAACGGCACAGAAGCCCCGTTATCTGATTAGGTCATAGCGCATGCCATCTCATTAGGCAAGCACTATTTCTCCAGCCCCCTAATAGGCATACGGTGTTCTCAAAACAAATCAAACCTACCACGACCTGGGAAATCCCCACAGCCATTGTTTTGATTTAGCCGAGAACTTCAGTAAAGAATGTGCGAACGACCAGTTCGTATGACATCCTTATTGATGTATTTATGTCCATCCTTACGTCAATCCCGGCACCTTTCAGGTATAAATAATACCGACATTGCCTTAAGCAAACACACGAGGTGGTGACAAGATTGGAGCAGCGAGACTTGCCGAGGAGCCCAGCTGACACGAAGCCCACAGACGCTGCCCCTCCTTTCTGACGCGCTGAGAGAGAGACGCTGCCTTTTCTCCTGCCGAGAAATCCAGCTCCGGCGCTTCCAAGCCGCCCTCGCAGGTAGCTGGAATATCAAGACCTGAGATAGAGATACCAGCCCTCCAGCCTTCTAAATCCCAGGTACTGAACTGAATCATCCTTTGTAGAGAATTCTTGAAGCAGACCCTTGGCAAAGCAAACTTAACTTAAACTGCTACTTATCTACTCCCGCCCACGTATTAGGCTTAGGTCAGGTACATTGGGGTAGGCGTAGTTAGAAGCACCAGTTGAGTACGATTAGTCAATGTATATATGTATGTATCTATTTTATCCATTTTAAGTATCATATGGCTAAGAAACCATATCAATGCTTTTACAGTATTATTTTATAATTCTGTTATTACTGTATGCACTTTACTTAACTATAAGTATTGCAATAATAGCGATTCATTTCTCTTGTATGAGAAAAGAGACTGATCAATAAATAACATCTTTTTATTGAACACGCCCGTCTCTTCCTTTTCTCTACAATCTGGTGAAACTAAGAATGCACTGAACTGACTGAGTAAAATAAGTTGTCTTTTGTTTTCACACGACTCTAGAGATACACTCTTGATTAGGGGAGAGCAAAGTTGTCATGTTCTATGGTTGTCAGAAACTAAATCCCTTCTTGTCTATCCAGGGAGGTTAAACTCCTCTTTGTCTATTCGAGAAAGTTTCTAGTGAACTCTGAGCTAGCTGGCACACGCATAACTTTAAGTCTAATATCGACAGTAGAAGACCTAGTTAACCTCTGTCCTACGTCTATACTATTGAAGATATTATTCCAATGCGCAGAGCCTATTGGGATAATAGGAACTACACTACAGAGCAGGTCGGCAATTTGATTGTCCTTCCCTGGGAGGTGTTCTGCTAGGAGAAAGATGTTCTTTTGAATTGCCCACTTCCATATGCTCTGCGCCAGATGGGACAGCTGTAGAGAGTGAGTTCCTTCCTGTTTCTGGATATAGTACATTGCGGTCATGTTGTCCGTCCGGATCAACACCGTCTTGTTGTACACGTATTTTTGAAAGGCTTTGAGGGCTAGGAAGAGCGCTAGCAACTCTAGTTGGTTGATATGCAGCCTTTTTTGTTTGTTTGTCCAGAGCCCTTGTACTGTGTACTGAAGGAGATGGGCTCCCCAGCCTGTCAGTGATGCGTCCGCTGTTAGTACTAGTTATGGAAACGGCTCTTGGAACAGTCGCCCCTGTGAAAGGTTTTGTGGGTTCCACCACTGCAGAGATTTGTGAGCGCGACTGTCCACCAACACTAGGTCTTTTAGTTGTCCACGAGCCTGGTTCCATTGCCGTGCTAGGCATTCCTGTAACGGGCGCATTTGAAGTCTGGCATGGGGGACAATGAATATGCAGGAGGCCAACATGCCTATGAGCTGCATGAAAACTTGGGCTGGCAGGGAGTGCTGTGTCAGAATTTGCGGCGGATGAGTATCTGCATGCTGGCTATCCTTGCTGTGTTTGGGTACGCCTTTGCCACTGAGGTGTTTATAGTGGCTCCCAGGTATTGCTGTATGTGGGAAGGTTGCAGATGCGATTTTGTGTAGTTGATTGAAAAGCCTAGGCTGTGTAGCAACTGGATTGTGTGGGAGGTGTGTGCTGCACACTCTTGGTACGATTTTGCTTGTATTAGCCAATCGTCCAGATAAGGGTACACATGGATGTGTTGCCTCCTGAGATGCGCTGCAACTGTCGCTAAGCATTTTGTAAACACTCTTGGAGCCGTGGTAACCCCGAAGGGCAAAACCTTGAATTGGTAGTGTTGCCCTTCTATTGTGAACCTGAGGTATTTACTGTGGGCTGGATGGATGGGTATGTGGAAGTACGCATCCTTGAGGTCCAGTGTTGCTAGGAAGTCTCCTTGCTGTAGCAGCGGGAGCACTTGTTGTAGTGTGATCATATGGAAGTGCTCCGGTAGTATGTATTGATTTAGGGGCCTGAGGTCCAAAATTGGTCTGAGAGAACCGTCCTTCTTTGGAATAAGGAAGTATAGGGAGTATACTCCTTTCCCTTGTTGGTGGAAAGGGACTTGCTCTATGGCCCCCTTTTTCAGCATGCTTTTCACCTCTTGTTGTAGTAGGGTGATGTGCTCCATGGACATAGGACGATGTCTGGGTGGTATGTTTGGTGGCGTAGAAGTTAGTTCTAGGCAATAACCAGACTGGAAATTTATCTCATCCACCTGTCCGTGGTAATTGCGTGCCAGACAGGTAGGAACTGTTGTAGTCTGCCTCCGACTGGTGTTAAGTGGTCTGGAGGCAGCATAATGAAGTCACTGTTTTGTGGTGGCGGAGGCCCTGGTGTTATTGCCTCCCCGCCCTCTTCCATTATTACTGTTACCTCTGTAACCACCTCTGGTGGTGTTCTTTGCCAAGGAACCTTGTGTGTTACCTTTGTAGGAGGCAGATGTTTGTGAAGCATTTCCTCATGTATTTGCTCTGTATGAGGAGCGTCGAAAGGAGCCCCTATGTTGCAGAAATTGCAGTGCACCCATGGATTTTGCGGTTTCTGTGTCCAAGATGGTGTCTACCGCAGGACCAAATAAAAAATCTGGATTGACGGGTTGGTTTAGAATGGTGGACTGCACCTCATTCTTAAAACCTGAAACTCGCAGCCATGCGTGTCTGCGGAGGAGGACACTAGTATTAATAGACCTAGCTGCGGTGTCTGCAGCGTCCAGCGCACATTTAATAGAGGCATTTGATATGAATTTTCCCTCCTGAATGAGATCATTTGCTTGTGCTTTAAACAGCTCGGGCAAATGTTGCATAAGGCTTTCGAGCTGATCATAGTGCGCCCTATCGTAACAAGCCAGTAGGGCTTGTGATAGCAATTCTCCAAGAATTGGATGCTTGTGCCGCTACCCTTTTGCCTGATGCCTCTAGAATATTTGACTCCTTATCAGGGGAAGGTGCTTCCCCTGTTGTCTGAGAGTTGGCTCTTTTACGTGCGT
This sequence comes from Lissotriton helveticus, assembly GCF_964261635.1. Taxonomy (NCBI): domain Eukaryota; kingdom Metazoa; phylum Chordata; class Amphibia; order Caudata; family Salamandridae; genus Lissotriton; species Lissotriton helveticus. The sequence continues at coordinate 1,413,548,865 of NC_136067.1, read as the reverse complement.
AAGCAACCACCAGTGAGTCTAGCGGCAACTGGCCCTTGATGTAAGTAGGGTCTGTAGGAGCCGGTCTGTACTTTTTTTCTATTCTTGGATTGATTACCCGTGCCCTGGTTGTGTCCTTGAATATGTCAGGTCCATGTTTTAGAACTCCCTTCAACATGGGAAGTGTTTTGACACTTTCCTCTGCAGTAGTGAAAGTGTCAAAGAGGAAGTCCTCTTCCACGGGGTCGCTGCATGTCCACGTTGTGGAATTGTGTCTATGTCTATGAGTTGGTTAAAGACTACTGTGTCATCAGTGGGTGATGGCTTAGTAGGATAAGTGGGCACATCAGGGATGGGATGGGATGGGTGTCATAAGGGTCTGTTGGCTCATCCCAAGGTTCCTCTTGGTCAGGATCTTGAGGAAAGTCATATAGGGGCTGTGGTTCATACCCTGTGTCCCCCTCATTGTCCCCGTGGTGAGAAGGTGAGGTAGGTGCAAAGGGTATGGAAGGCATAATAGGTTGAAAAGGGATGAAGGGTCTTGTGGGAGAAGTGCCAAAGTCCTTTTTCTTCAGTGGAATAGGTGAATCAGGTTCAAAGTCCAAAGGTCTCATTTTCCTATGCAGGATGGTAACTTTACCAGTCTCTGGGTTAATGTAAATTTTAGCCTGGTCGTCGGTTGGATCTGGGTGGAATAGTTCTTCCTCTACAGTCCTGGGTTTAGTGTTGGACTTTTTCGGGTCGACAACACCTGGTTTTTCAACGACTTTTAGTGTTTTGCTGGGCTTTTTCCGCTCGGGCCCGGATTTCGGCTCGACGAGTGGTTTTGGGTCGACACGTTTTTTGTGCTCCGTAGGCTTCTTTGGAGGAGTGTCTTTCACCGGATCGATGTTCTTTTTTGGATCGACCGGTGTCTTTGGAGCTGTTATCTTTGGGTCGACAGGTTTGTCCGGCCTCGATGGTTTCGGTACGGCACCGGATGCCGGGTCGACGGTTTTCGGAACCGCAGGCTTGGTCGGGTCGGCGACCTTCTTCGGTTCGACGCCCTACAGCTGCGTGCCCTTGTTCGGGTCGACCGATTTTTTGGGGTCGACGGCTTTTGGCTGGACGGCCTTTGCGGGGTCGACAGTCTTCTTTGGCTCGACGCTCTTTGGCTGTGCGGCCTTTTTTGGATCGACGCCCTTCGGGTCGGTGATTTTTTTTTGCTCTGGAACCTTCTTCGGGGCGATGGTACTAGGCCCTAGGGTTTCTGAAGGTTTCGTTTTCGGAGCCGAGCCTGAAGGCGGGGCAGTCGAAAGTTTTTTATGATCTTGGCTAAGGCCTGTTGGCGATGCCTCGACCGGAGCCTTTGGTGACGGGTCAATTGGTGTCGGGGGCAGTGTACTCACGATTTGGCCCGACGGGATCTCGTTGTCTGAGTAGTCCTCGACTGTGACGATCTCTAGGTCCAAGTCTTGAGCGTCCGGTAGGTCCTGGTCATCATCGAAGATGTTGTCCGGTTCCGGTGCCTGTTGCTGCATTTCTTGCCTAGCGGCCCGTCGGATCCGTATGGTTTTCTTCGACCGGAACTAGGCGCAGGCCTGGCAGGTTGCTTCCCTATGGTCTGGGGAAAGGCACTTGTTGCATACTGAGTGTTTATCAGTATGGGGGAACTTGGAGTGGCATTGTGGGCACCTTTTAAAAGGGCTTCTTTCCATCGACGGTCGGCTCACGTGGCGTCGAAAAGGCCCACCGGCCCGCGTCGACGACCGATTCGAGATGGAAGTTTGTATCGAGTAGAGAGGTACCGAACGAGAACAATACCGTCGAAGTCAAAGGCCTTTTGGCCTTTAGAAAGTTTTGTTTTCGATTCAGAGTTGGAGTATAGGAGTTTGCATCCGAACCCAATGGCGAAAAAAAAACAATCTGAGCATGGAGAGGATGCCCATGCGCACTGTAGTCCAGGGGAGGTGTCACCTAAGTGATACTTCGAAGACTCTTCCAGGACAACAAAGTGCAATCATCCGGGCCCAACACTAGGCGGCGATCTATACACAGATATGAATTCAGCAGCCCGCATGCCTCCCCAACTCTTTCCTACTACGCCCTGATGAAGACCTTTTATTAAACGAGAGGTCCACAACCACTAAGGTCGAAACGCGTTGGCATTTTTAATAGAGGATTAGAGCACGATATACATGGCCGACAACATCTAAAGAAACCAATAGGATTCGGATTGTCTGAGCTCACCTGTATATTGATTAAAAATGGACTCTAAACTCTTATAGGACCAATTAATAGGAAGTGGCAAGAAAAAAATAGTGCCATTCTTGCAAACTAGTAGGACTTGAATCTGAGTGAAAATGTTAGAGTTATGTATGTAAGTACTTTTCATTATTTGTGATTCCAATGTATAAATTTGTATTCATTTTTTGTAAATATTATCGGGTGTGTATATTGTGTGCAAAAATTGAGACATGAAATGTTAATGAATCATTTTGTAGATTGTAAGCACGCCTAACCTTTTTAAAAAAAAGTGTATGAAAAGAAAGCGAAAAAAGCAATAAGATTTACAGAGTCAATTAAAAGGACTTCTGACTTTAAAATAAGAGTGTACGATTTATGGTGTCAGAGATAAAACTTTTGTTATAACTTTTTGGTCTTGATTCTGGCCTCTGATGACCTTAAATGATTCACCTCCCTTTATTTGATATCCAACCAAATGGGAGCACAGCTAACTGAAAATGTCCTTTCCCCACTGTGAACCAAAGAGAGCGCCGGTGAGTCTACAGGATGGGGATGTGAAAATAGGCGTCCTGCAGGTCCATCACATGTGCTACGATGAGCATATTTAATTTGGCTTTCCAATAGAAGAGGTTGAGAGGGCAAAGAGCTAAAACTGGGAAGAGGCCTCTGTTCTCAGAAAGTAGCTGGTATAGCAATTATGACCAGCTTCTAGCACAGAACCTCTTTATGAATCCTTTGGCCAAAATAGCATGTACTAATTGGCGTAAAGGGACAGATGGTCCGGTCAGCTATTATGGAGCTGGTGGTAATGGCTGAGGGGTTTCCAACAATTGCAGTGCATAACGTCGCTGGACGGTCTGCAACACATTTGCACAAGGTGATGGTCTGCCGCCTTGGCAGGAAGTGTCAGATCCTGATTCCAACAGACTGTCCATGTGTCGCTGAGAACATGCTAAAGCGATTTAGGGGCTGCCACAGCTGTAGGGAAGGTAGACTGAACTGCACGCTGTCCCAGATGTCCCGTGGTCTGTGTGAAAAGTGATCACAGGCACGAAACGGCCGAGGAGGTTACTGAGCCAGTGGTAGCTGATGATACTGAAAACACTACTAAAGTCATGGAGGGGCCAAACTGTGAGGGCTGATGTGGAGCGCCAGAAAGGCCCAAAAAGCATGCCATGGACCGGCTGTCCTTGAGGATTTCATGGGCTGAAACTGCCTTTTTCTTAAAAAGACATTAAATCTCAAATGACATTTCCATCAAACTGGACTAGACGTCTCCGAAAAACTAGTGGTCCACATCCAAGCATTTCTATCTGAGCCACAATAGTGCTAATTGCTCTTTCCAATGCATCTGTCGCATCAAGCCCACAACAAATAGTCGATTTTGCTTCACCACGTCATCCTGCTTGACCTGGGAAAGGATAGCACAAGTCTCTTCAGGAAGAATTTGTAGGATCTGAGCCACGAAGTCCCAAAGGGCATGGATGTAGCGGATTAGAAAGCAGGTAGCACGTGTTTGCCAAACGTGTCAATACGTTTTGCATTTGTATTGAGGGAGTGTTGGGGAATACATTTGGGTTTACTTCACTGGTCACCTTCAGACTCAGGGGTGGGATGCTAAGAAAATCTGGTTCCCCAGTGCAGGACAGTGGCAATGGACAATCTGGTGGTTGACATTAGCCCAAATCCCTAAAAGGGTATCAGTAAGGGCCTCATTTAACAGAATTAGAGCCTCTGAAGAGGTCCGACATTGTTGAAGGATGTTGGTTAACATTCACCTTAATCTCCTTACATGGAAGCTAGAGGTCAAGGACCTCAGCAGCCCTCTGCATCAGCATAGCAAATGATGTACTCTCCATAGTAGCAAGGCTTTGGGGAGAGAATACAACAGTGTCCGGTTAAGTGCCCATGCAACTGGCATCATACTTGTCGTCAAACTGGTATGGCTGCGCAAATTCATCACTGGTATTAGAGAGACCTTTATCAGAATCATTGCCAAAGGTATTGTGGATAAACTGGTCCTGAAAATGGGGCAGAGGGACAGTATTAGTGTCAGAAAGAGTGTCCGCATCGGGAGTAATAAGTGGAGTGGAATGTGGCCTCAGCTGAGGTCGGCACAGCGCCGTCCTAGGGTTGGACAGCACTATGGAATTGTTGTCCTGCATTTGAAGTCGGCATTGGAGTATGCGTATCATGCTCTGGGGTGGATCATTACCCTAGTAAGAGGTCTGGTACTGAAGCAGGTCCAGATCCAGAAGCCTCAAATGGAACAGAATGATGGTCCTGCGGATGCAAATCCAGAAGAAGCCATCTCAGATCCTTGAGGCCCAGAGGCACGCCGGAGGGATTCTGTTGTGCAAATAAGCACATAATAGACTGCTGATACTCCTTAAGCTGCAGAGGAGCCGCTCGGGCTAGGGAAAAAGAGGGTGGTGCGGAGTGGGATTAAAACTAGGTTATGCAGTAAGTGACTTCAGGAGTGGGGCCTGGAGGCATGATGACTGCCACGCATCCTCTTAAGGGATTTGGAGGGAAGCAAACGTCCTGCTTTGAAAACTTATTTTTACATTTACTCAAAGACTTGGACCTCAACAAATTGTTGTGGAAACAGCGTTGGATGCATGACCAGGATCTCCCCAGTGACTTCGACCAACACAGAGTCTTCGTTGTCTGGCAAGGAACAACTTTGGCTCACACTCCTGGATGGCTTTTGGGTGCATCTAAGAGCAGCTGCTGTATGCCGCAGAGTCAACGGATGACTCCAGGAAACAAAGGCAGATCAGTGACCGACATCTGTCAATGACATTTCCCACAAGGCTTAACCCCTGTCAATCGGTTAGGGGAAATGTCCCTTGCACGCTGGAAAGTATTCTGACTTGGAGAAAATCAAGGAGAACAGGAGCAGCTCGGAATCCACATGGAAAGAAAGGAACTGATGTCAGCGTGCAAAGGTGTCACCTATTTGTGCCAGTGCGTGTCAATGCCAGCCTAGAGGGACATTGTCGAGAACCACCAACGCCACCTGCCAGCGTGCATGGGTACTGCTTTGAAATTTCTGGATCCAGTCTAATACCTGGAAAACATTCGAAGGTAAGGAATCTGCAGTTAGAAGTCTCTAACAGCAATTGCCTATCTGCATTAAACACAATCAAAAGAAATAGAGGGGGAGGACAAGAAGTGGAACAGTCCACTACACTGAACTTTGTACTCCTCAAATGCAAAGGGGGTACTTTTGTAGGTGACGCCTGGTACCACATCTACGGTACAAAAAAAAAAAAAAAGACTCAGATGGGAGATATGCGATACTAGATGGAATACAAGATGGTAGGGAGCTTAAAATACCTAATGTCTACGCTCATACCAAAAGACAATGGGATTTTATGGAAATGTTGCATAAGATTACGTATCTGCTGGCAGACCAACCCACAATCTGGTGTGGGGATTTTAATAGTGTTCTATATAGTGACATGAATAGATTGTACCCGCCTTTACCCGGAACAGCCGCTATTCAACTTCCACTGTGCTGCATGGGTGGATGCAATCTTGGCACTTGATGGACACTTGGCACAGTTCTCTGTGACCATGGGGAATATTCTCCCAACTTACAAGTACATTATCTGCACTCCAGAATTGATCTTCTGTTTCACTTATTACACATGCAGGCTAAAGTATTCATCGTGAATATCTTGCAACCACAATTTCTGATCAGGAGATTATTTCATGACATTTAGATTAGGGGCACTATAGGACTAGAATACCCATTTGCAGGATACAGGTTCCAGCATTACTGGACTGAGCTCATGTAGAAACTGTATGCTCGCATATAACAGAATATTTCTTATGTTTTGGCAAAACATAAGAAAACCACCCCAGACCCAGTGATGGGATTACCAACTAAAGATGCGGAATATTTTATCAATCTGATGGAATTAAATGTAGACCCTGAATGTGAAAGAGGGGAAATAAGCTCCCACTGTGACCAACCGGGAGCAGGGAGTAGCCAAAAAAGGCCACATTCAAAATTCTACCTACATTTGCCTCCTGGCAACAAGATTGACTTCTTTCACAAATGCGTGATCAAGGATTTATATAACCTTAAAGTATCCAAGAAGACAGACCCCCTCGAATTGGAAGAACGTAAAGCTTCAAATGTTTTAAAAAAAAGATGAAACCAATGAAATTAAAATGGCGGAAAAGGGTGGAAATGTCATCATCCTGGAAAAAGAAGCATATATGCGCGAGGCACATTCACAACAGAGTACTGTGAAAAATTATAATCTAATCCTACAGCAAAATGGAAGGAAGAACTGGATATGAAATTGAACAATTGGCTTTAACAAAATTTACTGGACGAAGATGAAGTCAAATATCTTACCACAGCACATACAAAAATGGCAACGATATACTTTCTGTCTAAAGTCCACAAACACCCCACTAAGCCACCAGGGAGACCGATAATCTCAGCAAAAGGCGCCTTACTTGATCCAATGGCCAATTACCTAGATGTGATTTTACTACCGTATGTCAAATGCTTAACATCTTACATCCAGGATTCGGGCGATTTACTGAGGAGATTACAAGAAACCCCGTGGCAACCTACATATAAGTTAATCACAATGGGTGTGGTTTCTTTATATTCTAATATCCAGAATGACATCGGGCTGAAATCATGTGAACATTTTCTAATGGACAGAAACATCCAATTCACCAATCATAACCGTATGTTACTGGAAATTATTAAAATGTGTTTGGAACAAAATGTTTTCTTATTTGGCGAGGAGATCTTCCGCCAATCAAAAAGAACAGCGATGGGATTTTCCTTCAGTCCATCGTACGCCTGCTTGACTATGGGGTTAGCAGAAAAAACTTGGGCATGGCGCAATGAAAACGATGTATTTGTAAACAAGACCATAGCATTGCTCAGATATAATCGATGATTTGCTTTTGATATGGGACTGAACAGAGAAAGAATTCGCAGATTACTTCAAGATCTTAAATGATTCTAATTTCGGACTGAAATCCACTGACCATCCGTGAAAAGAATGTGTATTTTTGGATACTGAAAAGGTACACACCACTTTGTATCGTAAAAGCACAGCAACAAATGCCGTTTTACATCCCCAAAGTTTTCATCAGTCCAGTTTAATTGAAAACATCCCCTCTGGGGAATTTCTCAGAATTAAGAGAATTTGCTCTATGGAAGATGAATGGATAAAACTTCAAAGACAAGCCAAAACAAGATTTAAAAAAAGAAAATACAATCCTAGATCAATCAAAACTGCCCTAGTACGAACAAAAGCAGTAAACAGAACAGATTTGTTGAATGAAAAACAAGTAAGTGAAAAGAGTGACAACAAAATAAGATTAATTACCACCAACTCGACGGGCAATCAACAACTGATAAAAATTCTAAGAAAGAACTGGCATATTTTGCATATGGACATAACATCAGCCATTGTTGGAGACCATCCGGAAGTAACCTATCGAAGGGCCAGGAATTTGAAGGATCAGCTGGTTCATAGTCCTTTCCTACCACCGAAAAAACCAAAAACATGGTTTAAACGAAAAGGCTTCTACAAATGCTCCAGTTGCAAGGTGTGCAGCATTGCTCAAAATACTAAAGAAATTATCATGGCCAACAAACAGACATAGAAAATTCAACAACTCATCAATTGCAAAAATTAGTATGCAATATATATCATAAAATGCCTGTGTTCCTTGAAATACGTTGGGAGCACGAAGTGCGAACTGAAAAAACACATCCTGGAACATGTTCGTGGCACGATTAACACCGACAGGAGCAACGCAGTTGCCAAACATATGGAAAAGGAACATGGGGGCAACTGGAAGGATGTCAAATTCTATGCAGTAGAGACTGTGGGAATACATCCAAGAGGTGGAGATCACGAAAGAACAATGAGGCAAAAGGAATGAAAACACATCCTGAACTTCCGTACCTTAAATCCGCTGGGATTGAACCAGGATGAAGAGTTACATTACCACCTCTAAGATTAACATTTGCTGGTTCCTCTAAACTAGACAATTTGACTTTAATGGGTGCTAACACTGCAACTGCTCTCCCTCTCTTTTAATTCTTTCCCTCCCCCTCCTTCTCTTCCTTCCACCCTCAATTTCTTGTCTTTCTTTTCTTAAAAGATTTCCCTTCTCTCTCCCCCGGGTTTTAGCTTATTTGCACTATTTTTCACTTAATTTTACACACTAACTAGTAAGATTCAGGGAAAGGAAGCGAGATGGGTAGTAATAGTATTATTGTTGTTGAGAAAACTTGAGGGTTGAAATTGAATGAGCGTAACTGGCTTAGTGGGCATGCCCACTGAAGGGCTCAATTTCATGTTGGAATAAGGTCGCTAATCAGAAGAATTCTCCCACTAGAGGGTTGAAATATAATGTCCTAAAAGGGCTTAATGAATAGGCCCACCAAAGGGCTTAATTGGGGGTCATCTACCAGCAGAGAATTGTTCACTAAAACCATAATAGGTACCCTCTATGTTTTTTCTCTAGTGTAAATCCGAGAACTATCACTAAGAGAGGGGGCATGGCTAGCGACCGAACATGGAGGACGTGAGCTAGGCTTGCTCAGTCGCCAAACCCCATAAATCCTGTATAATATCCTGTAAAAGCGAACTTACCACTAATATCCTGCACTGGTTTCCCATGGACCCGAAGTAGCCTGAGTCCGGTGGTGGTTGCAGAGCCCGGAAGCTCTCCGCTGCGTCCTGGGCGATAGAGCGTCGCCACAACGGGAGGAGGCCTGGCCGCACGGAGACAGCCGCGGCCCACAGTGCGCCGGGAGGCGGACCGGAAGTGCTGCCATAGCGGGGTCCAGGACGCGACAGGAGTCGTCTCCCTCTCCTCGGCGTGCGACGCCGGAATCGAGTGGTAGCCAGAGAGCAGACATCGCGCAGGGGGCGAAGCACCTGAACAGACTGCCGGTGACTTGCCTGGCGTGCACAGAGTGGGACTTCGGCGGCTATGAGGAGGGAGAGCGCAGAGGTCGCCAACACCATCTGACTGCCACAGCGGGGCTCCATGTAATAACACGACCGGCGGGTTGATCGAGCGCGGGAGGCGGACCCGCTATGGTGCTGGGACCCCAGGGGCGACAAGGCTAGCAAGATCGTGGCCGATCACTGGACACCCGATCGCACCCTGAGGTGAGGCCTATCACGCATTTTGAATACCCGGCCCTCGGTGTCGGGGCTTTCGGCTTGGAGGAGTGGGGCAGTGAGCAAGAGATGGAATGCGTGGTTTAGCGCGCCCTGCATCACTGGTGTGAAGTAATTGCCTGGGGGCACACAGGAAGGACGGCCAGATAGCCGATACCGGACTACACGCAAGTGTGATTCTGTGCACTGCCGCACTCCATGTAGAAGAGCTGTGAACATCCTTATATACCAGGACTGGGATAAGGACAGCTCAGGGACACGGCTGACCACCAACGTCCTAGCGGGGGCCGACCGCGCCCGTGGACCCCGCATTGCCAGGGGGACTGGGAAATACGGGGACGTGTACCTGATTTCGTGATTTGAGCCAGAAGTCCGAAAGGCCCAGCATATCCTCCTACATCAATTCAACATCTGCTGCGGCTGCGGTCTGACCCTAAGGTTGCCACACACTGTACACTGCTGGCCCACAAGACACAGAATACCGTTGACGATGGGGAGGAATAGAACCCTCCGTCAGGGAGCACACACGTCGGGTTCAGAGGATCCACTGACCTCCTCCAATGAGGACGTGGTCCCCCCCAACAGGAGTAGCAGTGCAAGACGCCAAGCTGGACCTAATATTGACAGAGATTAGGGCCTCTAGGGAAGCCCTTGAGACACGGATGGACTCTATGGCGACGGGGCTATCCCTACTGAAGGACGATCACAAGAAACTAGCGGAAAAGGTCTCTGAACACAATTTAGCCATCGCAGACCTTATACCCCAGCAGACAGAGCACTCTGCGCGACTGGAAGCTTTGGAGAAACAGATGCGGCACCTGAGGTACAGAGTGGATGATGCAGAGGGGCGATCACGCCGCAACAATATACGCATTTTGGGGGTGCCGGAACGGAGAGAAGGGTCGAACCCCACCCGCTTTGTGGAGGACTGGCTGAAGACCGTGGTGGATCCGACGGAACTTACACAGATGTACAGCGTTGAGAGAGCGCACAGGGTCCCCCCAAAACCACCAAAGCCGGGAGCCCTGCCGCGGCCGTTAATAGCGCGCCTTCACTTCAAGGACAGAGACACAGTCCTCAGGGTAGCGAGAGAAAACGGTCCGATAAAATACGAAAATGGAACAGTCTCCATATACCCGGACTTCACACAAGCGGTGCAAAGAGCCAGGGCGTCATTCTGGGGCGTGAAGCGCGCCCTTAGGGATCGCAATGTGAAATACGCTCTTTTCTTTCCGGCGCGACTCAGTCATCCACGACCGTAAGACTTACTTCTTCGATAACCCGGAGGAGGCCTCGGAATGGATGGAGGTGACACTCACACCTCCTCCGACGCCACGGAATATGGACACGGTACCGGAGACGCAGGGCTCTGCTGATCATGACCCGCTACAGAACCGCGCACAGACTCCAGTAGAGGAAGGCCCACAACACGAACCAACCGAGGAGGCGACAGGGGGAGATGAGACGACAGGCCGTGACTCGTTGACAGCGGCGCTACTGACAACGGACGCTCTGGCGGAGCACGATGCAGCTACTGGGTCGCTGTCCGCCAGTCCGACCAGCTCTCGCACGACGAGTTATTTAACACTATACTGGGGAAACTGAAGGCAGTTGAAGACAGCCTGGCGCTGCTTGAAAACGAGGTGGTAGGCATAGAAGGCGCTCTCACGCAACTCCAAGAGGCCCACATACAACATGCGGAACTTCTGGAGGAATTGAGAGTGGTCGACTACGGGGAATATACCTCCAGGCAACACTCGCAAGCAGATAGAGCAGGCACGCTGTTGGCACGCCTGACGCGTAACGATCCGCCAAGCACTCCTATAATGGAAGTGCGTGATGACGCAGGAATGTTAACACAAGACCAGATAGGGATTAACACAGCATTTCAACACTATTACACTGGACTGTATGGCCCACACGCACCGCTTTCGGACCGGGACTTAAGAGTCCTTTCTCTCTGATATATGCATTCCCCAACTGAGTGCGCCGCAAAGAAAAGAGCTTTCAAAGCCCATCTCCTTAATGGAAGTGAGGCAGGCGATTAAGGCACTACCCAAGAACAAGACACCCGGAACGGATGGCTTACCGGCAGAATTCTACTTAACGTATATAGATCTACTGGCCCCCCGGTTGCACACACTTTATAGGGAGGCACTAGAGGGAGATTCACTACCGGATACGACCTCACAAGCTTTGATAGTATCTCTCCTCAAACCCGGGAGGGACGCTCTACAACTGGAGAACTATAGACCCCTGTCACTGCTTAATATAGATTTTAAAATTCTTAGTAAATTGCTGGCCACGAGACTTTCCCAGTATATCCCTGGCATGATACACCCTGATCAATGTGGCTTCGTGCCGGGTAGAAGCACCGCCCTGAATCTGAGGAGGCTGAGCCAACTCATGGTGCCTAGCGCCGAGGGCAGGTACACAGAGGGATGCATATCCCTGGACCTTCGACAGGCCTTCGATTCCCTCAGATGGGACTATATGTTTGCGACGATGTCCAGATTTGGGATCCCACCGGAATTTATAGCTTGGGTGTCCCTACTGTATCGGGGACCTACAGCACGGGTCCACACCAATAAATGCATCTCGGGCCCTTTCAAGATAGAAAGGGGGACGAGACAGGGGTGCCCCCTATCACCTTTACTATTTATACTTTCGCTGGAACCCTTAATGATAAAAGTGCGGGCCTTTGCAGCCACTGCTGGTATCGCCAGGCTCGCTAACCATCATGTCATCTCAGCATATGCGGATGATATATTGCTGTTCTTGAATGATATCTCCGGTCCAATGCACCCATTATCGGAGATCTTTTCTGCTTTCCACAAGCTCTCGGGCCTTATGATCAATGACACCAAATCGTATGGGTTTGGATTTCACAAAACACTCGACGAGACGCATATCCCGTTTGGCCCCTACCGTTTTCAAGTGGCACCAGTGACCTTCAAGTACTTGGGTATCCAGATATATCGCCAACCACAGGATATGTTGGAGGGCAATTTGGGTAAGGCTCTACGAGATTTGAAGTCTCGGGTGCGATTCTGGACCTCCCTGCCTTTGTTTGTGGCGGGCAGAGTCGCCATCTCCAAAATGGTGGTACTACCAAGACTACTCTACTTTTTCACTAACTTGCCCGTCATTGTACCTGCCCCCTTTTTCAAGTCACTAAACACGATGCTGACAGAACTGTTGTGGGGTACAGGAAGACGGCGCATAAGCTTGACAAAATTACAACTTCCCACGGGTAGGGGCGGCTTGGGGGTGCCAGACCTGATGGCGTACGGGTATGCATGTCAACTGCAATGGCTGGCGTACTGGCTGGCGGGCCGGAACCTCCAAGAACTAGATATGACGGAGCCCGACAGACAACGGGGGGACATACACCGGTTGTTACTTCCAAAAGCCAGGATACCCGACTCAGCGCCGCCACTCCTTAAGCTGGCGATAACACAATGGAAAAAGGCTGTACGATACACGAACAGAAATACATCATATGCACCCTCAATTCCATTACTGGGCATACCGTTGGGAACGGGTTTACTGACGGGACGGAAACTACATCCCTGGACTGACACTGGAGTCACACAGGTCGGGGACTTCTTCTCGGACGGTAGACTCATGCAGATTTCCTCAGGCTGCACCAGACGCCCACGGCACTGTTTATAACACATGCGCAAGTCACACATTTTATAACCACGCACTGGGCGGGAGGCGGACTAGAACCGGATACTAACACACTGACCGTTAAGATGTACCTGATGGGAACAGGTAGCCACTTAACGAAATGGCTGACTCATGGCATCAGAACCGGCAAAACCAATCCACTACAACCCCTCAGGATGCGATGGGAACAGGATGTGGGGAGGGCTCTGCATGACAAGGAATGGGAGAGGGCGCTCCAATTGCCAAAGAAAATATCCCGCAACCCTAAATTCAAGTTTATACAGCTCATGATAGTCCATAGGTCATACCCGACTCCGCACAGGCTGCGGACGATGTTTCCTGATGCAACCGGAACATGCCCCAGATGTCAACACGACGATGCGGGACTCTTACATATGTTTTGGACCTGCCCCAAACTGTACAATTACTGGGGCACGATTCAACACATTATGAGTGACATAGCACTGGGCAGGCCCTACACGTCCGCTTTATTTGGCATGCTGGGAATAGGCCACAAAGAGAAGAAAAGGAGTGTGACTACTCGGTTTGTGGAGCTAGTGTTGTTACTGGCAAAAAGAACGATTGCCATGAATTGGAAGTCAGCCAGGCCAACAGACGTGGAACACTGGGGCAGGGAAGTAATACGATGGGGGAAAGCAGAAGGGCAGGAACTACATAGAGAAGAGCGAAGGGGACTCCGTAAACATCCCATTTCACTAGATTGGAACCAGTTATTGTTGGAATTTGAGCAGGGCCTTCATGAAAATCGATGTTTAGGGGTACGTATATAAAGAGCATCAGTAGATGAACGTGGATTACGCTGGGATGCATTGCCTGTTTGAGGCCGTACACATCTTCACTGTATATTAATAGCCTTTAGCCCTGCCCGAGGAGCAGACCTTGCTAAACTCACATACTGTAATATAATGATATACTCATACGTGTTAGGAGAATGTAGAAAAAACCCTTGTCTGAGTTAACATGTCTGTTTTAGCCGAACCATCGCCTACGTTGGTTGTATTAGCCGGATTTTTTAGTGCTGGGGGGGGGGAGGGGGGGGGGCGGGATGCAGTTACGGGGTTAAGGTGTTTTTCTAAAACTGAAAAAGGTGACTAGCAAATATAAGCGATACTACTCACCGTAACAGTGAAACTAGGTTACTGATAGGAAATATTGCATTGTAACTGTGATGGTGAGTTGATACGACTAATAAAGAAATTTTCCCAAAAAAACTATCACTAAGATATGATGTTGGTAGAAACATTTATTTTCGTACTACATGTCCCACAAATATCTGATACAGGAATAGGAAATGATGTCACTGTTTGTATTCACTTTATTTAATCACTTTAAAAAAACAGTTTGTTATCCCGTGAGCAAAGTCTGCGTACAGACCGAAACGCGTAGGGTTTTGCTCCTGGTCGCTGTTAATAAGCGAAATCAGAACTGATGTACTGTTTTGGACATCATTTTATTTCTCACCAGAGAGTGCGTGAGGAAAACAACACCCTACGGGGGGAGATATAGAAGGAAGGAAAGGAAAGGAAGGAAAATCTGACCTCAGCCGAATAGGAACTTCGTTCAACCCAGAGAGCGATGTCAATACCAATTATCTCTCACTTTGCAAAGAACTAACTAAGAAACTAGATGATGTTATACCCCTGAAAACTATCAGGAAAAGAGGAAAACCCACCACGCCCTGGTACACGGATAAGTTGAGAGAATTGAAATCCGCCTGCAAAAAGGCGGAGAAGCTCTGGAGAAAAAACTATTCGGAACAGGAGAAAATACTATGGAGACTTACAATAGTACATTATAAGAAAGAAATCTCCTTAGCCAAAGCAAATCACTTTGCAGATTTGATTTTAAATAGTCCCAATCAATCCCGTGACACCTTCAGGATTATTAGAGAGCTATCCCTTCCTGCCTGTGCGAACAGCCAAATCAAGCCCTCGCAAGAACTATGTGACGGTATAGCTCAATTTTTCCAGGAGAAAATTACAAAAATCATTGAGGGATTGAAAGATGTGCCAACTCCGCCATTGCTAGATAATAACAACAGCATTTCGGAGAATAGGGAGACAAATGAGGAAAATACAAGATGCCTACAACCAAAGGCCTTCTTAAAAACCTTTGAGACCCCTACAGAGGAAGAATTCATAAAACAAGCTCTTAACACGACATCGGGATCCCCCCTGGACCCTCTACCCCACAAAATAGCAAAGGAGTTCAGGGAAGACATCTTTCCAGTATTGTATCAGCTGTGCAACCAATCTCTTGATACGGGCACCGTACCAGGAGACTGGAAACTGGCGATTGTCACCCCACTATTAAAAAAATAAAACCTAGATCCAAATTGCTATAAAAACTACCGACCTATATCGCTCTTGCCTTACCCCATAAAGATCTTAGAGCGATGGGTCAGCAGATCACTAGCCCTCTTCCTGGAAACCAACAACATCCTGGAAGAGGAGCAGTTTGCATTCAGACCTGCTCACGGAACAGAGACAGCTCTGGTGACAGTTCTGGATGACCTACGAATGCGGACGGACAGGGGAAATTCTGCAACCCTAATTTTGCTGGACCTGTCCGCCGCATTCGATACGGTGAGTCATGACATCCTGCTGACAAGACTGAGGAACATCGGAGTTGGGGGAACTGCGCTGAATTGGTTCCGCTCCTACCTGATAGACAGGTGGCAAGCGGTAGCCATCCCTCCATTTCAGCCAGAGTTTGTCAAAGTCCCACACGGGGTCCCACAGGGGTCTGCCGTCAGCCCTATACTTTTCAACATTTATATGCAACCCCTGATAAGCATCATCAAGAATCATGGCGTCAGCGTGATCAATTACGCAGACGACACGCAGTTGATGATCTCTCTTGATGGTGCTCAGGCTGACTCCCTTGAGACCTTTCATGCCTGCATGTTGGAAATGACACTCTGGCTCAATCAGAACTCACTGCAGTTCAATAGTGCCAAAACGGAAATACTACACTGCATGATAGGAGGAATACCTAAGGGTCTACCCACAGATTTCTGGCCTCCTGAGCTGGGGAACTCCCCTGCCCCAGTGAACTCAGTAAGGAATCTTGGAGTCACCTTTAATAACAGGCTGAGTCTTGAGACCAATGTCAACAAGCAGGTCAGTAGCTGCCTTTCTCTTATGCGAGGACTCCGCAAGCTGCTGCCCCTCTTACCCCTACAGGTTAGAGCCACTATAGTCAGGAGTACCATCCTCAGCCGCCTGGATTACTGTAATGCCCTCTTACTGTAATCCCCCATCTATCTCATCTCCAGGCTTCAAAGTATCCAGGCGGCTGCAGCAAAGCTGGCACTTTCTCGAGAGTGAAGATCCTCCACCACCCTTGCCCTGGCTGACCTACATTGGCTGCCCATACACCAGAGGATCCGTTTCAAAGCCCTGTGCATTGTCTTCAGAGCAGTGCATGGGCTAGGTCCCCGACCACTTCAAAACAAACTTAACTGGTATGAACCTGCCCGGTCTCTTCGTTCCTCTTCCTTAAATGTCGTTAATGTACCCAGGATCAAGAAATCCACTCTCGGTGGTAGAGCTTTTAGTAAAGCGGCAGCTCAATTATGGAACAGCCTACCCATTGACATCAGAAAAACAAGTGAACTAATGCCGTTTCGAAAAAAGCTGAAAACATGGCTCTTCCCGAAAAACTTAAACCCTTAGATCCTGAGTCCTTGCCCCCCCCTCTGTTGCACAGTACTTTTCAGCCTATGTACCCAGCGCCAGGATGCCCGTAGGGTTGCAGAGCGCTTTACAAATGGAAAAATAAATAAAAATAAATAAATATATAATCAATCAATCAATTAGGGGGTTTGTAAAGCCCGACTACTCCTGTATGAGGGTCTCTGCGGAGGAAGGGGGGCTGCTGATCCATCTGGACGCAGGGGTTCAGTTAAAGAGCCAGGACTTGAGATCCTTGCTGAATTAGGTCAGCGACAGGGATTGCCTGAGGTGGAGGGGCAAAGTATTCCAAGTTTTGGCGGCGAGGTAGGAGAAGGCTCTTACTCCTGTTCTGGTCTTGCGGATCCATGGGACGATGTCCAGGGACAGCTGGGCGGAGCGAAGGTGTCTAGTGGGTACGTGGAATAAGAGGTGGTGGTTTAAATATGCTGGTCCTGCGTAGAAGAAGGCTTTGTAGGCATGTGTGAAGAGCTTCAAGGGGATTCTTTTGTTGACTGGGGGCCAATGGAGTTCTCAAAGGTGTTCGGTGATGGGGATGTTGAAGAACAGTCTGGCTGCGGCGTTTTGAATGTTCTGTAGTTTCCAGAGGAGTTCCTGGATGATGCCGGCTTAGTGTGTTGCCGTAGTAGAGCTTGCTGGTGAGGAGTGTGTGGGTAACCATCTTTCTAGCTTCAGTGGAAATGCATCTGAACGTCTATTGAAGCATGCAGCGCATGTGGAAGCATGAAGAGGATATGGCGTTGATCTGGCGGTTCATTGTGAGCAAGGAGTCCAGTATGATGCAGAGGTTCCGAGCGTGGCCCATGGGGTGGAGGGGGAGTTCCAAGTACAGCATGCCACAAGGAGTCGCCCCAGGCTGAGGCGGTGGGACAAAGGATGAGTACTTCGGTCTTGTCCGTGTTGAGTTTGAGGCAGCTGTTTTTCATCCAGGAGGTACTGGCCTTCATCCCGTTGTGGAAGTTGTTTCTGGTGGTTGTGAGTTTGTTGGTGAGTGAGAGAATCAGCTGGTTGTCGGAATCTGAGACGATGTTGCGTCCATGATGGGGGCGAGAGGAGCCATGTAGACGTTGAAAAAGGTGGGGCTCAGGGAGGAGCCCTGGGACACTCCGCAGCTGATCTCTGTGGGTACTGAGAGTAACGGAGGTATATTGGCTTGCTGTGTTCACCAGGAGAACAAGGAGTGGATCCAGTCCATGGCCTTTGTCGATGATGCCAGCGTCCTAAGGTATCGTCATTAGGGTACCGTGTTAGACTGTATAAAAGGCAGCCAAGAGGTCCAGTAGGATAAAGGCTGTGGTTTCGCCCTGGTTGAGGGTGGTGTAGATGTCATTGATGGCGTCGAGGAGTGGTGTCTTAGTATTGTAGTTGCTGTGGAAGCCAGATTGGGAGATGTCCTGGGTGCGGTTCGCTTCAATGAGCTTCGGAGAGTTGGGCGTTAATGGCTTTCTCGATGACCTTGGCTGGGAAGGAGAGCAGAGTGATTGGTATGAAGTTCTTTAGGTCTGTCAGTTTGGCGGACAGCTTCTTCAGTAGGGGCTTGATCTCTGTGTGTTTACAGTTGTTGGGGAAGGTGGCAGTCTCAATGGAGCAGTTGATGACGGGGAGAAGCTTGGGAGCGATGGAGGTGGCTGCTCTATGGAAGATGTGGTGCGGGCAAGGGTCCGAGGGGGCTCCGTGGTGGACACTCTTCATGGTCTTGTTGTATCGTCTGTGGTGAGCGGAGTCCAGTTGATCAAGATATTGGTGTGGTGGGATCAGGCGTTGTGGGAGTGTCTCGGGGTGTCAAAACTGTCACATCTACCTGATCTTGTGGTGGAAGAAATTGCCGAATTTGTAGCAGCGGTCTTGGGAGGGTGGGACATCTGTAGTCTTACTGTTGGGCCTGGAGAACTCTTTGACAATGGCGAAGAGGTCTTGACTGTTGTGTGCGTTGGCGTAGATTCTGTCTTGGAGGGCTGTTTTCTTTGTGGTTTTGAGGAGGTGGTAGTGTGCGGTGACAGCAGGTTGAAGGTTGTGTGGGTTTCCGAGGTTTTGTTGTTCGTTCATCTCTTCTTAAGGTATATGCAGGTGTGTCTGGATTCGTGGAGGGCAGGAGTGAACCAGCAGGCTTTCTTGGAGTGTTGCTTGCTGGGAGCCTTCTTGAGGGGAGTCAGGGTGTCGGTGCAGTTGGAGATCCAGTGGTGGAAGTTGAACGCTGAATTGTTAGTGTCTGCTGATGTCGGTGGAGTGGTAGTGCTGAGAAGGGTGGTGAGATGTTTTTGGCGACCTTTCTCCAGCTACGACAGAGGAACGGACGGTGAGGATGGTGGTCTACAGTGGGTGAGGTGAAGGCGAAGTGCACGCAGTGGTGATTGGTCCAGTGGAGTTCGGTGGTGTAGCTGTAGGTGATGTTTCTGCTGGCGGAGAAGAAAGGGTTGATTGAGCATGTGTCCTGCTGCATGGGTTTGGAGCGGTGACTTCTGTTATGTTATTTATTTTTTATAGCGCGCAACAGATACTCAGGAGGATCCCGGCACGGAGCCAGTGAGGGGTGGGAAGAAAGAAACCTATGCAAAGAGATACGTTTTCAGGAGCTTTCTAAAAGTCAGTGGATCTTTAATGTTTCCAAGCGTAAAGGGAAGGGCGTTCCAGGCCACGGCAGCTTTCTGGGCAAGCGAGCTGCCACCTAACCTCTGGCATTTAAAACTGGGAACCAGAGCCAGAAGCTGGGACAAGGAGCGTAATTGCCTCACAGGGGTATAGAAGGAAAAACGTTTTTACAGGTAAGTAGGTCCTTTATCGTAGAGTGCAAGATGGGCAATGATTAGTGATTTAAACTTTACCCTTGCCGTCACAGGCAATGTTCGCAGATGATGGATCACACTACTTCCAAATAGGCAAGTCAAGAAGAAGCCTGGCTGCCGCATTCTGGACCACCTGCAGCAGGGGTTCGCTCATGTAGACAATGGCGTCAGTGAAAGGCGGGAGTGAGTCAAGAGGCCAGTAGACAAGGGTCCCGCAGAGGGTGGTGTTGGCCTGGATCTGGAAGTGGAGGTGTTCCATGGTTGTCGTGGAGTCATCAGAGTGGGTGGTCAGGCAGAGGGTGTTCTTGTGGACTATGGCGATGCCTCCTCCTGGTTGGTGGGTGCGGTACTTGAGGGTGATTTTGTAGCAGTCAGGAAGTGATGTCTGGACTCGAGCTGTGGTTGGTCCAGGTTTCCGTAAGAAAGGGGATGTCTGGAGAGACAGAGTTAGGAGGTCTCAGATTTCTGTGGTGTGTTTGTGGAGGGAGTACGTGTTAAGGAGGATGCAGATGAGCAGGTCGTGTGCGCTGTTGGTCATCTGGGTGGTGAGAGGAGCTGGGGTGTGGTGGTGTGCAAGGGTGTAGCTGAAATTTTGACAGGAAAAGGGTCCTTGGGTGGCTGTAATCGTCCTCTTGCTCGTCCCCAAATGGGTTGACGCAGTGGTGTTTGGTACTGCCATTGTTGCTTTGGTACTTACCTTGTACCCTGAAACGTCTACGAGGTTGCACTTTGAAAACTCCATATACCTACCAGTCGCCTCCTTGTAGGTGTGGATTCTCTACTTATGATACCCCCGAATTGCAGGGCTCCCATTGATTTGACTGTCATTGTCCTTTTTGAGCTGATGTAGAGTTTCATCTACTACACTCCCAAACAGTTGTTCCCCATTGAATGTGGTGTTACCGATATTTGCCTGTACCTCAGTCTGGCTAGGCATGCATGTCATCTTAGGGAAGTTCCTGCCATCTTGTGCTTAATGGTGTGTCTGCTGAATCTACAGCAGATTTAAAGCAGGTGTTTGCTATATATTTCCTTTCTTCTGTTAAGGTTGGTGCTCTTCTTTGGTATTGTGAAGCCAGACGTTTCCTCAGCTCTGCCATCTCATCCCACTGCTGATATACATATCTGTTGAGCAGGGCACTTGAATTGGCTATGCGCCATTGTGTTGCAGCGCCCCTTTCAAACGGTCTTCCCACCTCTATGGTGGGTCTTTTGAGAAGTGTTTACAATTTTCCTTGGTCCATGGTGTTACTGACCTGCATGTGTAATATGAACAATTCCCTTGGTTCACATACCACTCACAGTCACCATTCTTACCATACATCCGTATCAATGCCAAAATAGGACCCCCTCACAGCTGTGGATAAAAGCACGACAAAATTGAAGCCCCCAATATTAAGAAAATATACACATTTATTTTCGTAATTGATATAAAGAAATGTTAGCCTCATCGCTGCTAGAGAGTTTCCCCTGCTGTGCTGGACAGCAATAAAAACGGGTGTGGTCATGACGAGCTGAGCTCGTCATAAGCACACGGGCACTATGCTGCATGACGAGCTGAGCTCGTCATGAGCATGGAAGGGGTTAAAAACACAATAATAAGCATAAATCACATTGACAATCCCCAACAATTTATCAAAACATTAAAACCATCACAAAAGAGACATTAGGTGATTCATTGCGAAAACATCCTAAATTATTAATCCGTTATGATCTATAGACACCGTTGGGCTAATATCAATCCCAAAACCATAGTCCCTCGAATTTAATCACAACGGAAGCGTCGACGAGTTTGTGTGCTGCCTGCTCCGCAACACCTTTATCAAGACAAGGGCAGTTGATCGTCTCTTTTCTATTAAAACATAAAAAAATTCAAATCATCTCAAAGATACCTCTCCTTAGGCACAGCCTTGGATGCGCTTCTTATAAACGGCTGCAGAAATCCTTTTAGGATGTGTTATTTAAAAGGTATGATATCTAACCCCAACTTCCTCAGTTTGACTCATCAGCCGATGTAGACCTTGGTCCTTAAACTACGAGCAATCGCTTCGGTAGATCACACCCCTGCTGTTTACATGCAGCTCTCCTTCGTGATTTTGATCTGCAGTGATTTATATTGTTGTAGCGCATATGTCATCCACACTAATCTGGAAACTCAATGCTGCTGGCTACTGCTTGTTAGAAAATCCCCGTTATATGTCGAGCGAATTTTCAATACTTCGGTTTCCAATTACGGTAAACCTTGTTGATGAAGGAAGAGCGTATAGCGTCCAGCTGCAGGTTGCATGTTGCAGGTTCCTTAAAGGCCTTTCTTCCCTGATCCAGTATACTTGAGAGCATGGTTAGGTATTGTCTTCTACTTTGGGAAGCCAATGTATCTAAAAGGAAACATGATTGTGATCTTTCTTCTTCCAGTTTTTATTAACTGATTATACATTGCAATGTCGTCCAGAGGTGCAGGCCTCGAGGGATATGTGTGGATTACCTCCTCTGGAGAATCAGTTTCGAGATCCTACCACTGTCTCATGATGTATTCTGACCCATCTGTCTCCTGGAACAGGCCTGGGGATTTAGGATTGTCCTCTTTGAAGAGGATTTCTTGTTTTGCCTCCACTTCTTGTGGTTCTGGATCCTTGGGGGCTTCAGTTCTTCTGACTCCTTGTTTGTGTGGTTTTTCCGTCAACATTTTCAGTGGAATTCTAAATTTTCATAGAGACGTGTCAAACTTTTTTCTTTTGAAGTATAACAGCAACTGTCTTCTAGATGACTCTTCTTGGGCTCGACCACACGATCTTTGGGGTGGGAGACAATTTCCTCTTAGCCGTCGAGGCTTCAGGCGCTGGAGTATCACTCGTTAATTTTTTCACCCTTTCTTGACTTTGATCATGTTTCAAAATCATCTTCTCGGTTGTTCGACTGCCTGCAGTGTCCTTGCTGTGGGACCAGAGGGGCTCTTTCAGCCTATGCTTGCCTTCGGCGATCTTGGACACTAAGGCAGCTCTTTGTGATTTTGAGACTGTTGCTTGAGAGTCGCCCCCACTTTGTTTTTTCGACATTACCTGCGAATGTTTCACCTTTGTGTATCGCTGTTCATTCTCAACGTCAATGAGTCTCTTTCGACTGCTGAGACATCGCCTTCAGCAATGGTCACTTCCTCGACAACCTCAGGCCTCTCAGCGACAGAGTCTTTCTGCTCCTGCATGGCGTAGTGCGCTTGTCTCTTGTCTTTTAGGTCTACAGCTTGAAGTCTGCGCAGGACTCACAGTTGTCGCTTCTGTGGTCTAGTAGAATTCAAAGGTTGGACAACTAGTGGTTATTTATGATGGCACTTTGGGCAGAATTGGATTCTTCATTTCACAAGGAGCCCCCTGTACTGACATTCCCCAGTCGTTCCTTGATGTGTAGTCGTGATAACTCTTAAATCGGTATTTGGTTTTAGTAATCTTTTCAGTACTTCTGCTTCTTCCTTGAGGAACTTTGAAGTAAACTTATTTTCAATGATTGGAGAACCTTTAGCAATGCTTACAGACCTGACTGCAGGAGCGGCTGGATTAAGCACCAAATGATGGGACAGTCAACGCCAAATTTAGCTTTAAAAACAAACAAATAGCAAAGCTGGAATACTAATACAAAGGAGAAATCTGGACCCAACCACTAGATGGCGGAATAATGCACAGCATGTGGATCCATAAACGACTCACACTGCAAAATTAGAAATGTATCAAAATGCATAATACTTCACAATAGGAAATTCGCAGAAGGCTCCATCAAATGCAGCAGTAAAGACAAATTCAAGGCAAAATATTCCAAGTCAAATGCATAAAGATGAACAGATAAGGGTTCTACCACTAAAGTGTGAGTCAGAGCAGTGGCTCACCTCCAGATTTCACAGTATAGAGTGATCAAATATATCAATAAATTGATACATCACAACACAGATTTATGCAACGTCATCTAATGCCACAATCCTAACACTAGCCCCCTAACTGCATAGTAATGTGCTCTATTCTAACCTAATGTCTTCGGCTGTGAGAGCACAAACAAGTCACAAAACAACGAAAGTCATAAGTGAACAGTATAGTCGGGAGCCTGTCAAAGTGAGGAAGGTCTTCCTTTAGATTTGGAAGTAAGAGAGGAACTCCAGTCAACGTCATAAGCACAGTTTCTCCTAAAATTGCATAGCAAGGGGTTTTTCTTTTCATTGGGTACGACTGACATTGTTGATAACCTATTTGGTTTCAGCAATCAGTTGTCCCTTCTTGACATTAATTCATGATATTTCACCTTTTTTTACATAAACAAACAACAACAGTTTGTGCTGTGCAAACTGAGCACAACAATTATAAACCGTCTGCGTGAAGGAACATATAAATTGAAAGCTCTTAAACACCAACATCAAGGTATGCCTAGTAGCAACATTTTGCTGCAAAGAGGTAAAGAAAAAATTAATAAGAAAAAAAGCCTGATTTTGAGAAAAATGAAAACAATTAATCAAAAACAAGTTAGTAGAGTAGACCAACGTACCTGTACAGTTCGGATTCAAGCAAAGTTAACTGCCTTGCAATCTCTATTGGGTGCAATGTTAGCAGGTCAAATTCTTTTGTCTGCCCTGGTCTGCATATATGCCACTCAATTGCAGGAGGTGAACTTTCAAAAGTAATATTATGACTCGGTCCATTGGCTTGAGCCTGTTTTTTCCTAAGGATAATCTTTGTAATTGATTCAACCCATTTTTTCATAGCTTTACCTAAAATGAAAAAAAAATCATATTAGCTACACGTGCATGACTAAAATCTCATCAAGACACGGTTCTGTAATGATGTTCCTCCATTTTTTTTAAACTTTCTATGTAGGTTACGAGATAGTGTGAAACCAAAAGACTTTAATATGCACAATAAACAAAACATTTAATAAATTGGCACATGCTTATACACATCACACAGTAAGTAGCTTACACCAGAAACATACCACTTACTAAGGTGTATTTATTCTCAAGGTATTCCAAAAAATAAGGAGGTACATCAAACAAAACAAAAAATTAAAAGTAGAATGATCTATGAGCGTGGTGGGTAAGCTATGGTAAGAATTAGCAATTAGAATGAACTAGAGACAGACAACTAACTTTAAAACCTCATTATTTTTACTAACTCAGCACACACTAGTTACTGCCACAGAATCAAACAATGCAAATGAGGAAATGAGCGAGATATGAAAAGAGTACTTAAAAATAATTACAAATAGGCCCAAAATTCTGACCCCTGCGTAAAACCCTGTTTGTGCAGAGGCGGCATTATGAGTGGTGCCTATTTTACCCCACTTTAGAATTACTGCATTTATATAAAACCTACAGCCCCGCAATTTTCCAAAGGCAAATATTGGCACGTCAATCCTCCTAAAATATTGCATGGGGAAAAATAATGGTAAATACCAAGAACTCCAAATGTTTGTGTCGAAAGAACTAAAATATGCAAATTATGGCCCATTATGAAGGACAAAACTTGGAATGAGCAATATTAATCACATTTTAACCTGTGATATAATAGATCATAATTCCCACTGGGGCACATGTATTCAAGGCTCTAGTGTCAAACAAGATGATAAAGTCTCAAATTTGCTATGTCTATTGTACGAGAAAATTGAACTTTGTCAATGCAGAAGTGGACCCAAAACCCAGACACACTCCCAGTAAAGTCACATCTTATCAACTCATTGAAGGAGCTCAAGATTGGTGATCTAATCAGTGACCATCACAAAGCACGAGCTTACCAAGGAAAAAATTCCCATTAGGATTGGAGAGACGGGGCAAATAAAAACACTCAGTGACAATACAACTTACTCTTTCTCGAAATAAGTAGATCACTGAAGTTGGCAGCGTCCCTAGGGTACTTGTTGTATTCTCAAATGTATTTTTATTTTATGGTGTATCTTGTTCTTTAAGCATTGCATTCTAAAAGCTTAAGTTCTATCGTTTCTAGGCCATATGACATAGGTGCATTCCTCACTGGTCAGTTGTCTGCTGGCTGGAGAGGGATCACCAATGTTATCTCTAGCGCTCCTAATAAAGAGTTTAACAACAACTTCAACTGGTCAAGACATCTTTAATTACAACATATGCCGACGAGGATGGGAAAATGTGTACTAGATGTGGTAGTACTTACTATACTGCTGATTGGAGGAATTGTTTTGCCATTGGAAAAGAGTGTAGAAAATGTGGCTGGAAGGGGCACTGCTCCAAAATGTGCAAAACGAAAAACAAATGTAAGGTAGCCGTTGTACACAGTGATACTGAGAGTGTGATGTGTATGGGAAGTACTGAAAGTGAAGATAGGATACTATGTTTAGATGATGAGGAATCATCAACCACACCAGGGAGAAAGTTGAGACCAAAAGCCATTTTTAAGATTCACGGTAGAGAAATAGAATTGAGGGTGGACTCTTGCTCATTCTACACCATCATTCCTCAGGAGATATTCATATGGATGTGGCCAAACACAAATTTGCTTCCTAAAGATATCAGTACCGGGGTGTACCAAGGCGAGAAGAAAAAAAATATTTGTGATATGTCAACAGAAATTGCTTTGCATAATAGGTGTGTGAGAGGTAAAGTGGGTTGCACAAAATGGACCACCAATTTTAGGAGGGCACACCAATATGATCATAAATCCCAGAGCTTCACATAAAGTCATGGTGGTCGATGAGGTTACAACTGAAGTTATTGTATTATGAACAACTTGTTCTCTGAGGAGATTGGAGAGCTAAAAGGCTATGTAAATAAAATTGTGCTTAAACCCGATGCAGTCCCTATGCAGCATAAAGTGAGAAAAGTTCCCATTATTGCCAGACAAGAAGTTAAACGCATGCTAAATGAAATGGTGGAACAGGGTGTAATTGAACAGATCGAAACTTCCAGCTGGATTTCCCCTGTCGTTATCACGGGCAAACTTGATGGTAGTTAAAGGTTCTGTGTGGACTTGCGCACTCTAAACCAGAATATTGCAGTAGACAATTACCCTCTGCCTAACATAAACAAACTGGTCTTGTCTCTAAAGGGGGGAAGGTTTTTCTCAAAATTAGACTGACGCAGTGCGTACCACCAGATCAAATTACATAAGGAGTCCAAACCCTTAACAGCATTCATTACTACAGAGGGTGTGTTCCAATTCTCCAGGATGCTGTTTGGGTTGGCATCCGCTGCAGGGGTTTTTCAAAGAATGATGGGTTCAGTCTTGAAGGGTACAAAGAATGTTGTTCATTTTTAGGATGATGTGCTGATATTTGTAAACACAAAGGAGCAACATAACTTAGTCTTAAAATAAGTTTTAAACAAAATGAATGATGCAGGTCTAACTCAAGAAAAAAAATGTATGTTTTGTGTGAAGGAGGTTAAATATCTGGGCTACATCTAGTCCGCTGGTGGCATCAAAGCAAAGAAAGATCTCTTAGAAGCCATAAGAAAGGCTTCTGCACCTGCAGATAAGGACCAGCTCAGGTCCTTCCCTCGGCCTCATAGAATATTATGCTAAATTTGCAAAAACTTTGCGGAAAAGACTGAACATATAAAGAAATTGCTCAGAAAGGGATGCAAATTTGTTTGGTCTGATGAACAAAATACGGCCGTACGGAGAACAGCGGGATTCGAAATAAGAATTGAGGGTGCACTACCAGTACCGATGTTTCAAACTACAATTCTCTAACTACCGTATGGATCGCGTAACGGCGAGACCGTGGCAAATACGATTAGATGAAGGAGCCGGGATTTTGGCGCATTCAAAACTACAAATGAAACTTTAAGATTGAACCGCTATTGACATACTCTTCCATTAGGATCACATATTTCATGATCCATGACTCATTATACAGAGTGCATGAATTATTGACTTACTGAACAGCGAATGAATAGGACCTCTGAATTTTTCTCTACCCAGGCTGCCAAATTGGCCTGGACGGAAGTATAACCGGTTGGAAGCCGTGATGAAGTCGTGGGTAACCTGCCCCATAAGCGACAAAACGTGTGTTGGCGGGATTAACTGGAATAAAGACTAAAACAAGAGAAAAAGAAGGAAACTGTTGCTGTGTTATACATATTGTGATAAACCATATGAAATTTGATTTGTGTGTGCTAGGATATTGTAAAAATTGAATGTGGGATCTGTTGCTAGGGGATGAGGATGATAACCCCCCCCTCCCTAAGCACCATAATATACCATACTTATTTAAACTACGCACGGATCATAAGCCTATAATCAAAATATTATCTCCAGGTGGTGCGGAGAAGAGCTCTACGATACTTGCAAGGTTGGCAGCTTGTTTACAAGAGTACATGTACAAGATTGAGCATATTGCCGGGTGGAGGAATTACCAGGCCAATGGGTTGTCCAGATTGCCCCAACTATGGTATGTAGTGGGCAAAATTCGAGTTGAATCTTTGGAAGGTGAGGGTGCTGTGGCAGCAGTTGAAGAGTTGGCTGAGGTATGCAACAGGACAATTGATAAATGCTTATGGAAAGAATGCATGTCCAAGGATAGTGTATTACATTTGGTCAAAGATTTGATCATCAAAGGAGGTAGACATGAAAGTACTCTTTCCAATGCTAGAAGATCATTTGGAAAGGTTTTAGATGATTTGGCTATACCAGATGGTGATGTAATAATGAAAGATGGCACGTTTGTTCCCCCACAAGAGTTAAGGTTAATGTTGTTCAAATTGGCTCATGAGGGTCACTTGGGCCAATCTCTTACAAAAAAAGGGTACGTGAACATTTCTGGTGGCCTGCCATGGACCTACAGATATCTGAGTGGTTGGAAAGGTGTACTGATTGAAGTGAGAGTGAGAAAAGGCTGAAGGTTGCCAGTCAACTGGAAATGGGTACGATTGAAGATCCTGGCTTACCATGGCACACTGTCTGTCTAGACTTCATTGGACCTCTGTCTTGCCTAAGTCCTGACTTGAGATTTGGTGATGTCATGGTGGATGTTACATCTAAATGGTTGATTGTGAAATTTTTACGGGAAATTACCACCAGAAACACACATTCATGTGTTAGGTGAAATTTTCAGGGATGGAGGCCATTCCATAAGATTAATCACTGACAACGGCACACAACTTACATCTGTAGATATGGTCAAGTGCTTAAAGAGTTGTGGCATCCTGCACACAAGAACGTCCCTGTACAACCCATAAGGAAATGGCATTGTAGAACGGGCCAACCGCATGGTAAAGGGAGACATTCAAATGGCTATTACAGACAAAGGTGATGTGAGAGATGGTTGATGACCTTGTTTGGGCATGCCGGACAACACAAAATACTGTCTCTAAAAAAATTCCCTTTATGTGATGAGGATGTGGGGCAAGTAACAAGTTGATTCCGGCCTGAACGAAAGGTTTGCTGGGAATGGCGAATTTTGATCAGGACAAAGGGGATCAGGGTGAGGTTTCTATGCAGAAATCCACCATAAAACCCAATGACTTGGTAAAAGTCAAACCAGGTTGTGCGAGTGGTGGGCTCACGAAATTTCATGGTGCATTTAAAGTAAAGAGTGTTCATAATGGATATGTCACTTTGTATAATGGCGAAAAGTGGAACATGAGGAGAGTTGCACTTTACAAGAAAAACAACAGTTGTGGGGAAAACTGAGTTTAGTGAGACCATTAATACTTACAATCCTCACTTGCTGGTAAGTGATGAGGTTTCGAGCAGACCTTCTGATCCCAAGGAGATGGTGGCGATGGCCTTGGGAGGGTCACTAACACAATTCTTCCCAAAAGGTCAAGGTGTCCACCCAGGGATCTCCAGGATTATGTCTGTGGTGACTTTAAGTAAGTCCTGTTGATTTACTGTGACAGGTTATTCCATTTTCAGCTCATCATTTCTTTTGTTCATTCTTGCTAACTTAGTTTTTTTTATTAAGTTAAAGGGGAGAAGATGTGTTGTATTCTCAAATGTATTTTTATTATGGTGTATCTTGTTCGTTACGCATTGCATTCTAAAAGCTTAAGTTGTTAGGCCATATAACATAGGTGCATTCCTCAATAGTCAGTAGTCTGCTGGCTGGAGAGGGATCACCAACATTATCTCTAGCACTCCTAATAAAGAGTTTAATGACAAATTCAACTGGTCGAGACGTCTTTATTTACAACAGCACTGATATAGATAGAGTGTTTTTCTTTAAAGCACTGATTAGTGAAGAAATATTAGTATCAGACATTTGTTAATCCAGCACCTTTGGAATATTATTTTGAAATGATATGGCTTATTTAACACATGTACATTTAAAAGCACTCCATCAATATGAGAAAGAGGCCTCCGAAAATAAGATCAGAACCGAGTGCATGCTTCGCTCTTATCCTATCCCAATATACTTCAACGGTCTCTTTAATTACAGTAGCAAATAAACAGATGTGGCAACTTGTTTTCTAAAACCAAAAAAGCAGACATCAGAGATTCACAACCATGTACAGAAGTGCAACATTGGGCCTTGTAGTTTATTATTTATATGTGAATTCAAAATCCTTAATACAGCTCCTGTACCATAACAGCTAAAAATTTGGCACAGAGATGAATGTAGTTAATTCAAATAAAATATCTTAAGGCTGCATAAACAGCATAAATCATGCCTCTAATTTTGCCCCTTAGTATTTTGTAAAGGTACCCACAGATACCTAACTCGCAACAATACACACTTCAAGAAACACAATAAATCTGAATAAGGTATTATTACATGCTTTTTACTGCATGTCTGAAGCTGTTGAATTCCCTACATTTGGTTTTGATCAAAAGACCCTGTCTAACAGACAATATATTTCAATACAAAATACTGCTATATAAAATAGTCTAACATAAAAAATAAGCATTGGCAAAGATAACAGCTCAGCCCTTTACAGGCTTGCCATGTTTTTTTATTTTTGTGGAAACCTAAACAAAAATCGCAAAAAATTCAACATATGGGCTCAAGCACCAGGCCCATGGTGGCTTACTTAAATGCTGCTGCTGACTTCTGATATGAATTTATGATTGCAAGCTTGCTTACAAGAAGGTTAACTCAGCCTTCCATATTTCAAGGTTCACTGAATTGAGTATCCTTATGTTTGGTAATAGTAACACCTCTTGTGTATGCTGTACTCAAAGTAGCAGAAATATGGCAAGAAGAGATACACAAAATTACACGTTGTTTAGACTTGGTATGTCCAGGATGAAGATGCAAGGCCTGATCCTCAGAGTTTAGCCAACTCCATGAAAAAATAGCTCCTATTTGCTATTTTTTAAAATTTAGGATTTAAACAATTTTTTTGAAGTCACAGTAATCCATCTCACATTGGCACCCTCATTTTTTTCTGACTAGTACTGGGGTAACTGACTAACTGTCCCTGGGCTCTGCCTAACCAGGCCAAGGGCCAGTGCTATGCTGAAAACAAACTTAGAATACGGTGAGAACAACTACATATACTAGGGTACACTATGTATTCCGAAAAATGTGATACATTTGTGCCAGAGGTAAGTACATGAAATCCTAGGGTAGGGAAATCCCAAATTCTGGATTGGCGCTGTGGATACAGGAAGTAGAACACTGTTTTGAGTATTTTTTTCTTTTATTCAAATGCAAGTGACCACAGGAACAACTGACACGTATTTCGCTCAAGAGGTCAATGGGCCACGGGCTTTTTCAAGGCAAGCTGTGACAGCTTCTGAGGATACTGTCTGAATTTGAAAGTTAGGCATCGCCTGGGTATCTGAAGCATCCCAGAGCAGAATACGCAGTGTGGTCTCTACGGTCCGGTACACTATGGGTTAGGATACCCCAATGATTGGCATGGTCTCCCCTATAAGGCCTTAGTAGATAATAGGGCTGGGGGATTTTAAACGACCTTTCAGTGCTTCCCAAAACTAACTTTTGTGCTAGAAGCATGCACTGTGAAGTGAGGCTCTACATAATTTCTACATATTTTGAACCCTTATAGTCTCCCCTAGGTGTTCCAGGGGCGGAGGGGTCCTGTAAATATTGGCACGGTCTTTATAATAGCTGTTTTATGAGCCCTGGTGTTGGAGAAATTGCCCAGTTCATTTTCCCCATTGCAGATCCCCGGCCACATAGGTTAACATTTAGTTATTAATTTATAACTGACATTAGGCTTTGCAGAAAATATAATTCAAAGACTCGGGAGAATGGTATTGATACATCCAACAACATGCTATCAGTGAATTTATCCTAAAATGCACAGAACAGTTATAAGACCTTGTCTGTCAGCCTTCGAGTGATCTGTCCTGCTTGGTCAGAGTTAAGTGGATTAGCCAGGCTGCTTTGATGAAGTGGTAAGTAGCACCTGGGGTGAAGAGCCATTCTTGGAGGAGAGGGTTATGCTGTATGGGAATACCAGATCACCGGGCAGGAGTTGTAAACCAAAACCTTCAAAGGACAAGGGGGGCAGGCAGAGAAAGCCAGGTCCAGCTATGTCCTCTCTGAACCCAGCCAGATGGCAGGCTTGAAAAAGTAATGTGCAGATGCCAGGGTGAGGGAGACTATGGAGATGAGCCATCCTAGTGGTTGATTTAGCCAACTCTTGCCTCTCTGCTGAGATTTCAACAATATTGAATTTTGGAGAACTAGTGCTTTCTGGGAGACCATTGTGCCACACTTTGGAGGAAATGGGGGTATTGTCCTCGTGCTCACAGGCTATCTTCCGCTGCGTTCCCCGGGATGCTGCTAACCTGGATCGGCGCTTCTGCTCTACACTCCTGCAGGCTCGATAATTCGCGCTGTGGTCTGTTTGCCAAGACCTTGCGGCCTCTTGCCTCCTCACCTCCCCTGCGTGCCGGATATGTGGCTTTCCTGTGTGTAGCTTCACTTGGGGTCGCCGGCTCCGATTCTACGCTGTCTACGCCGATGTGCGCCTACCGGGGATCAGCCCTGGAGTCCCTGTACTGCCGCCAAAGTGATTGGCATCTCTGCGTGCCCTCGTAGGCCAGACAGCCCGGCCTCAATTTTCGCACCTCCGCACCGGGACACCCTGCCGCTCAGCGCAGCTGGAGCTCCGCCAGAACTTCTGTCCTGCTACTTTGCCGCTGCCCCCTCACTGTTCGCTTGGGCTGACGATCGGCGGTCCTTGGGTTGCCACTGGAGCCATGATATCCCCACCACTGGGCTCAATCTCGTCCACGTCTGTGCTCGCTCAGCGCCATTTCGCGGCTGCGAGTTGCGGGCCTCTGGGGGTCTCTCCGGGGTATCTGTCCCCGAAAATGCTCACAGGTTGAGCGTCTCGTCTCCCTTCAACTCTCCGCCAGTTTTAGTGCATAGATGGGGATATTTATGCTTGAATTGGCCGGAGAAAGGGGCTCGGTGCGAGGAGCCTCAAGGTCGTGCGTCCTCTTAGGTTGCCATCTTGGCCACGCCCCGGGGCAAATAAAGTAAAATGCCCTAAAAGAGTACTGGTTGTTATTTAAAATATTGAGTATCAGGGATTCCAAAGTGGGTCCACTATTTTGGACATTGAAGGTCCCTTTCCACATGTTTCTATATATAACGGCTAGCCCCCTGCCCCTTTTCCCCACCCTGTCTTGTCTAAACATGGTGAACCCAATAGGGACTGCCATAGCTAAATCAGAGTCTGAGGAAGCTTTTCCCCAGGTTTCTGTAAAAAAAGGCTAAGCCTACACCATGATACTCTACAAATAGCACAAACTCTGTAGCATGTTTACAGAGGGAGCGTGCATTTATTAAAGTTCCTGATACAGCTCTCGCCCTTCCTAGCTCACCCTGAGTATTAATACGATCCTCTGATATCGATTGAGGAGTGGACACGCAAATAGCAAAATTACATTCAGGACATTGAAAAGGTGTCATAGATGGGTAGAACCTAGATCTGGCCTTCTGAAAGCACCTACCGAATTTATTCAGGTCAAGTATTTGATACCTGGTATAGACGACCTTCATCCAGGACTGGGGGCTGAAACCGGCAGCATCCCTGGCACTAGGCATGGGCCGGATGGGCGCAGATGGGTGCGCCGGTGGCGCACCCGCTGCGCAGACGCTTATCGGACGTGATTTTATCTCCACCCAGTAACTGCATCAAGAACGTGAGCCTGCACCTGCCTGGTAAAACGGAAGTGTGACCGTGAAAGCGGTCCCCGTAGTCCGCCCCAAGAGAAAACAGGTATGATTCCCAAGTGTGCATAATAGGCAGTTGGATATGTTTAAAAACTTTTTTTTAAAACACAGATCAGAGTCAATAAAAACATTAAAAAGCAATAGTAGCGACCATAGTGCAACAATGCTAAAAACGGAACAAAAAGATTCCTAGTGCGGAAAGGAGACGCGCTCAACAGACGTGGTCTCCGGCTCAAAAGTTAAGTGCAAGCAAAGATCCACTCCCTCATACATGCAGTCACTCATCAATACAGCCACTATCATATGCATTTATACACCCATGCAATTACTCACACACCGCCACTCACCCATAGAGTTACTCAAACAGCTAGTCAGTCATGCAAAGTATCAATCACGCTCCCATTTACTCCCCAACACAGTTATACACACACCACCTCACTTACTTATACAGATACTAACACATACTAACTCTCTTACAATCACTGACACAAGCACACACTCATCCATACAGCCACTCTCACATTCACTCACTCTCACATATAATCATTTATAAGACTCACATATACTGCATTTTACATATATAGTTACTCACACATCTACCACTGAGATATCCATTTACTCACCAATACAGTCATACACACACTCACCCACCCATACAGCCCTTCAGATGCACTCTTGAACCCATACACCCAGTGAATTACCCACTCACACACCCATGCAGAGAGTCACACACACCCCAACCACCCACACACTCAGGCACCCATCCAGGTACTCCGAAACCCATATAGACACTCCTGTAGCTACTCACCAACCCAAGCAGCCACTTACACACCAACTGACAGACTGATACAGACATTCATGCAGATTAGTCAATCACCCATGCATTAGTAAGATATGTTTAATCACTCACTTATATAGTCAGTCATGCACTTATTAAATCATCCATTCAGACACTCATGCACCCACTCATTCTTCAATACACCTTGGCATATATATATATAAAACATATTTAAACTTTTTAGAAACACTAAGTCACTGGATGATTTCATCAGTGAGGTCACTGACCAGGTCATGAGTGATGTAATATGTGATATCATCAGCAGTGCATTGCCGGGGCACGTGTTATAGTGAACTCAACTATAACGGCTGAATGTATCTGGTTTTGTACGAGTGAAATGTCCAACTAACTCCTTTATTGGACACCTGTCGTACTTGTTTGTTTAAAA
The DNA here is from genome assembly GCF_964261635.1 of Lissotriton helveticus. Taxonomy (NCBI): domain Eukaryota; kingdom Metazoa; phylum Chordata; class Amphibia; order Caudata; family Salamandridae; genus Lissotriton; species Lissotriton helveticus. Next base: position 1,413,513,976 of record NC_136067.1, on the reverse strand, counting down.
AAAACAAAAAAAAAACAAGTATGATAAACAGGACTTTATACAATCCACTGTAATACAAATATATATATATTTATATATATATTCACTGAAAAAAACTGTGATGTCATTTGAGATGTCATCAGTGATGTCACTGACCATGTCATGAATGATGTAATATGTGATATCATCAGCAGTGGATTGCGGGTGCGCGAAATATAGTTAGTACAACTAACTATATTGGAGCAATTTCAATGGGTTTGTATGAGTGAAATGTCCAGCTAACTATAACACCCCTAAAACTTATAGTTTTTTGAGTGAATTTTAAAGGTTTTTTAAATGCTAATTCCTAACTATATAAGGCCTGAAACCTATGGTTTTTTTCAGTGAATTTGCAAGGTTTTTTTAAATGCTAATTCCTAACTATATAAGGCCTGAAACCTATGTTTTTTTCAGTGAATTTCAAATTCTTTTTTTAATGCTAATTCCTAACTATATAAGATCTGAAAGCCCACCAGGAATCTCCAGTATGCGCCAGGGGACTGCATTGCAGAGAGGTGTAATGAAGCCACGCCCTTTTTTACACCTCTCTGCAACGCAGCCCCCGTGCATGTTTGAAGAGGGGGAACTAACTCCCCTTGCATACTGGGGGCCCCTGGGGGCCAACTAGCCCACCTGGAACCTCCAGTATGCGCCAGGGGGCTGCATTGCAGAGGTGTAATGAGGCTATGCCCCTTGTTACACCTCTCTGCAACGCAGCCCCCTGGCGCGTTTGCAGAGGAGGAACTAATTCCCCTTGCATACTGGGGGTCCCTGGGGGCCAACTAGCCCACCAGGAGCCTCCAGTATGAGCCAGGGGGCTGCATTGTAGAGAGGTGTAATGAGGCCACACCCTTTTTTACACCTCTCTGCAACGCAGCCCCCGTGCATGTTTGAAGAGGGGGAACTAATTCCCCTTGCATACTGGGGGTCCCTGGGGGCCAACTAGCCCACCTGGAACCTCCAGTAGGCGCCAGGGGGCTGCATTGCTCAGAGGTGTAATGAGGCTATGCCCCTTTTTACACCTCTCTGCAACGCAGGCCACTGTCGCGTTTGCAGAGGGGGGACTAATTCCCCTTGCATACTGGGGGTCCCTGGGTCATATCTGCCCAAACGCCGATATTCCGAACGATTGAAAATGACTTTTCTTGAGAAACATTTGGATTTGGATTATCATGTCCTATACTTTGGAATTTTTGAAAGACTGACTTTGAGGATGCTATAAATTACTCAAGTCTGCCCGAATTGTGTGGGTAAAATTGATACCTAGTCACTTTGAATAAGAATGTACTTATGTCTCGTCTAACATTTGGAAGAAATATCTAGTTATAGGACAATAGGATACCAACATAACTTGAAGGAAATAAGAACACCCTAAAGAAGTTCTGTTGTACAGAACGAAATGTGTCGGCTGGCCGTGGTAATTAAACTTAAGGAAAATAAAAGCATTTGAATATACACCAATATTCAGCGCTTCAATAAGGGCTTTAAGTGATATGATTTGATTGGACTTATTGTGCAAGTGGTGCTGTGCCAAACTTTGGAATATTCTCTACTACTCTCTACTACTCACCCTCTACTACTACCCTCTACTACTACCCTCTACTACTACCCTCTACTACTACCCTCTACTACTACCCTCTACTACTACCCTCTACTACTCACTCTACTACTACCCTCTACTACTCACTCTACTACTACCCTCTACTACTACCCTCTACTACTACCCTCTACTACTACCCTCTACTACTACCCTCTACTACTACCCTCTACTACTACCCTCTACTACTACCCTCTACTACTACCCTCTACTACTACCCTCTACTACTACCCTCTACTACTACCCTCTACTACTACCCTCTACTACTACCCTCTACTACTACCCTCTACTACTACCCTCTACTACTACCCTCTACTACTACCCTCTACTACTACCCTCTACTACTACTCACTACAACTCTCTACAACTCTACAACTCTCTACTCTCTACTCACTCTTTACTACTCTCTCTCTACTACTCTACTACTCTCTCTCTACCTCACTCCTACTCACTCCTACTCACTCCTACTCACTCCTACTCACTCCTACTCACTCCTACTCACTCCTACTCACTCCTACTCACTCCTACTCACTCCTACTCACTCCTACTCACTCCTACTCACTCCTACTCACTCTACCACTCACTCTACCACTCACTCTACCACTCACTCTACCACTCACTCTACCACTCACTCTACCACTCACTCTACCACTCACTCTACCACTCACTCTACCACTCACTCTACCACTCACTCTACCACTCACTCTACCACTCACTCTACCACTCACTCTACCACTCACTCTACCACTCACTCTACCACTCACTCTACCACTCACTCTACCACTCACTCTCTGCTACTCACTCTCTGCTACTCACTCTCTGCTACTCACTCTCTGCTACTCACTCTCTGCTACTCACTCTCTGCTACACTCTGCTACACACTCTCTGCTACTCACTCTCTGCTACTCACTCTCTGCTACTCACTCTCTGCTACTCACTCTCTGCTACTCACTCTCTGCTACTCACTCTCTGCTACTCACTCTCTGCTACTCACTCTCTGCTACTCACTCTCTGCTACTCACTCTCTGCTACTCTGTCTACTACTCACTCTCTACTACTCACTCTGCTCTCTCTACTACTCACTCTACAACTCACTCTACTATTCACTCAACTACTCTCTACTACTCACTCTCTCTACTGCGCTCTACTCTCTACTACTCACTCTCTACTCTCTATTACTCACTCTCTACCTCTCTACACGCACACATATACACATATATATAAGATTGTCAATAAATATTGGCCCCTAATAGTCAAAGATCCTGTCATAGGTAGGGAGTTACCGGCTAGAGTTTCTCTAACTTACAGCAGGGCTCCATCCCTTAAAGATCAAATAGTGGATACCAACCCCGAACCTGTCAAAAAGAGCAATTGGTGGCAATCAAACAGAGGGTTTTATAAATGCAAGACATGCAAAGCATGCACTCATGGTGTCAATACCAAAACATATAAAGACGGATTCAGTGATGCAGAGCATCCTATAACCCAGGTATTGACGTGTAAAACCGATCATGCGGTATATGTCTTGCAATGCCCCTGTTCGTTAAAGTACGTTGGTAGCACAAAGCTTCCTGTGCACCAACGGATTTTACAGCATTTAAGAGCGATTTCTAATGGGGACAACACTTACCCTGTAGCCCGCCACTATCGTGAAATGCATCAAAGTAACAACAAATCATTAACGTACTTTGTGATAGATAGCGTTAACACCAACAGACGGGGTGGTGACAGAGAATCAAAGTTGAGGAAACTTGAAACGAGATACATTCTCCTACTGAACACGAAGGCTCCAACAGGATTAAATATCACTGAGGATATGTACACTTGTTTACTTTAAATCTATTTGGTTCATTATAGATTATATCTGATACACGGACCCGATTTATAACTACAACATCCTTTAAAAGCAAAATCGTATCCCGACTGGGATACAAGATGGTTTAATATGTTTAAATGGATGATAGTTTACTTCTTTTAAGTTTAATTTGATATTAAGTCTCAAGAACAAAGTGGCGGCTGCCAGCTGATTAGAAAAAATAGGATTTACACATGTTTGTTCATAAGTCAGTAATCTAGTATAAAGGTCGTTATTCCCTGAAAACTGATTTATAAATACTGGCTTGTTTTAATATGTTATAGTATAGTTTGCACTATTTCACTTTACTATGGACTATGTTGATATTGAAGGCAATCAACTAATTTTGAATAATTGATTGAGATATGATGTTCTATTACTCTGAGATTGCACATATGAGGAATTATGATCATACTAGCGGCCTTGAGGGAAACCTCACCAGGAAGGAAGATATTTTATGTACATGGGATTGTGTTCTTGCGATATTTTGCACAGATTGCTCTGAAAAATGTTATTATAATATAATCATAGTGGCACTTTTTTGCACAATAGCGAGAATTTGCACATATCACATAGGCACTTTAGCAGAAGCACTTCATATGTGGATACCTATGAATTTCATGTAAAGATGTAAATATGTAAATATTCTACTTTTATAAAAGGCAACAGAACAGTCAATGAAGTTCTATGTATTTGACAATCATTAACAAACTCATATTTATCATATGTTTCAATTGACTTGGTATTCAACCATTGATCTCTACGAGATTATGTGAAAGATAAATACTTTAAATTATTGTGCCATCAAAATTTGAATTATGCTTGATTGGATAAACATCCGGAAAGCAAAAGAATGTATTTTTTCTATGTCCATTTTTAATACAAGCATGTGACTCACTTTTTACAACTGAGGCTGTCCCTTTAAAAGAACGGCTCACTATGTTGGACACTGTCATGTGAACAAGGCTCCTCGGAGCCGAAACGTCATACGATGTGCTTGCACTAATTAAATTACTTGCACGAACTTGGACCGTGTCTGCGTTGTTCTATGGAGTGTGGGGGATCCCTAACCTATGGAGAGAGAACGCTGTTCTACGGATATATATATGCATATATATGCATTTATAAATATGTATGTGTATATATATATATATACATACATATATAAACATATATAATCTGTATATCTATATAAATACAAATATAAATGCATGCATACATATACATATATGCATACATATGCATGTTATTTACATGAACGTTTTAAAAACACTAATAAAAGCAAAGCTAAAAAGCCACCTCATTACAAACAGAATGGCTTTAACTTAAACGAGGGCGAGATGCTTGTTTACTTTGGTTCCATCAAGAAGGCATTCAGATGTGTCACACATTTGCCATAAATTCTGAATGTTAGCACTCTAGTTGCTCATTAGATAACTGTAGTAAAGCTACTGCTCACCAGGGAAGTCTGCTGCTGGTATTCAAAGTGCATGTTTCAGTCTGCATGTCAGAATTTCTTAACACCTTCCATGCTCATGACGAGCTCAGCTCGTCATGCAGTACAGTGCTCCTGCGCTCGTCATGACCACACCCAGTATCATTGGTCCTAAGCACAGGAGGAAAATATGCCTAGCAGCGATGGTGTTAATGTAATAGAAGAGGATTTCAGAAGTCACTCAAAATGTGTCCTAATTTTTGTTTCTGAAACACTAATCATACTTTCTATGGCAAAATGAACCCCCTCATTTTGTTCCTTTTTAAATTAAAGGTTTTCAGACTTACCACTTCATTCCAATCAAGATGGCTTCTGGTGTGCCATACTTTTGTCATAAGTAAGACTGTTAGCGCTCTAGTTGTTCTTTAGAACACTCTGGGACATTCTGTCATTGGGCTATACTTGGGCTACATCTGGGTGATATTTGGGCTACATTTGGGCTCTTTTGTCTCTGGTTGCCATCTTGGGAGACTACATGTCAGAATTTTTTAATGAAATAGAAGAGGATTTGAGAAGTCACTCAAAATGTGCCCTAATTTTTCGATTCAGAAAAGGGGGTGGTGATGAACAGAGTGTCTGAATTAAGCAGACCACTCTTACCCAGTCCAAAGATCAGGGCTTGATCCATCACCGTTATTTAGCTCACTGCCCCATCCCAGCTCAGAACCTGGCTATATGCAAATTAGTCTGTCCCTGGCCCAGTGCATCATGGGAACAGGGCAGACCAAACTACCAAGCCAACTCTTCACCAGAAAGGATACAAGCTACCGGGGACCGGTTTCTGGCATTTCAGCCTCGTCGGCCCGGCTTGCTTGAATCCTGATGGAGCAGTGAGCAAGGGACTCTGCTTAATTCGGAGACTCTGTCCATCACCACCCCTTGTTGTAAATAATTTTGTCCACCCTAAGCGTGGAAGGGTATACTCAGATGTGAGTCCCTTGCTCATTGCACCATCAGGATTCAAGCAAGCCGGGCCGAAGACGGCTGAAATGCCAGAAACCGGTCCCCGGAAGCTTGTTTCCTTCCCAGTGTAAGAATTGGCTTTTGTAGTCTGGTCTGCCCTTTTCCCATCATGCACTGGGACAAGAACAGACTAATTTGCATATAGCCAAGTTCTGAGCTGGGATGGTGCAGTGAGCTAAAAAACGGTGATGGATCAAGCCCTGATCTTTGGACTGGGTAAGAGTGGTCTGCTTAATTCAGGCACTCTGTTCATCACCACCCCCTTTTCTGAATCATTTTTTCCACCATAAGCGTGGAAGGGTATACTCAGATGTGAGTCCCTTGCTCATTGCACCATCAGGATTCAAGCAAGCCGGGCCGACGACGCCTGAAATGGCAGAAACCGGTCCCCGGAAGCTTGTTTCCTTCCCAGTACAAGAATTGGCTTGGTAGTTTGGTTTGCCCTGTTCCCATCATGCACTGGGACAGGAACAGACTAATTTGCATATAGCCAAGTTCTGAGCTGGGATGGTGCAGTGAGCTAAAAAACGGTGATGGATCAAGCCCTGATCTTTGGACTGGGTAAGAGTGGTCTGCTTAATTCAGGCACTCTGTTCATCACCACCCCCTTTTCTGAATCATCTAATTTTTCTTTCTGCAGCACTAATCATACTTTCTATGGCATAATATACCCCCTCATTTTGTTCCTTTTTAAATTAAATGTTTTAAGAGTTACCACTTTATTCCAATCAAGATGGCTTCAGGCGTGCCATACCTTTGTAATAAGTAGGACTGTTAGCGCTCTAGTTGTTCTTTAGAACACTCTAGGAGGCTGCAGTAGAACACCAAGGAATCAACTGACAGTCTCTGTCCTTGTTGGATGTACATGTTTTACTGAGAATGTCAGACTTCATTCTCACATGACTGAGAAAGATAATGTGAATTTACAGAAAATATGCTTTCAGTTTAGCTTATAGATCCCCTTCCAAATCATGGTGGGAAAAGCATGAGATAATAGTTTTCTTTAAAACATGATTCATGATATCCCAGCAGAAGGCTTTTTCACATGGTAAAATCACCTTAGAACACATCACAATTCCTAAAATGAGTATTGTACCATCAACAAATGATTTATAATGTAACTAAAGTCATAAAACCCTCTATTAAATACAATGCGTTTTAATGAGGTGCTATCATGTATATTGGTCCCAAGATGGTTGCCAACACTTCTTGGATGAATTCCTGACAGCCAATCAGATCTCACGCGTACCCCGTGATTTAAAAAAAAAAAAAACCTTTGAGTTATACACGTTTGTTTTTCTGCTTTCCTGTGCCTCAGTCTACCGAGGTACAAGATGGCTGCCAACAATTTCTGTTTTGGAGTGTTGACAGACATTGGAAGCCAATCAGAATGCAGCTCGGACTCGGGAAGGTATAGAGTACAGTAAGCTTATATAGATATATATGTGTTTTTGAAGTTAATTTTCATAAAAACCACTGGAGCAATTTTCACCAAATATAGAAGAGGCACTTCTGCGTACCAGTCCCTACAATTTTGCAAAGTTTGGGGTAATTACTTTCAGCGGTTCAGGTTGTAGCCGTGTCTGAACATCCTATGGAAATTAACATGGGGAAAACACGTTTTGGGACCCCCCTTTTTTCTCGGCCCCCGCTTGACGAATCCCCCCCCCCCCCCCCCAAACTTTCAGGGAAGGAGCAGAGCTGAGCTGGCCAAAATTTCACGCAATTTCCTCAAACGACGCCAAAGTTATTCCCAATAGAATGTTGTCGATTTCCTATGGAAACTAGGTCCTAACTATATATACCTATGGGCTATCGCCAGTAGAATATATATATATATATATATATATATATATATATATATATACACATACATAAACATGCATTTGTATTACAGTGGATTGTATAAAGTCCTGTTTATCATACTTGTTTATTTTTTTAAACAAACAAGTAAGACAGGTGTCCAATAAAGGAGAGGCAGTCCATCTCCTCCGGAATATCAACAGCAGCCTGCTAAATCACTGCCAGAAACATTAATGGGGGCACAAAACACCACAGGGAGGGAAATATATTATGCATCCCAAAACACTGTTAGGTAAAGTAGAGGGTGTCAGGATCACTGATTAACACCATAAGAAAGCGGAAGGTATACTCCATGGAAAAAGTGAGCTGAACGAGAGAAACACCATAATAGGGCGTAAGTGCAAGGCAGAAAGCTGTGTGCACAAAGTTTCAGTGTACAAAAGAAAATCCCCCTGTAAGGGATACTAAATACCATAAGTACACCCAGAAACGCCTATAAGGCATACAGAAGATGTTCCATGAGGAACACAGAACAAGACAATAGTGCATGTGCACTAAATACCATAATAATGATTACTGTTATGAAGTCTGGAAAGAATAAAAACCCCTATACCATAGAGATTGAAATCCCCTCAGGGCCACAAAACAAACATCGACTCCAATCAGTCTTGAAAGTTAGGAAGAAAAAAATGACACCTGACGAAGGCAGGAACACTTAACAGGATGCCATTCTAAGGTGAATGTTTAGACAAGAACCGGAAGCCAGAAGTCCACCAATGGCTTAATAGAAAGAAATAATAGCGTCCCCCGACTGTTTGTGGGGAGCTAGGGAAGCAAGTCCGCTGGGAAGGCATACGTGGATAGTAAACCGATTTAAGAGGCCGCACCGCCCAAATGTTCAAAAACCATCATATGCAGAGTCAGCATAGGCGCCGTATATACGGCCGCCATCAAAGGGCATGTTAATCAAGGTGTTTTTGAACAGCCTCTGCAAACTAGAGGTGCGCAACCAGGCACGCTGACGTAGTACCACCGAATGGGCCTCTTCACATTCCTGAAGTCATGTGAGACTCCAGAAAACATTGACACCAATGAGAAAAGACTTCTAGGATAATGATACAAAGATAGGTATCCTTTTCCAGAGGGAACTACATACAATAGAAACCAGAGTAAACTTTAGCCTATTGGTCAGATGGAGAAGAATTGGAGGAGAAGAAAGAGCCAGGAACTGTGGGGTGGATATTTAAAATATGAGGGAGTAGGGGAAAAGAATAGACACCATATATAATCAACAAAGTACAATTAAAAAAAGATATAAAAGTTGTTCCCAAAGACTTTTTTCATACCCCCACCTTTATTGATTCTGAGCAGTGCATTAATTGATTAAAGAGGTATGTGCACTGTCATTTATGTTTTCTACTTCATATTTTTGTTTTCAACCCCTTTTATATGTCTCACTAAGTGTGCCATTAGCACATTCTATACTTTAGCATAAACTTTTTGAACACAAAGATACATATACATGCACAGATAGACAACATCAAGTTTTACAATGCATAACGTGGGATCAAAATAAATCGCAATACATCAGCGTTAATCTCCACATGCTGGTACAGTACTTTGATTGCAGAATATGGAAAACAAAAAATTGCTAGTGTAAGTGGGTGACGGAAATACACGAACAATACTTAGGACAAACCATATGTAATAATTTTCATATAGTGCCACCAACTATTAGTTTCTAATTTACTGAGCTGTTAGAAAGAATAAGAATGCTTAGCGTTTAGTTGTATCTGTCAATTGATGACAATACCTCGTACTGTCCCAATGAAGTCTTCCAGCCGCTCTAATAGACTTTCATCTCTCTCAAAGTCATAGAAATGATGTTCCACCCAGTGCCGACACACATTTAGAACACTGCAAATATAAAATCAGAAAAACTATTTCAAGCACAAAATCAAGTTAAATACACCACTTTTATCAGCTTGATTTACAAATTAGATGTAGGAATTTCCAGTACACTATCAAGGGACAGATACAGCATGCATAATGAAAACAGTACTTTAAATACTGTGGATTTAAAGAATTATTTGGACACAAACACTGATCATACCAACCATTTTAGCTTTTGCCTTTGAATGTACTATCATAAGGAGCACATGTATAGTCTGGTCAGCAGTTAAACATTCATTCATCTAAAAAGAACAGCTACAGCAGAGGTAGGAGCATTGAAAAATACAGAAAAGGCAGCACATATGCAAGATTCTTCTTTCCATGAGCATCTTGGAGTCAAATCTTGGACAATTTCAGACAATTTAAATATCTTATTGGGTTTTTAAGTGCATTCAAAACAAAGAACACTGTATACAATAAAACAGTGTGTCCAAATTACAGCATGCCAATTCTGTGTCTTACAGACAGCACTAGGACGAACATTGTGCATTTGGTAAACATCCGTCAACACTGATCAGCTATTTCCTTAAGTTACTGTTTCACAATGTAATTATGTGTGGTTCAGGGTAATATTTGCGTCACACATGTCAACTATTTTGCTCATCAGATGAACATTCCAAATTAGAGAACATAAGCTTTTGTTCAATAAAACAGATTCCTCGACTGGCCATTTACTGACTCTACATTTAGCTGTAAGAAACTTATTCGTTTTGAGTTCCTAGGTGTGCTGCCACTGCCGGTAGGCATTTTGCAAAAATACGCTTGGTGTGGATTTTATGCCAAAGGGCAATAGTCTAAACTGGTAGTGTACCTTGTACAGGACTAACCTGAGGTGTTTTTGTGCCTCTGGGTTATTGGTATGTGTAAATAGGCATCCTTTAGGTCTAAGGAACATGTAAGGATAATGTTACTTACCCAATAAGCATCTGTTCTTGGCATGTAGAGCTGTAGATTCACATGCTTTGCATACTCCTGCCATCTAGTGTTAGGCCTGGATGTTTGAGAGTTGTTTTTCTTCAAAAAAGTATTTCCTAGTCATGAGGTAAGGTGGCTCCACCTTTCAGTAATAGTCCGCACAGTCATCAACTCCATTGCTAGATTATTTTCACGCAAGAGGGTGAGAATGGAGTGAGTGAGTGTAGTATAGAGATGTCCATGCGTATAAACGATAATGAAGAATTGCAACAAATACAGGGAACCGAGGAGGCGGGTGGGCACATGTGAATCTACAGCTCTACATGCCAAGAACAGATGCTTACTGGGTAAGTAACATTATCTGTTCGAGGCATGTGTGCAGTAGATACACATGCTTTGCATAGACTACAAAGCAGTATGCTCTCAAAGCGGTGGCTAACCTGTAGATGTTGCAGTTGTTTGAAATAAGTGTTTTAAGTACAGCTGGCCTACATTAGCTTGTTGACGTGCTAACACATCTACACAATAGTGTTTGGTAAATGTGTGTGGTGTAGACCTTGTGAGAACAATGTTGAGATTCCAAACTGGGGCAGGAGGAATCCTTGGTGGAATTACTCTTTTCAATCCCTCCATGAAAGCTTTGATTACTGGAACTCTGAATAGTGACAGACGTTGCCTGTTCTGCAAATACGTGGCTACCGGTGCAAAGTGCAAACGAATAGATGAGTTAGCTTGTCCAGTTTGCTGCAAGTGTAATAGGTAACAGATAATGTTTTGTATTGAAGCATCGAAAGGATTGATGTTGTAGTATACAACAAATCTTTTCCACTTTGCTGCATAGCAAGCTCTGGTGGTAGGCTTTCTTGCTCCTTTTTGAATATTCATACAGTCTGGTGATAAAATTGAATAACCAAACTCGATTACTTCAGGAGCCAGAAAGCTAAGTTTAGTTCTTTGGGATTTGGATATCTGCTTTCTCCATGGTTCTGTGTGAGGAGACTGGAGGTGAGGTGCAGCTTTTGATGTGGAACTAGTGACCGCTTCAACAGGGTCGTGTACCATGTTTGACGGGCCCATGTGAGAGCTACTATAATTAGTGTGAGGGATGTTTGGCTAAGCTTCCGAACCAGTCATGGATGGAGATGGAGAGGCAGAAAACATCAGGCAAATATCCCTGACCAGTTGGTACACAGGGCATTGCCCTTTGAGATCGGGTGTGGGAACCTGGAGTCGAAGCTTGGGCATTTTGCGTTTTTTGCTGTGGCGAACAAGTCTATTTGTGGGGAATCCCCATTGCTGAAAGTACAGAAGGAGAACGTGTTGATGAAGTTCCCACTCGTGAATTTGCGGTCACCTTCTGCTGAGAAGGTCGGCAATTTGATTGTTTACTCCTGGGAGGTGCACTGCCAGAAGATAAATCTGGTGATAGATCGTCCCAATTCCAAATGGCTTGTGCTAGTCTTGACAGTTGGAGAGAGTGTGTCCACCCCTGCTTTTGCACATAATACATTGCTGTCATGTTGTCTGTTCAGACTAGGACAGTTTTGCCTATGAGGTGAGTTTGAAATGCTTTGAGCGCTAGAAAAACTGCTAGAAGCTCTAGATAGTTGATGTGGAGGCCTTTGTGCTTGTTGCTCTAGAGGCCTTGTATTGTGTAATCTTGGAGATGAGCACCCCAACCTGTGAGGTGCGTCTGCTGTGAGCACACTCTGTGGAATCGGGTCGATGAATGGCCAACCTATTGATGTTTTGTGTGGTCAACCACTGCAGAGAGCGATGGGTGTGGCCATCTACCAACACTCTTGTAGGGGACGCATGTGAAGTCTTGCATGAGATACAATTGCGATGGAAGGAGCCATCATTCCCAACAGTTGCATGAACACTCTGGCTGGTAAGGCTTGGTTGGACTGAAACTGTAGTATCCTAGCCTAAATATTGTGAATTCTGGCTACATTGGGAGAGGCTAGAGCTTTGACTATCTAGAGTGGCTCCTAAGTAAGACTGTATCTAGGACGGATGTAGGTGAGATTTTTGAGCATTGATCGGGAGCCCAGTTGATGAAGTAGGTCTATCGTGATCTGCATGTGTTGTAGACAGTTTTGGTAAGTGCTCGCTTTGATGAGCTAGTCGTCTAAATAGGGGAACACGTGAATATGCGGTCTTCTGAGGTGAGCCGCGACTACTGCCGGACATTTGGTAAAAACACTGAGCGATGTAGTCACTCCGAAGGGAAGTACTTTGAATTGGTAATGCTTGCCTGCTGTCACGAATCTGTGGCATTTGCGATAAGCCGGATGAATTGGAATATGAAAATATGCGCCTTCAAAGTCTAGAGTAGACATAAAATCTGCCTTCTGTAAAAGTGAAAGTACCTGTTGAAAGGTCATGTTATGTTATGTTATGTTAACTGTAATTTCTTAAGCGCACAGCTGCTCCAGCTAAGGGGCGTCCCGGCGCTATATCTGAAAAGGTAACATAACCAACAAGACCAACAGAGACATAATTAATAAGGCAGAGGGAAAAGATACGTTTTAACCGCTTTCCTAAAAGCAAAGAGGGTTTCCAAAGAGCGAATGTGGGCAGGGAGGGCATCATCATGTGAAAGTGTTCTAAAAGTATATAATTGTTTAAATCTCTGCGATCCAGATTAGGTCCTAGGGAACCATCCTTTTTCGGAATGAGAAAATACGGAGAGTAAACCCCTGAGCCCTGGTACTGTGTTGGAACCAGCTCTATAGCTCCTTTCAGTAAGATAGATTGCACTTCCTGTTCGAGCAATTGCACCTGTTCTGTAGACATATTGTAAGATTGAGGTGGAATGTTTTGAGGATTGCTGTTAAGCTCCAGGCAATAACCATGTTGGAGAATTCCAATCACCCATTTGTTTGTTGTTATAGATTGCCAAATGGGGAGAAATTGCTTAAGTCTTCCCCCAACAGATGTGGTACAGTCTGGGGGAAGCGTGGGTAAGTCAGTGCTTATTAGGGGAAGGGAAGTTACGGGGTATGTTGCCCTTACTCCTACCTTTAAAGTTATTTTCTCTATAAGCACCTAGAAAAAATGCTCGAGGGAGGGGACTGGTTATTACCTTTGTAGGTGGAGGTATTCTAGTCTACGGATGTGGTCTTGGGCCCTCCTTGGTAAAAGGAATGACAAAAGGAGCCTCTGTTTGAGGGAGACTGGAGCACTCTCAAGGACTTGGCTACTTCAGTGTCCTTTTTAAAAGATGTTCCTTGTCAAATAGTGTATTAAGAATGGATTGTTGGACTTCAGGCTTAAACACAGAGATCCTTAACCAAACATGTCTCCTAAGCAAAATGCTAGTGTTGACTTCTGTAGCCGCAGTATATCAGCGGCATCTAGAGAACACCATATGAAGGAATTTGAAATTAGCTTACCCTCATTTACTAAATCGTGTTCTTTAGCCATATGCTCATCTGGGATCGATTGAAGCAATTGCTCCATTTCATTCCAGTATGCCCTGTTATACCTGGCTGAAAGGCCCTGTGTATTTGCAATGCACCATTGATTTGCAGCTTCAGCAGCTATGCACTTGCCAGAAGCTTTTAATAACTGACTCTTTAGCTGGTGGAGGAGCATCTCCTGATGTTTAGGAATTAGCCCGATTACGAGCATTAGACACCATCAGTGAATCTATGGGCAACTGGCGCTTGATAAATACTGGGTCTGTAGGGGAGGCCTTATACTTCTTGTCAACTCTAGGAGTCAAGATGCGTGCCCGCACTGGGTCTTTAAAAATATCATCAGGGTGCCTCATCATGCTTTTAGGCATAGGAAGTGTTTGTGACGACCAATGTGTGGATCCTTAAGTGTCAAACAAAAAATCTTCTAATGATTTGTTGTGTAGTGCCACCCCATGATATTGTGCAGCCCTGGCAATGGGGTTTCTGGTGGGATACACTGTTATCTGGAGGAGATGGACTGACTGGGTAAAGGTCTGGGTCAATATCTGCTGGAGGATCAATTGAATAATCCTTCCATGGATCTAATGGTAAATGTGTCCCCCCCATCATAAACATCATCATCATCATCATGGTAAGATTGTGGAGAATCCTGAGGTGTGATTTGCAAAGGATTTGAAATTGGCAAAAGAGGTGGTGGAAGGATTGATGGTGGATGAAAAGGACTTGTAGCAACAGATTTCTTCTTTAAAGGGATCTAGTAGTAGGTGTCCTCCTCATTAAGCTTATGTTTCTGAGGTAGCTTGGTATGAATATGACCAGTCTCATGGTTAAGATACAGTCTCTTTTGCTTGAGATCCGTTTTTGGTGGAACAATGTCTAAATTCGGATCCGAAGGAACATCTTTCGGTTTCGGCACTGACATTTTTAGCACCGGCTGAACTTTCGGGATGGGAGATTATCGGCTCCGAAGGCTGCTTGGGTTATGGCATGGAGGATTTCGGCTCCGAGCTGGATTTGTGTTTGGAACCGGAGGACTTGGGTTCCGATGAGGATTTTTGCCTTCTCGGTACAGAGCCAGAAGGTCTGACTGGCTGTTTCAGAGACGGGCCAGGAGGCGGGGCGTCGGAAACATCTTCTCGGTGCCGACCTTAGCCTGAAGGCAGAGGGGGTGCCTAAGCCTTGTGCATTTTTAGGGGTGTTTTGGAGGGGTAAGGGGTCTTCCATCACCTTGTCCCTGCAGCAGTTCTTCGGCATCACGGTCTATCTCGAGCTCAGAGTCCTACCCGGAGAAGGCTTCTTCCTCCTCTGCCAATGATTCCTCAACGTCTTCTTGACCTGAATCTTCACCGAAGATGATGGCGTGTCTTTGATGCTCTGCCACTGTATCTCTTGGCTTCGAGTCTGACTATCGTGAAGAGTTCTTCAAACAAAACGATCTGCAAGCGTCGCAGTCTTCTCCCTTGTGCCCGGAGACAAGCACAAGTTACACACCCTGTATAAATCAGTGCGCGTATACTTTGCGTGGCACCGAAGGCAGAATTTGAACGGTGTCTGTTCCATCGAGGGAAAGCTGATCAGATGCGGTTAGGCCCGAAGGCCGTCCACAAAGCTTTCAGATTGTAAAGTATGTTCCGTTGACTGAAGTGATATGCGGAAAAGTGGGAAACACGTACGAAACAATACCGTTGAGGGTAGAGAGGATTGTGCCTCGAAGATAACCCGAAGAACGGGTTCGCACCGGAGAGCAGCAATACACATCCGAACCCGATGGTGGAAAAAAACAATCTAACAATGGACCGATGACCATGCGCACTATCACCAACAGGAGGGGTCACCTTACCTTGTGACTAGGAAAAGCTTCTTAGAAGAAAAACAACTTGCAAACATTCGGACCCAACACTAGATGGCAGAAGTATGCAAAGCATGTGTATCTACAACACACATGCCTCGAACTCGATCTTTCTTAGGAGTGGGATTACATCTTGTAGCATTGTCATTTTGAAGTGTTGACTTTGTATGAACTTGTTTAGGTATCTGAGGTCTAACATCGGTCTCAGTGTCAAGTCTTGTTTTGGAACTAGGAAGTACACAGAGTAGACGCCACCACTGTTCTCTCCTCTGGGGACTCTCTCTCTGAGTCATTTTTGGTTAAGTTCCTTGACCTCTTCTCGCAACCTTAAGATTTCTTGCTCCTTTAAGGTTCCTGTCTTTGTAAAAACATGCGGTGGTGGTCTGGCAAGTTCTATGCAGTAACCGTGTCTTATTTTGTTTAAGATCCATTTGTCTGAGTAGCTTGACTTAAACTCTGATAGGAATCCTTCCATTCCCTCCCTGCCAACAGGTGTTATGTGGTGGGTGCCAGTAGAGTCAACTGCTTGGTGGTCTCCCTTTTGCAGGCTGTCCTCTCCCTTTGGGTTTCCCGTGAAAAGCTGCCTCGCCAGGTATTGCCACTGTTGTTGAGCCGGCTAGAGTGTGGCTTGTTGGTTGAAGCCTCACAGTTGGTGTTGCTGTGAGACTGGCAAGAAACCTGCCTTGCTTGTTGGTCTCCTATTAAAGGTTCTCTCCTTAAGGATACTATGAATTGCAAGGCCCTCATGGCCTTGGCTGTTTCATTATCCTTCTTCATTTGCTGAAGTGCCTCGTGAATGGCAGTCCCGAAAAGGACTCTTTTGTGAAAGGCATGTTGATGATAATGCCTGAACTTCTGCCTTGAATCCGGAGACCCTGAGCCATGCGTGTCTCCTGAAGGCGGTGCCAGTGCACGTCTTCCTGCTGGCGGTATCCTCCATGTCCAGTCCTTATTTGTGGCAGGAGTTGGTGATGTACTTGCCCTCCACCCTCTTCTTGAATTCCTCTAGAAGGTTCTGCATGAGCTCTTCCATTTCCACCAATTGCTGGTGGCCGTACTGGTTGAGAAGTGCAGTGGAATTCACAATTCTCCATTGCATTGCTGCTTCCCTTTCAATTTTTTTACACACCAGATCTTCTTTTTCTCTCCTTCTCTGGTGGTGCACCAGCTGATTTATGGGAGTTACTCTTCTTCCTGGCTGTCGCCACTATGATGGAGTCTTCTGGTACGTTCCCTTTAATATATTGGGGATCCTGAATGGAATGTTTATATTTTTTTCTCCACTCACGGAGTAACCGCCCTGGCTGTGGCAGGTTCTTTGAAAAATGTGTTAACCTGGTCCAATATGCAAGGAAGCATGGGTAGGTACAGGTTTGCCTTCTTTGATTCCATCAAGGTTTCGAGGAGGAATCAGGATTCTTCCCCCTATTCCTCGAGCTGGACCCCACAGGTGCCTGCTGCCATCTTGATCCGTCTTTGTAGATGGACAGGTCATCTGGAGGTGAGGGCTTGATGGGTAGCTGTCAACACCCTCCCATGGTGTAGAGATCCTGTCATACATCAATCTGGCCCTGCCTCTCCATCATGCTGGGTTCATATACTACGTAGTCTAAGAGGTCATCCTGCTCCTCTTCATGCAGTTCCAGTGTCTGGGGTACCTCAATGTTGGGTAGGTTGTCACCCAATTCTCTTGATGCCAAGGGTTTCATGGGGAAGAGAATTACCTTCAAGGAGTCAGCAGATTAATTCTTGTGTTGCCATCTCTGTCACAACCCTTTGTCTTTTTCTCTAGACTTTGAGTGAGCATTCAGTGTTAGTCGTCGAGGGGGATTTTTTGCTCTCTCTCTTTTGCACCCATGGCAATAAGAGTTGGTTAGAAGGTTTGCCCCCAGCGGTATCCTTTGGTTGGGACCCGTGCTACTTTATATTTGTGCAGACCTTTGGTAGACTAGTGTGTCGAGGTAGCTTTCATGGATTAAGTGTCTTAAGTTACCTTCTATTGATTGGTCTTTTCAGGGTGCCTCACCCCTTCAAGACTTCTGCTCTCTCGACATTGATTATGCTACCTTCAGTGTTCAACTCCTGTCCTTGTGCTGGTTCAGCTTTCTCAATGACTTCCTCATCGTCACTGGAGAGGCCCAGGTACTAGAGGAATTCTTGTGTTCTGTAGGTACCAGCCATGGCAATGTGTGCCAGTCACTGTTTTAGTCTCGTCTTGAGTACGAATTCAGGGCAGGCTTTGCAGTCTTCGGTGTGGTGATCCTTTGGGAGGCACAGATTGCAGACCTTGTGTGAATCCCTCTTTGCAAACTTGTGGTGGCAGATGGAGCTGATTTTGAAGGAGGTGCTCTCCATATCCCTTAGCTGCCCGTCTCCTCTTCATTCTCTGCCAGGTGGTCCTTACCGATGTGGTCCCCAGTCTGGTTCGAGAAGGTTCTCCTCCTCAGTCTTCGGTGTCCGTGGCCTCTGGTGATTTTAGGTGCTTTTGGTTGACATTTTCTCTCTCGCCTTTCTGCAACTCTTCCAAGATTCTTCAGAGCTCCACATGTCTGCTTCCAGACCTAACGGCGAGGAAAAGAATCTGAAGATGGGGACAATGCACACAAACCTACAGGGCACCGTCTGACGTGCCACAGGGGATGGATATATCACCAAATGGTGGTCGGCAGTACCCACACTCAAAATAAAAGACAAGATTCCAGACCCAACCATTAGATGGCGGAATAGATTCAAAGCATGTGCATCCAGAAAAGATTACATGCTATAAAATCCTACACCCCTACCATTGACTGAACGGCTGTACTCCGCCAGAAAGAATCAACAGCCCACTTCAAACAAAATCTTAAGGAGTTTCTAAAGGTACCTGGTCCCCATCCCCCTCACATCTCTCGATCTCGACCCAAAGGAATGCAAGCAATACACTTCTGCTGTCTAGGGAGCTGTTTACGTCCTCTATAATGGCCCTTTTAAGCAAGGAGCATCCAATATGGACCCAGTGGCTTCAATACTCCGACACAGACACACAAACAAACAGACGCACACAAATGTGTACTACCACAAATATTTCACTGTAACACACTTATCAAATACTTGATGTCAGTGGTCAACCGGTAATGTAGATGAGAAGCACTGCTGAAGCATTTAGGTGTTTATCTCCACCTCAAGTGTTTGTTGGTGGATTCTGATAAGTAGGTCATTGTCTACTCCAGAGAAGTGTTCCACTAGAAGAAAGACTGGGTGCCGTAAGGTCAAATACCAGATTGTCGGCGCACACAACAATGACGGTGGTGAGTGCTTGCCCTCATGTTTTTGAAGGTAATACATTGTGGTCATGTAATCTGTGGGAATTATCACTGTACTGTTAACTAGTTTGTAAAACTCTGTGGGCACTAACTACAAGGTCATTAATTCCAACACATTGATGTGCAAATTCTATAGCTGAAGAGTCCCTTGATCCTGGAATGTTAGTTTGCCCAAATGGACTCCCAATCCTGAAAAAAGGCATCTGGGTTGATGATCAATTGCGGCTAGGGGCTGAGGAATAACTTGCTCAGTAAAAAGTTCTTCTTGCTCTACCAGCACTAGATCGTCCCACTGACTAGTGGCTTGTGACCACTGTGGGGCAAGGCACTTCGACAGAGGGCACATGTGCAACCAGGCACTTGATAGTACCCCAATACAAGATGTCATCATTCCGTTCAGTTTCATAATTCCCACTGTCTGACGACACAGCATCGGGTAAGAAGCCAATGAAATGCCATCACTCCCTTGTCACTGGGGTAGGTTTTGCCTGTTACCATATTTAGTATAGCACCTGGTGTGTTTCTGGGGAGAGACATGAGATTGTTTGGCACTGAATGCACACCACAATGTGCGGAAGAGACACACAGCTTGTTGAATGCGAGCGAGACAGTACTCTTTGGTGTTCAAGTGTACCAGCCATTAGTCCAGGTATGCAAACCCATGTATGGTACTGCAGCAAAGGAGCACTACAACTACTAACAGACATTTTGTCAACACCTGTGGGGTTGTTGTGACAATAAAAGGTTTTACTTTGTACCAACAAAGTTTTCTACATACCATTACCCTGAGACACTGGTGTTGTTTCCGGTGGACAGGGATGTGGAAGAAGGCGTTCTTGAGATAGAGGTTTGACATGTAGTTTAAGACTCAGATCAATGGAATGAAGCCTGGTAGACTTGTCACTCTGAAGTGTTCTGATATGATGTAGTGGTTGAAGGTGCAATACTGGCAGCAAAGTTCCATTTTAATTGGGGGATGAGAAGTACAGGAAGTAAATGGTTTGTTTTTGCTGATGCAGTGAGACTATAGATTCTTTCTGAAGCAATGACAGCACTTCTACTTGTTGCAGTCTTGGGTGGTTGTGTCGAATACACTGGTGGCGCAGTGGAATGTTGAGTGCTATGAAACACTAGGCAGCAGTGTGTCTCATGATGTAAAGTACCCATCTGTACAAGGTTATCTTTACCCATTGTTAAGATATATTATCTGCCGCCCTGACAGGTGTTGTGCAAGCCAGTGGAGAGCAGGGGCAACGTATGGATGGTCAATGCTTTGAGGCTGAGGTACCCTTACTATGGGTACCTCTGCTCCGCCAACATCTGTTACCCAAGATGCCTCCCGAGTATTGAAATTTAGTTTCCTGAACCTCCTGAATAGATTACTGTAGTTCAGGTGTCTCCAACCAGTCGATCGCGAGCTACCAGTAGCTCCCAGACACTGTCATAGTAGCTCACAGCCTTGAGTTCATTTTTAAATAACACAGGGTCATATTTTCCTTTCAAAGTTAAGAGAAGACTGTGTTCATTTTACATTATCATCAGGCTGCGGATACCAGGGCCTGATCATGTGAAGTGCGCAGTCAGATTCATGACCCAGGCTGGGGCACATAAGTTTACAAGTGAAGCACTGAGGTATTTAACTCTTAAATACAATTATTTTTCAACCCAATGTTGGAGCTGCAAATAAAATGATGCTCTTGAATGCTTTTAAATGGAAGAAAATTAAAAGGACTATTCTACTTACCGTGTAGTCATCTGCTTGTGGCATGTAGGGATGTAGACTCACATTCTCTGCACACTCCTGCCATCTAGTTTTGGGTCCAGAGTTGTGCAGGTTGCTTTTCTTTAAAGAAGTCTTGATTCACAAGACCAAGTCAAGACCGAGTGACTCCTCCTCTTGGTGATACTTCGCATGGGCATCGACTTCTTTGTTAGGATTGCTTTACCCGCAGGCGGGTGAGAAAGGAGTATAAGAATGAAGATGTCCATGCTAAATGTAAATATATCACATAAGTATGAAATGTAACTACAACTGCCGCGTACGGGGAGGCGGGAGGGGGCATGTGAATCTACAACACTACATGCCACAAACAGATGCTAACAGGATAAGTAACAGAATCCGTTCAAAGGCATGCATAGAAGGTTAAGCGGTCATTCCTGAGAAGTGGTGGCTAGCCTGTGGTACACAGCACTACCTGACCTTCATTGGTTTGTTGGTGTGCTAAAACATCCACACAGTAGTGTATGGTAAATGTGTGTAATGTACACCATGTAGCTGCCTGGCAAAAGTCAGCTTTGAAAATAATTCCTAATAAATCCATAGTAGCTCTCTGCTTATGAGTGGAATGTGCTCTAGGAGTAACCGGTAAAGGTCTTTTGGTTTTCATGTAGCAAATTAGAATATATTTGAATATCCATCAAGCTATGCCTGATTTGGATATAGGGTTGCCTTCATGAGATGGATTAAAGGCAAAAACAAAAGTGGCTTTGTTTTTCTGAACGTTTTAGCTCCATCTATGTAGAACATGAGCGCTTTTATAACGTCTAGAGTATGAAGACCTCTTTCCACTAGAGAATCAGGGTTTGGGAAAATACTGGGAGCTCAACGGACTGATTGAGGTGAGATTGAGAGAACACTTTAGGTAGAAACTTAAGATTAGTATGAAGAACCAGCTTGTTTCACATATTTGAAAGAATGGTTCCTGTAAGGTTAAAAACTGGAGGTCACCAACACACCCGAATAAGGTAATGGCAACCAAGAGTGCCACTTTCCATGAAAGAAACTGAAGGGGGCATGAGTGAAGAGGCTCGAAAGGGGGACCCATGAGCTTGGTTAGAACAATGTTAAGGTTCCAAAAGGGTGCTGGAGAAACCCTAGGAGGGATGATTTCCATAAAAGCTTTAATGACAAGTTTTGTTTAACAATGATAGAGGCTGTCTATTTTGGAGATAATCAGCTATAGCAGCAAGATGTAACCTAATAATTTAGCCTTTTGCAGATGGAGCAGGTCAATAGGATCAATTTGTTTTTGGTTGGCAGTAGTAAACAAAACGTTTCCATTTTGCAGCGTAGCATGCTCTAGTAGTAGGCTTGCATGCTTCTTTGAGAATGTCCATGCATTCTAGGGGCAAGTTAAAATAGCCAAACCCAAAGACCTCAGGAGCCAAACTGCTAGATTGAGAGCTTTAGGGTCGGGTGTCTGATCTGTCCTTGATTAGGAGTAAGAAGGTCCGGCTTGTTGTAGAGCTTCTCGTGGGGAACTACTGAAAGATCTAGTAGTATCATGAACCAATGTTAATGCGCCCAAGTGGGAGCTACCAGGATTATGGGGAGAGATGTTTGCCAGAGTCTCCGACCAAAAATGGAATGAGTGAGCAGTGGAAAGGCATAGACAAATATTCCTGACCAACTCATCCAAAGAGCGTTGCCCTTGGATTGTGGGTACCTGGAGGTTAAGTTTGGGCATTTTGTGTTTTCTGCTGTTGCGAAAATGTCTATTTGAGAAAACCCCTACTTTTGGAAGGAAGGAAGGAAGGAAGAAGGACTTGCGGGTGGAGTTCCCACTCATGGGTTTGTTCCGGCATCCTGCTGAGCACGTCTGCAAAATCATTTAGGGCTCCCGGCAGATATTTTGCGAAGAGATTAATGTGGTGGTGAAGAGCTCAGCTCCATATGGTCTGCGACAGTTTGGAGAGTTGAGCAGACCATGTCCCCCTCCTGTTTTTGTAAATAATACATGGCTGTCATATTGCCCATCTGGACTAGGACAACCTTGTGAGATAGGTGAGTAAAGAAAGCTTTCATAGATCGGAAGATCACCTTTAGCTCCAAGTAGTTGATGTGTAGAGATTGCTGTTTGGCATCCGAAACAGCTTGTACTGTGAGGTCTTGTAGATTGGCACCCCAACCACTCTGTGGTGAGAGTGAAGTGAGGGAAAAATCGCTACTGTAATAGGTTGTTGGTGTTCCACCACTGCAGGCAATAGAGAGAGTGGCGATCTATCAATACTAGATCTTCTAGATCACCCTGTGATTGAGACCACTGGCGAGCTTGAGATTGCTGTAGGGGACGCATAACCTTGCATGGGGAACTATGGCAATACAAGAGGCCATCATCCCTAGCAGACGCATCACAGTTTTCACTGTCAGCAATGAGTTGGGTTGCACAGGTCTGGACCCAACACTAGATGGAAGGAGTATGCAGAGCATGTGTATCCACAGCCACACAGGCCATTGAACTGAAAAGTCACCTTAATGATTAAGTTAACACTTCATTTTAATTTTCTCCCATTCTAAAGTCTTGCAGTTACAAACAGCAAGCCTCTTGCTCCCAGTGGCCAGTAGATAGTGTGCCATAGGTATAACTGAAAAATACAGCCATATTTACAATGAGAAATTTAAAGTGCAAAAAAAGTTCCATATTGTGGATATTTTTGCAGAACATTTTTATAGACTCTAAAAATGTTTTCCCTATAAAAAAAAAATATATGTTTGTGGTATACATGTAATGGTGCTACATATGGCAAAAGGTATGTCCTGTGCGGTAAGTACATACAACGCAGGCTCTCAAATCAATCTTATAAAAATATATCACATGCATACATACACATGTTCATACATCCCCAGAGACCATGCTCTCACTGGCACACATGGCAGCCTATCATAGTCCCTCTAGTCAAAGTATTTTGTTCAAACCATTGTATCCGAATCAATGGACATCAGGTTTAAAGTCAATTAAGCTGGGTGTGTGGGTGTCTGGCAACAATTGTGAGTTGCTTAACCTTCAGTAGATCACAATGATTTTCACTGATGAGAAGTTGCTCTCACCACAAAAAATGCTGGGGACCTCAGCGGTAGTTGGTAGTCTAACTGGTGTAAAATGTTTGCTGACTTGGCTCTAGCCTGTGGTGGCTCCCTCCTCAATACTGAGTTTGAAGGCTGTGTTCGGAATGCCCCAACAGCTTTAGCTGTATCAGTGTCTCTTGATTTTTTTCCAACACAGTGTCCACCTTCGGGCCAAAAAGGTATGCTGCGATAATTAATACACTTAGGGGTTGCTGAACTTCTGGTAGGAATCTAGAGACCTTTAGCCAGGGATGCCACTGGAGAGGAATACTGGTCAATTTAATAAAAGAGTGTCGCTGCATTCAGTGCACATCTAATGTTGGCATTTGATTTTTCCCCGTCTGGACTAGCTTCTTTCAGGGCTACTTGTAAGTCTCCGTATGAAGTTTTACCAGCTGCTCCATCTCCTCCCAGGGTAGCTATTTTATCATGACAGTCACTTGAGGTGGCCAATATCCACTGAGTAGCAGCACCTATCCTTTTGTCAGCAGCGCCTATGCTCTTGCTCATTGTCTGGTGGAGAGGTGTCCCTCGTGTCCTGGGCAAAAGTCCTTTTTAGAGCTGTATGCACTATTATTGAATCTAGTGGCATGTGGCCCAAATGTACATGAGGGTCTCTAGTGATGCCTTAGTTTGTTTTCTATGCTTGGTTGGACCACCCTGCGCTTGCCATTGTCTTTAGAGCTCTCACATGAGCATTTTAGCAAGCCTTTGAACATTAGTAGGAGTTATACTGAGTGCTCCGTTTCTTAGAGTGTTTCAATATAGAAATCTTCCTTTTACTCCACAACATGAAGTTTGAGCCTGTGATTGTCTGTCATGTGCTGAATTACTTACTGTGCGATAGGAAGTGGGGTCATCAGTTAGATTTGACTCTCTTCATGAGCATCTACTCTGTAGTGATGGCTACTTGCCTGGGAGCCAACACCGGTTTCAAGGTGGACTTCAGAGGCATCCCCAGACTCCGAGACTGGCAAGGTCAATTTCTCAGTAACAGGGTGGAGTTTGTTGATGTTGAGGTTTGAAACAATATTGTTGAGTTTTTACCAGAGGAGAGTCTGGTCTTCGGAACTGGTATGGCTGTAGACGAGCAGTTGATGCAGACTACCCAAACCTCTTCGGTAGTTGTTTGGGCTTGAGGCGTGGCTCTTTCAAGGCTGTAGCTTGCCCTGAAGTTGAGTTTCCACTCAAGGTGGAACCCTGGAGAGAAACTCTTTGGAAGGGATTGGATGGGAAACCTACAGTGCAGTCTTTGTACTGGGTGTGGTTTTCGCTGATGACTTTGTAGAAGGATTTTTTTCAAAGTCTGGGTTACTGGTAAAAGCATACTCTGGACTCAGTTCTGCGCCCTCCCTTTTCCCCACCACAGTATGTAACCTTGACGACTTCAACACCAGCTGTGGTAGATGGCTCTGAAGAGCTTT
The DNA here is from genome assembly GCF_964261635.1 of Lissotriton helveticus. NCBI lineage: Eukaryota > Metazoa > Chordata > Amphibia > Caudata > Salamandridae > Lissotriton > Lissotriton helveticus. The sequence continues at coordinate 1,413,488,531 of NC_136067.1, read as the reverse complement.
AGTGCTGTGTTCTATAATGTGCCCTAGGCCGTTTATTTCAATATTGTGAAATATTCCTGTTTTCCAAAGCCTTCAGAACAAACAGGTTGATTTCTTGGGGTCCCTTCAGATGACAGGTTACAGACCTTAAGACTCAACATGAGAATGTATTACTTTATTGACAAAATTGTAAGGGCGTATATTCCATATCACACCCCCATGAGTCATTTGGAGAGGACATAGCTTCCTTATCTTAAGTCAGATTAGTATTGGTAGCAGTAGACAGTTGCACACTGTTTTCTTGTATTTCAAGTCGAAATTTCAACAATCCACAGTTGAAATTTCCACTTCTCTAGCATGACGGACCCAAAGCTCCAAAAGGTACATCAAACAAGATTGTGGGAAATAAAGGGTGGAATCTATGACCTGGTGCATTGTGGGTTTCAGGAACAATCACAAGTCCGCTCAAAACCTCTGCTTTGAATAAATACATGCAATGTCTACACTGCACTAGATGGCAGGTGATTGTGATCTGTATTTTTATCCCGCACTTAATGAGGGGAGAGAGATTCTCTATATCTGTGTATACAGGGGAATTGTAGAATACCGCCTCCGCCTTTCACTAGTTCATCACAAAATTATCCTACCTACCTTCCTGACTCCATTCGGACCAGTTTCTCCAGAAGGAAAAACAACTCAAAGAGATTGAGCCCACCCTGGTTTACAGATACCAGAGTGAGACCCAATGATGAAGCATGATACCAATAGGGTGTGTGAGGGTCCATAAAGAACCCATTTGGGTTGGCATTCGTTCTGGAGAAACAGGTCCGTTTTGTGATGAACAGATTATTACAATCTACAGCATCAAATGCTGCAAATCCAGTTATATTAAGTGTAACTCCCAGATGTTCAGTGTTTGGACCAGTACATTGCTTCCAATAAGTAGGAACTGGATGTGTTGGGACATGAAGGTGCTTGGTAAGATTAGGACGAGGTAGGGTTTGACAAACCATAAGAGACATTCAGAGGCCCCCCTTCCTCTTCTCACTGCATCCACAGTTTTCCTCAAGTGGAGTCTCCACTGATAACAGGCATCCATCAGATAGTGACTCCATGCAGCAAACTGCTTGTTCCTCCAACATCTATTTTTACAGGGCTAAATGCTGGCTGCCTCATGTCTCCTGCCTCCTCAGTCATGGTGCGGACCAAGAAGGACTGAGATGTGCACCCAGGCATGGCCAACATGGGTCCAGTGCAATACCCAACTGACAAGTCTTACAAGGTGCCCATGGCAGCGCATTGCCACCGAAAAGGAAGGACCCATTGGACAAGTTACTTACCTTTGGTAATGCCTTATCTGGGAGAGACATGATCTAGTCGCAGATTCTTTACCTTTAAACTTCCACGTATCAGGCTGGATCTGGAAGTTTTTTATAGCAGTACCCCTGCGTAACGGTACATGGCGTCTGTAGAATCCGCGTGTCTGTGTTGTGTTAGTCGTTGTTGTGACGTCTGTGTGTCATCCATATAACCACCACATTGGTGCGTTGACATCAGTACTTTTCACGACTTTCCACGCCAGAAGTGCGGAGCCATAAAGTGAGTGATAATGGTGTGTTAAAAAAAAGACAGCTAGAGCCCTGAAGGGGAGTAGCTCGGATACTAAAAACAAGTCTGTAGTGCGGGTAGGATGGCTGAGTCGGTAAGGAATCTACTGCTAGATCATGTCTCTAACAGATAAGGCGTTACCGAAGGTAAGTACCTTGTCCATCTGATAAAGACATCTTGTAGCAGATTCCTTACCTTTGAGCAGATACCCAAGCAATACCTTCCCCAGAGGTAGTACTGCGCAAAAGCTTTAAAACTGGTAATCCTGCAAGACAGAGCAACCAAATAGGCCTGCCTTGGTTACCTGAGAATCAAGGTAACAGTGTCTGGCGAACATGTGCAGACACGCTGACATGGCCGCTTGCCAGATATCAGCAATTGGAACACCACGCTGAAGGGCTTTGGTGGCTGCCTTCGCCCTGGTGGAAAGGGCCCTAAGGCCTTCAGGAGGCTGTTTCTTTGCCAAGGAATAACATTTTAATACAGAGGATATCCCAAAGTGAGATGTCGTCTTTTGAACACCACGTCCCTTCTTTGCTCCCATGTACCCTATAAAGAGTTGGGGACCAACCTGAAATCCGGGGGGCATACCTTGCTAGTCCCACTGTAGGGATCACCGACGCCGAATCGCTCCCCTCCGACGCCGCAAAAGCTACACCAGCGGCCGCAGCGGGAGGGGCGCGCTCGCTACGGGACTCCATTTCCCAGGAGCCCTAGCGGCGGAGCACGCCACCACACCTCAGTCCTGCGCCAGGAGGCGCTACTAAAGGAGGCCAGCCCCGGTGGAGAGGGGGACCAACTTGAAATCCGGGGGCATACCTTGCTAGTCCCACTGTAGGGACCACCAACGCCGAATCGCTCCCCTCCGCCGCCGCAAAAGCTACACCAGCGACCGCAGCGGGAGGGGCGCGCTCGCTACGGGACTCCATTTCCCAGGAGCCCTAGCGGCGGAGCACGCCGCCACACCTCAGTCCTGCACCAGGAGGCGCTACTAAAGGAGGCCAGCCCCGGTGGAGCGGGGGGACCAACTTGAAATCCGGGGGCATACCTTGCTAGTCCCACTGTAGGGACCACCGACGCCAAATCGCTCCCCTCCGCCGTCGCAAAAACTACACCAGCGGCCACAGCGGGAGAGGCGTGCTCGCTACGGGACTCCATTTCCCAGGAGCCCTAGCGGCGGAGCATGCCGCCACACCTCAGTCCTGCGCCAGGAGGCGCTACTAAAGGAGGCCAGCCCCAGCATCGCGGGATCGCGCGCGGGTCAGCGCCGGGCTAAGCCCGGGCAAAGGGCGGGCCCTCTGTGGCCTGAGGAGGACGGGACGGGGCTACCCCCTTGGCTCTTTGTTAAGAAGAGGTAAAGAAAGACTTTTTGCTTCCTTTTTGGTTTTCGGCATACTGACTTTGCCTTTCGCCAGGACATTTTTCCACGATTTGTCGATAACTACTTTGCTGTACCCAAATTACACTATGACTCGCAAGGGGGATAATACAAACAGTACAACGTTGTCCATTGCTGGAGAAGTCAATAAAGGTGTATCTCCCCAGCCCACACAAACAGTAGACTTGGAGCACGCATTTGCGTGGTTAGACAACCTAAATACCCTGTGTAAAACTAAACATGTTTTAGTGAAATCACCGCTTTCTGCCGAAAGTTCCTGTGTACTTCCTGATACAGTCAGCCCCCTGCAACCCCTCCCATTACCTAAAACAGCCAACATTGAAAACACCCAAAGGATTGCATCTCCCCAGTTCTCATCTGCTAAAAGGAAATGTAGTAAGGATAATCAGGTTGGGAACCAATCAAAATTGCAAAAATTGTGCCCAAGCCCCACAGCTCCACTTAGCAATTCTCCCATGACTCCTGAGGCTGCCGAGAAATCAGCCGTTCGAGCATCTCCAACACAGCTGGATCTATTATCTCTTATTGAACAACTGGTCAGCTCCATTATGTCACCACTAATAGAAAAAATAAACACACTAGGGGACAGGCTGACTGGAATGGAGGATACCATCAAGTCGAACTTGTTAGCCAATAAATGCTTTAAAACATCTAATTGTTCCCACCCACCTTCTACTCCTAAAGTCCCCAAGTCCATTATGCAAGACAAAAGGGCTCCAACTCAACCAAGAGCCCCTAACGCACCAGCCCCAATAGCCCGCAGAACTTATTCTAAACCAATTTTGCTGCGGTTTACTGTTCCTAGAGCACAGTATAATAAAGTTACTCCTATCCAACTTCCACCGGAGGCAGCCCCTTTTGTATGTGTTCTTGCGGGAGTACCATCACTTACACCTGGGAAAACCAAGAGACAACATGACCTGCTGAACAAGGTTACATTTTGGCTGACACAAAACAGACCCCTGCCACCTAACCTCAAGGGTACAATACTGAGTGTCAGAAGGGTGGGTTGGCTGGGTTCCCTCGAAAAAGACATCGATGGTGACCTAGTACTCGTTAGATTTAGGCAGAGACACATTGTCCCATATCTGCGTACCTGTGCACCCCAAGTGGGAAACGGCCCAATTTCTGTTTGGGATTTGCATGATTTTTTACCAGAGATTGCCGTGCTCTCCCACATCCAGTCTAAAGGCAGGCTGCAACACGCTAATGGGCAGAGGACTCTACGTATCGAGCGGCCGTAGCCTATATCCATCAGGAATCACTGTTTTCTAGTCCTAAGTATTGCAACCCCTATTAATTAATGTTCGATTTAAGCTTAACCTATGGAAAGTACGCTATAATTAATATACTTATCCCCACAGGTCGGGCAAAAGTTTTTTAACTTGTAGATATTATATGGTATTGCATGTATGTTTTTATCTATAAATGATTTTAACTGTATGCTTTTATGATTTTAAACCAAAATCGAATAAAGCTATCATTAACTGAACTGAGTTGGTCACCCACCCAGAACTCTTTGGTGCGATAAAGGTAGAACGATGACGCTCTTTTTGGGTCCAGACAGTGGAGACGCACGTCTTCTTTAGAAGGGTGCAGAGGTGCATAGAAAGTGAGCAAGGTAACAGACTGCCCCAGATGGAAGAGTGTTACAAACTTGGGCAGAAAAGATGTCCTAGTTCGGAGTACCATTTTGTCCGGAAAGACAGTCAGGTAAGGAGGTTGGGTTTTTTCCTTGATTCCGTTATCACGTGGAGTCCACCTCATACGCTACAGCTCCTTCACTGCTGTGGGGCCTGGCCATAGCACACTGTTACCTATTACGAGTGGCCACTGTTATTCGAGTCTATACATTCAAGGATGGTTTTACTAAACTGAACCTACAGAATTCGGTCTTTTCGATACTTGGGATTTTTCATCAGACATTTTGTATGACTCACAACATTTATATTGAGCTCATGTTGCCACAAGACTCGAGTGGATGAGTCCTTTGGTTGGTGTATAAAGAATGCCTTTGGTGCATTGACCATAAAGTTATTACCCGGAACAATCTGACTTCGAACGTTTGGACTTCTGCTTCTTGATGATACATGATCGTCTTGAATCCTTTTGGCTATGGTTCCTGACTTAACTTTTTCAACTTGGACAAGCTCCTATTTGAGACACGACGTGACTATTTCGCTTCGCTTAAGCTTGAAAAAGTCTTAGTACTGATCTGCAGTACTGACGAAACACGTGTCGGCTGTTTCTTGTCAAGTCTATTTCCTAATAAAGAATATGACAATTTGATCTTTTCTGTTTGTTTGTTATGTCCAATTGTTGACATTATTGGATAATCTTCATATATTGTGAAATAACTAGGAGACCTATTAGTCTGTTAACGTACATATGTCTGCTAGGATTGTGCTCTGTTTGACCCCTTTGTTTCAATTGTATTTTGCCAATCTTTGATTGTCATTAGTCTCTCTTGGTAGTGGGGGACAGTGGTCTATGTAGCACTCCTTCTTCTAAAGATTTATCATTATTCCAGTACTGGTTACAATCTGACTATCAATAGTGCATGTGCGGTCCTTTCCCTTTGGATACACCACTACCGGTCTTCTTTTGAAGGAGGTTGTGTTCATGCCTGCAGTTTGCTCACCCTCCTGGCAAAGGGGATTGCAAAAAGCAGTTTAGATAGTGAGCAACCGTGGAGGACAGTTGTGCGCACATCAAGAATGTAAGGACGAAATTAGAGTCCCATTGTGGCATAAGAAAATGAGAAGGGGGAAACAAATGAGTTATCCCGTTCAAAAATCTCTACACCAGAGGGAATTTAAAAAGTGTTCCATCAGCAGACGTATACCGATTTCGTGGATGGATGCCTAGCTGCAATATAAGTTTGCAGACTTCGGGAGGAAGGTCAAAAGCTGTCAACTGTCGCCGTTCAATCTCCATGCACGGAGGCTGAGAGTGGGCAGGGCGGGTGGAGGACCCTCCTCTGCTGCTACAATAGAAGTTCCTCCCGAAGGAGAAGCCTGATCGGAGGATCGGTGCTCACTGCCAGAGCCTCGGGATACCAGACTATTCGTGCCCAGTCCAGAGCCAAAAGAACGACTTGTGAACGGTTGCTCCTGATCTTCTTGAGCACTCTGGGCAGGAGGCCAGAGCCCCACTCACAACGAAAAGCGTCGCCGAGCAAGCATTGCCTTGAGAAATCCAAAGCGCAAAACTGCTGACATTGCACGTTCTCTACGGAGGTGAAGCGATCTAACCCAGGCTCTCCCCACCGCTGAAAGAGACCTTGTACCACCTACGGATGGAAACGCCATTCGGGATCAGCAAGGCACCGTCTGTTGAGTTTGTCCGCTCTGGCGTTCAAAGAAACAGCCAAATGTTGAAGCACCAGGGAAATGCCCTGTTGTTCCAGCCAAATCCAGAGAGTACACAACCCCACACCACCCTGTTTGTTGCAGTATCACATGCCAGTAATGTTGTCCAGCAACACCTGAACCAGCCTTCCCTTGATGGACAGTAAAAAGGATTTCAGTGCCAATCAGAACGCCCAAAGCTCCAATAGGTTGATATGGAGCCTGGCTTCTGCAGGAGACCAGAGTGTTCTCAACTCCACCTATCCCAGAAGGCTGACCCATTCCAGAAGAGACGCATCCGTCACCACTGTGAGATCTGGGTGGGGAGGGGAGAGGCGTCTGCCTCTGAGCCAATTGCAGTTTGTCAGCAACCACTACAGGTCTTTCATAGTGTCCTCCGATATCTGAACAAGGTCAGTGAGATTTCCCCTATGCTGTTCCCACTGGAACTTCAGGTGCCACTGCAGAGACCTTATGTGCCATCTGGCATGGTCCACCAGCAGGATGCAGGAGGCCATGAGGCCAAAAATCAACTTAGTCTCACTGAAATCCAGTTAAGAGGCTGAAATATTTGTGTCATAGCCTGAATATCCTGGACTCATTGTTCGGGAGGATAGGCCCGAAATAGCAGCGTCCAGAACCGTGCCGATGAAAGGGATCGTCTGAGAGGGAATCCGGTGGGACTTCGGCACTTTGATAGTAAACCCCAGCAAATGAAGGAGGTTCGCCGTAGTCGGGAGGTGGGAGACAACTGCTTGGGACGAGCCCACCTTCAACAACCAGTCATCGAGATCAGGGAAGATGGAACCCCTGATCTCCGCAGATGGCCTGCAAACCCGCCATCACCTTGGTGAACGCCCGCGGGACACAGGTGAGGCCGAAGGCTGGCAAGGCAAACTGAAGTTGCTTATGGCTTACCGTGAACTACAGGGAGCGACAATGGGAAGGCAGGACGGGGGTATGAAAACAGGCATCCTGCAAGTCCAGCGCTACCATCCAGTCTCCTGGGTCCCGGGCAAACAGGACCTGAGCAAGGGTGAGCATTTTTAACTTCTCCTCTTTGAGGAAATATTTGAGGGCTCGGAGGTTGAGACTAGGACGAAGGCCTCCGTCCTACTTTGAAAGCAGACAGTAGCGGGAGTAACAACCACAGCCTATTTCTGGCCCGGGAAACCTTTATATAGGTCACTTGGCCATCACCACCCCTTGTTGTAAATAATTTTGTCCACCCTAAGCGTGGAAGGGTATACTCAGATGTGAGTCCCTTGCTCATTGCACCATCAGGATTCAAGCAAGCCGGGCCGAAGACGGCTGAAATGCCAGAAACCGGTCCCCGGAAGCTTGTTTCCTTCCCAGTGTAAGAATTGGCTTTTGTAGTCTGGTCTGCCCTGTTCCCATGATGCACTGGGCCAGGGACAGACTAATTTGCATACAGCCAGGTTCTGAAACTGGGATGGTGCAATGAGCTAAAAAACGGTGTTGGATCTAGCCCTGATCTCTTGACTGGGTGAGAGTACTCTGCTTAATTCAGAGACTCTGTCCATCACCACCCCTTGTTGTAAATAATTTTGTCCACCCTAAGCGTGGAAGGGTATACTCAGATGTGAGTCCCTTGCTCATTGCACCATCAGGATTCAAGCAAGCCGGGCCGAAGACGGCTGAAATGCCAGAAACCGGTCCCCGGAAGCTTGTTTCCTTCCCAGTGTAAGAATTGGCTTTTGTAGTCTGGTCTGCCCTGTTCCCATGATGCACTGGGCCAGGGACAGACTAATTTGCATACAGCCAGGTTCTGAAACTGGGATGGTGCAATGAGCTAAAAAACGGTGTTGGATCTAGCCCTGATCTCTTGACTGGGTGAGAGTACTCTGCTTAATTCAGAGACTCTGTCCATCACCACCCCTTGTTGTAAATAATTTTGTCCACCCTAAGCGTGGAAGGGTATACTCAGATGTGAGTCCCTTGCTCATTGCACCATCAGGATTCAAGCAAGCCGGGCCGAAGACGGCTGAAATGCCAGAAACCGGTCCCCGGAAGCTTGTTTCCTTCCCAGTGTAAGAATTGGCTTTTGTAGTCTGGTCTGCCCTGTTCCCATGATGCACTGGGCCAGGGACAGACTAATTTGCATACAGCCAGGTTCTGAAACTGGGATGGTGCAATGAGCTAAAAAACGGTGTTGGATCTAGCCCTGATCTCTTGACTGGGTGAGAGTACTCTGCTTAATTCAGAGACTCTGTCCATCACCACCCCTTGTTGTAAATAATTGTGTCCACCCTAAGCGTGGAAGGGTATACTCAGATGTGAGTCCCTTGCTCATTGCACCATCAGGATTCAAGCAAGCCGGGCCGAAGACGGCTGAAATGCCAGAAACCGGTCCCCGGAAGCTTGTTTCCTTCCCAGTGTAAGAATTGGCTTTTGTAGTCTGGTCTGCCCTGTTCCCATGATGCACTGGGCCAGGGACAGACTAATTTGCATACAGCCAGGTTCTGAAACTGGGATGGTGCAATGAGCTAAAAAACGGTCTTGGATCTAGCCCTGATCTCTTGACTGGGTGAGAGTACTCTGCTTAATTCAGAGACTCGGTCCATCACCACCCCTTGTAAATAATTTTGTCCACCCTAAGCGTGGAAGGGTATACTCAGATGTAAGTCCCTTGCTCATTGCACCATCAGGATTCAAGCAAGCCGGGCCGAAGACGGCTGAAATGCCAGAAACCGGTCCCCGGAAGCTTGTTTCCTTCCCAGTGTAAGAATTGGCTTTTGTAGTCTGGTCTGCCCTGTTCCCATGATGCACTGGGCCAGGGACAGACTAATTTGCATACAGCCAGGTTCTGAAACTGGGATGGTGCAATGAGCTAAAAAACGGTGTTGGATCTAGCCCTGATCTCTTGACTGGGTGAGAGTACTCTGCTTAAATCAGAGACTCTGTCCATCACCACCCCTTGTTGTAAATAATTCCTGGCGGAGCAGGGCAAGGTGATCCTCCATCAGCTGATCGTAAACTGGAGGCATGGATGGAGGGTTATCTCGAAGGGGCGGGAGTAGCCCCTTCAGACTATTTCCAACACCCACCTGTCCGAGATGATGTCCAGTTGGTGATAGAATACGCCATCACCACCACCAATGGAGGGACATGAATGATCCTGGAGGATCGGAGTAGGCGGGTTTTCTGGTGGAGGAGGGGATCGTGGATTGGCTCCACTACTGGCCTCCTGACCCCCGGGGTCGGGGTGAATCGCGCCTGCAGCCCTGCAGAGGATGCTGAACTTGCGGGGCTCTCTGGCTGGAATTGGGTTGGCACGGTTGGTAGCCCCTTTGTTGCCACAATACGAGTGAAAGGCAGACGCAGGCTGGGATGCTGCAGTGAGGCCCATGGACTTGGACGTAGGCCACAAGCCCTTAAAACGCTTATGAGCCGCATCTGCTTTGTCTCCGAAGAAACTGGAGCCATCAAAGGGCATGTCCATAAGGTTAGCCTAGACATCCCTTGAAAAAACAGACATCCTCGGCCAGGCGTAGCGACGTATGCCCACCATTTTAGAAATCGTTCTGCCCAGTGAGTCTGTCGTGTGACCGGCAGCGGTCTGGACCCAGGTCCGGATACAGGTCCGGAAGGAAGCCTTGGCACCTGAGCCGAAGGTGCAGAAACCATGGGGACTCCTTCATACGACCCTGCGGGGCCCAAGGGCATGCCAGCAGGGTCGGGCCGCCCAAATATGGCGCACGTGGCATTATAAAATTCCTTAAGTTGGGCAGGGGTCACTCCCGGCTCCGGAAAGGGAGGGAAATGCAGAGAGACACAGGCACCCGCTCTGCAGAGCGGGCCTTGAATGTTGCGGTTCCTCCATCTTGTTGCACGCCGGCAGGGTGATGTCGAAGCACGTTTATTCTTTTTTTTTGTGATGTCTCTTACCTAATCGCGACGACTTGGAGGAAGAGGACTACAATCCTCCAGAGCGGTGCTCAGACTTTCCTCTCAACGGAGATTGAGATAGATGGGGCAACCTCTGAGACGCTGGGCCGTCAGTAGCTTTAGGGACTGCTTCCTCAAAGCTTTCGGCACCATGGCGTGGCACTCAGAGCACGACTGTCTCGTGGTCGCGCTCCAGGCACCAAAGACACACCAAGTGGGTGTCAGTGACCGACATGGCACAATGACAGGCGACGCATGACTTGAACCCCAAAGTCTTCTTGCTAGACATCCCTAGCACACCAAAAGGAGTCGACAAAAGGTCGAAAAAGTCAGTCAAAAAATGACAGGTGGTAAACTCTCTTCAATGGATCTGCGCTGGTTGGCACGTTAAGAAAATAATTGACAGCGCGCCGGAGTGGCGGTTATGTTGACGACGCGGACGTCAGGACGACTAACACAACGCCAACAACATCACGCGGAGTCGACCAACGCCATCTTCCGGTGCGCAGCGGTACGGCTATGAAAAATCTTCCAGATCCAACCGGATGCCTGAAAGTTCAATGGTAAGGTATCTGCGGCTATGTGTCTCTATCAGATCCCATAGATTAGAACAGTCAGTTTCTTGACTTAGATTGGAGGTTTACCCACTCTGTCTAGCCAGTAGTGTTCTGGTGCCAACCTGCAGTGACAAATGGCAGTTATGGCATCATGGTACTAGTTACCATCAAGGGATGGGTAGGGCCATTACGTAAGATTCTAATTCTATTCCATCTAGCCCCTCCGTGATGTTACTCTAGCTTGCCTGTACGGCAGGGCTGCCAATCCACTGATGTATGGAGGCCCGTTCAACTTGTTTACCACAATCTGAATCTTAGAAGTATAGAAAGTCTCCCCCATCCTCAGCACTACACTGTCAGGTCAGGCAGGAATTAATCCAGCAATTCTGTGAGCACCCAAGAGAACCACTAACCGCACCACTACCAATATACAGGTCTGGAACACTTCACTGCTCGGCCCACAGGTCGTGCCTCCCAGCAGCAGGGGACACACTACCAAACAACTGTATATGGGCATTCACACCCAATGAGCATGTTGGGCTGTTCCAAGCTGATTTTTTTCTCCATAAGTCTTAAGCCAGCAAGAGAAAACAGCACATGGACATGTGAAGAATAGCTTTCTGAATAAATCAAGACGTGTTACTAAACTTAATGATGCAAAAACTCAATTAGAACTAAATTATAGATTTGGGCCAAATCATTTACAAAGCCTGAAATGGTCAGAATTACAAAAAGAAAGGTATTAAAATGATTTTCATTCTTGTGTGAGAAGAAATGCACATTGGAAACTTACCGCAACTGTACAGGCTGGACATATTCTTTCCTAAACCTTTTCAGTTCAGCACTGAGAGGCTGATCTCCATTCTCCATCGCTATTCGATCAGCCTCTGTCGGTTCAGGCTCCGGAATTTCAAACCTAGCATAGAGCAAAACTTTATCAGAAATAAGGTATGTGTATTTCCCCTAGGTAAATTCACTGAATTTTAATTATAGCATATCAAACGGTGAAAATGAATATAAGTGATTTGAGTTGAGGGACAAATTGTTGTCATCAAGCAACCTACTGATTTCTAACATTAGAATTTTGAAGACAAAGACACTTCAGCTCTTTAATTGGCCTGCAACCCACTAAAGGTGAGGTTGTATCAAATTACATGACGGAAGTAAGGGTGGATGAAGTCTTTACTTTGTTCATAATTTGTGCACTTTTGGCACTACAGGCTATTTTGTTGAACGTTTACAGCCCACACTTAATCTATATAAAATATTCTCATTTTCAGTCTGTTAACAAGTGCACGGACATAAAATCTGTAAACCTCTTACATAATTTGTCAATCTGACTGAGGTACAATGGGTTATTTCTGCCATTATTCAAAGGCACAAATCTAGAGTAATAGAACACAAAACATTTTTACGTATTCAGTGATTTAAAACATGTAATAAACTTCTATCCAACCATCTGATTAAGGAGTAGGATTTTTATTAATAACTCAAGATGTCCAAGTCACTCCCTTCTAACCCCAAAATTCGAAAAAAGTGAGATACTGTGCTTGTTACTCTGCATTGTCAATAAAGCAATTCAGTAATTCAAACACTACATACCTGATCACTGTGCATTCTGTGACAATCTAAGTTAAGCACCAACTTCAATATGCCGTCTACCCCCAATTTCAATGTCACTTGACAACATTAAACTATAATCCAAATTATCATATGTTATGTTATGTTATATAGGTATTTGTAGCGCGTGCGACTACTCTTGAGTATCCTGGCGCGGAGCAATACCACATAGACATCGAGAGAAATGACATTTTAGTAAGCCTGATTGAATAAGTGGGTTTTAAGGAGCTTTTTAAAGCAGCTAAGGTCTCTGGTGTGTCTGAGTGGGAGGGAGTTGCAGAGGGTGGCTGCTTTCACCGAAAACGATTGACCGCCCAGCCTGGTTCGCCGGAAGCGGGGGATTGCCACCAGACGTTGGGAGGCCGACCTAAGGCTTCGGCTGGGGATGTGGAAGGCCACTCTTTTCGAGATAGGTGGGGCCAGTATCATGCTGGGCTCTATGAGTAAGAACCAGAGCCTTGAATTGAACTCTTTGGGCCACCGGCAGCCAGTGGAGTGCGGCCATTTGCGATCTTATGCTGATACGTCTGGGAATGCCCAGCAGAAGTCTCGCGGCCGCATTCTGGATGAGTTGCAGCTTGTTTAACAGAAAGGAGGGAGAGCCCAAATAAAGAGCGTTAGCATAGTCTAGGCGGGACAATATGAGGGCTCTAGCGACCGTCTCTTTGGCCGGCTGGGGCAGTAAAGGAAAGAATCTGCCCAGGGATTTAAGGGTCCTAAGGAAGATACCCGTCAGTCTTTTTATGTGCTCTGAGAACCTTAAATCATCGTTAAACCAAATGCCCAGATTCTTGGCTGGGCCGGCTTCAGAGAGGGGACGGGGGAAATCAGGAGGCCATATTAATTCTGTAAACTGGGTAGGAAATTGGCCATATAGTATTATCTCAGATTTTCCCTCGTTACATTTAAGTTTGGCTTGGGCCAGCCAGGTAAATACGGCCGCAAGGCATTTTTGTGCCGCATCCGTTTCTACTTTCGAGTTACCCCAGGTGAACAGGAGCTGGGTGTCATCGGCGTAGGCCATAATTTTTGCACCCAGCTCCTCAGCCAGGTAGATCAGCGGGGTCATATAGATGTTGAAAAGAAGTGGGCTCAATGTTGAGCCCTGTGGGACCCCTGTCTGAACTGACCTGGCTGAGGAGCAGTACGGGGGCATCCAGACTTACTGGGAGCGGGAATCCAAAAAAGACTCCAGCCATGACCACACAGCCCCAGTAAGGCCGATAGAGGCGAGGCGAGCCAGGAGGAGTTGGTGGGGGACCGTATCAAAGGCGGCAGAGAGGTCCAATAAAATTAGCGCCGCTCTGCCACCCTTGTCCATACACTCCCTAATGGCTTCCACCACCTCTACCAAGGCCGTCTCCGTGCTAAAGGAGGCCCTGAAATCAGACAGCCAGGTAGAGCGCCCAAGAATCTTCCACAAAGGCGTTCAGCTGCCGAAAAACAACCTTTTCGCAGACTTTGGCCAGTGCAGGAAGCAAGGAGGTGGGACGGTAGTTGGCTACAATGAGGGGATCCGCCAATGGCTTCTTCAGGAGAGGCAGGAGTTTAGCTTGCTTCCACTGCCTAGGCACCACTGCAGATTGCAGTGACCAATTGACCATAGCTGTAACTTCAGACCCGACACAATCTGCTACTCCCGCTAAAACTCTTGCAGGGCAAGGGTCCGAGGGGGAGCCTGATTTGAGAGATCTCAAAAGAGCAAGAATGTCCGACTGATCAACTATCAAATTGGGCAAGGCAACTGCTAGAAAGAGGGCCGGGCGTCTCAACCAGAGGGCCTGAGGCGGCATCGCTCAAGGCTAGTCCCTCCTCAATGAGCTTGATCTTATTAATGAAAAAGGAGGAGAGCTTCTCACACCAGCCAGCGGATACCGGGATAGTTTTTTGCTCCGTCAGAGGCGACAGAAAACTTTGGACTATGGCGAAGATCTCCTTGTCATTATTATCCGCCTTCATAATTCTAGTCGCGAAATAGGCACTTTTCGCAGTCTTAACTGCGGTATAATATTCTCTTTGGGATAAGTGGAGGTCAGCTTTGGCTTGAGGGGAATAGGCAGCCCGCCAAAGCCGCTCAAGCTTCTTACAGGTCCTCTTTAGCTCTTTAAGCACTGGCGTGTACCAAAGTTGGGAGGGCATCACACGATGGGGGATTTTTGATACGGGTTTGGAAATGGCCTCAACCCCCAGACTGACCCAGGCGTTAAAGAGGTCAACTTGCCCCTCTAGATTACTAGCGAGAGCCATCTGGGAGTGCGTAAGGGCTTCAACCAACCCAGGGATGTTAATTTTTTGTGCTAAGGGACCTGCCAGAGGAGGGGGGTGGCGAGATGGCAGTGCCGTGGCCCAGGAGAAGTTGATCACAGCGTGGTCTGACCAGGTGACCGGCTGGGGGTCTTTAATGACCAGTGCAAAATTGGAGCATACCAGATCTAACACATGCCCGCGGGAGTGCGTGGGTTTGGAGATCCACAGTGTCAACTGAGTTATCCCCAGGAGGTCTTGAAGGCCCAGTGTTTCCGAAGAACTGGGGGAATCTAAATGTATATTAAAATCTCCAAGGAGGAGAAATTTCGGAAAGCGTAACACCCGTTCCGCCAGTGCATCTCCTAGGGAGCTAAGAAAAGAACCAATCTGCCCCTGCGTTCTATAGATCAGGGTTCCCCCTAAGGTAAAATGAGGAGTGAGGATAAAGGAGAAGTCGAAGGCTTCTCCCTCCAGCACACTAATAGATTTGTCACAGGAAAATGCCCACGCTTCCCTGAACACTACTGCGGTGCCGCCCCCTCTACCTGAGGTGCGGTCGGCCCTAGCCAGGCGGTAGCCACGTGGGACCGCCAGTTCTACCACTGGAGCGCAGGATTCACTGAGCCACGTTTCCGTGACAAACAGGATGTCCAAGTTGTTATCTCCAATGAGCTCAAAGATGTTATCGGCGTGTTTCACCATCGAGCGGGCATTGATGAAAGCAGCCTTAATCCGTAACTCGTTCTGGACTTTCGACGGTGGACATGTTAATAGGGGAGGGATGTGGAAGTTGCAGTCCTGGCATTCCCACACCATATCAGAGCTCGGAATGCACCTTTTCAGACCTGTATGTGAACCAGGGTTCAGGGAAAGCAGGGCTTCACGACTGTAGACAAGGGAGCTCAAGATACTTGGGTCAGAAGAGGCAGCCTGACCGGCCCTGGGCTCGGTCCAGGCACGGAAGGGCGCAGACGGGCTTACCTTAGGCGCACCTTCGGGCGCCATCGTCGCGCCCAACCGCTGCGCCTCGGCCAACACATTGTGATAAATATGGGGTAGCGGGATGCGCGGGCTCCTGTCTCCGCCCTCCGGCTTGCTGGGATGTCCCTGATTGGTCGGCCTACCTCCCCATGAGCTCTCCACTCAATCGGCACTCAGCCGTGGTGGACCGGAGCTCGGGATTCGGCGACCAAAGAGCTAGTGGAACAGAGGAGCAGCCTGACTCGCGGACGTCCTCGCAGATGTGGCAAATTAACACAGCGTGTGACAAGGTTCACGATATCTAGCAATTATGCAGTAAAATCACAGCTAAGGGTGAGGGGCAGCCTGAATTTTAAAACTTCTAAAATATGAGGAGCAGCCTAACTCGCTGTCGTCCTCTGTGCAAAAATTCATAATGTGCAAAGTAAGCAGAAGCTGGTTCTAAAATCAATTTCACAATTAATACAATTAATCAGAATTCTAAAATGCAAAGAGCTCGCACAGCGGCAGCAGCGGCTTCTGTGTGGTAGGCCATCATACAATATAATATATTTACAGATGAGCGTCGATGAGGCTAACCAAAATTATGATGCTAAATATTCATTTTTTTCCATAGTGGTGGAACATCCACACATGCAGATGTCTTTCACATAATTTACCCAAGTAACTGGCACCACTGTGTCCCAGTACATTCTGGTTATTCAAATTTGCCCTCTGGTATTCTGGACACCCCCAGTGGATTGTCTCCATTCTTGTAAAGATAAGTAAAGTTTAAATATTAAGCAACATTCCAGGACCCTTCCTACTGAGGATGAAGAGACGTACCCTTGAAACAGTGGTGCCCAGAAAGGTTTAGAATGTCTGGAAAATAATGGGATACTGAAAACAAAACAGACTTGATATCTTAGAATGCATTGTAGTTATACTAATAACAAGTACTAGAAGTACTAGGCTGGAGGTTGGCGGCTCTTATGTTTTGTTTTTGGAGTCAGCAAGAAATTCTTCGACATGACAGGAAGGCCACACCTTTTTTCAAACACTTGTTTTCTTTAGATTGTTTTGAAATATATTTACTTTAAAATTTAAATAATATTATTAAATTAAACATTCAGGGCAGTCTGCAGGTTATCCTGTAGACCAATTCCACAGATGCAAAAGAAATAACTGATGGACGGAATGCTGGACAAAGCAAATATGCAACCCCAGGCACAAGGATCTGGGTTTAATCCATCAATCTTTTGCTCCCACACCACTCCAGTTTGGACCCAGCCATATGCAAATCAGTCATAACCCTGTTCCTTATGGGAACAGTCCAGTCTAAACTGCCAGGCCAGGTCCTCCCTTGACTGGAAACACGCATTCTGGGACCGATTTCAGGGCATCACCCTTCATCAGCCAGCCTAGCTTGAATCCAGTGGTGTAGTGAGCACGGTACCCATTTCTGGGCATACCCTTCCCACTTAGGGTGACATATGCAAAAGAAACAACTCCACATAACCTCCAGCTCAATGAATGTACAGTATATTGTAGATGTGCAATCAAACCACCAGGTCAATTAATGAACCACTGAGTATTCAATCAATATAAAGCATTTATGAGTTATCAGCACTGTAACCTTTAGGCTTACCCTAGAACACGAAAAAAAAAAGTATTTACGATATGCTATTTTTCAAAGGCTTTACAAAACCAAGATTAATACAAGATGTTTAACTATCACTGGCTAGAGGAGACAAGGAGATTCATCAATATGGCTGACCACAAGACAGGAGCAGGGGTACTTCTGATGGGAGACTGTAAGCAAGATAGTTTTCATCTATAACCCTTTTACAGTAGGTTATCGTAAATCAGATAGGCAGGGCCAGGCTGCCAACCACCAGAAATGCAATGCTGTATCTGAAAACCCAACTTGTTATCAGCAAATGTGTCTTTGAAGGTGGTGTAAGGGGATCCCTAAATTCCAAAATCTGCCTCTCTATCTGGGAGAACTCAAGATGCTGAATTTGGATTATTTCACATGGTTCTCAAGAGAACATGTACTGTGATAACTGACAGTGTATGAATGGGAATACTTACAGTCTTTTCTATGTAAACATCCACAAAGAAAAAAATATTACACACCTTGTATTATATGAATAGATTAACTAAAAACACATAATCATACATCAAACATAAGCAACAAATTATTATACTATTATTATCATAATGCAGTCTTTGGCCATAAGTGAATGTTGGGCACCAATTGAAATATTGTCCAAACGTAAAACAGTTTATCCACAATTATGTGAAAACACGAAACAGTTTAAGCAAGATGAGCAAATGATCACATTAGGTGGCCTCGAGGCTGTGAGAAGAAAGATGTGACTAACCGCTAACCTTGGTTACAAACTCACATTATGTACGCGCTTCTACCATTTCGTTGTTGGGTTTGGAATGTTTAGGTTTTTTGGCATTGTGGATGGGAGGCTTTGAAATTTAGACCCTTATGATGTTAAGAGATCCACAAAGGCTTGCGTTCTTATCTTGTCAGACTTTGCATTTCCAACCTTGAGACCTGTTCATGGACAGGTAGTTTACTTGAGTGGGAATTGGAATAGAAAGAGGAGCAGGTTATATTGGAAACATACAGAAAAGGGATGGCATGTAAACTGAATAGAGACTATAGTTGTAGGTCCTTCACAATTATATTTTCTTGATAAAGTAGTTGTAACTTTTGCATCCAATATTAGTGGCTTAGTTTACACCTACCACTAGTGGATCTGATGTTTAGTGCTCGATGACCATCAGCAATGAATTAACTGACAATCATGGCACAATACAGTGAGAAGATACTTGGACAAATATTAGCGTTTCTTAGCAGGAGCTTTGTGGGGAAAGAATGGAAGGTGAAGCACCTCTTGGGAGACAACAGACTTAATGAAGATATGGAAAAAGACAGAAGGGAAGGAGGGAGGAATGCACATATAGCAAAATGAAAAATGAACATCCTAAGTGAGCAATGAAACAAAGGATATAAACAGGAGTTGCAGGGCAAGTGCAGGAGCACATTCTGCTTACTAGTCAACCTTAATAGGCTAAAACTGAATGTTTTAGGACCGGGGAACATAAACTGACTCGTACCCATATGATGCATCTAAAGAAGAACTGGATGTAAGAAGGATTGCACTAAAGGACTAACACTCACAAACAGCACCTTAGGTGATGATAATCTAAACTAATGGATGTGCTCAAAACCCAAAGTAAAAAACAAAAAACACAATAGAGTTACAGTGTAAATGTAATTTTATTTCATGTGATTTTTTCCAAACATGCCATGCGAATGATAAAAGTACTGAAGCACTGCGGTAAAACACCACACAGTTTGCTGTACACTTATGTACAGTACCTTTCTATCAGAAGACTCAGTAGTTCTTGGGGTTTGCAGAACGATCTGTAAGTAGTGAGAAATGTCCGAACGAAATTTGGATCTAAGAGAGAAAAACAAAGTCTGTGACTGGATATGTTGGATGATAACTTTGCTTTGAAGATTTACATCTGCAACCTTGGGACAACTAATTCACATCCTGGGAGATCAAATATACAACTATTTATTATTAGCATCACATCAATGACAAGTCAGCACTGTGTACACCATTTAAACTTCTTACCAGTTATTAATGCTATTCGGTCGTGGGGGTGTATCTTTAACATAAGGCGATCAACTTTTTCAAATGTCTTTCACAGTAAAAGACATTCACTACCAAAGAAAATACATTTAAACAAAAAGAAAAATTGTCTGCAGTAATCCCTTTCGCATTAAATAGGAAAAGTCCCTTTGAAAAATAACTGATGGTGCCTTGGATAAAGTCGCATTTCCATTGATTACTGTGCACCTAGACTTCAATTAGTTTCTCATGAATTTCTTGAGAAAGTAGGTCCACAGTACATAACAAAAACCTATCTGAGAATCAACAATACTTTCATCCCCAAAGCCAGTTCGCCAACAAAAAAAGTAACTTACCGTTGTCAATTATCTTGCTGGTGGATACTGTATTTACCTGCAGATTCCTCACTTTTTGAATACCCCAGGTGCCAAATTGGATCCGAAAACTATTATAGCTCTCCTTTGCCGTTAGGGACCTTCTGATTACATCTCATGGATTTCATGGTATTTCCTCAGAGCCAAAAATACCCACCTCAATGCATCCACATTGGTTTCCCATTCATTTCTTCCATGGGGTGAGAGGCAGACACAATAAATAACATCAATTAAGGTAGCAGAGGGCAGCAACATATTTGGAACCCTGTACTAAGCCCTATGACCAGCCTTCAGAACGTAGTAGGGGGTGGGATTGGTGAAGAATCTGCAAGTTAATAGAGTATCCACCAAAAAGGTTACCAGGACAAACTACATTTTTGTTCTGAAGAATGCTTTAAACTGCAGATGCATGGGTTAGAATAAAATACCTTTGAGGCATGTGCTCCTCCATCGATCACAAAGTCTAGTTCTATGCAGTGTTCTTGGAAATCACAATGCAGTCCGCCAGATCTCACTTGTGTTGAAACCCCTGCTCCAGAGGCAAGACAGCAGAGCCCATATGAGCACTGTGTGTGCGTGACTTCAAGCTTTTTCCTGAAATATCGAAATCTTACCTTGGATGTTCCGGATCCTCTGAGGAGGAAGGAAAGCCTAGAGCAAATTTTTGTCCAGTATTGTCACAACAAAAGGAGGAGCTGAGAGGGTTCTAGGTGAGAGTTGGGCACACTGATAGATAAGCTCATGCTCAACAGCAGACATGCTGTTTCCTGCAGGTGGCCCGACACACACTGCATACAAACTGGCTTTGCCCAACCACTCTTTCAAGTATGGGAAGACAGATGCAGACCTGCCTAAATGGGTCACAACCACTGACAATCACCTTTGTGAAGACTCAAAGTGCTGATGCCAAACTAAATGGCCAGACTACAAACTGATAATAAGTAGGCCCTACCCAGTACTTAATTTATAAAAGTATGAGTACCGGTACCCAAAGCTCTCCTCCAGCTGTGGTATTGAAAATCAGCAGGCCCAATAGCAGGGCTGCCTAGTGTTTAATTCACATCAGGCCTCTTTATTCACTGCCAAACAATCCTTGCCCCCTTGATCTGTCTCTTGCATGTTCCTGCTTTCGCCCATTGTGACAGTTTTTCTATCTTCCTCCTTCTATCCTCTGTGTGTTTTTTTCTCTCTCAATATCTGATGAGGAAAAATAAGTGCTGGTCTCCAAATATGAAAGCCGGTGGCAACCACCAGTTCAAATTAAGCACTGTCCCTACAGGATACCTCCTGTGCGACTGCAGGATCAGTCGATCATAATGTGCGAATACACATCCAGCAATACAAGGGAACACCATCCACTCCAGTTTTAAGTGACAAAAGAACCTAAGTCAGGGACACCATCTTAAACTTTTCCTTATGGAAGTAAAAATTGAAGAGCCTGAAGTCTAGGATCAGACAGAGACCACAGTCTTCCTTGGGGACATAGGAAGTACTGAGAGTGGTACCCAGCCAAATTATCTGCTACAGAACTAGGTCCACCACACCGTTCTGCAGCAGGGCTAGCACATCCTGTTTCAACACCCAAAGTTGGTCCTGTGAATGATATACCTATCCTCCCAGAGCCAGAGCCCAGTTCCAATGATGGAGATCAGGTTCACTGCCTTGAGGACCTAGTGCTGAGTTTGCATTTGTTTTGTCCTTCTTCTTTGACTTACCTGATCATTTTCATCATGAAGATGACAATCAAGGTTTCGGCTTTGAGATAGAGAATGCTTCCATGACCTATAACGTGGTCAAGCAATTTCAGGCGTACTGCAAATTCATCTTCACTCACTTGTTGCATGATGTTGAATCGTGTGAGAATCCTAGACTCCAGATTCAGAACTAATGCGGGTCTATCATCAATATCTGTTTGTAGTGATCTTTACAGAATTTACACCCTTTCATTTCTGCACACAAGGGAAAATTATAAGAAACATGTCTGTCAGGCCTGACCGAATTTGAGGGAGCGTGCTCTGGATCCACATCGGAAGGTGCAGAAAGATGAGAACTGACATCAGTGTGCAGAAGTGGGTCATATAGAGATGCCTTGAAGTCACATATGGGGCACAACGGCCCCCATGAAGAGCGGCATGACCCCACCTGACAACGCATGACGGACCTGCTTAGAAAATTCCCGAGATCAAGTTTGGAGGCTGGGGGTATTCACAAGGTGAGGAATCTATTGTTAGAAGTATCATTCAGAAAGAAAGGAACAGAAGGAATGCAGGGGAGATGCTTATATGCAACTCCTTTCTTCACTTATAGAGCGGAACAAAGTCAACACCGAGCCGCACATGCCACCTCCCAGCGCAGAGAGCAATGCTGTTTAAATAGCCTGATGCCTGGGGACATTCTAATGGCGAGAAATCTGCAGTTAGAAGCATCCATCAGAACCAGTACTTTTGAAAATTTGTACTATTTTCTTCATGTAAAGCAGGGCCCAATGTTATTTGTAAATGTGTCAATTCTTCACTTAGTATTTCTATAAACTTTGTGGAATAATGCTATCAACAGCAGGGTAAGAAAGAGATTTTTCATTTTTGGTTTCTTTTTTACTGGAGAAAAATAAAAATAGCTTACTCAAGAACAAATTATATTCATAGGACTAAGGAGGTATATCCCACAAATGATATGTGCATCTTCGACAATGAATAGTCAAATTCTAACTCTTACTTGTGTTGTAACAGCAATTCAGACTGTGGGTGTAAGCGTATTGTATTCTTCAAGTGTTCAATTTCTCTCAATGTAACATTACAAATTTACATCAAGCAAAAATTGGACGGCTTATAACTAACTCCAATTCAGTTAAGTTACTTGTAGCATTATGTTGGAAATCTGCTTTTTTAGGGCCACAGCATTTCCATTTTTTAGTTTTCAAAAATGTTTAACAAAAGTGGAATACAGCATATGAATTAATATTCACTGCTGGAAAATAAGTTGTGAGGAAAGGCATATAAATAAATAAGGGATAGCAAGAGAATAAACAGCAACTTTTTTTTAATACGATAAATAGACTGACAATAAGTCAACCGTATGCAATTACATGTACAAAATGCTGCTGAGGGGTATGCTTACACATCATGCATCAGCCTGCAAAAGTTCGGCTATGTTTAGATTAAGTACATTATGATGGCGAGAAGAATATTTGAAAAGCAAAAAGCTGATCAGAAAATAAAGTTAGAAACTCCGTACTCCAATCGTAGAAAATAAGTTGTCAACAGAAAACATGCTTGAATTTCCTTAGTATAAATGCATCTGAGTAATTTATTATATAAGTTAAAAGAAATAAATGGAGCATTAAGTGCTTCTCCCCCAATAAACTTACCTGCATACATGTGGTAAGTAAGCCTCTCAATAAGTTTTACAACAGTTCCTGCTTTTAGAATTGGAATACCAGATTTTGGCTGAACACTTTCTTCAAAGAGAATATTCTCTTCAGAGTCAGGCTCTGCAAATCTGTACAGTTTAGGATTAGGGAGTCTCAGCGGCTCCTCCTTCTCTTCCTGTAACATTGTTACATCTAACATTCTTTCAAGAGTAGTTCGATACTGCAAAGATATTAAGGCAGCCATCCAGTTGTTTTTCTCCTCTGCAGACTTAGCAGCAAAAATTACATTGTCCTCTTCTTTCAAGATGATCTCAAAGGCATGCTTCCACTCATTAGTGTCATCCTTATCGTTAATCTGTACCTTCCTCATAAAGAACTTTTCCTTAAGACGATACTCTGCATTGCCAGCTCCAGGAAGTCTAGGTTGACCATGATTGGACTTGCAGCATATCATTAAGCCATCAAAGAGGAATATGTGTCTCTCATGCTTAGCTCCAACACGTGTAAGGGGTCCTTCCATGATGAACTCGTTACAGCATTGACCAATATCCTTTCCCTCCCAGCCATCAATGTTCTTCTGAATTTCATTCATCTTCCTGATTGCAAGTTGCTTTCCCTTCATTTGCTGACTGTAAAATCGACATGCAGATTCACTGCAATAAAAGAAAATCCATTACATATTGAGAAAAACACATGAAAAATCAGGTTTGTACTGTCCCTGATGAGGATAATGTTATCTTCTTGGCATACAGTGCTATGCATGATGTGCAGTTTGTAGAATTTATAAGCAGACATGAAAATGTTGCTTAGCATGTGTCCACAGAACCCTAGAACTGCTACCCCGCCCAGATTTAAAAATTCTATACATATTTATTAGCTTTGATGTGACCCATTTCAGGGCTCCATTAGGAAGGAAGGTTTGGCACAGAAACATTTGTTTTAATGGTTAAAACAATGATTATATGTGGACAGATAAAATGCCGGCATCCATATCAAGAGAAGTATAATTTAATTTGTTCTTATTTTCCACAAGTTATTGTTGATTTAAGCCCCCTTATCTCTTTTTATTACTTTGGTGCAGGTGGCACGGAGGGGGAGGGGAGGTGGAATAGGTAATATGTATGTGTAGGAGGCTGGCTCAGTATATGGTGCACACTTTTTTAAGTGAAGCACCTTTCACTAATCCAGACAAATCTCATGATGATTTTAGTGGTCTTAGACAACCATAGAAAGCTCTCTAAATAGTAGCCTTCAGGCCTAGTCCAGAAGGAGTATTAAGCTGCTTGTTTTACCAGAACTAATCATATAATGTAGGTTAAGCGAAAAGAACCACACAGTATAGTTATAAAAAAATAAGTATATTTATTATACACACCCACTAACACATTGGTATATCTCCTACCTGGAGATAGCAACACAATACACACAATATTTCAGACTCACAAATACACAGTGGTCCCCAGGGGGAAGACCAAACCCTATAAAAAAAGAAGTGAAATGCGACTGCGACTGAGGTCGGGACTTGGACCAGAAAACTGGGAGGAGCTGGAAACCTAAGGAACCACCTGAGGTAAGTACCCAGTAAACTCACAGAGGCTGTGTGCAAAGTTGAAACACAGCTGCATACTCTATGCTAGTCAATGGGGAAGATGCGGTTGCAGTTTTCAAGAAGGACCCTTCCCAGTGGACCCTGAAGATACCCCATGGAAGATGGAAGGTTGGAAAGTCACCCTACCCGTGGTTACCTCAGAAACCAGGATACGTACACCAGGGAAGCCAGGTGCATAGGTGTGAAGTGACGTTGGAAACCGCCATAGACCACAATGGAGGACTTCAGAAAGGATGCTGCTGGTGAAGGTGGTGAAAGAGGCTGGTGAAAGTACCTGCAAGCAGGGGGACACGGTCTATGCCACTCGGACGGTGACCAGGAGGCACGGAAGACCAATGACCACAGATGAAGGAAGATGCTGGAGTGATGATAGTGACCTGGTCACTGCAGCTGTGAGGACCAGGTGACCCTGTCGAAGACGTTCCCGAACAGTCCCACATTGGAAGTCAAGAACCAGGGGGTCAGTGGCCAGTGGGAGCACCAATAAGCCTTGGCAGCAGCAACAGAAGTGGTAAATGAAAAGGGTGCAGTGTTGGAACAAGCAAGGTCCAAGGGACTCACCAGTGCAGAAGAGTCAGAGCAGGCACCACTCAAACAGGGGAGCCCTCTGAAGCCAAAGAAGACCCTCAAGAGGACCCACAGGCCGATGGCACAGGAGTCACAGAAGGACCTCGAGCAGGTCACCAAAGGTGCAGGCCCACGGTGCAGAGGTTTTGGTGAGGACGAAAATCTCGGCAGGAAGAGCTGCTGGAGCTTTTTGTAGCTCGAAGATCTCTGGAAGCCAGTGCCAACAAGCCTTGGTAAAGGCAACTCGCCGCAGCTCACAGGGGTTCTGTTCCAGCGGTTCCGATGAGGGATACTGGCCTCAAACTTGCTGAGAGGCCTCAAGGGAGTTGCAGAACCACCACCCGTGTTGCTGAGCCTTTCAGAGTCTGTGGGACATCAGGAGCAGCAGACCAGTCAGCTTCATTGCGGTGCCTGAAGATGCACGGGAGTGGCTTCCTTCACTCCAAGGAAGATTACTTCAGGTGTCTTTGATGCATAGAGGTCTGGAGAGGAACCTGGATGAAGCACAAGCAATGAAGAAAACTTGCAGAACAGCAAGACCAGGAGCAGCAGGAGTCTTCCCTGGTGCAGTCTCGGTTCCAGGCAAAGTCCAAGGTGCCTATACGGTTGAAGTTTAAGTGGTTTTAGATTTGAATCTTGTCCCACGATGAATCTGAAAAGCCACCCACAGTTAAGCCCTTAAGTTCCCCAGGGAAAGGGTTGGGACCATTCATGCGTCCCTCCCAGAGGAGGGGCAGGAGAGAAGGGAGGATACTCCCATGCCCTTTGTCCAGTTTTGTGCCAGAGTGGGAGCAAAGGGCTCCCTGAACTGGCTCAAGGAGTAATTCCGCCGCAGCGCTAGGGGAGAGGGGGGCCGTGCGGCGCTCCCATGCTTGTGACTGAACCGCTCCGTCAGGAGCCTCGGGCGCGCTGTGCTTGTGACGGAGTAACCAAGCACCCTGCCTTCAGGACTGAAAGGCCTACCTTAGGGATGGCTTATAGGTTTTAAGTGCAGTGAAATCAGATATAAGAAAACGTATATCTGTTGTGAGTGGTGCTAGCACCAGCTCAAACAGGCTGCAATAGCAAGCCTCTAGTCACAGTTTGAGTGGTCTCTCATGGGTGGCATAATACATGCTGCAGCCCATGGGAGACCCCTGGTGTACCTATGCCCTGGGTACCTTGGCACCAAATACTAGAGACCTACGTGAGTACACCAGTAGCCAATTGGAAAGGTGCCAAAATACTTATCCCTGTCAAATTAGGAGCAAAAGCATAGTGACTGGGGTCATAATTGGCAGGATCCCAGTCAGACTAGTCAGAAAACCGCATAACACCAGCAAAAAGTGTGGGGTAACCAAAAGAGCAGATCCTACTTTCCTACAGTATGCCTGTGTCTAACTCTTGCAGGTATACCACTGGTTGCCATTTGCCCCTGTATGGTGCCTCTGATTATAATGGTTCCCCTTCTATCATGTTAAGCAGCCATTCTTTTTCTCCGGAGGCCCTTAACTATGGTTGGGTACATCACCTGATTGGCCATTACACAGGCTATTTTTAAGTACCAATTGGATCTCACCATTTCCAGAAAATAGGGGTGGATCGGGTCTATTGTGGCATCAAATTATAGCACCCTTCTCAGGAATCACTCCAGCAGAATATCACTCTGGGTGAAAGAAAGACACTAATATAGATCCTCATAAAAAGGGGAAGTTCTAAGTTAATACAACTCTATAATTCCATTACGTAATCGAATGAAGCAACAAGCAATGAAAACACTACTGTTGAAGACAGACAGGTTCATAAATGGAAAATATCCACTCCACAATCCCACATTCTCTAGCACTAGATTCTCATGAGATGCTAGACCGCATCTGTGAGAAGCGGGGTCACCAAGGAAGCAATGGGAAAATATGGTTTAGTATGGCTTCCAAAGAAGTTGTTCCACCGATCTCCACCAGCGGTACCTTGTGTAGGGCGTCTGCTGTTGACAATGACAAACCAGCAATGAGACAGTCTTACAGATGTCCGAACAATGATATCAAGAGAACTTTAAAGTTAATTAACATCATATGTGCTTGAACGCTGCATCAAAATCTCAGTCATCTGCCAGATTCTAACCAGGACATTATATACATCTAAGACTCAGTGAGCAACACCACTGTTCAATAAGAGGAAGAATTTTGGGGGGGAAAACTGCAAACTCTCAGACTGAAGGAGTTGCAACCTTTGGAAGGGCATAAAGGAGACACCCAGACTACCGCATTTATATGAAAGGTTGAATGTCACCTGTACTGCATTTCAAGCTAATGGTCAGTACAAAATACTATTCTGTGTGTTAAATGCACAAGTTACTTACTTGTGTAACGATATATCTGTAAGAGCATTAGTTAGTGATAGATTCCTTACCTTAGAATTTCCCCAGGCGTCAGGCTGGATCCGGAAAGTTTTTCTGCTCAGCAGTACCTCTGCATGCCAGTAGGTGGCGTCCTGCGGCTCCGCGTCCGTCACTGGCGTCGTAGGCACCGAGATGACGTCACAGAGAGTACTTAAGCGCCACCCATGCACCCTGATGTCAGTTCTGTACACAACTACTCCGCGCCGAAACGCAGAGCCATGCAAGAAACTGACAATTGGTGCATAAAACTAGGACCATAAAAGGGGGTGACCTTAACCCTTGTAATCAGTTCGCAGAACGGAAAGGATGGGCGGGGCGTTAAGGAATCTATCACTAACTAATGTCTTACAGATATATCGTTACACAAGTAACTTGTGCATCTGAGAGAGACACGCTAGTGATAGATTCCTTACCTTAGAATAGATACCCCAGCAATACCAACCCCGGTAAGTCACGGAGCACAAAACGGCCAAAGAAGCGGCCTCTCCGGACCTGACTGTCAAGGCAGTAGTGCTTGGTAAACGTGTGTAGCGAGGCCCACATTGCTGCCTGACAAATATCTTGCAAGGGGACACCGCGTCCCAAGGCAGTAGTGGCTGCAGTTGCCCTGGTCGAATGGGCATGCAGCCCCACATGAGGCTCCTTCATGGCCAAGGAGTAACATGCTTTGATGCACTGAACGACCTACCGGGAGAAGGTCCGTTTAGGCACTGCCGGACATTTTTTGAAGCCCACATAGCAAATAAAGAGCTGATCATCCACCCGGACCTGCTGTGTACGCTGCAGATAGAATGCAAGCGCACGTTTTGGGTCCAGACGGTGGAAACTATCCTCTTCCCTGGAAGGAGGCGGAAAGAAGGTGGGTAAAGTGATGGCCTGCCCGATGTGGAAGGGCTTGACAACCTTTGGCAAGAAAGGACGAGTCCTCAGAACCACCTTGTCCGGATGAACAGAAAGGAAAGGAGGTTTAGAAAAAAGAGCCTGGAGCTCACTCACTCTTCTGGAAGAGGTAATAGCTACCAGGAAAGCCATCTTGAGAGAAAGACGACGTAAGGGAGAGTTATGAAGGGGCTCTAAGAGAGCGCACATCAGAAAAGTCAAAACAAGATTCAAGTCCCACTGAGGCATTATGAAGGGTACCGGTGGAAACGTATGCATAATGCCCTTTAAGAAAACGGTTAACAACCGGGGACTTAAAAAGAGAAGGCTGATCTGGAAGCCGTAGAAAGGCAGAGATGGCCGAATGATAACCTTTGAGAGTGCCCAGAGCAAAGCCCTGCTGGGCCAAAGAGAGAAGGAACAGAAGAAGCTCAGAAAGCGGGGCAGAAATGGGATCCACAGTCTTCGCTGCACACCATGCCACAAATCCATCTGCAGGCGAATACCGTCTTAGTGGAGGGACGTCTGGCTGCCAGAATGACATCACAGACTTCGGGAGGAAGATCGAAAGGTGTCAACTGTCGCCGCTCAATCTCCATGCATTGAGATGGAGACTGGACAGGTTCGGGTGGAGGACCGTCCCCTGCTGCTGCGACAGAAGATCCTCCCAAAGAGGCAGACGGATCGGAGGATCGATGCTCATACTGAGTAGCTCAGGATACCATACTCTTCGAGTCCAGTCCGGAGCCACAAGAATGACTTGGGCCCGGTTGCGCCTGATATTCTTCAGATCTCTGGGCAGAAGTGGTATAGGCGGAAAAGTTTCCAATAGACCGCAACTCCACTCGCGACGAAAAGAGTCTCCGAGCGAGCGCCGCCCTGGAAATTCCAACATGCAGAACTGATGACATTGCGTGTTCTCTTCGGTGGCAAATAGATCTAACCAAGACTCTCCCCACTGCAAAAATAGACCTTGCGCCACGTCAGAGTTCAGACGCCATTCGTGATCCATCATGCACCGGCGGCTGAGTTCATCCGCCCTGGTGTTCAGAGAACCTGCCAGGTGTTGAATCACCAAGGTAATACCTTGATGTTTCAGCCATGTCCAGAGGCGCGAAGCCTCCTGACATAGGGTCCAGGACCCCACCCGCCCTTTTTGTTGCAATACCACATGGCGGTGGTGTTGTCCGTGAACACCTGAACTACACTTCCCCAGACAGAGGGAAGGAATGCCTTCAGTACAAGCCGGATTGCCCGCAGCTCCAGAAGGTTGATATGGAGCTGGGACTCCGCCGGAGACCAGACTCCTCTGATCTCCGCCTCTCCCATGAGGCCTCCCCATCCCAGGAGGGACACATCCGTCACCACGGTGTGCTTCGGTTGGGGAAGGGAGAGGGATCTGCCACTGTCCCAATCGCGAATCGTGAGCCACCACAGCAACAGACGTGCAGCGCCCCCTGAGGTCTGAACGTGATCCGATGGGTTGCCCTGATGCTGTGCCCACTGGAACTTCAGGTCCCACTGCAGAGCCCGCATATGCCACCTGGCATGCGTCACTAGCAGGATGCAGGAGGCCATCAGGCCCAGAAGCCGAAGGGTCATCCTGACTGAAACCAGGGATAGAGGCTGAAAGAGCGGAATCATAGCTTGAATATCGAGGATTCGCTGCTCAGAGGATAAACCCGAAACAGCGTTGAATCCAGATTCGCTCCAATGAAGGGGAGCTTCTGAGAGGGACTCAGGTGGGACTTCGGCACATTGATGGAGAACCCTAGCAAGTGCAGGAGGTCGGCCGTAGTCTGGAAGTGGGTGACGACTGCCTGGGGCGAGCCCGCCTTCAACAGCCAGTCGTCGAGGTAGGGGAAGACTGACACCCCTGACCTGCACAGATGAGCTGCGACCACCGCCATCACCTTGGTGAACACCCGAGGGGCACTGGTAAGGCCGAAGGGGAGTACAGTAAACTGAAAATGCTCCTGGCCTACCGTGAACCGCAGGTGGTGCCGGTGGGCTGGCAAGACGGGAATGTGGAAATCGGCGTCTTGCAAGTCCAACGCCACCATCCAGTCTCCACGGCAGCCAGGACCTTAGCCAGAGTTAGCATCTTGAACTTCTCCTTCCGGAGGAAGCGATTTATGTCCCGGAGGTCCAAGATGGGGCGTAGGCCCCCTTGTCCTTCTTGGGGACCAGGAAGTAGTGGGAATAACAACCATTTCCTACTTCATCTCAGGGAAGGTGCTCGATGGCCCCCTTGGCCAAGAGGACCGTGACTTCCTGACGGAGAAGAGCCAAATGGTCCCTCGACATGCGGTGGTACCGAGGTGGCATGGCCCGGGCGGAGGACAGAAAGGGGATCAAAAAACCGTGACAGATTATCTGCAGCACCCACTTGTCAGAGGTAATCTCACGCCAGCAGTGGAGGTGGTGGCAAACCCTGCCACCTACTGGCGTGGGGTGCTCCCTGAAGCTCGGATTAGGAAGGTTTGGAGGCAGAAGCAGCGGGGGTGGAGGAAGACTGACCCGCTCGCTGATTACCAGACCCCCCCCTGCGGAAGCCACGACCGCGGCCGCGCTAGGGCTGACTCTGCACAGCTTAGCGAAGGAGCATGCTTGGGTGCTCTTACCCTGGCCACGAAAGGAACGAAACCCAGACATGGCAGGGGCCTTCGTGGAAAGACCCAAAGACTAGGCCGTGGCGCACAAGTCTTTAAAGTGCTCCAGGGCATTGTCCGCCTTGTCGCTAAATAGACGGGAGCCATTGAAGGGCATGTCCATGAGCGAGCTCTGGACATCGGGAGGGAACCGTGTGGAGTGCAACCAGGCGTGACGCCGCAGTGCCACTGTCGTGGAAATTCCCCTGCCCAACGAATCAGCGGTGTCCAAACCACACCGGATGGCAAACTTCGCCACATCCTTGCCCTCCGCAATCGCTTGGGAAAGGACAGCCTGGACCTCCTCAGAGCACTGAGGCAGAACCTCAGCCACCAAATCCCACATTGCGTGGGAGTAATGGCCCAATAAGCAGGCAGTATTAACCAGTCTCAACCTTTAACTGGCCATGGAGAACAACCTCTTGCCATATTGGTCCAGCATCTTCGAGTCCTTATCCGGCGGAGCCGAGGGAAAGGCACTCTGATGTCGAGGCCTGAATGACCAGGCTCTCAGGCGTGGGGTGAGTGGTCAAGAAGGCGGGATCACGAGGCGCTGGACAATGACGTCTAGCGGCGTTCTTATCCACTGGTGCCCCCGAGGCCGGCCGCAACCAAGAGGACCTCAGTAAGGGCCTCGTGGAAAGGGAGCAGCGGCTCCGATGCCATAGAGGTCGTCTGGAGCACCTCCGTAAGGAAGTTGGTCTTAAGGGCTACTGTAGGGAGGTCGAGATGGAGAGCCTCCGCGGCGGGCCGCAGCACCATCGTATAAGAAGCGCCTTCCTCCAGAGTAGGCAGATGAGAGGCAAACCCCGGGTCAGAAGACACATCAAGTTCATCCACATCCTGAAGGTCATCCAATCAATCCTGCTCTGTGTCACACTGCAGCGCAAGGGGTTCCTCGAAGCCGTCCCAGTCCACATCTGGCTCCGGGGTAGAAGGAGCCAGCCGCGGTGGCAGGGCCGGACCCGGTGATGGGGTCAGCGGCACCAGCCGGGGCCACACCGTAGCCGCATCCTAACGTGGATCCCAGTCTGGAACAAAATGCTCCGGGAACCGGGGTAGGGGCGGGATAAACGGCACCCATTGCGGCGCCTGTGGCGGTGCTGGGACCGGAGCCAGCGGCGCTGCATCTTGAGGCGCTGGGGCCGGAGCCGAGTGTGCTGGATCCAGTGGCTTCGGGGCTGGCGCCAGAGGCGGTGCCGCCGGGCCAACAGGATCTGGACACGGGGCCTGTAAAGGCAGCAAGGAACCCTTGCACCTGTTCGGGAGTCGCCGATAGACCCGGGTATAGCGGGTAGGCCGCGGGACTCCCAGGCTTCGAAGAGCCCCTGTCCCCCCCCATGTCTGCCTCCAGGGAGTGGCAGATGGACATCAGAGACCAAACGCGCTTCTTCAACTCCGTTTTTTTGGCGTCGCTTACCGGAATCCGAAGGAGAAGACTTAGAGTCCGAGGAGCGATGGCTCCGGGCCCGTGAGCGGTCCCACGAATGGCCCCTAGACCCGGAGCAGCGGTGAGAGGTGTGCCGGACCTCCAGCAACTCCCGGCCCTGCTCCTGTAAGGCCTTCGGGGCAATGGCACGGCAGTCCTGACAATACCAGGAGTCATGTTCATGCTTCAGGCAGTAGAGGCAGACATCATGGGGGTCAGCCACTGACATATTACGGTGGCACGACCCGCTTGTCTTAAAGCCGGGCATCCCTACGTGCACCAAAAGACAAGAAAAAGAGACCAAAGTCTCAAAAAAGTGGTCAAAAATAAAAATGACCGAGGTACGTGCTCAATTGGGATCTGCGTTTTCGGCGCGGAAAAAGAAAGAACTGACGTCAGCGCACATGGGTGGCGCCTAAGTACTCTCCGTGACGTCATCTCGGCGCCTGCGACACCAGTGACTGACGCAGAGCCGCAGGACGCCACCTACTGGCGAGCAGAGGTACTGCTAAGCAGAAAAACTTTCCGGATCCAGCCTGACGCCTGGGGATATTCTAAGGTAAGGAATCTATCACTAACATGTCTCTTTCAGATAAATGAAATTACATTAACGCTTATGCTTAGGCTTAGCGGAAAGATCACCACACTGCCTCTGAAAATCTCTTCTCATTCAGTTTTCTTTAGCACCCACTGATTGAAGTGTCACTACAGGACTTCTCATGTAGTCGAGCATCAGGGACTATATGAATAAAAGAGGACATTTGAACAAGAAAGAAAAAGGTTACTTGCCTGTAACTAGAGTTCTCCAGTGAAAAGTATCTTTAATAATTTGTATGCTTTAATCATTCCTCGTCGTGGAGTTTGGAATCTCCACAATGTTTTTACAGCAAACTGTTTACAGAAAACTGCATTAGAAAACAGTGTGCCACAACCTCACAGTGGTAGATCAAACACCATATAACAAAGATCCAAACTTCAACAAATAAATTGAGTGCACTGAAAACCACTCCCCCAGATGCCAACTCCCATCAGATTTATATGGTACTAGTGTGGAAGGATTGGAAGGGCATTGGGAGGTCCACTGGAACTATTCATAAGTGCTTAGAGAGCATTCAAAATGAAGAATTCCCTCTAACAGCAAAGACCTTCTTGAATTTCTGACATGAGTACTCAAAGACTTTATTCCTTCGTGTTTTGTTAAGTCATTTACAATGTAAAATTTCCAAACTAATCTGAATGAAAGTTTTCAGACTATTAAGGGCAAAGTGGCAAGGAATATGCATTACTTCCTTCATTTATTTTGCTCAAAAATTTTCTAAAGAGTGGGACTACATATCCTAGTTGTCTTCTAAAAAGTCAAACTGGCCACCAATCAAAAAAGCACTGCTCCCATGAAAACCAGACAAGGAAAACACTTCCTCTTTCTGTATGCATACGTTTGAAAAACTCCTTCCTTGTTATTGATACTCCCGTCTTTGCTCTGATCCTGTAAATATAACGACAGAGTGAGGGAGGCTATCCTCATATCTTGAACAAATGTGCATCACATGGTTCAGGTCCAGAGTTTACAATTATTGATATTTATTAACCAGGATACTAATAGCCAACAATGCAATTTACTGGATAACCCTAGGTTGTGATTTTCTTTTTTTTTCTTTTTAAACTTTTTATTCAACATATACTCAGTACGTTGAACCGTAGTTAATACATATTTCAACGAAGCAGGGATGTAGAAGTATTCTACATTTACAGTGTTCAATAATTTCCAGTAATGAAACAGGGTGATTTTCCACATAAAGTATACCACCTTACATTACGGACAAAATTTCAACATAAATACAATTGCGGTTCACTAGAGTGAATGTTCAGAAGTCCCTGTATGCCTCCCAGAAACCTTCCCCCACTTGTGTGGGTAACTTCAGCTCTGGTACACCACCTTTTCTGCATTACTGCACCAATCTAGGTCAATCTCTTACTCTCGGCAGGTGGTCCACGCACCTGGCTCGGATTATGTTCCTTTTTGCCACCATGCCTGCCACCATTAGCCATGTCTTGTGGTATTCGGGCCACACTACATCTGCCGTCACACACAGGATGGGCCACCAAGCCTCCATCAAGACCTCGAGGCCAGTGACCTCAGTCAAAACCTGCACAACCTCCTGCCAGCAACGCTGAATAAAAGGGCAGGCCCATAAAATGTGGTCAAACTATGATTCGGAAATTATTGCAACTTTCCCAAGAATCACTAGAACAGAAAAACACTCTGGGTGAAAGACAATAATATAAAACTCATAAAAAAGGAAAGTTGTATAGTTACTACTTGTTGGATTGGATGCTCCTCACTTCCTTGTTCTTAATAGAACTGAAACTTTACTTCACGTTAGCTAGGAAATGTTTACATGCTATGTCAGTTCACAAGGCTCCGATTATGCAAGTTTAAAGCTTACTAACAACCAATGATGCCATCCCCAACACTGGTTTAACTTCTTGGAAGTCAAATCACATAACCAATCTGCCACATTTAGGATATAATCCAGGCAACCACTCAGCTTCAAAGACTTGGAAGTCATAGCCTCTCTGACCGAGGGCACTCCAAAAATTGTACTGTTAATGCCAACTTTCTGCATAGAACTGAGATGATACGTTTGAATACATGAAAACATATTGAAAATAATGAAGCAAATTCGTACTTTGGATCTATATGTTAAACAATTAGTTCACATCCATTTTTCTAATGATATTGTGAATCATTCCCCTTGAGAGTTCCTTTTGACGGTTTTTATTTTTCCATTTAGTGTACCAGACTTTCATGTGTTACAGGAACACCCTATGCCTATTTTCATACTGTTTGTAGAATCCAGCATCCCTATGTTAGTAGTTAAACATAGCGGCTAACAAATAGTCACCTTTCTATTTAATATTCATTGGTGAGGTTACTCTGAGCATATTTTGAAATGCATACTATTAGGACATAGATTGCATGGCAAAATGCAAGGCAGGTCTCAAAAGTACATCAGGATTGTAGTTTCTTCAGCTGCAACATTTAATAAAAGGTTAATGAATATGAAAATATAATTTGGAAAACGAATTGTTGCTTTCTTCAGAAAGAAAACGACATTGCTGCGTTTGCAGATAAGCTAAAGATACATAATTGAGGGACAGAATGCAGAACAAATCAAAACATTCACCCCCCTGTCAAGAGATCTGGGTTAAATCCATCATTCTTTTGCTCACCATGCCACCCCAGTTTAGACCTGGCCATATTCAAATCAGTCTTGACCTGGTGCCTCATGGTACCAGTCCAGATCGAACTGCCAAGCCAGGTCCTCCCTGGACCAGAAACAAGCATCCTAGAACTGGTTTCGGGGTTTCACCCCTCTTTTGCCAGGATAGCTTGATTCCAGAGGCACAGGGTCAAGACTGATTTGCATATGGCTGGGTTAAAACTGGGGTGGGGTAGTGGGCAAAAGAACAATGGATTTAACCCAGATCTTTTGACTGGGGGAGAATGTTTGCATTGTCAGCATTCGTCCATCATTTGTTTGCTGTAACACTTTTCGCTTAAGTGGGATGGGTATGCCCAGACGTGGGTCCCTTGCTCACTGTGCCACTGGATGCAAGCTGGCCGAAGAAGGGTGACATACCCTGAAACCGGTCCCAGGATGCTTGTTTCCGGTCCAGGGAGGACCTGGCCTGTTAGTTCGGTCTGGACTATTCCCATGAGGCACAGGGTCGAGACTGATTTGCATATCGCTAGGTCGAAACTGGGGTGGCGTAGTGGGCAAAAGAACGATGGATTTAACCCAGATCTTTTGACTGAAGGAGAATGTTTGCATTGTCAGCATTCAGTCCATCATTTGTTTGCTGTAACATGTTTGCAGATAAAACAGCAGAACACTAAAACCATTGAACATCTAGGATTTTTTGTTTTTACCTCAGTCTTCGCTTTGCAAGGCTTTTAGAACAAATTCTTTCCATGCTGCTCTGCAGGTTAAGAAGGGCAGTTATTGCTTGTTTCAAGCACTCTTTGTCTTCATTATCCTCACTCTTCTGTTCCAATTGCTGAGTGTTGAAAATCAAAAACATTAAAATAGATGTGAAGTATACAAACACAATAAGCTGTTAATAATAGAACCTTCCCCAGCAAGCTGCTGTGGATAACCATAACTTGTAAATTCTTCTCCAGGTGAATAAACACAATTTTACAGAACTTTTGTTGTATGTGTCTGAACTTTCAACTGAATTGTAAACGTGTCTACATATTACGCAGTTCATATAACTCATGCATAAGACAGAAAACAAAAATCCTTCATATAAGCGTTATCGGGGGCCTGACTTAGAGTGTCCTAAGATGTTTGCAACACTTAGAGGCTGTGGTAGGCACAGTAAGACGTAGTGTTGGTGTTCTATTTCCTTCTACGCTGGAAACTGAACGGAGGTAATCATGTATTAAGAACAGGCTTTTCACACAGAATTCTTGGGTATGTCGGTGTAAGCAGAGATAAGCCGACCTCTTCTGTACCAGGCTAAGGAGAAGCACTTGGCCTGGGAAGTCCTTTCGCCATCAGCGTTTAGAGATGTAGCACCGGTAAGGAAAATGGTGTATATGCAAAGTGTCAATTGTGAGCCTCATACTCAGGAAAAAGGTTTTTATCCACTAAGCCAGTCTCAGCTACTTTGAACATTAGCATCAGCACCGATCCTAAACCAAGTCGCATTCTTCCGTGGCCCGTGGGGTTAGAGTCGAAGACTAAGGTGCACCTTGCAAAGGAGGCACACATGACCTGGAGTAAAGACAGAGTCCTTGTGCAAATACCAGCTGGGTAGGGTCGCTAGAGGGAGAGAGGAGATCAGGAGGGGGACTTGGTAAGGTGACTTCTGCAGTCTGCCCAATTTGGCATAGTGGCCAGAACTGTTGCTGTGTTAAAGAAAAGTGGGATACTGGTGGACACTATTGCCTATAATGATTCTGCTCAAAGGCTGACATCGTCAGTAGATGATCGTATTTTCCGGCCCCCTATCAGGATTAAATGTGCAGTTTACCCCCACAGAGGTGGACAGTAAAGATATGGCTTTAAGGTGGCAGCTGCCCAAAACAATAAATGACAAAACGAGTCACCAGAATGCCATTTAGATAGAATGCAGTACCTGCATGGATCACTCAAGTTTGTAATGATGACAAAAAGTAAAAGAGGCGGGGTTCCAATACATCTACAGCTTGAATATGGAAGTAGATGAGCGTGAATCAGGCTCAATCTCAAGTAGGCGCAGTACCACCAAGCCCCAAAGAAGGGGGGCTACCACTGGATATCAGAAACTAACCCTGAGGAAGAATAGTAGCAAGTGGGGAGGGGAAGAACATGTTTAGAATGAAGTGTGGACTAGAGCAGAGGTAACAAGCACAGTCGAAGAGTAGAAAAAAGCAGATGAAAAGAGTTTCCCCGGAGTGGTGATGGGAACCGGATACTATGAGCAGAGCGATGGAGCGGTATAGACTAGGGTAGAGGAGCATAGGTACAAAGAGATTGGATCCGAAGAGAAAAGACCAATGTGATGACCGAAGGAGAGGAACAAAGACGAGGACTGGAAGCAAAAAAAGCAGTGGAAAGTCAAGGACCGGAGAGAGGAGAGACCCATCAGGAGTGCTTCATCTGTGCAGGTGGTGTCAGGTATTGGGCTCTGGCACTGTTTTTTGAAGGACTGGACTTATTGCCATCAGACTTTCATGGAGGAAACCGAGACAGACAAAAATGACAATAATTTGTATGAGTGGGTTAAGTAACAGAAGGAGTAGGTCATGGAAGAACAAGGCTTAAAGTGGAAGAACTGGCAGCATCCATATTCTACAACCCATACTCCCCGTGCTACAAAAGGTAGCACAGGGAAAGTATCCAAGACATTTTTGTGCCCCAGACCTTATGCTGTATACATATTAAGCACTGCCCAACTGCCACTTGGGGAAAGTGCTGAGAACCATGCTTCCACAGTCCACGAGATAGGTCCAATGCATGCATCTGAAACTTAGTGTCAAGTACATCACAGAGAGGTGCAAACTGCTCTTAAAGGCAACACAGGCTGGTTTAGTTGCACTTTTAAGGAACTTCCTAACATTACTTTGATATGCTGGGCTTGGAGTAAGGATAATCTCACCTTTAAGGAACACTGGAGAAGTGGGACTTGAGATGATAGACTGTATCATCTACAATACCCTCTTTTGGGGAAAACGGAGAGAATCCCAATTTGTAATCCTTATTAAAAGACCTGGATATCTGCAGCATTTGCTTTATATTGAGGGGTCAAAACACATCAGGACTTAAGACAGGAGCGGATGACATGCCAGAAGAAAGACCAGATTATGTTTTAAGAATTGCTAACTGTGCCACTGGATTCAAGCTAGCCTGGCTAATGAGGGGTGATACCCCAAAATCGGTCCTAGGATGCTTGTTTCTGGTTCAGGGAGGACATGCTTTGGCAGTTCGGGTAGGACTGTCCCCATGAGGAGCAGGGTCAAGACTGGTATGTATATGGCTGGGTCTAAACTGGGGTGGCAAGGCGAGTAATAGAACAATGAACTTTACCAAGATCTCTTGACTGGGATGAATGTTTAATTCATTCAGCATTCTGTCCATCATTTGTTTGCTTAGCACTTTAAGAATATTTCTCAGCACTTTATATGCAAATTTCTGATCATTAAATATAATCAATATAAAGAGTGTCCTGCTTTCCTATGCCATCATCGCTATTTTTTATAAAATAATTATTCTGAAACTGGCGATGGGTCCTCAGCTCATAGTCCTACGAACGCCTGAAGGATAATAGGAGGGAAAAAATTACAAATCTAAACGTTAGTGGCTGCCAAATAATATAGACATGGTGGGTCCGGCGACTCGTCTTACATGGGAAAAGCCTTTCAACTAAAGCATCTTCTTGTAGCCAAGAGAGAGAGGACTTGTACAGAGAAGCCACCGTCATATTGAAGGTGTTCATCAGAGACTGGGAACCATCCTAGATGAAGCAAAGAAGATAGCCTAACCTTAAAGGGTGCAATGTCTATATTTTCCTTAATAATGCCCTCCAAACCATGGACACAACTACAAAAAGTTGATTCACTGAGACGTGGTTGGAGCAAGGCTGTTAAACCAACCAAATAGATCATTATCTAAAAAGAGAAAAGGAGTAATTGTTTTGGGATTTTAAAACAGTATAAGAACTTATAGTGACAATACCAGCAGAGGAAGAATGCAACAATATCAACGCAGAGTGATCCTCAATTCAGTACTGAAACTAGGGTTTCTTTTTTCCTTCTATCTTGAAGACATATGTTTGCCTCCTGGGGATCTATGCTGGATGTTACTTCAATTGAGATTTTCAAACATGGAGTGAAGGCACTGAACTAGGCTTTGAAAATGCACGTTACCTGACTATAGACCAACCAAAGGAGGAAACCAGTAGTTACCTACCCAATGCTTTACAGTACAAAGGAAGGATTATAGTTAGGTGAAGCTTGATGGCAGTGACCTATGAAAGGGGGAGGGAACTGAAAAGTAAACGTAAATGCTATTGGTTTTCACCATTCACAGAGTCGAATTTCATATGTTTTACTCGCAATGCACTGTTTTACCATCCTGTAAAACAAAACAGATATTTATTATAAAATCTGCACTTACACATTTCATAGCGCAGCCTATTTCTTGTTTGCTCCTATGGTTTACACTAAGCTACAATATCATTCAAACAAAATATATAAATCTATTAGGAGTAGATGACAGACCAACACCCACCTACAATCATAGCTTAATCTAGTATTGCAAATAACTAAACCAAATACCTGCTTTCAAAAATAGGACTTCCTTAATTCAAATCAAATTGACTGAAGAAAGTATCACTCCAAGTGCCTCATGTAAGGCTCGTATGCAGATTTCTAAATTCATCCAAAGCCGGAGAGTCAATGAAAAAGTGTGTGATTTTCTACATGATGAAACACAAGCAGCATCTCCTACACTACTTGTAAACTCGTACGAAGCCTCTACTGCATCATAAGTTAACCTTCTGAACCTAAAACATTTAGCTCTGCTCTGTCCCAGGAGACAAATAAGCCTGCAAATATGGCTGTTCATTTCAATAGCTGAAGTCAAGAGTATATGGTATGAAAAAAGGCTGCATTCTAATGGCATTAACATCACTTCAGGCAAGCAAATTTAGGATCTGTTTGTATTTAAGGCACCTTATCAACTGAAATTCTAAAAAGTCTTCAAACCAGCTCAATACGTCTTGAGCAATGACAGAAGGGCCCAACTTTTCCTTTTCTCTGTTCAAAGCCAGTACATAATCTGGAAGCAAAAGTATAACTTGGAATTTATATATTACATATCAATATAGAGGCATACCCCATGTTGCTTTGAGTAGCATATGAAACATCAAGGCCAGATAGGTGATATAATCCAGACGAAGGCGGACGCACGGAGGAACAGGGAGGCCGACTAAGAAATCAAAGATTCTGTTGACCTGATAGCAAAACCACAGAATGGAGGTGCATAATTGAAAGAGCACATCGGCGAATTCAAACACTAGTAGTTGGACATCCAATAATAAACAAGTGTTTAAAGATTTTACCATTATACGGTGGTTCCTCCGTGCAATTAGAAAACGTGGAGGCACAATCAAAAGCTTCCCAGTGTGACTCAATCATCAAAAGCCAGTCCACGCTGAGAGAAAAAATTGAAGATACTGATTAGACTCGAATCTGTAAATACATTACAGATTCTGTGAAATATATGTTTGTCCTGATGAAGGTGCAAAGATTGAAAGCCACCGAAACGCCGCGTCGACTTGTTTTGTATATTGAGACTTGTTTTGTATATTGAATTGTCTTGATTTTCTTTTAATATATTAATTTGATATCTCAACCCTTTTACACAATAGGTTGTTTTTAATTATTTTTAGATTGTAACCCATTCGGGAGGTCCAAATAAATCACGAATTGATTTTCTATCCCTTTGTTTATGCTTATTATTCAATTACAGTTGATTGTTTAGTGCTTACTGTTATTGGCTCACTGCTGTTTTCGCCCCGGAATAGATTCTGTGTAAGAAAACCCCTTTGGGACTATTTCCCTCAGCAATTTAAGGCTGCTTCAAAAACACAGGGACTTTCTTTGTCAATAAATCATAAGGCCCCATTACACGTTGCCACATGGGTCCTTTCTATTTATTTAACTGAATTCGAGCGTGTTCGAATCAGACAAAAATAACACATTTTAACATGCATTAGCAAAGCCAATAACCTTTAGCATTGGCTGCCAACCTTTTAGCTTTGTCACTCCTGGTTTGTTTTGTCAGAGTGGGGTTGCTGGGCTCTTCCCAATATTAATAGAAACATTGGCAAAAAGCAACACAACTTGTTTGGCCTCTGAAAGCACACATTGTCATAGAGGTCCTATGGCAATGAAGGTAACATCCTTTGTGTGTGGATGTGCATCTTATGAAAGAGCAGAATGCCATCACTAACAGTGAAGTTAGCCAACAGCGGAAGTGAGCTGAACCTCTGGCCCATGCTTTGTGCTATTGTGGGCTTAAGATAAATGTGAATGACAACAGACCAATGGATGAAGACAGATGGCCGGAAGAAAAATGTGAATGACAAGAGACCAATGGATAAAGAGGGCTTCCCAAAAGCTTCAATAAGTATATTGTGCATATAATTTTCGAAAACCAAAAGGCTTAGCTAACAACGGACCTGAAAACTGTAGAATATTTCCTACATAACTCTTCTCAATGCCAACATAAAGAGGTCACTGGTATTGTCTATTGAAGCAATAAAGACAGAACTATCCTCACCACTGCAGTTAATTGGCGTTTGAGTGGGTTACCATGCCAAGTTACTATAGATCAGTAGCCCAAGTAGCTAGTGATGTTCTGGACTTTACAAATAGGATTCTAGCTATACAGGGTTGACTACTGAGGCTAGATGAACTAGCCGTTCGATTTACAAGGGAATCTACATAAACCACCACCACTGTGCCCCCCCCCCCCACCCACTGGTGTAAATATTGTAGAATAAAGGGATAACACCCTGTAGAAATGCCTTGTTCTATACTCACCGCTTAAAGGAATCTTTATGCGCGGACAAGTACACACTTAAATTGATACATCTTGTCAAAGGTAATGGAAGTTCACATGTGCACAAAAGAAAGAAACCCAATAAAACAAATGCAGCACCAAGACCACCCTACTGTCCAGTCTGTGTTGTAGGCAAGGATCTCCTGTACTACTGCCTATTCCAATAAGTGGAAAGTTGGTTTGAACATTTCTATTACCCTTTTTTAAATGTATTAATTACATATGCTATCAAGTAGGGAACAAATACATCACAGTATCCTATGACAAAAAGGTTCCTTTAGTAGAAGTCTGTCAAATATGAACAGACTTGCAATGTAATGGGATTGTAATCGATAGTAAAAAAACAAAAACTTGCATTAAAACAAGCATATCTTATTTATCAAATCGAAAAATAATTATTGATATTCAGTAATTCTGTGACGCACATATGGTGTGAAACGATCTAGTGATGGCACACTGTTCAAGATGCTCAAACTAAGGTGCAGAATTTATGTACAAACACCAGTATGAAATCGGGTAAGAAGAACAAATGCTTAGAGCTCCAAGGCACATTTTAGAAAAAGGCCTATTGGATATAAAATGTGCATGTGAAGCTGTGAAAGAATCTCAAGAACACTGGAGAAGGTAAGTCAACATGTGGACCCTCGTGGCCCAGATCTGTGGGGCATTATCTGAATGGAAAAGGGGCCCAGTTAAAGACTATTTAATGGATGAGGGTCGCAGTGGCACACCCAGAAGGTTCACAGAACCTTGGCCATGGTATGTGGAATGTCCACTTAGGTTTGTCAATCAAACAGAGGCATCCAGAAGGAAATTGATAGACAAATGTCCGAGGCTGCAGACCACTTCCAGTCTTCAAGCGGAACAAAAAGTGATCAGCAGCTTGGCGCTGTGAATTTTTCTTAGCCTAGGGCCTGGCTCACATCAGAGCTTCGTTTAAAGATACCACTGGAACTTCCACTGACATATTTGTTATGCCTCTGCAAAATGACCAACAGTTACCTTCCTTGAGGTACTATTCTGTTTTGCCAAAGTTGGTCAATGGTTAGATCAATCTTAATGCCACAGCCTTGTGGCTTTGCTGAAACTGCTATATGAAGAAGCACATTTGAATCCGAAATCCCCATATTTTACATCAGCAATTCATCTGACCTGCAGAGCCTCAGACAAATGCAAGAAAGCAGTGCATGTCTGGGCATCTAACCCATGCCCTGGTATGAAATATAAATAGCTAACATGGGGGTACTGCAATGCAATCACAAACTTGTTGCTATATATCTCCTGAAAAAGAAATAATTTACATTTTTTGTACCATATTGTTTTTGCACCCCTCAGCATTCCATGATACCAAGGTGACAGAGGAGGAGATGTGGTGTGAGGAATACATGCTTGGGGTAAACCCCACTGTGAGCCATTACCAGATTAATTCAGATTGAAGTGGATATTTGATGGTTGATCCATCCCCCTTTTCCACCTCATTAAAACAGATTAAAGATTAATGAATTTCTGTTCACTTTAAAGGAGAGAGCCTGAGTGTGGAAGCGACTTAAAGAAAATGTATTTGGCCTGCTACACACTGGGATTCCTTTCTTTCCCTACTGAAAGCATACTTTAGCATCATTTAGAACTGTCTCTCTTCCTTTCTCATTTCAACACAAGTAAAGTTATGCTTGTCAATATCCCCAAGATCTACCAGGTTGCACCATATGGTGTACCCTGTGCAGCAGCACTCCTTATTTAAAATCTTCACAGGTCTGACCGTATCATACCCGCCATTAGAGAACTGCACATGTTTCAACTACCTTCCTGCATCACATTAAACAATGGCTGTACCATCTACAATACAGTTAGCTCTGCAACCCCACAGCAACTGGTGCCCAAGATTAAAACATATGGTGGAGGTAGCACAACACAGCAGTATCACTGGACACACAAGGAGTAGAAGATGGGATGCCAGATAATCTCTAGCTATGCTCCTAGGATCTGGAATAGCAAGCCAATTCAGATCTGCCATGCTCCAACTATCCTCCCTTCCGCAAATAGCTGAAACTCCAACCATTCAATTTATTTCTTAAAACGTGATAGCCAT
The DNA here is from genome assembly GCF_964261635.1 of Lissotriton helveticus. Taxonomy (NCBI): domain Eukaryota; kingdom Metazoa; phylum Chordata; class Amphibia; order Caudata; family Salamandridae; genus Lissotriton; species Lissotriton helveticus. The sequence goes on along the minus strand of NC_136067.1, from coordinate 1,413,443,777 downwards.
TCAGATGCCAGAAATAGTTCGCACTACCATTCCCTCATCATAAATTCCTCTTCCACTTGCTTCTCCCATGCTGCCCTGACTATGCTATATCGCACAGTTGTCATTTCTCTCAAAGGGGTTACTTACAGAATGGTCAAAGCTGCTATTTTGGGTATAAATTAGCAAATGTAAGTTATATTCACCTCTAATATATTCGGCTGCATCGATGTGTCAAGTAGGGATTTCATTAGAAAAGCAATGATTTTACAGAATAATTGCGAATTTGTTTTTTGCTGATATCAAGTGTGGCAATACATGCTGTTTGAGAAAATGGGACTTAATAGGAATAGTGTGTGCGTGTTTTGCGAAAGCCAGGTGTATATATTTTGGATTTGATCAATATAAATTCATGAAAAATTAAATTGGTGTATTTCCACCAAATTTTGGTTCATGTGCTTCAAAATGTTCTATATTTCAGTAAGGCACAAATCACTTGAATTTGCCTTCTATTCTGGATTTAGAAAGTCAAAAAGGCGTTTTCAACATCTGATAGTCAGGGTAGAGGCCATGCGGGAAGTCAGTTTGCCAATGTGATGCGGTCACCCCAACACTCATAACCCCTATATGATAGTAAATCCTATTTATTGAAAAATTTATATAGCGAGGCTTGCAGTTGAGCTCTACAAAGATTTTGATCAGCTGGTAATGGAGTACTTTCCAACTAGGCCATGGCTGACTATTGTGGTCCCTTATCCAAGGTTGTAGCTTTTGAGGTCATACGTAAATTACTTTTTTGTTGCCATACATGTTTGCAATTTAGCACCTTTTCCAAAATCTAAAAGTTGTGGATTCTTTTTGTTCTTGAGAAATACCCAATGAAACATTGAAGACAAAAAATTTGAATGACAGAATAACGTTTTTTAAAGAAACAGTTCAATTAATAAAATATTCTCCTTCTCACCTTTAAAAAGTCAAAGTAGTGCAGACAATAATAAACAGGAGCCAATAGTAGCCTTGGTAGAACATACTGAACAGCTTCTTTAAAACCTTCACCTATTGACTGAAACAAAATGACAAAAACAGTACATACAAAAATCATCTTAAGTGCAAATTCAGAATTCAACATGCTTGGTGTTCTACTCAAGCTTTCTGAGAGAACAATACTTAAAGAGAAAGAAAAAAAACAATGAATTTGTTTCCAAAGTTATTTGGCAAATGCTTTTTGATTTTTTTTACCAACAAATACTGCCTTTATTTTACAACTGCTTATTGAACATGGGGAAATATTTAGATGAAACATCCTACATCAGTGTACACGAAACAAACCAATTGCCATTGAACTCAGTACTTTACTCGTTTTTTATACACTATGACGTGCCTTGTAAGTTCCTGAGTTCCTTTACTTTTATAGTCAAGAAGCAAACTGTAGGGGAAGAGACTCTTTCGGACACAGATGAGATATATACCCGTTGGCAAACTATATTTTATGCAAGTCCATAGGAATGTTCAAAAACTGCACCAGTTAACATTTGAGGCCAAGAGGCTTATCAACCTAAAATCCCATTCTCAAAGACTTACTACTCACAACCAACCCTATACTCTGCTCCTAAGCAGCTTCAGTTAAGTGCACTAGTCTTGTTGTGTCTCCATACATGGGGCCAAGCACCTTGCAGTTTGCTAACATTTGATGGTGTGTGTTGCCTCTGCTTGTTCTCTGCTGGGATCCGCGTGGCCTCTTGTGAATCCGCTGTGACTTGGAAGTGCTACTGGAGGAGCCAGCATTCCTTCAAGCAAGAGGATGAGCCAGCTTGCAACAGTCACGCTCCTTGGAGGGCAGGGTGTCTTGTAGGAGGGGCACTTGCTTTATCAGTTGCTATTTCTCTTGCTGGTGAGGGAGAGATTGTTTGACATATACCGCAACACATATACACTCTTCCTCAGCATGTCACTCTGATAGACATTAAGTATGCACAGATTGGGAGCATTGTGAATCCCCCTGTTATTGTTACATCTTACTCCTCTATTTCTGCTTCATGGTAATAGTATGTTGGTGGTCCTTCTGCAAAGTGTTTGTGCTTATGATAAACTCAAGCATGACAGCTCGGAATCCAAGCCAGAACTTAGAGTTTCTGTAATTTATCACAGACTGTGTGTCTTTGTGCAAGAAGATAGGCAACACCATGGCAGAGCTGCGTAAATTGCGGAGAAGGAATTCCATTTCATTGCACCTGCTGGCAAGAAGCCTAAGTCTATGTGCATTACTGATTAAGGGGATCTGCACTACAGGCCTTAAATCATATGCAAACAGCTCCTTTTAGAAAGTTTCTCTGATACATGGAGCTGCTCAGCTTCTCCAAGAAGGCTAGAAATAAGATCCAGTCGATGCTGGCACATACGGTAGGTTTAGGGCCTCTAATAATCTAGCTAATCAGTAGGGTGTGCAAGTTTCAAAGTTTCTAGTCCTTCCGGAAGTTTCCTGGCATTCTTAAATCTTCTTCCCTTTTGTCCCTCAATTGCGACACATTTGGAGGTAAACATTCATCCAATAGTCACAATGTTTGGTAGCATGGGAAATATTACAGGTGAACATGGCATGCCCCAAGATCTACAGAACAGGCTTTCTTCCTCCTCAGGCAAGTTTGGGCTTCTTTATCAGTTAAGCAATACAAAAAGCTTTGAGGTAATTATGGAGTTAGTGCCAGGAGAGGGGTCTTGGACTCTTGATTTCCTGGGGTCAGAAATAGTGCATGTCCACAATTTTCTGTTGGAACTGTATGAGAAAGGTATGGCTTGCAGCACCATAAAGTCTTTTACGTCTGATGTTAGAGTCCCATGTGGAGATCATGGATATCCTGGCTGGGCACCACCCAAAGTTAGCATGTTAGCCAAGGGTATACATTTGCTTAGACCACCAGATGCTAGGTATATGCATCATATGGATCATAAGGCATGAGGAGCTTAAGGATAACACTGCTAATTGGAAAAGCATTTTCCTCTTATTTCGGCCAGTCTCACATTCTGATCAGTTTAGAGACAGGGTACATAGAGGTTGGATTGAAATCTGGCAATAAACAGAGTATTCTGAATCACTTAATAGTGAAATCAACACCAGGGCGTAGATCAAAACATGGTATTGATTCTTCTTCTCCGGAAATATTAAATGCAAAAAGAATATATTGCAAGAGTTTGCAACTCAAACTGAAGCAACCCTGCACTGAGCAACGTGATACTAAAATTAGAAATTTGAAGATCTCGCTTAGGAACAGAATAACAGAAGTAAAGCGGGATAATCAAGAAATTGCAGACATGCGGTTACTGCGCATAATGAGAAGGCATTTTGGACTCTGACTAGGCAGGGAACAGGGACATACCAAAGTCCAAAAGATTTGTTTATCTCAACTAATAACTGGTAGTTATGCATAGAGGTTGTGTAAATAAACCTCACCGCCCCATAAGGATGCAGTCATGTTCACGCATTAACTTTAAAAATTACTCAGGAGGAGATAGAAAATCCAATTTAAAGTTTGCACCCTTCAAAAGTTGCAGGACCTAATGATTTTCCAATTTACTTAGTCAAACTTGATGCTCCATTCTTGAGTTCACGATTGTTTAATCTTTTCTCAAATGTAACTTCCACTGGGGCGGGTCCCATTTCATGGAAAGGACCAGTTGCTTATCCATATATAAAAAGGGCTCAAAGCAAGATCAGAGAAATTATCGATTAACTGCCCTCCTGGATATTGACGGAAAATGTTTTGCAAAGTTCTTATTAAACATCCTGGCGCAATGAGCCACAAATCCTCACTAATTCAAAGAGGTTTTTTGTTTGGGCTGCTCCACCACTGATACTATCGTTGCTTTGGCTCTTCTGGTGAAAAAAACAAAAAGAACAAAATCACACACAAAAATAAAAACGGTTCTATAAGCCTGCTTCGTGGATTATTACACAATATATTGAACTAAACCCTTCATCACTAAACAGGGTGATTAAAGCACAAAATTTACCAGACTTTAAAACTCAGATTAAACTGAACCAAGCTGCACTAAAAAGTATTCTAAAGAAGGCCTGAAGTGTCCAAAGGAGATCTCACCTCATTAAAGGAATACAAAAATATGGACCTGGTACTTGAATCATACCTGTTGATGCATCAGGAATATATTAGCTATAGTTTGCAAGGTACGACAAAAAGAAAACGCCTAAGAATTCTACTGCTCTATATACCCATAGGAATAAGAATTAGGAGAGGTGTGGCGACGCGGCCAGGGCGACTGACGCTGGAATCTAGGGATCACGGTTCGATCCCCGGCACCGGACGCAGACTAGCCCAGCACCATGTGACTCTGGGCAATAGCTTGCTTAACCTTCCAGACGCCTCCCAGCGCCTGGAGACCCTTACGGGTGATTGTTCGCACTTTACAAATGTGGATTAATTAGTCAGAGGAGTTATGAAAGCGGGTGTTGCAAGGGAAGAGTGCTTGCCAACTATGTGGTTATAAAGAGGAAACCCTCATGCACATATTATCCATTCGTGCAAAAAGGTTACACAGAAGATGATTATACTTGCCAAGTCTTTTTAAGGATGCTAAAATAACGACAATTCCAGAGGCTTTTAGATATTGCTTTACAATCAAACTAATAACTGCATTAGTAAATTAACAACATTTTTAGACATATTATATTAAATGCTAGGAAATTTTAGCCAATTTCTATAAAACTGTTTTTAGAAACCTACTATGATCACTGCGTAGTGCCAATTTGTATTGCGATCTGTGCATTTAATGCAATAAACTTTACTTGACTGATATGCATTCATGAGATGCCTTTATTGCCCAGTCTGGCTACGTTGCTCTGTCTTTTGTTGTCTTGGAGAATGTCAGACATACAGGCTCTGGATTTATCAAGCAGAACGGAGGCAACTGATGAGGTGACTTTCAATGTTGCCTGAAAGACAGACTTATACACATTCAATGTCTTATGTTTCCCAAACTCTTGTTTGTGAGTGGTGAGACGTTTACATGCATATGAAACTATAGCCAGGGAACTGAGGCACAGTGGAGGGAATCGACGAGTGAGCGTCTTTAAAAAGGCGTTTGCTGAGGCGTCATCTATACTAATTGTAGGAAAGTAGGATCTGCTTCTATGGTTACCCTCACTTTTTGCTTGAAGTGATGCTGTTTTTTGACTAGTCTGACTGTGAACTTACTAATCAGGACCCCGGTCTATCTGCTTTCTCCCTAAATTGGTTGTTCAGTACTTGGGTACACCCCAGATTAGATACTGGGGTACCCTTAAAAGTCCCTAGTATATGGTACCCATGTACCCAGGGCATAGGTACCCCAGAGATCTCTCATGGGCAGAAGCAGGTATTATGCCACCCATGACAGACCATTCAAAATGGAACTACAAGCCTGCCATTGCAGCCTGTGTAAGTTGATGCTTGCACCCCTTACTAAAAGGTATAGGTTTCCTATATCTATGATCATTGCACTTAAAACCAGTAAGTCACCCCTATAGCAGGCCTTTGCAATCCTGAAGGCAGGGTGCTTGGTTCTAAGTGAAAGGGTGCCCCTGCATGAGGGTGCCCCTGCATGAGCAGGACACCCCATAGCCTACGGAGTCCATTCTCCCATGTTGTCAGTGAAGCAGCCATATACTGTATAGAGGGGCACATCATAATTACGTGATGACCATCCCAAAAACTGCTGCAACTAATCCTATCATGTTTGATAACAAACATGTTGGAATCCTACCCCAATCAATTAATCAATCAATCAATCAATCATAACACTTATATAGCGCGCTACTCACCCGGGGGGGTCTCAAGGCGCTTGGGGGAAGGGGTCCGCTACTGCTCGAACAGCCAGGTCTTGAGTTGTCTCCTGAAGGCGAGATGGTCCTGGGTCAGTCGAAGGTGGATGGGGAGGGAGTTCCATGTCTTGGCCTCCAGGTAGGGGAAGGATCTGCCTCCGGCGGTGGCTCTTCGGATGCGTGGTACGGCGGCGAGGGCGAGGCTAGTAGATCGTAGCTGGCGGGTGGGCGTGTAGAAGGTCAGTCGGTCGTTGAGGTACTTGGGGCCCAGGTCGTGGAGAGACTTGTGTGCGTGGGTGAGGAGCCTGAACGTGATCCTCTTGTTGACGGGGAGCCAGTGCAGGTCCCTCAGGTGGCCGGAATGTGGTTGCGTTGGGGGATGTCCAGGATGAGTCGGGCGGAGGCGTTCTGGATGCGTTGGAGTCTCCTTTGTAGCTTGGCTGAGGTTCCGGCGTAGAGGGTGTACCCCAATACCGTAAACGGTGTGGGTGTATGATTCCGAGCACTGCAAGAGCCCTCCGTTAGGCTCTCAGTGCCAACCTTCTAGACTGGGACAGCACAAAATGGTTGCTGCCGACCAGAGACACATTTCTTCCCTCCCCCTGATGAGCCAAGCTCGAGCAGGGGAAGGCAGAACAACAGGCATCCAGTCACAGGGAAGTGTGACCAACTCCCAGACAGAATTTAGTATATTGGGACCGGGTGGGTGTGCTTGCCAGCACCAGAAAGTCTGCATGAGCGGCACATATGGTGTCCCTGTGCATAGTCCAGTTCAAACCAGTTCTGGGAGCCGTTTGCTCCCGCTCTGGTACGAAACTGGACAAAGCACATGGAAGTAACCTTCCCCCATCCAGACCCTTCCCTGAGAGTGTCCCCTGAATCTTCCAAATCCCTTTCCTAGGGTACTTAAGGGCTTACCTATGTGTAGGTCCCTAGATTTGTCGTGGGATAAGATTCAGATCAGACACCACTGCACTTCTACTGTTTGGGCACTCTAGACTTCGTTTGGGCCTGGCTTAGTCTCCCTTCAAGTCTGCTGCATCTTCTGTGCTGTGCATCATACAGGAACCTTCCAAGGCCTGTGAAGCATCAAAGACACCTGCAGAAATTTCCCTTGGAGTCAAGGAGTCACTCTCCTGCATTTGCAGGCAACACAAATAAGTTGACTGGTCTGCAGATCCTGAGCTCCTCTGGACTTCGTGGGCTCTGCAATACAGGTGGTGGATTTCCACAGCTCCCGAGGCCTACCATGCCCTCTCACCAAGTTTGAGGCCATTATCCCTCGTGGGGGTTGCAATAATGGAACCCCTGTGCACCGCGTCCAACTTGCAGTTGCAAAAGCTTGTTGACTTCTTTCTAAGAAAATCTTCGGGCTCCAAGTAGCCCCAACCTCGAGCACCTCCAGTGACCAGAATCTTCAGCCACACCGCATCGTGTGCATCGTGGCCTGCATCTTTTGGTGAGCTGCTTGAGGTCCTCTCGCGGCTCTAGTGCCTCTGGCCTGGGGGTCCATTAGAGGGTCACTTTTGTTTCCTTTGGATTCCCCCCGATTGCTCGGGCCTGCCCGGACTCCCCTGCTGGTGGTGAGTCTCCTGGATCCTGCTGGTCCCAACGTTGCTCCTTCTTTGATTCCTGTGTGGGTTGCTGTTGCCAAGGCTTCTTGGTGCTCCCATCTGACACCGACCCATCAGCACTAGACATCCTTCGTGGGACAGCTCGTGCACGGCTCCTGGTCCTCCTAAGCATCGTCTGATTCTCACAGCTGCAGAGTCAAGGTCCTCATCATCCATCCTGCAACACCCGACATCGGAGTGCATCCTTCTTCCAAGTCTCCTGGTCACTCCTGAGTGACAGACTCTGTCCCCTCTGCTTGCAAGTACCTCTCATCAAGAATCCATCCTCTGATTCCTTTGGACATTTTTTCCATCCTCCACAGCTACACTTTCCTGAAGTCCTCCATAAATGTGGCTTTGATCCCGGGTAGTGAGCATGTATTATATATGTGGAGCGTTTATAGCGTGAATGCAGCCAAACAGCAGCGGAGTACTGTGCAGCATAAAAGTTAAGCATACAATCAACAAGCGATAGGAGAAGTAGCTGGGATCTTGAAGCAAAAGTGTACTATACTGAAATGTAATGCAGTCTTCTTTAAAGAGGTGCGTCTTCCGCTCTTTCTTAAATTACAGCAGTTCCAACGGGGTACGGGGATGTTGTTCCAGATCCTGGGTGCATAGATGGAAAAGGCCTACTGCCTTGTTTTTTTTCTTTTTCACACTTCCTAGTTTCCAGTCTGATAATATCCTGACTGTGGGAGTGGCAAGAGCCACCAGAGATACTGAGCTTGACTGCAAGATAAGTGTCCGTACTAGTCTCATGGCTTTATAACTGATGCAGCTGGTTTAAAATAAGGGTGAGGAGTCAATAAGGGGAAGCATTGAAGTTACAACAGGATGTGGGTGCTGCGATCATATATCTTCAGGCCCTGGATACATCGTTTTGCTTTGTGTAGGATGCCCTTGAACGCAGGAATTTTTTCTGAGCCCGTAGCGACAAGGTCAACACAAGATTGAACGTGAATGTGCAGTGCAGCAAACTAAGTTGGAATCTCTACTAGTTCCGGTACCTATGACAATCCAACAGAACAGGAAGTTGGGCATGTGGGTGAGGAGCCTGCATGTGGAAATATTCTCAAACATGAAGGTTGTTACCAATGGTAAGTTACTTTTTTCTGAGGAATACTTGCACCTGCAGATTTCTTACCTTTGGAATATAATTATGAGAAGTTTAGGAGGAACAATTATCTGAAGTGGGAGTGAGCATGCACCAGGAGGACGCCTTGTTCCTTTCCTCGATCTGCAGATGACAGAGCTGAAAACAGCTGGAGGTGCCGCATTTCTAAAAGCAGGCTACACGGTGCAGGATCACACGCTGCTCCTCGCCCCCCTACCTCTTAGAGGGAGAGGGGCTCTCAAGGAAGCCTCACTCCAGGCAGTGTGTTTGGCTTCCGGCTATGGGCCCTCTGATGTGTGGGCTAGCTGCCTCAGTAAGACTCCCACTGCCACCCGTCCTCCAGGGAAGCGGATAGTGCGCTCATGCCACGGCCAGATTTGAGTCTGCATGCTGCTGTCTCGAGGCTGCCCTCGCCCCCCGCTTGCTTGTCTCTCCACCTTATACCTGTGAATCTTTCACTGAGGACCAGGCAAAGGGGGCGTAGGCTTCCGCTAAGTCCTCGGGAGCCAGTAGTTGGAAGGACTTTTTTCTGGGGGAGGAAGTAGGCACTTGGGTGGTGCACGGTCTGCATGCCAGAGGGCTGGGGTATAGCCGATTGGCAGCCCCAGTGTTGCTTGAAGTGTTGGCTTTAGTGTCACCAGCTGCCATTCATCAGGGACAAAGGATCCGCATCGAGGAAGCACTGCAAAAGTTCCCTAATTTTAGAACTCCCTAAGCAAACCCCAACAAGAGGTGCCTGGAACTGCAATCCCAAGGAGGAGACTGACAAACAAAGCCAAACCAAAAATCAGAAGGAGTACTCCTTTACATCCCACTTTTGGCCATCACTGCAGCAAGGGGGCTGTGGTTGGCCTGCCCCCCCCCCCCCCCCCCCCCCGCCGCACATTGCACAACAGCGCTGAACTGAACTGTGCTGATGGCACTAACTCAACTCCACTAATTCAACGCTTTACATAAGTAGGGCACATTATCCTGCACGGGGTAGTTTTCTGGCAGCTCAGGCCGCACAGACTGCGACACACCAATTATATCACTTAAAGCTTACCTACAAACTGTGCAAATTAATCAGTGACTATCCATATTAGATAGCCCATCTTACTAGCGACTTTTTCAGCTCTCATTTATACAAAATGAGAAACTTAAAATTCTGGGCCCATAAAGGAAAAAAATAATTTAAAACGCCTGACCTTCCAAGAAAGCTCTACGATTCACACCAAGGCATGGACTGCTAAGCATATGCAGAACATAAGGGCAAGATTCAGACAGCACTGTCTACAGTAATTTGTAGGGCAGCAAGTCCTAACCTCGAATCCAGACTTATAAACATGAACATAGCACCAAGAGCACACTTCTTGTCTTCGCCCATCAGCGTAACTGATAAGGGAGTATCGCAGAACTGGACCAAGGCGGATACTTAACCAGCTTCAGGAACATGCTCAACAAATCAAGATCGAAATGACAGTGAAACAGAGTGGCACCAACTAACCACTGGAAACCTAGACAAACACCCTTTACTGACGCACATGAGAAAACACTATTTCGAGCACTGTTGTGTGCGATTCAGATAAAAGGAGAGCGTACGTTTTGGGTCCAGACGGTGGAGCCTCTCTTCCTCTCTGGGAGGGTGCGGAGGCGGAAAAAAAGTGGGCAAGGTGATAGTTTGCCCAATGTGGAAGGCAGTAACAACCTTTGGCAAGAAGGAAAGATGAGAGGAGGCTTACAGGAAAGAGCCCGGAGCTCACTCACACACTAGTGGAGGTGATGGCAACCAGGAAAGCAGTTTTCAAAGTTAATAAACGAGGAGGACAGTTGTGTAGCATTTCAAAGGGAGCGCACATCAAATAGGTAAGAACCAGATTCAAGTCCCACTGTGGCATTACAAACGGAATAAAAGGGAAAAGGTGAGTAATGCCTTTGAGAAATCTACTGACAACAGGGGACTTGAAAAGAGAGGGCTGATCAGGGAGCCTGAGAAAGGTCGAAATTGCAGAAAGATAGCCCTTAATAGTGCCCAGAGCAAAGCCCTGCTGAGCCAGAGAAAGAAGGAACAAAAGGACTTCTGAAAGAGGGGCAGAAAGGGGATCCACAGCCTTTGCTGTGCACCATGCCACAAATTTGTCCCACCTGCAGGTGTATACCGTTTTAGTGGAGGGACGCCTGGCTGCCAGAATGATATCACAGACTTCAGGAGGCAAGTCAAAAAGAATCAACTGTCGCAGCTCAATCTCCACGCATGTAGGTGGAGGCTGGACAGGTTCGGGTAGAGGACCATCCCCTACTGCTGCGATAGAAGATCCTCCCGAAAAGGCAGGCAGATCGGGGAATCCATGCTCATACTGAGTAGCTCGAGATACCAAACTCTTCAAGCCCAGTCCGGAGCCACAAGAATGACTTGGGCCCGGTCGAGGCTGATCTTCTTCAGCACTGTGGGTAGTAGTGGTATACGCAGAAAAGCATACATTAGACTACAGCTCCACTCATGACGAAAAGAGTCACTGAGCGAGTACCGCCATGGAAACTCCAACGCGCAGAAGTGATGACATTGAGCGTTCTCTTCGGTGGCGAATAGAACTAACCAAGGCTCTCCCCACTGTTGAAAGTGGCCTCCAGAACTGGGTGTTACTCCTATACCGGCAACAGAAGTGAAAAACTTAGGGATCTGGCTGGATCCTGCGCTCACCTTCATTGGGCATACGAAGAAGGTTGCAGCCACATGCTACGGTATACTGCGAGGCATAAGGCCGGTCCTTAAATACTTCGACCCTTCTACTCGGCAGCTCGTAGTCCAAGCCTCTATACTATCTCGGCTGGACTATGGAAGTGCACTGATGTTAGGGGTCAACCAGGCTGAGGTAGCCAGACTCCAGAGGGTGCAAAATGCCGCGGCGCGAGCCGTTGTTGGTCTTCCCAGACACTGCTCTGTCTCCGGCACTATTTCTTCTCTCCATTGGTTGCCGGTTAGACAGAGGATTAAGTTTAAAGCACTCTGTCTGGCTTTTAAAATTTTGAAACTTTCTTCCCCACCGGCTCTTGTGAATTTACTCACTCCATACATACCTCTGAGATCTCTTAGATCTGAGGCCTTGCATCTGGCGATCTGCCCTCGGTTTAAACTCAGCAGAATGGGTGGTCGCTCTTTTCGGGTGCTTGCCGCGGGACTATGGAACTCGCTTCCAGTGCACACCCGAGCTCTGAATGATTTATCTATTTTTAGGCGCACTATTAAAACGTTCCTGTTTTCTGCTTCTGAATAGTTTTTCTTTTGTTCTGCATGTTATGTTACAGTACCTGTCTGAGCGCCTGGACGCCCCTTTGCTGGGGTATCAGCGCGCTATAAAAATATAAATAACATAACTTGTGCTACCTCCGAGTGAAGACGCCATTCGTGATCCATCATGCACCTGCAGCTGAGTTCGTCCGCCCTGATGTTCAAAGATCCTGCCAGGTGTTGTACCGCCAAGGAAATGCCTTGACATTACAGCCACGTCCAGAGGCGCAGAGCCTCCTGACATACGGTCCACGACCCCACCCCGCCTTGTTTGTAGCAATACCACATGGCGGTGGTGTTGTCTGTGAACACCTGCACAACTCTCCCTTTGACAGAGGGAAGGAATGCTTTCAGTGCAAGTAGAATCGCCCGGAGCTCCAGAAGTTTGACATGGAGCCTGGACTCCGCCGGAGACCAGAGGCCTCTGATCTCCGCCTTTCCCATGTGGCCACCCCATCCCAGGAGGGACGCATCCGTCACCACTGTTTGCTCCAGTTAGGGAAGGGAGAGGGATCCGAGACTGACAAAACGCTGGTTTGAGTGCCACCACTGCAACTGTTGTACAGTGCCTTCTGAGATCTGGACGTACTCGGACAGGTCCCCTTGAGGCTGCGCCCTCTGGAACTTCAGAGCCCGCATATGCCATCTGGCATGATTGGTCAGCAGGATGCAGGAGGCCATGAGGCCCAGAAGCCTCAAGGTCATCCTGACCGAAACCCAGGACAAGGGCCGAAAGATCGGAATCATAGGCCGAATGTCCTGGACTCGCTGTTCGGGAGGATAAACCCAAAACTGCTCCATGTCCAGAACCGCTCAGACGAAAAGTAGCATCTGAGAGGGAACAGGTGCGACTTCTGCACATTGATGGAGAACCCCAGCAAATGCAGGAGATCGTCTGGAGGTGGGAGACAACTGCCTAGGGCGAGCCCGCCTTCAAAAGACAGTAGTTGAGACAGGGGAAGACAAACCCCTGATCTGCGCAGATGAGCTGCGACCACCGCCATCACTTTCGTGAACACCCAAGGGGCACTGGTAAGGCCAAAAGGGAGCACGGTGAACTGAAAGTGTTCGTGGCCTACAGTGAACAGCAGGTATTGTCGGTGGGCCGGCAGGACGACGATATGAAAGTAAGCTTCGGCAGTCCAACGCTGCCATCCAGTCTTGCAGGTCTAGGGCAGAAAAGACCTGAGCAAGTGTGAGCATCTTGAACTTCTCTTTCCGGAGGAAGCGATTTACGTTCCAAAGGTCCAAAATAGGATGCAGGCCTTTGTCCTTTTTCGGAACCAGGAAGTAGTGAGAGTAGCAACCACGACCTACTTCTGGGTTTGGAATGAGCTTGATGGCCCCCTTGGCCAAGAGGGCTGCACCTTCCTGCTGGATAAGTGCCAAGTGAATCCCCCGACATGTGGTGGTACTGAGGTGGCATGGCTGGAGGGGTAGTCTCGAAGGGGAGGGAGTAGCCCCGTTGGACTATATGCAGAACCCACCTGTCCGAAGTGATGGTGCGCCAGTGGGGGAGGTGATGGCAAATCCTGCCACCCACTGGCGTGTGGTGGGTGGCAGGACTAGGAAGGTTTGGAGGCAGTGGCTGCAGGGTAAGAGCTGGACTGACCCACCCGCTGGCCCATGACACACCTCTGCAGGTCCCACGTCTGCAGCTGCACTAAGATTGCTGCTGCGCAGGCCTGTGGCTCTGAAACAAATGTGTTTGGTCACCCCTTCCTTGGCCACGAAAGGAGCGAAAAGCAGAAGCGGAAGGAGTGCGCATGGCCGAAAGGCCTAAGCACTTGGCTGTAGCCTGTGAGTCCTTAAAACGCTCCACTGGTTGCCAAAAAGGAGAGTGCCATCAAAGGGCATGTACATCAGAGCGTTCTGGACATCGCCGGAAAAGCCAATCGTCCTCAGCTAGGCTTGGCGGCATAGCGCCACTGTCAAGGAAATCGCTCTGCCCAGCGAGTCGGCGGTGTCAAGGCCACTACGAATCATTAACTTGGCTGCGTCTCTCCCCTCAGCAATAGCTTGGGAGAGCACCTTCCCGGCCTCCTCTGGACACAGAGGCAGCACCTGTGCAACTGTGTCCCATACAGAATGGGAATAACGGCCCAAGAGGCATACAGTGTTCATAGACCTTAGGCCTGAACTGGCGGAAGTAAAAATGTTCTTCCCGAATTGTTCCAGTTACTTGGATTCCCTGTTCGGAGGTGCGGAAGGGAATGCGCTAGTGGAAGCAGAGGCTTGGACTACCAAGCTCTCTGGGGTAGTGTGTTGGGAGAGAAAAATGGGGTCGCCCAAAGCCGGGCGATGGCTTTGGGCAACGTTCTTATCCACAGGAGCCCCTGTGTTGGGCCTGCACCAGGTGCCCAAAGGAACGTCCGAACATGCGTCATTAAAGGGCAGCAGCGGCTCCGTAGAGGAAGTCGCCGGCCAAAGCACTTCTGTCAGGAGGTTAGTCCTGACGGTCACCGTAGGGAGCTCAAGGAGGAGAGCCTCGGCCGCCCTACGCAACACCACCGAATATGTACCACCCTCCTCCGTAGCCACGGTAGGAGGAGATAGCGTGCCAGGTTCTGGAGTAAATTCCAGGTCACCTGCATCCCCCATTTCCGCATCCCAGTCCGGGTCTAACTAGCACTGGGCAGCGAGAGGGTCCTCAGACCCCTCCCAGTCCTCCCCGTCCTCCACAACCTGCCGGGCAGGCAGAAAAGAAGGAGGTGGATGGAGAAAGGGATAGAAATTCCCATCGGCGTCGGAATCAGCGTGGATCGACACCGGTCCGGCACCACCTGGCAGCTGGGCCGGAGTCGCCGATGGACCCGGAAAGGGCAGGTAGGCCATCGGCAACTGCCTAGGCTCCGCTGGAGCTGCTGGGTTAGTACCACCCGCACCCTCAGCCGTGTCAAGTGACAGGCTAGGGAAGGGCAAAGAGCGACGTCGCTTCTGACTTTTTGTGCTTCGCCTTACCGAAATCAGAGTGCAAAGACTTTTTTAAACGATGGTGATGGCGGCTCCATGACCAGTCCATCGACCTTCCACGGGACCGGGACCCTGAACGGCGCGGAGCAGACTCATGGGCCTCCAGCAACTTTCGGGGCCGCTCCCGCAAAGATTTTTGAGCCAGGGCACGGCATTCGGGGCAAGACTCTGAGTCGTGGCCGTGCCCCAGACAGTAGAGACACTTACGGTGCAGATCTGTCACAGACATTATGAGGGGACAATGCACGCAGGACTTAAAAGCAGACATCCCTACACACCAGGTGTCAAAGACTCAAAAAACAGAGAAAAAAGTCCCAAAAAAGGTCAGTCAAAAATTGACTGGGGGTACCGCTCTCTCCAGATCTGCGCTTGCTGGTGCGGAAAAAGAAAGAACTGACATCAGTGAGCGTGGGCGCGTCGAAGTAGCTCCAGTAACTTCATCTCTGCGACTACGCTGCCAACGATGTAAGTGGAGCCGTACGACGACGCCTACTGACGAAAGCTTTTCGGATCCAGTCTGATGCCTGGGGGTTATTCTAAGGTAAGGAATCTATCAATAACGTGTTTCTTTCAGATGACTAGGGCTATTGCTTCGGTGAATGGGCTGAAAAAATTTAATAATTTCTTCGGAGATATGTCATGTAGACCGGTGCTAAAAGCCTAAAAGCCTATGAAGCAATGATCCCCCACATCGTCAATATGGAGCTGAACGACTATATATTAGTGGAAAAGACAGGAAGGCTGCGTGAAGCTTCCCTTGCCCTGTCACTGGAGTGTTTGACTTTGTTTGCTGCAATCTTCACGGGTCCCTCTGCTGCTACTGGAGCCACCGCGTGTCTACTGGACTGGGACTGTGGGGCCTACGTGCCTGTTGGGGACTGCGAGGACCAGCATTCATAGCTGGAGTCACCAGCTGGTTCTCTTCCCCTAATCAGCCCTGCCTCCCGCTCTCAGCATATTACAACTCACGGCCCCCCTTCGCGGGAGCCGTTCGCTGCGTGAAGCCTCCCTTGCCCTGTCACTGGAGTATTTGACTTTGTTTGCTGCAATCTTCACGGGTCCCTCTGCTGCTACTGGAGCCACCGCGTGTCTACTCGACTGGGACTGTGGGGCGGACGTGCCTGTTGGGGACTGCGAGGACCAGCATTAATAGCTGGAGTCACCAGCTGATCCTCTTCCCCTAATTAGCCTTGCCTCCTGTCCCATTACAGCTGGCCCGTCCCGCGGGACGCGCGCGGGTGTGCGCCGGGCAAAGGGCGGGCCGTCTGAGGCCGATGGAGGCCGGGCAGGGCCATTTCCTTTGAGGTACAACATTCGATTCCTGCAGCTATATTCTGGATTGGTAGTGTCCTTTCAACTATCAGTATGGTGCTGCGGTCAGGGAAGGGGAGAAAGGTTACTATATCTACCCCGGGGGGGCTGTTACTGGGACCATGGA
This sequence comes from Lissotriton helveticus, assembly GCF_964261635.1. Classification (NCBI taxonomy): domain Eukaryota; kingdom Metazoa; phylum Chordata; class Amphibia; order Caudata; family Salamandridae; genus Lissotriton; species Lissotriton helveticus. The sequence continues at coordinate 1,413,427,580 of NC_136067.1, read as the reverse complement.
TCGTTTCATTAACCGGGCTGCAAAATTCTGGAGAAAGAAATAGCAGAAACAGAAAAGCGTTTGTCCCGTGACCTGGTGACGGGCAGGCGCTCTTCGCTTGGTGCTATTGGTGCATCTGTCTCCCCCATATCTGGGCTGGCGGACCTGGGAACAGCTAAACGTCCGTTCTGTAGCCCGAAGCCGGTAGAATCCGGTGCAATTGATTCTTACCTAGAGAATACTATAGACAGCACACCCATAAGTTTTTCTACACGATCTCTGATTAGCTTAATATGGACAGTCCTGATTTCGTTCAATCTCCAACGAATACCCAAAGTGTACAAAATAAAATTTCCAAAATAAAATTTCCAAAAGGAAACGGGGAGGGAGCCCCCCAATGGGGAAACCTGACCAAATATCTAAAAACTGTGGCCTAACACCTAGCCCTATTTTATTAAATACATCTGTGAGGCTTTCAGCCCCTTTTAACATGGTGCCTGAACATACAGGCAATAGCGACCTTCAAGGAAAAATTGAAATTTTAATGAAATCTTTAATGCTGCCCCTACTGGAGCGAACACGGATCATTAACTGTAAACTGGATCAGCTCGAAAAGGTTGTGGTAGCTAATACCAATACACTAGAAAAAATGGTTACTAGAAGGGAAACTATTGTAACCCCTTATACTGAGCCCATAGAAAACGGCGTCAGTACAGATACTCAACCTGAGATAGTAGTTACTAGTACCCAGCCAGCGAGAAAAGATGTACCCATTCCCAAGGCTAGGTCCAAGTTAGTATCCCGTGGGGGCGGTGAAGGAGGCCCAGCTCCAGCTAAGCCCCCCTTGAAAGTAAAGGAAACTCCGACTAAGGAAATTAACCACGAGACCAACAACCAGGCAGGGAAAGTTTCATATCCAGATCTCCCGCCGGAAGCACAGCCCTTGGTAGTGGTCCTTACGGGCGTCCCGGCTTTAAAAGAGGTATGAATCTTTTGCCTCATTAAAGAACAAAGTGGTAAGCTGGCTTAGCGTGAATAGACCTCTCCCCCCTTTACATCAAATGAGATTATCATGGTCAAGAGGACCCCCTGGGTGGGAAGAACGGCCAAATCGATTAATGGTGACTGTGTTCTTGTAACCTTTAGAGATCCGAGGGCAGTCACCCATATTTGCGCATGGGAAAATCATAAGACAGATACAATCATCCAGCCATTTCCCCTAAATTTTTTCTATGCACTGAATTATGAGAGAGAACTCATAAGAGGCCAAGGCGAATGGACCAGAGTAGTAAGGAGGAAAAATGACAGGGGGGGCTTGGGGTAATAAGGCCCCTTTGTATCCAATTGATGCCTATGTTAGCCATGATCGATTTAATTATTTAGAAGCCGTGGACTGACTGACCAAGTCCCAGCATGAGCTAGCGAATAATTGTCCCCAGATCGAGGTACTAGGCCCACCCCCTAATTATATAGAATCTCCTCAGCAAGTGGAGGCCATACTGACTGATCATGCACGGGGGGGGGGGGGGGGAGGGGGAGGACGATTGCGCCCCACCCCGCGATGGAAACGGGACTCGGGGCGCAGCTACCACTATACCTGATGGACATGGGAGTATTTTGTCTAATACAAACCAACTAAGCCTGCCGGAGAGTTCCTCAAAAAGCGCTGAGGAAGCCCCCGTTAACAGTACTGAAATAAGTGATAGATGGTTTAATCTTGCCTATTGGAACATTGCTGGCTGGAATAACAAACGAGACTGCCTGGGCTGGAAAGATTTTATGATCAATCATGACATATTATGCTTCCAAGAGACTTGGTGGGTGAATGATATTAATTATGATGGTTTTGTATCTTATAATTTACCAGCACAGGCCTCGAATATGGGTAGAGCCAAAGGTGGCCTGGTTATCTTACTCTCTGTCAAACTTCCAGTAAAGGTTATTTTGCATGAAAATGTTGGTTGTCACTCACAAATTGTGTGGTTATCCCATAAGAACGGACGTAATACATTGTTGATTAACCATTACAACAACGTGTTTGATTCTTCCCGCTGCCTGGTGGTAAAGGAATTAGAGAAGGCTCTGGATAAGATTTGTAAGAATAACTATGTGAACTTCTCAATCATCTGGGGCGGGGATTTTAACATCACTACGTGTACACTATCAGGGACCAAGGTTTGTGGGTACAATGATGACAGTGGGGATGGTATTATTCACTTTTTTCACAATGCGTATGGAGAGTCGTTGAACCTGGTTCTGGCTAAGTTTGCATTAATTATACTCCAACCTGCTAAAGACAGCAAGGGCAACTTCGTCCCTACCTTTACGGAGAGGAACTCGGCCACGATCATTGACCATTTGTTGATCACTAATGATATTAGCCCCTTCTGTGATGCCCCAGTTGTAAGGGATTTAGCTCTAAGTGATCACAACTGTATCACACTTGTGATCACTTTCTGGGGCCTCAAGCCCTTGTCCAATACTTGTACCATCAACGACATAGTGCCGTGTAGACCCAACGGCTATAGGATAAAATGGAGGGGAGACAACTCAGAAAAACTCTTGGTTAAAATTGTGTCGGCTTGCCTCCCGGATCTACAAGATTGCCTGGATGAGAACTCCTCCACTCAGGGAATTTTATCCAGTTTTAATAGGATAAATATTGTAATTAACAACATCCTGACAGTTACTAAGCATGGTAATAACAAACCTATGACCGGTTGGTTCGACCACGCATGTACTGAGTCCCTGAGGAAATTAAAGACAGCATTATCCAGAAGACCAAGGGATAGATCGATTGTCTCAAACTTACGGGCATCCTATAATGAACAGCTAAAGCGTAGGAAGAGAGTACTCCGGGAAGAAGCCTGGGATAGCCGGACTAGAGCAGTCGAGATGTCTGATAGTAAACTCTTCTGGGATGTGGTTAATCGCCCTCTTTTTAAGAATGAGGATATTCCGGTACTCATCGCCCATGTCAGCAATGAAAGTTGGAAGTCACATTTTGGAAGTATATTCAACTCGAATGGAATGGCAATCCCAATTACTAGGGACACTGAACCCTGGCCGGCCACCCCGTTGAATATTACAGTACAAGAAGTCGAGGTGGCGATTAGGTGTAGTAAGGGTGGGAAGGCACCCGGTACGGACGGGGTACCGATCGATCTGTATAAGACTGACCCGAAATTATGGGGGCCTGTATTGGTTAAAGTTTTTAACGCTGCAGTGACTGATGGCACCCCGCTTTCTTGGGGGGAATCGGTGATTATACCTATATATAAAAAGGGAGCTATGGCAGATCCAAAGAATTATAGACCAATCTCTCTCCTAGACTCTTCCCTCAAGACAATGAGCCGGGTGTTGCTGGATAGGTTAGAGGATTGGGCGGAGAGTAATGGAATTTTAGCCCATTCCCAGTTTGGGTTTAGAAAAGGATTAGGGACGATTGAACAGTGCATAAACTTAGACCTCGTAATAGGGAAATATACGCGCGCCAAGCAGGGCTTGCTTTTTCTCTGTTTCGCTGATTTAAGCAGCGCGTTCGACTTAGTCGATCATGGCCTACTATGGCCAACACTACTTGAACTGGGTGCACCCCCGGAGATTATTTATTTCCTAGCTAGATTATATTCCAATTTATCGACATGTATTAGATTTGGCCGGGGTGGGGAGTGCACTGACAGTATTGGGGTTAGGCAAGGGTGCGTTTTGGCACCCCTCCTTTTTTCTCTTTTTATTAATGCCGGTGAGGCCGAGCTTAGGTTAGTTAACCCTGATGCACCACAAGTAGATGGCAGGCCATCCCCATTCTGCTTTATGCCGACGACTCGGTACTTTTATCTAGAACCCCCCGAGGCTTGCAGAGATTGATGGATAGGTTTGCGGGGTTCTTAAAAGAACGCAAACTTGAGATTAATTACACGAAATCCTTTATTATGATTTGTGGAAGTAAGCCGAGGAAGTAAGCCGAGGAAGTCTAGTTCCTTTTTTATTGATGGGCATAGGATTGAGATAGTCAATAAATTTTGTTATTTAGGTATAACCTTTAGTAATAATGGTCTGTGGACACAAGAAATATTGAACGTTAAAGCTAAGATGTCCAATAGCGCACACAGTCTTTAAGTTTGCAACAAAGCTTGGACAACGTCGTATATACGACATGTTGCAAATATATCGACTGAGATGCGCTCCCATAGCCTTGTATGGGTCAGGGGTCTGGGGGCATAGCCGTTATGAGGCTCTGCAAACGGAAGAGAACTGTTTTTTTTAAAAGATTACTGTGTTTGCACAAATCAGCCTCTACACCGATAATATATAATGAGCTATCGATAGAATATTTGTCCGACCTAATTAGTTTAAGACCTTTGATGGTTTGGAGAGCAATTTGGTTTAAAGAAGAAACTAGCTTTACGCGAGACATTATTACTGATTGTCTTCGTTTAGACAAGAGGCTCTCGATTAATTACGTCGTGACCACAGTAGGAGTATTATTGAACATGGACATTTTGGCCTTTCCAGCCAGTCTCTCCGACATCCCTAAAAAGGAGTTAAAATCTTTGTTTTTAGGTAAATAGGCGGAAGCACGTAGGGAGGCAAAAATTTTGCTAACAATTCCCCAGTACTATTATTCTAATATCGAGACCACTGGTTTTCAGACCTACCTAACTGCGGTCACTCGGCCGTCTCACCGGTACGTCCTTACCAGGCTAAGACTGGGTATTGCCCATGATCTGGTGGCCTTTCCGCATATAAAAATCCATCCTTCTGTACCGTGTCCATGTGATGGGATTACAAAACAAAGCACTGTCCACTTTTTATTGATCTGTGATTTTTACTTGCATTTACGTGTATTTTACCTAAAACCATTGTTTAAAAAAAGGGCAATAACAACTGTTAAATCAGCTATGCGACTGCTTTTCTCCCTGAGTGATCATGAAATTTGCTTTCGTACTGCGATTTTTATCTTGAGAGCCATTTCTGTGAGGAAAAGTATGCTTTTTTAAACTCTTTCCCGAATTACGTAGCCTTAATTTTAACCTGTTGCGTGGAATCTGTATTAGCGATAAATGAATGTCTATTGTCTGCTATACCATGTGCTTTTATGATTGTTGTTTTCAATTAATCGAATAAAGCTTTGACATCGAATCAATCGACAGGAAGGATGCTGAGGTGGGAAAATGTCTGAAGTTTTTACCATCACTCCCCAGTTTTGCTATGATCCAAGCAATAATATTGGAAACGGTCATGATTTCATGGAATATTTTGGCTGCAAAAGCCCTAATAAGATTCTGGGGGAAACTGAATGGGAAGATGGAAAAAAATTCTCAGTGGAGCAAAAATGAATTTGTGTACAGTGAATTAAAATGGGCAAAAAGGGTTAGGGCTATCCTGGCCGCCATCTGCACAGCTATGAAAGTACAGCAACTTCCGCAGTCTTTACAAACTGATATTTCTAAGAGTGAGTTAAAAACGCTAGGCAAAGAATTGTCCTATGAAAATGACAATCAATACGTAAGGGAGCAAACATCTGTAAATTTTATGCGTAATAAAGTGAGTTGCGCATATGTAGACACCTTACCAAATCCGTTGTTAGAAACAGAAAGTGCTGAGAGTAAGAATTGGTTTTAACCCCTGTAAGATAAGTAATACGATAAAAGCAAAAATGATTGGCATAGAAGGGAATTGTGCCTGTGGGTTGAGTACCAAATGTGATATGCTGCATATTCTGTTGGATTGCTTAAAACTCAGACAACAACGGAGACCATGGCTACGCCCAATAATGTTGAAATATGAAATTATGGGTTGAGGGCATGCTGTGGAATTTTTAACTGAGATGCATTTTTACGATATAGCATGCACAATTGGCAGATTTATGAGGGCAGTTAATGCAGTGTTTATTGAAAACAAGTAAAAGTATAGTGTATTTTAAGAACTGTATGCAGGTTGTATTGAAATATAGGTTTTATCTGAATAATGTATTTAAAGTTTTACTAGATGGAAATAACTATTATATATGTATTTGTTACCATATTTTAATGCTGTTTTGTTTAAAGGCCATTGGTCTAAATAAACAAATCTTTGAATGAATTGAGAGAGGCAACTCAAAGCCATTCTTTAAAGGCTTTGAGTCACTGGAGAAGCTGGCACCAAGGGTGCGAACTGTACTCTGGAGCCCAAAGGGCACATATCAGCACATAGCATCCCAAAGAAGAAGCTGTCATTTTGGCAATAGAACTGAAACGATCATTCTCCCCAGTCGCAGGACAGGAGTGACAATCTTGTGAGTAAGTCCTCAAGGGGCACTCTTTGTACACAGATTAGTAAACCCAAAAAGAGGTTAGAAAGCACACCCAGCCAAAAATGTACGATTAAGTCCTTTGTAGTGGGTAGTTCATGACGTTTGGGTCAATTCACCAATTTCCACAGTGTAAGAAAGTGGCTCTGTATATACTGGACCAAAGTAAGGTAATGTGTGCACAGAGTCCACAGTCCCCAGAGGTTCGGCAGAGGCTAAAGTTAGATATAACCTTACTCTCTGAAGTGGTAGCTTGGTCGAGCAGTAAAGCAGTATCAGAGGACAGTGTAAAGCATTTGTTGTACACACTCAGCCAGCAAATGGTCTCACACACTCAAGAACTGAACTTTAGGCCAATGGTTTGTATACAAAATATATAGTTGTTTTATTTTAGAACCAACAATAGGTATCAAAATATACTTTCTCAGAATGTGTTACTTTAGTTAAATACTTTTCCAATAGGCAATAGACTTTTGAGTACAATAGTTACAGTTATTGCAATAGGCAACACAATTTCAAACACAATGTGACATTGAGCTCAATGGGAATTTCTAGTTAAATGCAATTAATTACTTTATGGATTACTTTTCTAACCACAGGACTGGATCCTAGACATCTCCTGTAAACAGTTGAGTAAAAGCGTTTTGGTTACAGTTGTAGTTTTTAAGGAATATTATTGTATTTTAAAAGTTGACACTTAGAAACTTTTTTACATAGAATCACCAATGTTACCCTATGGGAGGAAATTCACTTAGCAGGTAAGTAGTGTTATCGTTACTTTCTCTTACTCAGTGTTGGATCCTGGATCCAGCACTGGTGCATCTCCTGTAAACAATTGAAAGAATGCGTTTATGTCATACAGGCGATTTTTAGCTAATATTTGTACGTTTCAAAAATTGACACTTCGAAACTTTTTCAGCAAAAACCAGGCAATGTTATCCTATGGAAGGAAATTCAAGTTACCGGTAAGTGCAGTTATAATTACTTTTCAGGGTCACTGCTGGGCACCAAGATTCAGCACTGAGATCTCTCCTGATAACAGGTGAGTATTTTAGTTTTCGTGATTCGGCTGATTTTAGATGAATATTTTAAAGTTTCAAAACTCCACACTTAAAAGAATATCCAAGTGAAACCAGTCAATGTTAAATTATAGAAGAAAAGTGAGTTATCGGCTTTTGGGTAAGTACTTGACTGGCAGAGTGAAGGTTCTGGACATAGACTAAGGGGTCTCCCAGGGTCAGGTAGGTACAGTTGTTACACCCTCAGCGGCACAGGGGCAGCCGGATGCAGAGAGAGTTAGGCCCAAGGTTAGAATATGGGAGGCAGGGGACCTTTGGTTGGTGGATGCTGGCAAGCAGGCCACGCGGCTGTGGGAGCTGGGCTCCTGGTCACTTGCTCAGGGTAAATTGGTAAGTAGATTAGGACAGAGATTGCACTCCCAGGGGCACTCGGGCGGCTGTGTGAAGGGTGCATTTGAGCCGATGGACGCTCAATGCTATTCAATGGGAAAGCTGGAAGTTGAAAAATGGCTGCAGGCTTGGGGGACAGAGATTCTTGAGGTGCGACCACCACTTCGAGAGGTAAGTTGGGATCTTGGAGGATAGGAGGTAAGTTGGGATCTTGGAGGATAGGTAGACACCCAGGAGTTGGGCACAGGGGGCCGTGGGGTGCCGGGTGCAGGGGTGTCTTTTGACGTTGGGAAATGTTACCCTCAGCTGGTCGCGGTTGGAGGGGTCCCTTGTTGTGAGGCTGCAGGCGTCGTATGGGTCGTTGAGGAGGGTCCTTCGGCACTAGATTCTTGGCCACAATCGTCAGAGGAACGTCCTCGTGCTCTTTGTTCACTCACGGTACAAAAGGGGGGTGGTGATGGACGGAGCATCTGAATCAATCAAACACTCACACCCAGTCAAAAGATCTGGGTTTAATCCATCACCGTTCTTTAGCCCACTCTGCCACCCCAGTTCAGACATGGCTATATGCAAATCAGTCTGACCCTGTGCCTCATGGGAACAGTCCAGCCCGAACTGCCAAGCCATGTCTTCCCTGGACCGGAAACAAGCTTCCGAGGACCGGTTTCTGGCATCCCAGCCATCTTCAGCCCGGCTTGCTTGAATCCAGTGGCAAAGTGAGCAAGGGTCCATCACCACCCCCTTTTGTACCTCTTTGGCCGCCATAAGTGTGGCAGGGTATGCTCAGACGTGAGTCCCTTGCTCACTTTGCCACTGGATTCAAGCAAGCCGGGCTGAAGACGGCTGTAATGCCAGAAACCGGTCCTCGGAAGCTTGTTTCCGGTCCAGGGAAGGCATGGCTTGGCAGTTCGGGCTGGACTGTTCCCATGAGGCACAGGGTCAGACTGATTTGCATATAGCCATGTCTGAACTGGGGTGGCGGAGTGGGCTAAAGAACGGTGATGGATCAAACCCAGATCTTTTGACTGGGTGTGAGTGTTTGATTGGTTCGGATGCTCCGTCCATCACCACCCCCTTTTGTACCTCTTTGTTCACTCAGGCATAGGCCGGGCTCGGCGGGTGCAGTGTGCGCTGGATTTGCAGTTCCTGGCTGGCACCAGGAGTGTTGCTTGTTTGAGCAGAACCACTGCTTGGGGGAGTGCCAGTCTTTAGATGAGCAAGGCAGGCAGGTCCTCCGGGGTTTGAGGTTGCTGTCCGCAGGAGACGCCAGGGATTAAACCCAGATCTTTTGACTGGGTGTGAGTGTTTGATTGATTCAGATGCTCCGTCCATCAACACCCCCTTTTGTACCGGGGTTTAGCAGGAGCAGGTTCAAGGATTGACAGGCCTGTAGGGCTGGGGCCAAGTCAGTTGGTATTGTCCTCTTGTTAGCAGCTGCACGGCAGGTCTTCCTTCTTGTTCTTCTTTGTTTTCAAATCGGGATCTGAGGAAGGTACAGGTAGGGTAAGGGCAGGGACCAATGGGCCCCTGTCCTGGGGTGAGTACACCACCTATCCTGCTCCTCTCCTGTGGGAGGGATGCAGGAGCCAATATCTGATTGGGCAGGGCTTCCCAGCATCAAGATGGCCGTAGCCCGGAGTTATGCATTACCTCGCTTCTCCCACCTGAGGGGTGGTGTTGGCAGAGGCTGGCACACCCCCTTTCCTCACGTAGGGTTTCCCGCCTGTCTTCCCGCCAGAGTGGGGGTCAGAACTGGTGGGGGCCAGTTGCTGAGTACAGCAATTGGCCTGGGGAAGCTCACAAAAGGCGGCATGCCTTTGAAGCTTCTCCTGCCCATCCTGGGGGAGGAGGCTTGGCACCTTGTCCCAGGATGTGCATCTGGACCCCTGGCCCAGAGAGCGGCAAGCTCTCGACCCAGGGGTCCAGAAACAGGTCTGGTGGTGGCAGCCTCGGGAGCCACGCAGTCAGGACACTGGTAGTTGGTTAGGTTTCAGGGAACATCTCCAAGATGCCCTCTGTAGTGCATTTTACAATAAAGCCCACACTGGCATCAGTGTGGGTTTAATGTACTGAGAAGTTTGATACCAAACTTCTCAGACTTCAGTGGAGCCATTATGGTGCTGTGGAGTTCGTAATGACAACCTCCCAGCACCATTTACTCTTAATGGTAGCACTGCACTTACAGTACCCAGGAAAGGCCCTGTGTACTGTAGGGGCACAGGGCTCATGCACCTGTGTCCACACCACTGGCATAGGGCACCCAGCTAGAAGGGTGACTGATTTAGGCCAGGTCAGTGCATTTGTGGGCATGGCACAGGAACATCTCTAGTACAAGCAAGAAAGATATACTGTTTTTTGGCTCTCCTTCCCATCTGTGGGGTGGTGAGATTTGGCCAAGTTCTGCTCCTCCAACCCCTACTATGGTAGTGAAGAACCTCAGAGTGAAGTGCGACAGTAATGTGTCCTTCAAACAACATGTGGAGAGCACAGTGGGAACTTGTTATGGACTCCTGCATTTTCTGAGGAAGTTTGTTCCTTCTCTCTGCCCTCCGTCAGAAGATGGTAGTCAATGCCCTTACAATATCTCGGCTGACCTATGCCAACAGACTCTAATGGGGCCTCCCTTTGTACCTACTAAGACTTCAGTTGGTGCAGAATGCTGCTGTTCGGCTCCTGCTGAATATCCAGAAGAACGTTTCTGTTCAGGCCAATCTCAAGGAGCTACACTGGCTGCCATTCAGCTGAGAGTGAAGATTGAGGGACTGGTGCTTGTCAATAGAGCTTTTTATGGATTAGGTACTAAGTAGGTATCTAAGCGACTCATTCACTATCTGCCCTCTAGAATTCAACGCTCAGCTGGCACACTGCTCTCTGCGGTACCTAAGACAAGGAGGAAAAATGGGGAGGATGCTCCTTTTCTGTGCAAGCTGCTCCTAGCTGGATGCTCTCCCTCCACACATTGGACTGTTTAGGATGCAGGCCCTTTTGACCGCTTTTCAATTAGGTTTTTTAGTCTGTGTACCCTCACATGCACATATACATATATATTGTAATCAGTTGCCAACACACCTGTAGCACTGGGACACTCCCTGCAGTATTGGTGCACTTTATAAGTTCCACTTTAACTTATATGTTCCACTTTGAAAAGCCAGTAGGAAAGGGGGAGAAACAAAAGAAAGACTGTCTAGCAGAGGATGTACTGCTCCTATTCTGTCTTTTTAGACTTCTCTTCTCAATTATGGGCAGATTGTTATGCTGCACCTGCATTTAATCGTTAACACAATATGTGTACATTGCAACACATTGAACCTTCCTAACAAATCATAAAAAATATTTTCTTATAGATGCTATGGTTTATCCAAAATAAACAAGGATGGAGGCACTACCTTAAATAATGAAGTAGCTGAAAATCAGTTGAGGAAGAAATGAAGACAAGTGTGCGGTGTCAAATTATTAACTATTTCTTTGGTGTCATTTCTATTCTCTCTGATCTCTTTTTTGATGAATGTATTTTCTTTCTGCAGTTGTTGAAAATGGAAGTTCTCTTTAGAAAAAGTCTGATATATATATATATATATATATATATATATGTATGTATGTATGTATGTAACTAATTACAACCAATGATGCTGCTCATGCTTCTTTTGAATCCACAAAGTAACTGACTGTCTCACGACTAGATCCTCACTCGGTAGAGTAAATCATCAGTTTGTACTTAGATGAATATGGAATACGTTTCTTACCAGGCACGACTTGAAACTTCTCACCGAAAACAGAAAATGAATGTTGGGTTACTTCTGTGTAAAGCTAAGACACTACCTGCATTACAGCAAAAGAATTTCCCATCAGAAACGTCTCTGAGTCCATTGGAAAAACTCTTGCATTAATTCACTGTACATACACAAATAAATGCACTACACAAGCGCTGAGCTGAGACACTAAGGGGTCTCAAGCAAAGGTAAAGCAGTCTTGAGAAACAACTCCCAATATCTGGAAGTATGGCTACAAGGTTGGGATGCCCATAGTCTACGTCTCAACACATTAAATTCAAAGATAGCACCTCTAATAGCAGTTTTTCAGGCGTCTTCATGAACGATGTCATCTTCAAAATTCACTCCGTTACTGAGAGTGATAAAGGCAAAGCTTATACTCACATGTACGTTTGGAACAGCATTTTTTCCAGATAGGTTTGGTTTGTTCCTCAACACATCACAATGCAAAGTATACTGCATTCTTTCCCATCTTCCTTACACAGAGTCACTTTACCAGATTCAAATGGAATACGCCACGATGGATCAAGAAGTGGCTTTTTAAGCTTTTCTCCTTAAATATATGTTCTTATTACAGAAAGCAGGTGCAGACTCTGACCTTATAAGATCTATATTTTGAAGAATACAATCTGGGGAGCCAACAAATTCAAATGCTTGGGTGATATCACTTGCTGAGGCTTTAAAAAGAATTAAAAACAAGCCTTTATGGAAAAAGGCTTCCATCGTACAATGTTTTTAACAAACTCCTGAACAAACAAGCACCCTGCCTCTTGCATGTTAGTAAAGAGCATAAATTTAGAAATAGAAGCCATGCTTGGTTGTCCCTCAAATCTTATAAATGATTATCGACATGATTTTCTGGCTGAAGCATTCAGAGTAAGTTACAAAATAACGTTTTTACAATTAAGTTTCGGTATATTCTCTTTGCATGATCGTTAGCCAAAAGGGTCCGACAGCTAGTCATCAGGAATCTGCAGATTGTGCCAACAGCAAACGGAAGTTATGCTTCATTTACTATTCAGCTGCACTTACTTAAATGATCACAAGCTCCTGCTTCGGAACGTTTTTAACTATAATGCAATTTGAACTTACAACCATTGTATGCAAGAGGAGAATTCAACCATGTGATAGCATGCTATAAATCTATGTATAAAGCTGAGTTCCAGATGATTGCAAAAAACAACAAGTGATGGACTGAATGTGGATCAATGTCACACACTCCCCCAGTCAAAAGATCTGGGCCCAAATCCATCGTTTTTTTGCACTCCACACCACCCTGGGTCAGATAATGGCTTTATGCAAATCAGCTCTGACCCTGTTGCCCCATGGGAACAGTCCAGTCCGAACTACAACAGCCATATCTTTCCCAGACCGGAATCAAGCATCCGAGGACCGGACCGGTTTCGAGGTAACACCTCTCTTCAGCCCGGCTAGCTTGACTCCAAGTGGTGTGGAGTGCCTGGGACCCACGTCTGGGCATCCCCAGCGCACTTGTTTTTTGCAATTGCGAGTTCCAGATGATAGCCAAATCCGCCAATGATACATTATCCACTAACATAATAAAAGCAATGGCACATGGAAGCTATGATGCCCCCTCGTTGTAAAGAGATGATCCTTATCACGAAAACTCTTTACATCACCTGTAACATAAGAACATGCATTTTATAGACGCAACTATGTGTCCTCAAGACTGGAGCTTGCCCCAGCTAGGCAAAGTCACTAGAACTGCTATTTGTTGCATTGTTGGAAACTGGCATCATTGCTTTAACTAACTTATGCTTGATGCAGTTGCTACAAAATGTTTGCTAGAAGCACTTTTTTAATTCAGACAAACGTTTGATTTTGCATCCAAAGGCTGTACAGACTATCATGTTTGCGCCCACACATCATTTAAGTTCATTGCGAACCAACCTGAATGGCAATAAAGGAGTTCGCGTTTACTTTGTTCCCGCTTTTAAACATTAGCATATTCATTTGGCTAACCCGCCTTACGGTCTTTTTAACCCCTTCGACGCTGATGACGAGCTGGGCTCGTCATGAGGTAGCCTCCTGCTACGCTGATGACGAGCCCAGCTCGTCACGTAAAGTGCGCTTTGAAAAATCTCAGCGTACGAGCGGAATTCCGCCCGCACGCATGCGGTTAAAATATATATATAATTTAGCATTTTTTAAAAGGCACAGGCCACCATAGATACTATTAACTTGTTCTTATTGCATGTAAAATTACTATAGTGTCAATAAATCGAAATAATACATTTATACTTGAGCAGTTCATTCTCCCAGGCGAGATCAGTCAAGGAAATCCTGCTGAAAGGAATGAGCAAAATGGACATCTGTTTTCACTTTTGAATTCAAGCAAAATGTTTTACGGAAGGGGAGCCCATGGTGCCGCAAAACAAATCTCCGTCTAAAGACACATCTGGAAGATGTTTAAGTCTTTGCTCTAGTGGAATGAGTAGTCTCACTTCGATTGTTCTTTCTTAGCAAGGGCATAACAAATGATTATACAGAGAACAATTCAGCAGAACATGGTTGTCTTCTGAACTGCCGGTCTTTCTCATTGCCTAGGTAGCAAATGAAGAACTTGTCTTCAGACCTCATCTCCTTTAGCCCAACTGATGTAGTAGGCGGCCTTGAAAAATAAAGATATTTTACTAGACCTACAGGTCTGATAACCTGAATAATCTATTCGACCTACTTGTTCTCTACTTTGCACGCAAATTGGTCTAAAATAGTGTGACCCTAGGCAAATATTTTATTTTACAGAGCTGCTTTTTTTCCCAAAGTCACATTTGAGAACACCTTCAAATAAGGCAGGGAACCGGGCAGGGAGAGCGATGCGCGTTGGATGCGCCGAGGCATATTGCCTGATGGTAACGCTTACAGCCTTTTAAAAAAAGCTATTTTATTTACTTTGTTTATTTTATGTTTGAGCTGACTACCAGCTCAGTTGTGCTTTTAACTCTAGCACTCCCACTCACTCTTCCTTGCCGTGTCGTCCCCGCTGGACACCCCGTTCCACCGCGAGCAGCCTGCGCTCGATTGTTGTGGAGGGAGTGACACTTCCTAACACCCCTCTACTTCTGGTTGGAGGAGGTGAGCGGTCTAGCGCTCACACACCCCTCACCTTAAAACCAGACACAGATGACAACGCCAAAGGCAAGCCCGTCTGCGCCCGTCCGCGCCAGTCCGGGCCTAGGGGCTACTCCCCCTGCCGGTCATCTATCTACCAGGGTGTACTCCCCCCAAAAACTTCTCTTGGCGTGGCCAGGAGCCTCCCACCAAACATCTTTTAGTCTCCGATGATTGCTCTATTCTGCTGCAACCCCCACGTCTGTCTCAGCCCGTACTGGCCACTGTGTCTGCTGCTAGTCCAGGCCCTGCTATTTTACAACGTAGTGTTTCCCTTGATCGGTCTGGCTATGACCAGAACTGTTTATCCTTCTGGTATTTAAATACCTGCTCATTGGTGAAGCATCGAGCAGAGATATTTTATCACCTTGAAACAACCAAGCCAGATATACTGCTATTATCTGAAACATCTAGAAAACAGAGAGCCACCCAATAGTCCCCCAGGGACTGGGTATATTCAATAACAAAATTCAATTGCCCCTCGAGGAATCATTTGATTCAATGTAAATATTCATAACAATGTCAACTTTGAGATCAACATTTAACTTTGAGCAGGAAACAGTCAACCAATGCCAATAGCTAACTGTATCAAAAAACAAGTTTTATTCTTGTATTCACGTTTTTCTTATTTGTATTTTCTTTATACTAGGCAACACACACAAAACTGAAAATTACAATTGATTACAGTCGTGTGAGATCACCATTTGCCGAAATTATGGACTTTTGAAATACCACAATATGTGACAAAATCACGGTCATACATGTATTTATGTGCACTCCAATTACAACATATAAGCAAAATGGTGATACAATGACATTGTATAATCTCTCATGCTCATAAAGTTAAATCTCTTAGCATGCGCCCCATGCAATCGGTGGATTACGTAATTTTTAAATTTGACTTCGAAAGTTTCCCCCTCACTGTCGCTGTCTTTTATCGCCCTCCAGGAAAGTTGCCCAGCTTTCTGCCTTCCTTTGGCGACATAGCAGCTGAACTGGCCATTAACCACGCTAAGACTCTCATTATAGGTGATTTTAATTATTGGCCTCAGTCCCAACATGAAAGTGCCCCCTCTAGGGAGTTTACGGACCTTTTAACCAGTTTGAATTTTCTTCAACATGTTCATATTGCTACCCATGATAAGGGTCATATTATTGACCAGCTATGGGCTCTAAACCAGGAAGTTTTAAATTTACAGGTCTCCCCATGTGCTTGGTCAGACCATTTTTTTATCTCCTTTCTGGTACCTAAAGCCCCCTCCACTACACGGTGTCCCATTAAGTGCCCGCTTATTCGGAATTGGGGCAAGGTAGATATCCCCTCACTCTGTCTTTTCACTGGCCTTCACCACCCCCTCCTCACTGGACGAGGCAGGTTTCCCCCTGTCTGTCCATACCCAGGCCGACAGAATCCACACTTGGGATGCAGACGCCCGAGACACCGTTGCCCCCTGAAGAAACTTAGGACCAAGCGCAAGCACGCTGCGCAACGCTGGTTTAGCAAACCATTACTCGATTTGAAGCTATCACTTCGACAAACTGAGCGCAAGTGGAGAGCAGACTACTGTCCATTTAGAAAGCTCACATTCCTTGCAGCACTCAAAGAATATAAGTTGGCCATTCTTGAGGCCAAAACCAAATATATTTCTGAAAAGATGTTGAATTCCACTAATAAGTCTAGGGAGATATTCTCCATTGTTGACGAGTTAGCCAAACCCGATCGGATCACTATGACCCCCTCTTTTTCGCAGTCCCTCTGTGACTCCCTTACTAACTACTTTGTAGAGAAGATTGTCCTAATCAAGGCAAGCATTCCTCTACCTGATGCAGGTTTCCACACAGGCAGTGTTTCTGAAAACACTGCCTCATTTTCAACCTTTCCCCCAATTACACAGGACATGTGTATATCCCTCCTCAGGAAGGTTCACTCTGGCTCCCCTGCTGATTGGTGCCCTGCTCACACTGCCCGCGAAATCTTCCTTAGTCTCCCAGAAGCACCCCTTTCACTGCTCAACAATTCCCTCGCATCGGGGACGGTTCCCAATGCGTTTAAATCTGCTGTTTCACCTATCCTCAAGAAACCCGGGGCAGACCCTCAGGTCTTGAGCAACTTTCGTCCAATATCTTTGCTCCCCTTCCTGGGTAAACTTCTGGAAGCCTATGTAACGGGCTGCCTTGGCTCCTTTGTAGAAAACTCTCAATTTCTAGATCAACATCAGGCTGGTTTTAGACCACGTCACTCCACTGAAGCCGTAATGGTGGCAGTTCATGACGAACTGAGAAAGGGGGTGGACAATAACATCTCTCAAGCCCTGGTGCTCCTTGATTTGTTGGCAGCCTTCGACACCGTTGACCATACCATCCTTCTTCAACGGGTCGAGAGCGCCGGCATAAGGGGCACCGAGCTGTGTTGGCTCACCTCCTTTTTACAGGATCGTGAGCAAGGCGTTCGCTTCGGTCCCTTTACTTCTGATCCCAAAAACTTGACCTGTGGGGTCCCGCAGGGCTCCTCTCTCCCCGTTATTATTTAATCTTTATATTTCCCCTCTTATTTCTAAGCTGCGAGAGCTACCAGGGGTCGTCTTCAACTATGCAGACGACCTCCAGCTCATCTTTGATATTGATCCCTCCCCTGCCTCTATCAGAAAATTCCAGTCCACCATGTCTTTCATCAGTAATTGGATGAACGCAAACCAACTCAAGCTGAACCCGGGAAAGACCGCGATTGTATTGACCGGGCCCTCCGCCAACCCCTGGAGTTCCAACTTTTGGCCGCTCTCGCTGGGCACTGCCCCATGCCCGGAGAGCTCAGTCAAGAATCTTGGAGTCACCATCAGTGAGGACCTGACCATGAAACCACAAATTAAATCGGTGCTCTCAGCTTGTTTTTTCCATCTCCGCCGCATCAGGAAGATCAGCAGGTTCCTCACCCACGAGGCCCTGGTTCAGACCATGCTTGGGCTGGTTATGTCCCGTATTGACTACGGAAATGCGCTTTATGCGGGGATTCCCCTCTATCAATCCCGCCAGCTCCAGCTGATCCAGAACCAAGCGGCTAGGATGGTTTTTCGCCAGCCCAGGACAAGTTCAGCGAGGCCCCTCCTGAAGAGCTTGCACTGGCTCCCAGTGATTCAGCGCTGCCTCTTCAAGATAGGCTGCCTCACTCATCAAGCCCTCGCTCAACAAGGCCCGGCATTTATCTCTTCCCGTCTTGATCGATACATTCCATCTCGAGTCCTTCGTTCCTCGAGCTCCAATCTGTTACTGTCATGTCCGTTCAAACGGAAAAGATTGGGCGGACTGAGATTTTCCTCCCAAGCTCCCCTCTTTTGGAACACTCTGCCCCCAAGGCCTTCGTCTCATTCCTTCCTACCTCAGCTTTAGAAAGGCTCTGAAAACTTGGTTATTTTCTCAAGCCTTCGATTAGTTAGTTTTCTGTTTAGGTCATCAACTAGCAGTTTCTCCTCCGTCATCCAAAGCGCCAAGAAGCCATTGGTGTACGTGCGCTAAATACATTTCTTTTTTCATTTCATTCATTTCAAGTGAATTCAGCATTTCTGCTGTACAAAAAAACACTTTGTATGATTAAATACACTAAACATTTGCTCCCTGTATAATAAAAATCTACTCACATACAGGGAAGACATGATCTGACTTGCTTCTTCGTTCACTCCTAGCATTGCCATCAAGGCAGGGAGGGGTATGAGTGTGTCTCACTTCATGTTTGAAAACTCACTTTTAATTATTAAAGCATGATGTGGTACCAGACAGTCATTTACAGAGTAAATTTCCCGTTGAAATTGCCAAAAACGTTCCCATTAACATGCAGTTTTACTGATAAGGCTGTATAGTGCATAAACAATTTGAAAATTGGGTTTCACCAAATATATTTATCATTTGCACATCACCAAGTGTTTTGATAGTTTTCATCCTATTAAAATATGTTTTCATCACACAGGATTACAGAAAAAGGGCTTTCATAACTACTGAAATATATTTTGAAATGTTTGTACAGTTCACTTATGAGCTATTTAAATGTCACTTGTTAGAATTAAACCTTACACGCTAAAGACTTTAATTTCACACTCTTTGTACAGCAGGTCGGATAGTTCACCTTACAAAATCCTGGAACTCTGCAGACAGAGAAAGAAATGTAATTGTAACAAGATGTAAACTGACTTCTATCCTTTATCTCAATTCACTGGGCAAATGTGACAAGGTAAAAAAAAAAAGATTTAAAGGCATCTTTATTGCTCTTTCACTTTCCGAGTGAACAGAACCCGAATTTGTTGTTAGCTTGCCAGACTGGGTGAGTAGGCCTTAAATATAGCTCGCCCTGACAATGGCGCCGCGGCCAGGGTGACTCACGCTGGAATCTGGGGATCATGGTTCGATTCCCGGCGCCGACGGCAGATTGGCCCAGCACCATGTGACTCTGGGCAATAGTTTGCTTAATCTTCCTGATGGCCCCCAGCGCCTGAAGGCCCTTACGCGTGATTGTTCGGGCTTTACAAATGTGGATAACTATCCGACTCGCCATGATGAGTAGATTTCGCAAAGCCTGAGTAGTAACTACCCGCCTCATGAGGTTCCTTACAATAGAAACCATACTCCCTCCTTGTTGGGACGGGTGTTGGTAAAAGTAACAGACCACCCCAGATGGAAATGGGCAAGAAAGACACTTTATTTCTCAAAACCTTTTTGTTTGGGTGACTGCAGGTGAAGCATGGGTGGACAAATAACTTTAGGTTCACTGACCAGATGTGCTGAAGTGATGGCTACAAGAAAACTGCTTTCAAGGTCAGCAAACAACTGTTCTGGGGAATCAAGAGACCATCCCATCAAAAAAGTAAAGACCGGGGGCGTGGCCAACTGCCGAACATGGTGGCAGCTTGAAGCGGGAGCTCCTCCAGGCAAACCGGCCCACATCAACTATCCGAACTTTAATCCGTCTTTTCGCCCGCTCGAAGGAGCGACAGCGGCTCAGGGACCCGAGCGGCGCCAATTGCTCCGACCCCGGTGGTGAACGGACACCGGGAACTGCTCCAATCTCAGGCGGCAAACTGGGGCCTGCACCTGCCTAGCCGCACCGACCTAAAGTGGCTGGCGGACCCGGGCAGACGTCCATCCTCCTCGGCCCGGGTGCCGTGACACCGGCCGGCCGCTGCTGCACTCTGTCGCGGGGGGTGCCCGAACGCACCATCTATCCAGCGCATACCCCCTGTGTGGCCCGAGGGAGCTATCTGGACTAGAACTGGCCGAAGGCACCATATAGGAGAAGCGCAACTATCAACAGGGGCGGGGGCCTCCCTGGGTCCCGGACGGCGCCATATTGGACATAACGGGCGGCCAGGCGCGCCGTTTTCGCAACAGGGTGGGACAACCTGCATTGGGGGGCCCTGCCGTCTTCCAGCGCTGCTGCAGATCCGAGACTCGCCGCGCATTGGCGGAGGGCCACGTCGGAGCCCCATTCTCCTGGCGTAGAGGAGACATCGAGTGGCGCTTTGTTTGAGTAGAAAGTCCCACGTTGGCGAGGCTGTAGTGGAGCGCGGAGGGAGTCAGGCGCACTCCGCAGGGGGCCCCCCAACGGGAACCCACTGAAGCAACGCAGAAGCAACGCCGAAGCACCGAGTTTGGTGGCGCTACAGTGCACACAGAGAGCAGGGACAGCCGAGCAGTGGACCGCGCTAAAAATCCTCAGTTGGCGGCGTGCTGGTCATCACGACCGCCGGGGCTGCGGCGCGTCTGGGCCCTGTGGGGGATACACAGCGCCCCCTTGAAACTGGTGAAACGCACGATTGGACCGCCCGGGGGAACTGCGCGGCTCGTAGGCCAGGAACTAACCCAGCAGCCGGATACGCATACCTCCATCATCGCCACCGGAACATGGCCGGCAAGGGCACGAGGAGTACGTCGACGCAGGCGAAGCTCGACAAATTTGCGTACAACCAACATGGACAATCCCAGAATGGCGGCCGCCTCTCTGTTGGAGCAACTCCAGAAGCGGGTGGTGCTCCCAAGGTGACCTTGGAAGAAGTTATGAAAACCCTCACCGAGGTCAAAACGACAGTGGGCTCCATCTCTTCCGAGGTCACTCTGCTTCGGGCGGACTTCAAGAAAATGGCGGAGAGGGTGTCACAAGTGGAGGTAGTAACAAAATCGCTCATTGATGACACCTCAGACCTGCAAGTAGCCATGGAGCGCATGGAAAGGGTCACGAAACAGTTACAGGAAAAGCTCGACGATCAGGAAGGGCGCTCCCGAAGAAACAACGTCCGCATCCTAGGCCTGCCGGAATCAGAGGGTAAAGCTGCGAGTTCCTGGTGGAGCGGCCAAGCCAGGCGCCACTCCAAGGCCTGTACTGGCCAGGTTATTCAATTTTAGAGACAGGGACGCAATTCTACAAGCGGCGAGAGTCTCCCCACCTTTAAAAATTCAGAACTCGACTTTGGCATTCTTTCCGGATTACACAGCGGAGGTGGCTAGGCGCAGGAAATCTTTCACGGATGTGAAAAAAGCGCTGCGAGACAGAGGCCTGGCGTACTCTATGCTTTTCCCCGCCAAATTGCGCATTGTGGCCGAGGGAAAATCGTGGTTCTTTGACTCGCCGGAGGTGGCTAGAGAATGGCTTGATGGATGGAGACAGGTGGGCAAACCTCAACGCCCACACAGGGACCGACAGCGCCAACGCAGCGGAGGAACGGAGGACCACCCGTCAAAAAGCCCCGCGAACGAGGAAGGCGCAGCGGCACTGGATTCAGATCTTGAAAGAGACCCACTTGACTCTGGACAACCTGTTAGGGGCTGATTTGACTGGGCTGCATGAGGGACAACATGTTGTAGCCCTTGGGACCTTGATGCTAATGGAGCTGAGTAGGGCGGGCATCGGCCGGTGCCTGTAGGGGTCTCACCAACCCCACGAGCAAGTAAGGTGGACGGGGATGGGATTAAGCACTCTGCCAAGTTGGGGAAGCGGGCGGGTTTTCGTCCGTGGTGCAGGGGAGCAGGGAGGGGGTGGGGGGGGGTAGTTATAATGTTATGGTTATTGTTCTTAGTCATCACCTCTTCAGTATGGGACATGGCCCCACTGCAGGCCGTACACTTCTGGTACCCTAACACAAGTCATTGCATATGTGTTACACTCCGATTCCACGCGCCAATAACACTAATCATGCACCCGCATGGCCCAACAAGCTCGAGACACGCCCGCTGACGGCGGCCCGCCGATGACAGTGGTGTCCCCCTTAAAATTACTCACATGGAATGTTAAAGGCCTAGGGGACAAGATTAAACGGGGTTTGGTCATCCAAACCGTTAAACGTCACGGGCCTGACTTGGTGATGTTGCAGGAAACACACCTAGCTGGGTCTACCTGCAAAGCACTTGATAGACGTGGGTATGCCATGGCGGTACATGCAGAGTTCACTACGGGGTCCAGGGGCACTGGGATACTCCTTAAGAAGAACTCCTCATTTATGGTTGAAAGCCGCAAGATAGACGATCAGGGTCGGTTTGCGGCTCTGTATGGACAGTGGGAAGGGCGGCCCCTCAACGTGGTGTCCGTGTACATCCCCCCGGCGCTGCACTCTACGGCACTGCCGGCATTGGGTCAATTTCTAATTGACCTCCCAGAGGGTGACATGATCATTGGGGGAGACTTCAATGCCATAACAGACCCGCAGTTGGACACCTTTCCCGTAAGGGAACGCCAGAGGGGTACTGCCACGCTTCCTGGTTTTCTGACCGCGCTAGGCCTCACTGATGTTTGGCGTCAATTGAACCCCACAGCGACTCAATACACGCACTACTCCGCTACACACAATAGTCTCTCACGTATTGACTACCTTTTCTTTATGGGGGTGGGACTGGGGTCGGTGGACAAATTGGAGATCCTACCCAGAGGAGTATCTGATCACTCCCCAGTGTCCCTCCACATTACGACTAAAGAAAGGAAACGCGCCAGGCTCTATCCAATATACCCCAGTTACTTACAAATCCCTGGTATTAGAAAGAAACTTAAATTGGCCACATCACACTACTTTACAGAAAATGTAGGCACAGTTTCCTCGCCCTCGGTACTCTGGGAGGCATACAAAACAGTCCTGCGCGGCGCAGCAATAGCGGCTATCACAGGGCACAAACGAGACTCCAGGAGTGAACTTGCTGAATTAGAATTGGCACTGCACGCTGCGAACGCCGCCCACATGTCCGACCCCACCCCTGCTACTGCACATGCGCTACACCTCAGACAACAACAACACTTGGCCCATCTTACAACGGTTACCAAGGGACACTTGGCGAACACCGCACACAGAGTATACGACGTGGGCGATAAAGCCGGGAAGATGTTGGCCTGGTTAGACAAGAGGGGTGGGTGCAACAGAGGTATTCAGAGACTATACACACAGGATGGCCAGCTGCTGACACACCCTGACAGAATAGTCCACACCCTAGCACGCCATTATCAGGATATATACACACCGGTTCGGGCTGTCACAGAACGGGAGGCGTTAGCGTCACTCGACCACATTACTATCCCCACGCTTTCACAAGAAGCGCAACAGGAACTAGACACTGACTTGACGGAAAGTGAAATTCAATTGGCAATACAGTCGTTGCGATCCGGCAAGGCGCTAGGACCTAACGGGATACCCGTGGAATGGTACAAAGCGTCGGCTCCCCTGTTGAGCAAACCCCTGCTAAATATGTATGAAGAGAGTGTAGACAAGGCTGAACTCCCTCTAGACCAGCGCACAGCCACGATAGTCGCCATTCCTAAGCCTGACAAGCCACAGACGCTATGCACCTCGTACCGTCCTATCTCCTTGCTCAACGTAGAAGCAAAAATCCTAGCGAAACTCCTGGCTAGTCGCCTGATCACGCATCTTCACACCCTAATCCACCCCGACCAATCAGGTTTCATGCCGCACAGAAGCACAGCACTGAATCTGCGGAGGGTGCATGGAGTCTTGGCGCGAGCGCATCTCCTCTCGGAACAGGCAGTCATCTTATCCCTGGACGCCAAAATGGCTTTTGATCTGGTGGAATGGGAGTATCTATTTGCGGTCCTTGCCCGTATGGGCTTCGGCCCGAAGTATATAGCGTGGATACGGCTACTGTACAAGTCGCCTATGGCACAAGTGGTGGCGAATGGTCACGTCTCACAGACCTTCCCCCTAGGACGCGGAACCAGACAGGGGTGCCCCCTATCCCCCCTACTCTTTGCGCTGGTATTGGAGCCACTAGCTATTCTGCTCAGAGCGACACCACTGTTTCGGGGCATCGCATGGGAGGGCGGGTGGGAAGATAAAGTATCCCTGTATGCCGACGATATGCTGATTTACATGACCAATCCCAATGAGGGTGTTCCGGCCCTGTTGGCTCTGTGCGATGAGCACGGGAAAGCATCAGGCTACACCCTGAATTGGTCCAAATCTATCCTATTCGTACTTAGGGGCCAGGAGCCGTTATTGCGGGATGACTGCCCCCTGCAGTTAGCGACCGGCTCATTTAAATATCTGGGCATTTTCGTCACCACTAATGCAGCGGACTTCTACACCGCGAACTTGGTGCCGCCTCTGACACGTCTCCGTGCAGACGTTAAATACTGGGCTACCCTGCTGCTAACCCTCCTTGGGCGGGCAGCGTTATATAAAATGATGGCTCTCCCTAGATTTCTCTATGTGTTAGAAAATACCCCTCATGTGGTGGCTCCGCGCTACTTTCAACAAGTTGCTGCACTGGTATCTGCTCTGTTGTGGGGCAATGGTCCAGCCCGTATAGCACATGACAAATTAGTTAAAAGCTGGTATGAAGGCGGGATTGCACTACCTAATCTTCAATTATACTATTGGGCATCCCAACTCAAGGTAATTAATCACTGGATCCACGTCCCGCGGGATGACCCCGCATACAGGGCGGACTGGTCGCAGCTGGGGACGGATGGCATGCTCTCAGTATTGTACAATCACTCCCAGGTTCGGAACTTAATTGGCCTGACGTTACATACGGCAACCCTATGGCATACAGCACAATCTCGACTGGGGTGGAAGGGGAAAATCACTAGAATGACGCCGTTATGGGACGCGAAATCGTTAGGAAACTTAAGGTCCAGTGGGGGCTTCACACGCTGGGATCAAATTGGGATTTCGGTGGTAGGAGACCTTTGGGATAAGGGCTCGGTGGTGGCATTCTCACAGCTACAGCAGCAATATGGTATGGGCCCCAATGAAACATTCCGGTATGTGCAAATCCGACACGCCCTACTACACGCAATTCCGCCTGACACCATACTCCCAGACTCGTCACCACTAGAGGACAGGTTACTGACGGAGTTTATGGAGCAGAAGGCAACCTCTCTTACGTACAAAAAACTGGTTAACAACCTGACAGACCCCACGCAGAAACTTAGAGAGAGGTGGGTTGGGGAACTAGGAGACATGGATGACGAAGAATGGAATGAGGCGCTTGCGTCACCAAGAGAAGTGGGCATCTCGGCTAGATTCAGGTTGGTCCAGCTCAAGATCCTGCACCGCACCTACTACACCAGAACACTTCTACACAAGATACAGAGGGCACCACACCCCTTCTGTCTGAGAGGCTGCGGGGAGGAGGGAACTCTGCTCCACACGCTATGGGATTGCCCATTGATCCAAGAAGTCTGGAGGCAAATTATGCGCACAATCTCCCAAGCCCTTGAGGTGTCGCTCCTGCCTGAACCCCGTAGGTGCCTATTGAACATTTGGGACCCTACTGACCTAAACAGATATGGACAATTGTGGGTCACGTTGGCTGTGACAGTGGCCAAAAGAGACACTGCACAAAAATGGGGTGCTCCAGAATTGCCTACAGTGACTGGCTGGATTAGAAATATGGACCTCCTCATGGTGAAAGAGAGGGCGGTGTACGTATTGCGGGCCTGTCCCCGTAAATGGAACAAGGTATGGTTACCGTGGAATAAATACAGGGGAGAACCGTGTACACCCTTACCGGAGGACGAAGACTCAGAGTCAGAGGAAGAGGATGATTAATGGGGGCGGACTAGTGAATGTAACTCTGATTTGTGGTGGGATGGAGCGAGAACACGATATTACCTTTGGACTACGTCCGGATTATGTGCAGTAAATGACAAACTGTCTGTGAAAGGGTACAACTTTCTATTGTAATGATGACATTAGTTGGGTTTTTGTAGAAGTAAGTTTCTTTTTATTGGTTGAAATTGCTGAGAACCGATTGCTATATCATAAATGGGCAACTTAGGACCTGGATCAGGGTATGGTATGTTGATACGTGAGACTATATACGACACGATTGCGATTATTTCTTTCATATCCATAATAAGAGGATAGACTCAGACGTCAGAATGTAATGGGATGTATCCGTCTCTTTGACAAATGTTTGTAATACTGTGCACCTACTGATCGATAATGATAATGTTAATAACTTCTTTGCCTTCTTGAAAATAAAGTTTTTATAAAAAAAATAAAAAAAAAGTAAAGACCAAATTCAGATCAAACTCCGGCATGACAATGAATGTTGGGGGAAACACAAGTAAGCCCCTTCAAAAACCTTAAAGCAATACGGATTTGAACAAGGATGGCTGGTCAAGAAGACAAATGTAGGCAGGAATATAGCCTCTAACAGTGCCTATTGAACAACCCTGCAGAGTTAAAGAAAGTGAAAAATGCAACACACCAGACAGGTGAACCTTCAAAAGATCTACACGTTGCTCATTGTGTTACACCACAAAACAGTTCCATCATCCTCAGTAGGCTAGTTTTGTGGAGGGGCAACGTCTTAACAATATAACAATGAACAGTCTCTGCAGTAGATGAAAGCAGCTCTTGTGCCCCCCTCCCAATCTGTAGGTCTTAAGATAGAGTCTCTGGTGTTCGAGGTGCAGAACCTGCCAATACTGAAGAGAAGATTAGCTCTGCGAGGTATATGGAGCAGAGGACACAGGGAGAGTTGGGTTGGTGTGTCAACTACAAACTTTTCAGCCAATTAAGGAAGAAAAGATTGACTTTGGCCAAACCCTGGCTTTGCCAGGGTTTAAGATCAATGGGGAAAGTGCGTAATGAAGCAAAAACCTCCACAGAAACTGGAAAGCACAGAACTGTGAGCAACATGCATTTTTGAGAGTGTCAAAGACGTCAATTTGAGGGGTGCCCCACAGGGCGAAGATGTCTTAACCGTGTCCGAGTGGCACAGGCCTTGAAAAATCACAAACAAAAATGTTACCAGACCTACAGGTCTAGTGAGTTGAATAATCTACTCTACTGTTCTTGACCCATAAACTGGTCTCAAATTGTGTGATCTTGGGATAATATTTTCTTTCCCCGAGCTTCCATTCTCTTCATTATTACATAAGAGAGCACCTTCAAATATGTGAGTTCAGCATGACTGCTGTGCAAAAAATATTTTGTTTTATATAGTAGACTAAACTTTTGCTCCACATATAATAAGAATCTAGCCCATATATATGGTGCACATGACACCGGACTTGACTCTTAGTTCACTAACAGCATTATCAGCAGGGCAGTGGCAGGTCATGTTTAGAAACCCTCTTCTTTAATAAATATATCACTGAAGCATGATGTGATAGTGCACTCTTATTTACAGACATCACATTTCCCATTGAAAAGGCAAAAACATTTCGCAATGACTTGCAGGTTTGCTGATAAAATGATATATTGTACAGACGATAATGTGCGGGAATTAGGGTTTCAGCAAATATTCATCATTTGCACATCACCAATAAAGTGTTCTGATTTGTTTTGATCCTATTAAAGTCTCTGTTTCTATCATATTTTATAATTACAGAAAATGTTTTTATCTCCGCTGCTTTATTTGGAAATATTTGTACAGTTCAATTAAAAGTTGGTGTGATAGATTAAAAAAACTGACTTTCTATAGCCTTTCGTTTCACACTTCCTGTATCCCAGCATGATTGTCAGTTTACTTTATAAATTTCTCCAAATTTGCAGTCAGAAAAAGAATTAAACACCAATCTCTAGCATAAAATAAACAGCAATTTTTAAGAAGTTATAATCAGAAATTTGACCTATGTCACTGAACATATAGCAACTGTGACACGATAAAAACAAGATTTACAATAAACCGATATTAAACAAGATTTAAAGTCATCTTTAATGCTCATTCACTTTCTGAATGAGGACAACTCCTTTTCTTTGCCAACTCTAGCTCTCGCACCAGAAAGGGTCATATTAAGTGGGCGAGTAGATGCTTCAAGGCCTGTGCAGACATCATTCGTGATCAACAAGATGATGCTGACTCAGGCTATTGGCTACGGTGTTCAGAGAGTCTGCAAGATGGTTGGCGATCAGTCAGAGCCCCTGCACCTATACCCAAGCACAGTCTCAGGATTTGTCTGCAAAGAAGACGAGACCGTACACCTCACTGCTTGTTGATATTCCACATCAGGGTCATGTTGTCTGTTAAGATCTGGACAGATCAGCTACAAAAGGAGAACAGGAAGGCTTTCAGGGACAGATAATTTGCCCATAACTCCATCAGGCTCATTTTCTGAACCTGCTCTCCTAGCGAACTGTAGGCCGTGATCTACAGTTCCGCCAAATGAAGGGGCGGGGTTGGCAAAAGGACATTCATTGCATCAGGTTCTCCTCTATCGACCACCAGAGAAGTCTGTTTCAGGGTCCTGGGAAATTTCATCAGTGTCTGTGGCAGATTACCCCGTGCTGGAACCACTGCAGACAAAGGCACCAATGGCAAGCCCTCATGTTCAAGCGTGCATGACTAGTAGGGTGCAGGAATCCAGCAGATGAAGATCCATCAGACCTGGAATACAAGTTCTCTTCTGAAATATCGGAATCTTATCTTGAATGTCCAACATCCTCTGAAGGGTTGGGGAGGATCCAAAACCTATTTAGTACTCACCCTCTGAACAAGAGATAGGAAGAAGGCTCTAAGTGCGGCTTGGGTGGGTTGATGGAAAAGCCAAGGTCGAACAGCAGGGATGCTGTGGTCTGAAACCAACTGCAGCAAGCCTGCCTTGAGTAGTCAATCAAAAAGATAAGGGAAAACTGAAAACCAACCTACCTGCACAGATGCCCCGCATCTTGAATATTTACTTGCACTCGTCTGGAGTAATGGCCTCCAAGCCTGCAGTAAGAAAGACTTCTCCCTCCAACTGACTGTTTGTTTCCTTGAAGGAAACTAAGGCAGCTTTCCTGATAATACAGGGGAGTACAAACTGCCTCCCCACGCACCTTCAGACCATCACCTCACTTTCAGAATTCTGAATGGCCCTCAAGACCTGGCTGTTAGAAGAAGCCTCCGTTCCCTGCATGCACCTGGATACCCTATCAAGTGATTATCTGCGCTTTATAAACCCTGATTGATCGATTAAACATAAGAAGAAGGGTTGTTGGACCTGCCTGTCTTTTCTTTTGCTTCTGCACAGCCATGGATATTGGTTTGGATACTGAACAGGCTTAGTGGGCTGAGGCTGGTGAAAGTCAAAGCTCTTTGAAAACCTCCAAATGTACTGAACGGCCTTGTTGTCTTGGGCTGAGAATACCAATCGCAATGACAGGTTTGTAGCCCTTCCTACCTTGAATCTCTCCAGGCATGAGTCAGCTTTATATTCAAGCAGACAAGAGTAATTGAATGGCAGGTCCATCAGACTAGCCTGCACAGCACTGCAGAAGACTGTGGACCTTACCTGTGGAGCCCACGGCCATTAGGTCAACAGTGTCCAGGACTGCTCGAATAATTAGCCTAGAGATGCCTGATAATCTCACACCACCACTGCAAAGTGCTCTTTTAATTAGTCTGGCAGCCAGGCACCACCACGTTAATCATTTCCCATTTCCCATAAAGCATGGGTTCCCCGGAAAGCAGGCATGTGGCATTCAAATACCGTAGGGCTAAACTTCCAGGACGGAAAACAGCTTTCCTACCACCTCCAATTTTTGGGACACCCTGTCGAGGAGAACAGGAGGGAAAGCCTTCAGATTCTGCTAAGTGCAAGAGGAGGCCTGCACCACCAAGCTTTTTAGGTGAGGCATGGTTAGAGAGAAAATCTGTATCGAATGGAGCCGGCCTATCCCAAGGGGCAATGAGTCTGTTCACAGCTGGTCTAAAAGTGAGGCTGTCAAGAGTCACATTGATGGGATCAAGCAAGGCCTCACTGAATAAAAGCCGCAGTTCTAAAGCTGGTAAGGCAGGCTATAGGTACTCAGAAAGTAAGTGGGACCTTGTTTCCACTGCAGGTATGGCTAACTCATGCTGCACCACAGCCTCCCTCAGTATGGCATGGAAAGAGGTTACTTTGGGGGAGGGGGAGGCTGGCCATAATGGGCACTCCATTTCCAGTTCTGAGGATCTGTTGTCTATTGTCGTTCTGTGATGCAAAGTAGTCAGCTGTATCTGACGATATGGAAGCCAGGAATTAGGCCACCTCCATGCTGTCACTGCCATCATGTGGTATCACCTCAGGCATTTCGGTGTGTTCCAAATCTAATCCAAAGGTATGACCTAGGGCTTCCCAACAGTCTTGGCATGATGTGAGATTCCTTGTTATGCCTAACATCTTCAGCCAATCTCGGAGTTTCCCTCCTATATAGCATAAGGATAGGCTTAGTTTTAGTAGGCTCTTGCTGTGGAACGGGCATCGTCATTGGTAACGCCAGTGTTTGTGTTAGTGGTACTGGTATCAACACCAGTGAAGAAAACACTGGTAAGGACATCTCCTAAGCACTGCACAAAGTTGAAAGTTTTGTGTGAAAAATGCTGTAGAAAATATGTAGTCACAAATAGCAGTTCCGGATACACATCAAAGAGGAACCCTAGTCGGCGCGCCATAGTGGCAGTATTTTGTTCCAGTGACTTTTTACGAATGCTGCTACCAGCGCAGAGCTGGCAGTAGTACCACCAACTGGTGTGGGTGAACTACTGCACACTTTCCAGATCAGGCCTTGCACCTGGGGATATTCAAAAGGTGACGGACTTGCAGGTAGAATATCCATAAGAATAAAAAATGTCCTGCCTACCGTTAAGGAAAGTTTATATTGCATCAAGACAGAGGAGATGATTTACCCCCCCCCCCACTGGATTCCGATTGAAAATGTGTATTGTTTTAATACCCACGTAGCTGTTATGAGGAGTGGTGTTATTTTCTAGAAATATGTTTTTAATATTTAAGTGCATTTTTATGCTGTGGCTAATGAGTTTGCTATGTAACTGACAAAGTTCTGGTAGGATTTTTAGGTTTCAGAGATGGAACAAAAGGCACCAGTAGATTTTCCAAATATAATGTAGAAGCTTATGCTAATTGACAAATAAGAAGGTATATGAGTTAAGTCTGTTTCAGCATGCACTGTTGGGCGTATTGGCAATTTGGGGGTCAAATGCTGTCTGTTGTAGTTTTTTTTGTCATACTCATCGACATATGGGACGTGTAGTTTATTGACCGATTTTTTTGGCTGCTAGTGAATGAAGTTAAGAAAGAAAGGCATAATCCTCTCCAGTCCATGTCAGAATAAAAACTTACCAGCTTGAAAATGGTTTTATTTAACGATGGTCAAACCGATTAAAATCTTCACTAGGCTCCCATAGTTAATGAAGCAAGTAACCAAACAGTTTTACAAGGTTGTCTGGGAGGACTCATTTCAAGCTGATGATTCTAAAACGTTAAAATAAAAACACTGAACGTACCTGTAAGTATAGGGCTGCTCCAGGCTTTGATAAATGACTGAGAAAATGGTCATGGAATCCACTACGCAACACTTCTTGTGCATAAGATTCATAAGGATCAAATGCCAATTCCTTAAAAAAAAAAATGGGAAACATGTAACTGAATGAAGAGATAAAAAAAAACACAATTGCAGCACAGCAAGCATTACCTCTCCTCCTGCAACAACAAATAAACCTTTGTAGGATAAAACTTAGTACAACAGTAGAATACATTATCACGGATTTGATTTGTCTAAATTTAAATCTGGACATTACTTAAAAAGCAGCAAAAACATACAAGTCGATAAACATGTTCTACACAGAAAACCAATGCTCTTTATATCTTAATTGATCTTAGAACACACACGTACATCAATGAGGCTTGTATTCGCTCTCTGTCATGGTCACCACGGGGAAAAAAACTCTGAAAGGCACACTTACTCCCGATGCCTTCATCAGGAAAGTACACTACATACTGCCACCTCCGGCACCAGGTCTTTCAATATGCCTTAGATCTATACTTCAAGGAAATCTGAAGTCACGCATTCATAGAGATTCAACATCGTTAGATGGTCTTCTCAGGCAACACTACCCGCAATTTCACCATTTACATTACTGCTTCATAAACATAGCTGTAAACGTATCCTATTTAGCCAGTCCCCAACTCTTTGTAACCTAACTGTAAGCTAGTCTAGCATCCCTCTTCTTAAAGCAGGCCCCTGACCGCTGTGACACATGCAGAGATGAGTGAATTGGTCCAACATACAGGAATGACACTTATTCACAAGACTTCATCATGTTGAACAGCCACCCTGTTAATTACATCATTTTAGATAAAAATGCATTTGTAATGCTCAAGTTCCACTAGGGCACCGTGGTGTTGAATAACAATTGTTTATTGTTACATAGGTGGTATTCATTTTAGTGACCCTGGAACACTGAACGAGTGTACCCGCAGGGATTTAAACCTGTGACCATCATGCCGAACACAAATTTCTGGATTGAACACATTAGTGCAATGAGCCACCAGATCCAATCTCTGATTTGTGGTTCTAAAGCGAAAGAGGCAGGGCGGGGAAAAAAACTATTGACAATGGTCGGTTAAGTGATAATGATTGACGCTTACCCACGCATGGACAGAGTTGGCCAAATGTTTATAATGTTCCAACTGCATAGCGACCCCTGAGATCTTGTGGTTCGTACCTTAGTCGTTGCTAGGCATGTTCACTTTTTGTGGTAATGTGTCCCAACTGTAAACTACTATCCCCAGTTATAGAGACAGATCGCACATGGAACTGCTATTTTAAGTCCTGCTGATGCGTAGAAATATTCCCCAGCCACCCTGTGCAAACGGGGGTGTATGCGTGTGCTGCTGCGCCTCCGAGGGGTGGTTCCCAATGTTTTATATGGTCCACTCTTGTAGTGGATTTGGGGGGGCTTTGACACAACCTGTTTGGGGGGTTGGAGCGGGGGGGGGGGTTGGGAACGTTGCTGAGTTTAATGTTGGTTGGGTGTCAGGTCTTTTCCAATGCTTCCATTCTCACGAATGTCATACATGTACTGGAGGGAGAAAGACAGAAATTGTGTTTGAGCGCTTGGATAGGTACAAATAGTACTCCGTATAATATGCTTACCTGGAATGTGCGGGGCTTAAATGATGGCCGTAAAACTAGACTTGTGCACACATACCTAACACGACATAGCATAGACATCTGTTTTTTGCAAGAAACCCACCCAAATTCACAACCATCCCCACGTCTGAAGCACAGCAGATGGGCGGGTGTCCATTCGGCGATTTATTCCAATTATGCGCGTGGGGTAGCTATACTTCTCCGTAAGGGGTTGGATTGGAGGGAAGGGGAGGTGAAGGTGGACCCCGAAGGACGATACATATTGCTTCGTGGCTTGCTGGGCGGTAAATCTATACTTTTAGTGGCTATATATGGTCCGAATGTTGACTTCCCGGACTTCTTCCGAGAGATCTGGTCCAATATAACGGCTCTAAATTGCAATACCATTATTTGGGGAGGGGACTTTAATGCGGTGCTCAATGACACGCTAGATAGGAGGGGAACGTCGAGACAGTTGCACCCTGCTGCTAGCCAAACCTTACGGGATCTTATGGATGAGGGTCACCTTATCGACATATGAAGACACAGGCACCTTGATACTAGGGAGGGGACATGCATCTCGAGTCATCATTCGGCTTGGTCATGACTAGACTTTTGGCTAGCATCTGCTGATGTTGCTACATGGACTGTGGACACTCGACATCTTGCCCGCTCCCTATCTGACCATGCGCCCTGTTTATTAACGTTGGCCCTTCCGGATCAGCCACCTAGGGCATTCAGTTGACGTCTCCCACAGCACACTCTAATGGATGATTCATTTAGAGAGGAAATAAGAACTGACATTACAGACTACTTTGGCTTGAACACCGGCTCGGTTTCCACACAGGCCACACTGTGGGACGCCTTTAAAGTGGTGATACGCGGCAAATGCATAGCGAGGCAAGCTGGGGTACTCAAGGCCATCAGGGGCACCATAGCGCAGCTGGAGACACAGATTAGAGCCTTAGAACACAAATTTTACGTTGAGGCAAGCCCACAGGTAGCCACTGACCTAAAAACAAAACTGTTGGACTATGCAGAAGAGGCACAGAGAGAGCTTAAGTTCCTGGGGAAATGCGCAGAGGCCCGCAGATACGGGGAAGGTGACTGACCGAGTCGTACGTTAGCCACCATGATACGCAAAACTCGCTCCACGCCCTATGTCCTCACGATCCAGGCAAGTACTGGAGAAACGGTGACGGGGCTGGCAGAGGTCTTAGGGGTCTTCCGGAAATATTACGCTGAACTCTACACAGCCACACAATCCAACTGCCCAGACAATATGTATGAGTTTCTTGACTCGATTGCACTGGTGTGGTTTAACGACGCGCATCGCAGATATATG
Organism: Lissotriton helveticus; assembly: GCF_964261635.1. NCBI lineage: Eukaryota > Metazoa > Chordata > Amphibia > Caudata > Salamandridae > Lissotriton > Lissotriton helveticus. The sequence goes on along the minus strand of NC_136067.1, from coordinate 1,413,393,324 downwards.
GATCAGTCGATGACAGCGGAGGATATTAAATTGGTTATCAAAAGCTTGCCACCGAGTAAGGCCCCAGGACCTGATGGCCTTACCACTGCCTTCTATAAAGCGTATGCAGAAGAACTTGCCCCACAACTCCATGCTGTATATGAAGCGGCACCAGAAACCGGAATCTTGCCAGTTTCCATGCGGGAAGCCCTAAGTATAAGTCTTTTAAAACCAGACAAAGATGAAGTGGAGCTAGATTCGTATCGACCGTTGTCGCTCATAAATGTAGACGTAAAAATCTACGCAAAGCTATTGACTCATAGGCTTCAACCACTCCTTCCGATGGTGGCACTGCCGGACCAATCGGGGTTTATACCCGGGAGATCTACGGCACACAATCTTAGAACGATTTTTTCGGTCTACACTACTTGCACCCCAAAGTACATGCCGCCGCGTTTTTTTCAGACGCCACGAAGACGTTCGACTCCCTCGAGTGGCCATATGTTTTTCGTATCCTAGTACACATGGGGTTCAGCCCACTCTTCATACAGCGGATTAAGCTGTGATATACAAAACCACTGGCCAGAATTAGAGTTAACGGATTGATCTCGGAACAATTTCCAATCACTCGTGGTACCAGGCAGGGCTGTCCCCTATAGCCACTGCTGTTTGCCATTGCGATGGAACCACTGGCGGCCCGCATACGCCAACACCACACGGCCAGAGGTATAAGCTTCAGCTCACGCAGTCTACTGGTGTCCATGTATGCCGATGATGTCACCCTATACATTCTAAACCCCTCGTCAAATCTTGACCCCGTTCTAAGAGAATTCATTAAATTTAGTGGACTTTCGGGTACATCAATAAACTGGAAGAAATCAGTTGTATTCCCACTCACGGATTATACCCCCAGAGTCACATCTGAATACCCACTGCGATGGGAGGAAGAGGAGGTCAAATATTTGGGTGGCTGGGTGTGCCGAAATCTGCAGGATATTTGGGCTATGAACTTTGGTAGGGCGATCGATTGGCTGGAGGGAAAGGTGGCGATATGGGCCAAGCTGCCCCTATCGCTAGCTGGAAAGATAGCGCTGGCAAAAATGGTGATACTCCCGAAGTTTCTTTACCGGTTTGTAAATGTGCCTATCCCACTCACCCAGAATTTCTTTAAATGTCTTGGGACCCACTTGCTCTCCTTGATATGGGCTGGGGGGCAGGCACGGGTTTCCTGGGACCTGTTCACTCTGCCACTGCGGCAGTGGGTTCTGGGAGCCCCAGATATGCAGCTCTATGCGTTGTGTCCGCAGGCCCAGTTCCTGCACTTCTGGATGTACTACACACCATATCAGCCGCACATTGCGGTAGAAATGGACGCAGTGGCGCCTACACCCCTGTCAGTTGCGATCTATAAAAAGGCAACAAGCCCTGGCGCGGATGTCGACACTGCAGACACTCTGCGATGGGCATGGAGGGCTCTCGTGAAAAGAGCTCATCTCCCGCTACTATTTGCACCTGCGGTCCCGCTCCGCGGTAACCCACTATTGGCATGCTTGGAGGATACTGGAGGGGTAATTGAGTTTGACGGCATACAAATGGGTACATTTGCTGATCTATACCCGGACGGGACCTTTAGGCCCCCCCCTAGGGGATTGGATGGACAGGAGGTGCCCTTAGGAGAACAATTCATGTACCACAAACTTAAAGCCGCATGCCAGACACTGGAGGAGGATTTCCCTGTAGCCCCACCTACCTTCCAGGTGTTACAAAACATCCTTGCTAAAGCGTCTTCGCGCAAATTGATTACTAGATCATATACGTCGTTGCAAGAACAAACTCAGATTATCCAACCCCAGTCTATGAGCCTTTGGAATACAGAACTAGATCCCCCACTGGATGAGGAACAATGGGACTTCTGCTGTAGGCAGCTACTAGAACTATCCGCAAACTACCGACTGCACCTCATCCACTTTAAATTTTTCCATAGATACTACAGAACCCCTATTAGCCTCCATCGAATGCATCTGCGAGAGGATGAGCGATGCTGGAGATGTGGCTTTGAACCGGCTTCCTTCTTGCATATTGCCTGGTATTGCCCGAAACTGAGGGAGTATTGGGAAGCCATTGCAGAGGCAGTGAACCAAATCATAGGAAGACAAGACGCTCTCACGGAGCCAAAAAAGCGTAAATTGCATGCCCTTCTTTTGCTATATGCTAGGAGACTAATTGCTATGAGATGGGGTAGACGTAAGGTACCTACATTTAAGGGCTGGCTGGCAGATGTAAGCTACGGTCATACTCAACTGGGGCTCTTCTGGGAACTCATGCCCGTGACAGCTAGGCCGTGAGATTTCTAGGAACCCTTTTTGCAGTTGGACAAAGCTCGGGCACAGTCTCCTCCTTCGGAGGGTCTGGAGGAACCTCCTCAGCACTATGTAGACCCTTAATTCATTGCCACAACAGCCACACCTCTCTGGGTGGAACACCTGTGATTCATATGTTTCTAATGATGTTATTGTATTGTGATGTGTCCGTTTGGTGGTCCCCACACTCTAGAGTATATTTCTAGATAAGTGCCTCAACACATGATATTACATATATGTTTTAATGCTTTCTTCCACCCACAGAGATTACGGACTTTAAAGCGTGTGTACATGGAATTGCGGATGCTTACAGACTGTCACCCGTCAATGCTATGATATATCGACCTGACCTGTTATTTGTTCTGTTGTACTCTCTCCCGACATTTGTATACGACTCAACTGCTATAACGTAATAGGTTACGAAATATACGATAATGAATGTTGTGTTTAAAATGCCAATAAAAACAAATTAAAAAAAAACACCACACTCCTTCCACATAGCAGTCAAATATCCTGACATGAAGTTTACACCTCTGTCAGAGACAACCTCCTTTGGAAATCGCACTCTGGAGAAAACTCCAAGTAGGGCCCTTGCCACAACAGGTGCGGTTGTGGTCCTCAGGGGAATAGCTTCTGGATACCTGGTGGAATGATCCACTACCACCAGTATAAATCTGTGCCCAGATGCTGTTTGGGGGTCCATTGGTCCAACAATGTCTATCCCCACTCTCTCAAAGGGTACCCCTACCACAGGTAGTGGTATGAGGGGAGCCTTTGTTGTGCCACCTGATTTGCCACTGGCTTGGCAGGTAACACAGGAGCGACAAAACTCCTTAGTATCTTCTGACATATGGGGCCAGTGAAAGTGAGGGACAAGCCTGTCCCAAGTCTTGTTCTGGCCTAGATGTCCTGCTAAGGGAATATCATGGGCCAAGGTAAGAAGGAAGCCCTAAATTGCAGAGGTATAACCAACTTCCTGGAAGCACCAGGCTTGGGGTCTCTAGCCTCTGAATAAAGGAGCCCATCATCCCAATACACTCTATGGGTACCTTGAGCATTCCCAGCAGCCTCAGCAGCAGCCTGCTGTCTGAGGGGTTCAAGAGAGGAACAAGCTAATTGAGCCTGCCTCAGATCTGCCCTTGAGGGTCCCCCTGTCCCAAGAAACTCACCCTGATCAGGTTCAAGCTCTTCTAGGACAGTTCCCTCTTGGATCACAGAATCATCCTCCTGGGAGGGCTGATCCTCAACCTGAGGCAGGGTGGGAAGGCACTACCTTAACCCTCTTGCTCTTTCTCTTGGGTTGTGTCTGGTCCACAGTTTCAAGATCCAGCACTGGTTCAGGTAAGCACTTTTTGGCCTGTGACCTGGTCACAGCAAGGACATGTGCTGAAATACCTAACATCTCTGCATGAGTCCTATACTCCACTTCTGACCATAATGAGTTTTCTAGATCATTGCCCAAAAGACATTCAACTGGGAGGTCTGCACTTACCACAACTCTTTTGAGGCCAGTTACCCCTCCCCAGGAGAAATTAACAACTCCCACAGTATGGGTAGTAGACACATTGCTAGCATTGGTCACCAGGTAATTATCACCCAATACAATCTGTCCAGGGTCCACAAAGTTAGGTGTCACCATAGTGACACTGGCACATGTGTCCCTGTAGGCCTGAGCCACTTTATCATTTATCAAAGGTGTCTGTCTGTACTTGGCCAAAGTATTGGGACTCACAGTAGTGGACATAGCCATGTCCACATCACAGATCAGGACAGCCTGAGGTGGAGACCTGACTAGGCCAGGATCCACCTCAGTACCCATGGTTAACCCCACTATAGCCTTGGGTTGGGAACTACCACTGCTGACTGTACTAAGGGGTGCAGTTGCCTTAGGGGCTGTACCTTTCTTGGTGCACTCACTAAACCAGTGAGAGGCAGTTTTATAGTAATTACACCAAGGTTTCTTTGGACCTTCTTTCTTCTTTTTCATAGAATTTTGGAACCCCCCCCCCCCTCTTTAGAAGTATTTTGGGGGCCTGAAGAAGACTTCTGGACTTTTGTTTCGGATCTCCACCCTTTTGGTCTGCCTTTTTCTGGTCACCACCTTGGTTCTGGGGATTCTGCTTAACCCTGGTTCTGACCCATTTGTCTGCCATCTTTCCCAATTCTTGGGGAGAGGTAAGATCTGAGTCAATCAGGTGTTGGTGCATCAACTGGTTCTGACAATTATTAAGGATTTGTTCTCTCATGATCAAATTATACAATCCTGTATAGTCCTTAACTTTACTTCCCAGTACCCAACCTTCCAGAGCCTTAGTGGCACAATCAACAAAGTCAGTCCAGTCCTGAGTCTGTGTCTTCTGGGTATCTCTGAATATCAACCTGTACTGTTCAGTGGTTAAGCCAAACCCATCAATTAGAGCACTCTTCAGGACAGTGTAGTTTGTAGCATCCTCATGGCTAACTGTGAGGAGTTTGTCTCTTCCTTTTTCTGAAAAGGAGAGCCATAAGATTGCTTCTCACTGACCTTGGGGAACCTGCTGTACCACGCAGGCCCTCTCCAAAGCAGTTATTCACTTGTGGATGTCATCCCCATCTTTGTAGGGGGGCACAATCTTACTCAGGTTTCTATGATCATAGGACATGTCTTTATCCTTAGGGATATTGCTGCCACCAGTGGAATCTAATCCACTTAACTTTTGCTCCCTTGCTAAAGCAAGTTTAGCTTGGGCCAGGGCTGTTTCCTCCTTTTCTATCTGAAGTTGGACAGCTCTCATCCTAGCCTCATGTTCTCTCCTCTGAGGGGAAGTCATTCCCCTTTGAGAACCCCTTGAGGCATTAGAGAGGAGAGACTCCCTGGAAGGAGATCTTTTCCTTCTATTGCCTGGATTAAGTCTACTGTTAGGCCTGAGAAGGTGCAACCCTTCTCCATTCCCAAGTAAGATTAGGTTAGCCTGGTTAAGCCTCCTGACTTGGACCTGTCTATCTCCTCCATCTTCTGAATCTTCCTCCTCATCTGCCTCATCTACTTCTGGGGTTAGGGAGTCATCTTCTGTGGAGGGAACACCTTCACCTGTATTATCTGGGGGGCCTGGTTTAGAGGCCTTCTCAAGATCAGCTGCTTCTAGGAGCTCTATCAGGTGCTGGATGGTAGGGTTGGAACCCTGTTTCAAACTCCTTGAGGTACACAATGACCTCATCTCTCGGAAGTTGAGCATATCATATCTGGAGGGTGCCTTGGGAAGGTCACTTACCACAGGTAGAGAACTGGAGGGTTCATCTGTGCCAGACATGTCTAGTGAGGTGTGGTGTGTGCACCTACCTACACTGAGTGTTTACCTACTAGAACCTCTCTAGGAGGTGTAGTCAGGGTGTGCTAGGCCCTTTCCTCTACAACAACTAAGTTCAGTAGAACTTATGTATTCTAAGTCTTGTTATATGTACCTATGGTACCTAATGTGATCTTTCAAATGATATCAAAGATTACAATTGGTAAAACAACAGCAAGCTCAAATCCCAACCGCTGCACACCAATGTGAGAAGTTGGCCTGGTACATGATGTTCACTATTCTAGTGAGCACCTCGCACCAGTCCAAACACCCTTATGGTGATGGTCTTAATGTCAACCTTATAGACCAACTATCCTAGGGGTAGCATGGACAAAAGCAGTCTTAGGCTAAACTCAAGAGGGCATGTGAAGCCAGCTGTTTTACCATATGCAAAGCTTTTAATACCAAATGAAAGGACACCACACAGGTTATATATTCAAAATATATATATATATTTATTTCTAAATCAATCCCCTTAACTCTTTATGAGCACAAGCGCATAACAAGTAACTTAATATAACATACAAAAGTTGCACAAATATGGATAGGCCCTGGTGGCCCGCTAAACCATATACTAAAATAGTGGTATAAGAACCACGTCACAAACAATGGTAAGGCCTAGGGCCTTGGGAATCGCTGGGGCTACACTGTACTAACAATAGTTAGGGAGCAGGAGGCTCACCGGATGCGGGTGCAGTGTCTAAATGCACACGCGTGCACACATAGAAGTCAATGGGTGCGTAAAGTTAGAAAGTTAAAGGTTTAGGAGTCTTCCGACTCGACTAGAAGCTAACCACTTGAAACTAGGAGAGTTACTCTTTACAGGAGCACCGCAGTACTCCCGTTACCTCACCCACAGGAAGCGGGTGCATAGGTGTCAAAGTGTGTTGGGTTTCGTCGTGGAGTTCTATGGAGCCTTGGAGAAAAGATGCTGCAGGCGACCAAGAGAGAAGAGTCCGGTTGGATCCAAGGGTGGATCGAGGATGAAGAGTACCTGAAAGCAGAGAAGACAGAGTCTGGGTCACTAGCCTGTGACCAGGAAGGAACCAAGAAGGAACCAGGCGATGTCGGGATGCAATCAGGTGATGTCGTGAAGCTTGTCTCTGCAGCCACATGGACCAGGAGGTGTCGACGACGACCAGGAGCTGGATACGGACTGTCCCAAGAAGGCTCTCGCTGTTGGCGGTGTCGGATCTCGATTCGGAGTCAAAAGGCCTTGGCAAATGCAACCGACGCAGGAATCGAAGATGGCTTCTTACTCAGGCCAGCAAGGACTGAGGGGCTTCTCCTTCGCAGGGAAGCAAGGGCCAGTCTAGAGCAACCAGACCAGCGGTGTAGATTTAGGATTTAGTCGTCACAGAGGCCACTAGCCAACGGGCAAGTGACCGGACAGACGCGTCGAGCAGGAAAATGCAAAAGGGCCCCCCACAGCACTCGGTGAGTGTGGAGAGGTGATCTTCGGTGCAGTTGGTGCTCGGGGCTGGGGCTTCTCAATCCCCAATGCACAACTTCGAGGGTGCCTCAGAAGTTGCACGGAAAGCGATTCGCTGGCTTTCCAAGATGGCCGGTCCCACATCTCTCGTCGCCTCCACTGGTCTCCGCTTTGCTGTGGCTGTGGATCGGGCTGTTGGATGTCTGGAAGTCCGGTTCTTGTCAGGCTCTGTGTTCAAGCTCCGGCGGGAGCAACGACAAAGCAAACCGTTGAGCGCTTGATGGTGCCTCCTTGCACAGGGTGGTCACTCCTTGACCACAAGGGAGATTCTTCAGTCTTCTACGTCGAGTAGGATGTCAAAGGGTCCTGAGTTTTGTATCAGAGTTTCAGTCAGGATTATCTAAAGTCTAAGGACACAGCTCCTACCTATATACCAAATCTAGGATCTGCATTACCTGCTAGATCCCTCCTATGGTTGGGACCCAGGAAGGGGGTGGTTACACCCCTTTCCCTTTGTCCAGTTTCGCGCCAGAGCTGGGGCTGGAGTGCCCCAGCACCGGTTTGAACTGGCATATGCATGGGACACCTTGTGTGCCCCAGGCAGTGTCTCGTTTCATTCGGCCCTCTCTTCCCCAATCCACTATCTCCTGTCTGGGGTGGTGCTGGCACCTCCCTGTGACAGGAAACCTATTGTCCAAGCCTCCCTCGCTGGAAGGACTCGCAGCAGCAGGAGGTCAGACTTGTGTCTGTGGCAGCAGCATCCATTTTGTGATGCTGAGGCTCTGGTTAACTTTAACCGTGATTAATGGAAGTAACATGTCTTCTCCCTCTAGAAGGGTGGAATGCTACCCCCGTCCCCAGAACTGGCGAGGGGGTAGTATTCCAAAGCGTATGACACCTTACACGACATGTTTTGATAAAGCCAAACCACGGTTAGCAATAACCGCGAGGATTATAATGCACTTAAGAGTATATGGTATGGCAATATCCTAGAACAGCTATAAGGACATGGTTCCGAAAGCTGCAGACAGGCTCAGCTCATGCTAGAGCACCATCGCACATAAAACCAAGCACTCTGCCTTCAGGATTGTTAAGGCCTGCCATAGGAGTGACTTATAGGTGCATATGTGTCCAGATATAAGGTTAGACATAGGAATACTATATCTAAGCAAGGGGTGATTACACAACCTTGCCCCAGCTGAGTGATCAGCCAGTTGTGTCAGTTTGGATGGCCAGCCAGGGGTGGCAAAAGATATGCTGCAGCCCCTGATATATGGAAACAACAATGGTCCCTGGCAGCGAGACAGATAATTGAGAATAAATATAGACCCAGTCAGTTCTATATTATAGAAGACATGCCCAGCCGGGCAGAGGTCCTCAAAATTTATATTTGAATCAAGGTTTTACAAAACACAATAACACCTTCAACAATTCATGTGCGTGGGGCACAAGCCTGTACCCAACCACAACAATACACGAACAACAACATACATAAAGGGCTTGTAAGGCAAAATCAACAGACTCTGAAAAATTCAAGTTTAGACAGAGAATTTCCTATAGGTACCATTACACAATTTTTGTAGCAAGTTATTTCACAAGTATATGGTACACAGTGGGTCGACGACGTTTCGGACCCCTTGCTAAATGATGGGGTCCATCATCAGGACAGCCCCTGATAGGCCTTGGGTGCACCTATGCCCTGGGTACCTATAAAATAATTAAACAACAGGGGGTGGTGATGGACAGAGTTTCTGAATTAAGCAGAATCTCTCACCTAGTCAAGAGATCAGGGCTAGATCCAACACCGTTTTTTAGCTCATTGCACCATCCCAGTTTCAGAACCTGGCTGTATGCAAATTAGTCTGTCCCTGGCCCAGTGCATCATGGGAACAGGGCAGACCAGACTACAATAGCCAATTCTTTCACTGGGAAGGAAACAAGCTTCCGGGGACCGGTTTCTGGCATTACAGCCGTCTTCGGCCCGGCTTGCTTGAATCCTGATGGTGCAATGAGCAAGGGACTCACGTCTGAGTATACCCTTCCACGCTTATGGTGGACAAAATAATTAAACAACAGGGGGTGGTGATGGACAGAGTTTCTGAATTAAGCAGAATCTCTCACCCAGTCAAGAGATCAGGGCTAGATCCAACACCGTTTTTTAGCTCATTGCACCATCCCAGTTTCAGAACCTGGCTGTATGCAAATTAGTCCCAGGATGCTTGTTTCCGGTCCAGGGAAGACATGGCTTGGCAGTTCGGGCTGGACTGTTCCCACAAGGCACAGGGTCAGACTGATTTGCATATAGCCATGTCTGAACTGGGGTGGCTGAGTGAACTAAAGAATGGTGATGGATTAAACCCAGATCAGTTGACTGGGGGTGAGTGTTTGATTTGTTCAAATGCTCCGTCCATCATCCCCTTTTGTATCGCTTTGTTCGCCCTAAGTGTGGCAGGGTATGCTCAGACGTGAGTCCCTTGTTCACTTGGCCACTGGATTCAAGGTAGCCTGGCTGATGAGGATTATGAATCCGAAACCGGTCCCAGGATGCTTGTTTCCGGTCCAGGGAAGACATGGCTTGGCAGTTCGGGCTGGACTGTTCCCACAAGGCACAGGGTCAGACTGATTTGCATATAGCCATGTCTGAACTGGGGTGGCTGAGTGAACTAAAGAATGGTGATGGATTAAACCCAGATCAGTTGACTGGGGGTGAGTGTTTGATTTGTTCAAATGCTCCGTCCATCATCCCCTTTTGTATCGCTTTGTTCGCCCTAAGTGTGGCAGGGTATGCTCAGACGTGAGTCCCTTGTTCACTTGGCCACTGGATTCAAGGTAGCCTGGCTGATGAGGATTATGAATCCGAAACCGGTCCCAGGATGCTTGTTTCCGGTCCAGGGAAGACATGGCTTGGCAGTTCGGGCTGGACTGTTCCCACAAGGCACAGGGTCAGACTGATTTGCATATAGCCATGTCTGAACTGGGGTGGCTGAGTGAACTAAAGAATGGTGATGGATTAAACCCAGATCAGTTGACTGGGGGTGAGTGTTTGATTTGTTCAAATGCTCCGTCCATCATCCCCTTTTGTATCGCTGGGTACCTATAGTACACTGTTCAGGGACTCATACGAGTGACCCAAATCCCAATTGGTGATGTACCTAAAGTACATGGTGTGAAATTTAGAGAGAGAACAGCAGGGCTGTGGGTCTGATTAGCAGGCCCACAGCCACATTAAGGCGAAAACCAGTGAAGCAAAAAATGGGGTGACCATAGGATAGCAGACCCTACTCTCCTACACGATCCAGATAAAAAGATATCACACGTTTTGGATCTAGACGGTGAAGTCTCTCTTTCTCCTTGGAAGGGTGCGAAGACAGGAAGAAGGTGGGCAAAGTGATGGTGATCTCTCCTATGTGGAAAGAGTTAACCACTTTGAGAAGAAAAGAAGGTTGGGTTCAAAGGACAACCTTGTTTGAATGAACAGCAAGTAAAGGTGGTTTAGAAGAAAGAGCCTGAAGCTCACTCACCCTGTGAGCAGAGGTAATGGCTACCAGAAAAGCAGTCTTGAGAGTCAAGAGTCTGAGAGGACAATTATTTAATGGCTCGAAAGGAGCACACATAAGGTACATTAGAACCAGATTCAAGTCCCACTGGGGAATTTTGAAGGGAATAGGAGGAAATAGGTGAGTAATGCTCTTTAGAAAAGAGACGGCTGATCAGGAAGCTGAAGAAAGGCAAAAATGGCCAAAAGATAGACTTTGAGGCTGCCCAGAGCAGAGCCCTGCCGGGCCAAAGAAAGAATGAAGAGGAGAACCTCTGATAGAGCGGCAGAAAGGGTAGCCACAGCCTTTTCTGTGCACTGTGCCACAAATTTGTTCCATCTACAGATGTATACCGTTTTAGTGGAGGGACGCCTGGCTGCCAAGATTACATTACAGAGTTCGGGAGGAAGGTCGAAAGATGTCAAATTTCGCCGCTAAATCTCCACGCAAGGAGGTGCAGACTGGACAGGTTTGGGTGGAGGACCGTCCCCTGCTGCTGCGACAGAAGATCTTCCCGAAGAGGCAGTCTGATCGGAGGTTCGATGGCCATGTGCGATAGCTTGGGATACCTGACTCTTCGTGCACAATCCAGAACCACAAGAATGACTTTGGCCCGGTCACGCTTGATCTTCTTCAAAACTCTGAGCAGAAGTCGTGTAGGCGGAAAGGCATATAGAAGAACGCAACTCCACACGCGACGAAAAGCGTCACTGAGCAGGTGTCGCCTTGGAAATTCCAACGTGCAAAACTGCTGACATTGGGCGTTCTTTTCGGTGGGGAACAGATTTAACCAAGGCTCTCCCCACTACTGAAAAAGACCTTGCCCACCTCTGAGTGAAGACGCCGTTCGTGATCCTTCATGCACCTGCGGCTGAGTTTGTCCGCCCTGTCGTTCAGAGAACCTGCCAGGTGTTGAACCACCAGGTACATGGCCTGATGTTCCAGCCATGTCCAAAGGCAAAGAGCCTCTTGACATAGGGTCCACAATCCCACCTGCCATGTTTGTTGCAATACCGTGCGGCGGTAGTGTTGTCCGTGAACACCTGGACTACACTTCCCGAACAGAGGGAAGGAATGCCTTCAGTGCAAGATGAATTGCCCAGAGCTCCGGAAGGTTGATGTGGAGCCCGGATTCCATCAGAGACCAGAGGCCTCTGATCTGCACCTCCCCCATGTGGCCGACCCACCCCCGAAGTGATGCATCTGTCACCACTTTGAACTCTGGTTGGGGAAGGGAAAGGGATCAGCCTTTGACCCAATCCCGGTTTGTTAGCCCCCACTGCAATTGGTGTGCAGAGCCCTCCGAGATCTGGACGCTATTGAGAAGATTACCCTGATGCTGTTTCCACTGGAACTTCAGGTCCCACTGCAGAGCCAGCATATGCCACCTGGCATGACCCACCAGCAGGATGTAGGAGGCCATGAGGTCCAGCAGCCTCAGAGTCATCCTGACCGAAACCTGGGATAGAGGCTGAAAGATCAGAATCCTAGACCAAATATCCCAAACTCTCTGTTCGGGAGGATAAGTCCGAAACTGTTCTGTATCGAGAACCACCCTGACAAAAAGAAGCTTCTGGGAGGGAATTTGCGACTTCGGCACGTTGATAGTGAACCCCAGCAAATGCAGGAGGTCTGCCATAATCTGGAGGTAGGAGACGACAGCCTGGAGCGAATTCGCCTTCAACAGCCAGTCGTCGAGATAGGGAAAGACTGGAGCCCCTGATCAGGACAGATGAGCTGAGACCACCACCATTACTTTTGTGAGCCCGGTGAGGTGGGAGGGCAGAAGGGAGTAAGAGCCCGGGTGAGGTGGGAGGGCAGCACTCCCTCCCGCTGTCTCCCTACCTCTGTCTCCCTCTCTTTCCTTCCCTCTGTCCGTCTCCCTCCCTCTGTCCGTCTCAATCCCTCTCTTTCCTTCCCTCTGTCCGTCTCCCTCCCTCTCTTTCCTTCCCTCTGTCAGTCTCCCTCCCTCTTTCCTTCCCTCTGTCCGTCACCCTCCCTCTCTTTCCTTCCCTCTGTCCGTCACCCTCCCTCTCTTTCCTTCCCTCTGTCCGTCACCCTCCCTCTTTCCTTCCCTCTGTCCGTCTCCCTCCCTCTCTTTCCTTCCCTCTGTCCGTCTCCCTTCCTCTTTCCTTCCCTCTGTCCGTCTCCCTTCCTCTTTCCTTCCCTCTGTCCGTCACCCTCCCTCTCTTTCCTTCCCTCTGTCCGTCACCCTCCCTCTCTTTCCTTCCCTCTGTCCGTCACCCTCCCTCTCTTTCCTTCCCTCTGTCCGTCACCCTCCCTCTCTTTCCTTCCCTTTGTCCATCTCCCTCCCTCTCTTTCCTTCCCTCTGTCCGTCTCCCTCCCTCTCTTTCCTTCCCTCTGTCCTTCTCCCTCCCTCTCTTTCCTTCCCTCTGTCCGTCTTCCACTTTCCTTCCCTCTGTCCGTCACCCTCCCTCTCTTTCCTTCCCTCTGTCCGTCACCCTCCCTCTTTCCTTCCCTCTGTCCATCTCCCTCCCTCTTTCCTTCCCTCTGTCCGTCTTCCACTTTCCTTCCCTCTGTCCGTCTCCCTCCCTCTTTCTTTCCCTCTGTCCGTCTCCCTCCCTCTCTTTCCTTCCCTCTGTCCGTCTCCCTCCCTCTCTCCCTCTTTCCTTCCCTCTGTCAGTCTCCCACCCTCTCTCATTCCTTCCCTCTGTCCGTCTCACTCCCTCTTTCCTCCCCTCTGTCCGTCACCCTCCCTCTTTCCTTCCCTCTGTCCGTCTCCCTCCCTCTTTCCTTCTCCCCGTCTGTCTCCCTCCCTCGTTCCTTCCCTCTGTCCGTCTCCTTCCCTCTCTTTCCTTCCCTCTGGCCGTCTCCTTGCCTCTTTCCTTCCCTCTGTCAGTCTCCTTGCCTCTTTTCTTCCCTCTGTCCGTTTCCCTCCCTCTTTACATCCCTCTCTTTCCTTCTCCCTGTCCGTCTCCCTCCCTCTTTCCTTCTCCCTGTCCCTCTCCGTCCCTCTTTCCTTCCCTCTCTTTCCTTCTCCCTGTCCGTCTCCCTCTCTCTCTTTCCTTCCCTCTGTCCGTCTCCCTCCCTCTCTTTCCTTCTCTCTGTCCGTCTATCTCCCTCTTTTCTTCCCTCTGTCCGACTCCCTCCCTTTCCTTCCCTCTGTCCGTCTCCCTCCCTCTCTTTCCTCCCCTCTGTCCGTCTCCTCCCTCTCTTTCCTCCCCTCTGTCCGTCCCCATCCTTTTCTTTCCTTCCCTCTGTCCGTCTCCCTCCCTCTCTTTCCTTCCCTCTTTTTCCTTCCCTCCCTCTCTTTCCTTCCCTCTGTCCGTCTCCTTCCCTCTTTCCTTCCCTCTGTCCGTCTCCCTCCCTCTTTCCTTCCCTCTGTCCGTCTCCCTCCCTCTCTTTCCTTCCCTCTGTCCGTCTCCTTCCCTCTCTTTCCTTCCCTTTGTCCGTCTCCCTCCCTCTGTCCGTCTCCCTCCCTCTCTTTCCTCCCCTCTGTCCGTCTCCTCCCTCTCTTTCCTCCCCTCTGTCCGTCCCCATCCTTCTCTTTCCTTCCCTCTGTCCGTCTCCCTCCCTCTTTCCTTCCCTCTTTTTCCTTCCCTCTCTCTTTCCTTCCCTCTGTCCGTCTCCTTCCCTCTCTTTCCTTCCCTCTGTCCGTCTCCCTCCCTCTGTCCGTCTCCCTCCCTCTCTTTCCTTCCCTCTGTCCGTCTCCCTCCCTCTCTTTCCTTCCCTCTGTCCGTCTCCCTCCCTCTCTTTCCTTCCCTCTGTCCGTCTCCTTCCCTCTCTTTCCTTCCCTCTGTCCGTCTCCTTCCCTCTCTTTCCTTCCCTCTGTCCGTCTCCTTGCCTCTCTTTCCTTCCCTCTGTCCGTTTCCCTCCCTCTTTCCAACCCTCTCGGTCCTTCTCCCTGTCCGTCTCCCTCCCCCTTTCCATCCCTCTTTCCTTCTCCCCGTCCGTCTCCCTCCCCCTTTCCTTCCCTCTTTCCTTCTTCTCGCCGTCTTCCTCCCTATTTCCTTCCCTCTCTTTCCTTCCCTCTCTTTCCTTCCCTCTCTTTCCTTCCCTCTCTTTCCTTCCTTCCCTCTCTTTCCTTCCTTCCCTCTCTTTCCTTCCTTCCCTCTCTTTCCTTCCCTCTCCCCAGTCTCCTTCTCTCTCCCCAGTCTCCTCCTCTCTCCCCAGTCTCCCTCTCTCTCTGTCTCCCTCTCTCCCCAGTCTCCCTCTCTCTCTGTCTCCCTCTCTCTCTGTCTCCCTCTCTCTCTGTCTCCCTCTCTCTCTGTCTCCCTCTCTCTCTGTCTCCCTCTCTCTCTGTCTCCCTCTCTCTCTGTCTCCCTCTCTCTCTGTCTCCCTCTCTCTCTGTCTCCCTCTCTCTCTGTCTCCCTCTCTCTCTGTCTCCCTCTCTCTCTGTCTCCCTCTCTCTCTGTCTCCCTCTCTCTCTGTCTCCCTCTCTCTCTGTCTCCCTCTCTCTCTGTCTCCCTCTCTCTCTGTCTCCCTCTCTCTCTGTCTCCCTCTCTCTCTGTCTCCCTCTCTCTCTGTCTCCCTCTCTCTCTGTCTCCCTCTCTCTCTGTCTCCCTCTCTCTCTGTCTCCCTCTCTCTCTGTCTCCCTCTCTCTCTGTCTCCCTCTCTCTCTGTCTCCCTCTCTCTCTGTCTCCCTCTCTCTCTGTCTCCCTCTCTCTCTGTCTCCCTCTCCCTCTGTCTCCCTCTCCCTCTGTCTCCCTCTCCCTCTGTCTCCCTCTCTCTCTGTCTCCCTCTCTCTCTGTCTCCCTCTCTCTCTGTCTCCCTCTCTCTCTGTCTCCCTCTCTCTCTGTCTCCCTCTCTCTCTGTCTCCCTCTCTCTCTGTCTCCCTCTCTCTCTCTCTCTCTCTCTCTCCGTCTCTCTCTCTCCGTCTCTCTCACCCTGCTGCCTTCCCACCTCACCGGGCTCTCACTCCCTGCTGCCCTCCCACCTCACCCGTGCTCTCACTCCATGCTGCCCTCCCACTTCACCCGGACGCCCACTCCCTGCTGCCCTCCCACCTCAACGGGCTCTCACTCCCTGCTGCCCTCCCACCTCAACGGGCTCTCCCTCCCTGCTGCCCCTCCCACTTCACCCGGACGCCCACTCCCTGCTGCCCTCCCACCTCAACGGGCTCTCACTCCCTGCTGCCCTCCCACCTCAACGGGCTCTCACTCCCTGCTGCCCTCCCACCTCAACGGGCTCTCACTCCCTGCTGCCCTCCCACCTCAACGGGCTCTCACTCCCTGCTGCCCTCTCACCTCACCTGGGCTCTTACTCCCAGCTGCCCTCCCACCTCACCCGGGCTCTCACTCCCTGCTGCCCTTGCACCTCACTGGGCTCTCACTCCCTGCTGTTCTTCCACCTCTACCGGTCTCTCACTCCCTGCTGCCCTCCCACCTCACCGGGCTCTCACTTCCTGCTGTCCTCCCACCTCACCCGGGCTCTTACTCCCTGCTGCCCTCCCACCTCTCCCGGGCTCACTCCCTGCTGCCCTCCCACCTCACCCGGCTCTCATTCCCCGCTGCCCTCCCACCTCACCCGGAGTCACATTCCCTGCTGCCCTCCCACCTCACCTGGGCTCTCACTCCCTGCTGCCCTCCCACCTCACTGGGCTCTCCCTCCCTGCTGCCCCTCCCACCTCACCTGGGCTCTCACTCCCTGCTGCCCTCCCACCTCACCGGGCTCTCACTCCCTGCTGCCCTCCCACCTCACCGGGCTCTCACTCCCTGCTACCCTCCCACCTCACCGTGCTTTCACTCCCTGCCGCCCTCCCACCTCCCCGGGCTCTCACTCCCTGCTGTCCTCGGTCATCACACCCGCTGTCCTCACTCCCACCCCCTCCCCCGCATGTGTGTGTGTCAGCCCGACACAGCTTCCCGGGCAAACACACAGCCGCACCCCAGTACTTCCCAGGTCTTTAAAAGACCATTTACATGTTAATGAGGCTTTGTTCACCTCTTCTTAGCGCACTGGCAGCTTCACTGACTGTGGCTGGAATCGCCCGGCCCCCACAGAGAAGTATCGTCGGAAGGCTTGCCGGGCCGCTGGCCACCCGTACTTTGAGTAGCCATGTTCTAAGGTAAGGAATCTATAACTAAGTCTTTCAAATAGATCATAAAAGTTCAAAATCAATAAAAGAAACTGGTCGCTATAAAGAAGCAGTTTAAACATAACGAAGATACGGCTCTCTTATTCTTGTATGCGCATCAAAATAAATAAAACTGAATACTGCCCCCTCACCATGCAATAAAGGCAAAACCCATCTAAAATATCCTGAATTCTTTATGAACTTTTATATCTCAGACACAACAATACAGAACAAGACGCAAACATATTTGACTTGGCAGTTTGAACTCAGCATTTGTTTTCGCTAAGCTTTCTCAAATCATTTTGTCTTTTGTATATTTTCCTCACTTCGTCAAGAACCTTCTGGTCTCTTAGACAAACCTACTCTTCACTCAGTTCTCTCCATGCATCCATCTATGCATCCATGCATGCATTACAGCTTTACTCACAGCCAGAGCCTTCTCTTACCAGCCAATAAGAGCGCATGTAGGATTTACCTACACGATCCTTCAAAGTATTTGTTTCTGAAAAACCTACCTTTCTCGGCATTAGCATAATTAACACCTTCTGCAGTTTCAGCATGTACTCTTGTATTTTCCCCATTTATGTTACTAATTAGTTTTATTGACTTTTTGATAAAGGAACAAAGGCAAACAAAGGGACACGTTTGCATAAGGAAACTTAGCAATCTACTAGATAGGGAAGTGATTTCAAGTTCTTTGGGTGAACTGTTCCAGAGGGCAAAGCTGAAGAAAACAGGGGCGTTTGTAGAGGAAGAAAAGATATGTCGATACTGGATGGCTGGCCATTGCTTGAAAAGTATTTTGACCACAGCCAGGTGTGGAAACAAATGGTGAAACTAGTAGCAAAAGGTCACCCAATGGAATCTGTGGTATTCAAACCACAAAGAATTGTGGATTTGGCAGCGTTGTGGCCATCCTGTATAGCTTAGGTTAGGACAGGTTGGAGGTCTTCCGAGACACCGGGGAGGACTTGAGCAACTGAATCCCAGAGAGCATGAGAATTGCAGCCCAGCAGGTAACTGCACTGACTGACCTATGTGGCAAACTAGTGGATGAAAATAGCCTATTCCCCTTTTCTCAAACACATTGTTGGGAACCTTGCCAACATGATGTATTTCGACACCACGGTACCGCTCAGATTTTACTTTCATTGGCCATTGCTTATAATCCCATTCAACATATGTACGTAGAGACATGCACACATATGTAATTCAGTTAAATGTGTAATATAATACAGCCTTAACTGACACCAACAGAGCAGCCCATGAAATGTATTACATCTCAAAGAAGGGGGGGTTAAGGGTCCTCTTGCTTTTCTTTTCTAGGTTTCACAGGATAAACACGGGCCTTTCCTTAGTTTTGCAGATTCAAGAAACATAATTTTTTTCTTGAAAGGAGAATCCCTACAAAGAAGGTCTGAAGAGAGGCACGATCCTCATTATAGGAAGCAGCACTTGTAGGGCTACCTTTTTGGGTTCGAAAGAAAAACTGAAAGGTCTCAAACAGCAATGTGATGTTTAGTACATTAAACGACACCATACAAGTAATAATTAGAAAATCAAATGACATTTTTTGGGTCAGAATGTTGTTGGCCGAGTTCATCTTGAAAATGATAAAACAAATTCACAAACAAAGAATGAGCTCTTGGCCAATGTCTATCAATAGCCAAGCACTTAGAGTATTATATTTGTAAATGTCTGCAAGGAAAACCAGTAGAACAGTAAACACCTGCACGGAAAAGGGGTCGAATTACTGGAGAAAAAAATACGAATGTGGCTGAATGAGCTATTAAAGTAACACCATTAGCGAATAACATTATTGAATGTTTCTAGTAGGACAATGTAAAATAAAATAAAAAAGCTTGTAAATTTAAAACAGATTCAACACTTGGAAATGATTATGTACATCTTTGAGTAATATTAGAAGATGTGGGTTAAGCTGTAGATCTAAAATGCAAAACTCGTCCTTTTGAGGTGTATACGTGATAAATACTGGATACAAAAATACTGCTTACCTCTGCTAGATCTTCAAAACAACTCCCCACTAAAGGATGGGGACTGCTTTCATCTGTCATTTCCACAGTGTCTTCTATATGACCCAAAAGCTTTACACTAAGTTCATGAATGTCAACTATACGACTAAAAATGGTTTCTACAACCTGAAAAGCAAAAAATGCAAAATTAATAAAAAGAAACTTAGAAACAGACTTTTGATACGATTTCTAGCAGACTAACACCATTTTCAGGATATTTTCACTTCTATGATTTGCTAATGCTAAACAATATGAATAATGCATTAACAGTAAATGCTATACTTGTTTAAAATTTGCAATTCCTGGGTCTGTTTTCCGCATGGGCGTCCGCAGGCGGGGTAAGGGGGGCACTTGCCCCCCCTTGGATCGCCAGTGCGTCCGTTGGGGGCCCAGTCAGGGACGGCCCTAGTCCATCATGCTTTTCAAATGGTGCCATTGTTCCAGGTGGCAGCCCACTCCATTGGGTGGGAAGGGTGCAAGGGGGTGGCCGAGAAGGGTGCAAGGCAGAGGGCGAGAAGGTTGCAAGGCAGAGGGCGAGAAGGGTGCAAGGAAGAGGGCGAGAAGGGTGCAAGGCAGAGGGCGAGAAGGGTGCAAGGCAGAGGGCGAGAAGGGTGCAAGGCAGAGGGGAGAAGGGTGCAAGGTAGAAAAGGGTGCAAGGGGGAGGGGGGGAAGGGTGCAAGGGGGAGGGGGGAAGGGTGCAAGGGGAGGTCGAGACGGATGCAAGGCAGAGGG
Organism: Lissotriton helveticus; assembly: GCF_964261635.1. Taxonomy (NCBI): domain Eukaryota; kingdom Metazoa; phylum Chordata; class Amphibia; order Caudata; family Salamandridae; genus Lissotriton; species Lissotriton helveticus. Next base: position 1,413,373,889 of record NC_136067.1, on the reverse strand, counting down.
GAGAAGGGTGCAAGTGGGAAGGGGAGGAGGGTGCAAGTGGGAAGGGGAGAAGGGTGCAAGGGGGAAGGCGAGAAGGGTGCAAGGGGGAAGGCGAGAAGGGTGCAAGGGGGAAGGCGAGAAGGGTGCAAGGGGGAAGGCGAGAAGGGTGCAAGGGGGAAGGCGAGAAGGGTGCAAGGGGGAAGGCGAGAAGGGTGCAAGGGGGAAGGCGAGAAGGGTGCAAGGGGGAAGGCGAGAAGGGTGCAAGGGGGAAGGCGAGAAGGGTGCAAGGGGGAAGGCGAGAAGGGTGCAAGGGGGAAGGCGAGAAGGGTGCAAGTTGGAGGGGAAGAAGGGTGCAACGGGGAGGAGGAGAAGGGTGCAAGGCAGAGGGGAGAAGGGTGCAAGGCAGAGGGGAGAAGGGTGCAAGGCAGAGGGGAGAAGGGTGCAAGGCAGAGGGGAGAAGGGTGCAAGGCAGAGGGGAGAAGGGTGCAAGGCAGAGGGGAGAAGGGTGCAAGGCAGAGGGGAGAAGGGTGCAAGGCAGAGGGGGAGAAGGGTGCAAGGCAGAGGGGGAGAAGGGTGCAAGGCAGAGGGGGAGAAGGGTGCAAGGCAGAGGGGAGAAGGGTGCAAGGCAGAGGGGAGAAGGGTGCAAGGCAGAGGGGAGAAGGGTGCAAGGCAGAGGGGGAGAAGGGTGCAACAGGGAGGGTGAGAAGGGTGCAACAGGGAGGGTGAGAAGGGTGCAAGGCAGAGAGGAGAAGGGTGCAAGGCAGAGAGGAGAAGAAGGGTGCAAGGCAGAGGGGAAGAAGGGTGCAAGGCAGAGGGGAAGAAGGGTGCAAGGCAGAGGGGAAGAAGGGTGCAAGGCAGAGGGGAAGAAGGGTGCAAGGCAGAGGGGAAGAAAGGTGCAAGGCAGAGGGGAGAATGGTGCAAGGTAGAAAAGGGTGCACGGCGGAGGTGGAGAAGGGTGCAAGGGGGAGAAGAGTGCAAGGGGGAGAAGGGTGCAAGGGGAGGTCGAGACGGATGCAAGGCAGAAGGGAGAAGGGTGCAAGGGGGAAGGCGAGAAGGGTGCAAGGGGGAAGGCGAGAAGGGTGCAAGGCAGAGAGGAGAAGGGTGCAAGGCAGAGGGGAGAAGGGTGCAAGGCAGAGGGGAGAAGGGTGCAAGGCAGAGGGGAGAAGGGTGCAAGGCAGAGGGGAGAAGGGTGCAAGGCAGAGGGGAGAAGGGTGCAAGGCAGAGGGGAGAAGGGTGCAAGGCAGAGGGGAGAAGGGTGCAAGGCAGAGGGGAGAAGGGTGCAAGGCAGAGGGGAGAAGGGTGCAAGGCAGAGGGGAGAAGGGTGCAAGGCAGAGGGGAGAAGGGTGCAAGGCAGAGGGGAGAAGGGTGCAAGGCAGAGGGGAGAAGGGTGCAAGGCAGAGGGGAGAAGGGTGCAAGGCAGAGGGGAGAAGGGTGCAAGGCAGAGGGGAGATGGGTGCAAGGCAGAGGGGAGAAGGGTGCAAGGCAGAGGGGAGAAGGGTGCAAGGCAGAGGGGAGAAGGGTGCAAGGCAGAGGGGAGAAGGGTGCAAGGCAGAGGGGAGAAGGGTGCAAGGCAGAGGGGAGAAGGGTGCAAGGCAGAGGGGAGAAGGGTGCAAGGCAGAGGGGAGAAGGGTGCAAGGCAGAGGGGAGAAGGGTGCAAGGCAGAGGGGAGAAGGGTACTAGTCAGAGGGGAGAAGGGTGCTAGTCAGAGGGGAGAAGGGTGCTAGTCGGAGGGGGAGAGGGGTGCTAGTCGGAGGGGGAGAAGGGTGCAACGGGGAGGGTGAGAAGGGTGCAAGGCAGAGAGGAGAAGGGTGCAAGGCAGAGAGGAGAAGAAGGGTGCTAGTCGGAGGGGGAGAAGGGTGCTAGGCGGAGGGAGAGAAGGGTGCTAGGCGGAGGGAGAGAAGGGTGCTAGGCGGAGGGGGAGAATGGTGCAAGGCACAGGGGAGAATGGTGCAAGGCAGAGGGGAGAATGGTGCAAGGCAGAGGATAGAATGGTGCAAGGCAGAGGATAGAATGGTGCAAGGGGGAGGGGAAAAGAGTGGGAGGGGGAGAAGGGTGCAAGGAGGAGGGCAAGAAGGGTGCAAGGGGGAGGGGAGAATGGTGGAAGGGGAGAATGGTGCAAGGTAGAAGGGAGAATGGTGCAAGGCAGAGGGGAGAATGGTGCAAGGCAGAGGGGAGAATGGTGCAAGGCAGAGGGGAGAATGGTGCAAGGCAGAGGGGAGAATGGTGCAAGGCAGAGGGGAGAATGGTGCAAGGCAGAGGGGAGAATGGTGCAAGGTAGAAAAGGGTGCAAGGCGGAGGTGGAGAAGGGTACAAGGGCGAGGGGGGAGAAGGGTGCGAGGGGGGAGAAGGGTGCGAGGGGGGAGAAGGGTGCAAGGGGGAGAAGGATGGAAGGGGGAGAGTGAGACGAGTGCAAGGCAGAGGGCAAGAAGTGTGCAAGGCAGAGGGCAAGAAGGGTGCAAGGCAGAGGGCAAGAAGGGTGCAAGGCAGAGGGCAAGAAGGGTGCAAGGCAGAGGGCGAGAAAGGTGCAAGTCAGAGGGGAGAAGGGTGCTAGTCGGAGGGGGAGAGGGGTGCTAGTCGGAGGGGGAGAGGGGTGCTAGTCGGAGGGGGAGAAGGGTGCAACGGGGAGGGTGAGAAGGGTGCAAGGCAGAGAGGAGAAGGGTGCAAGGCAGAGAGGAGAAGAAGGGTGCTAGTCGGAGGGGGAGAAGGGTGCTAGGCGGAGGGAGAGAAGGGTGCTAGGCGGAGGGAGAGAAGGGTGCTAGGCGGAGGGGGAGAATGGTGCAAGGCACAGGGGAGAATGGTGCAAGGCAGAGGGGAGAATGGTGCAAGGCAGAGGATAGAATGGTGCAAGGCAGAGGATAGAATGGTGCAAGGGGGAGGGGAAAAGAGTGGGAGGGGGAGAAGGGTGCAAGGAGGAGGGCAAGAAGGGTGCAAGGGGGAGGGGAGAATGGTGCAAGGGGAAGGGGAGAATGGTGCAAGGTAGAAGGGAGAATGGTGCAAGGCAGAGGGGAGAATGGTGCAAGGCAGAGGGGAGAATGGTGCAAGGCAGAGGGGAGAATGGTGCAAGGCAGAGGGGAGAATGGTGCAAGGCAGAGGGGAGAATGGTGCAAGGTAGAAAAGGGTGCAAGGCGGAGGTGGAGAAGGGTGCAAGGCAGAGAGGAGAAGGGTGCAAGGCAGAGAGGAGAAGGGTGCTAGTCGGAGGGGGAGAAGGGTGCTCGTCGGAGGGGGAGAAGGGTGCTCGTCGGAGGGGGAGAAGGGTGCTCGTCGGAGGGCGAGAAGGGTGCAAGGCAGAGGGCGAGAAGGGGGAGAAGGGAGCAACGGGGAGGGGGAAAAGGGTGCAAGGCAGAGAGGAGAAGGGTGCAAGGCAGAGAGGAGAAGGGTGCAAGGCAGAGAGGAGAAGGGTGCTAGTCGGAGGGGGAGAAGGGTGCTCGTCGGAGGGGGAGAAGGGTGCTCGTCGGAGGGGGAGAAGGGTGCTCGTCGGAGGGGGAGAAGGGTGCAACGGGGAGGGGGAGAATGGTGCAAGGTGGAGGGGGAGAATGGTGCAAGGCGGGGGGGGAGAATGGTGCAACGGGGAGGGGGAGAATGGTGCAACGGGGAGGGGGAGAATGGTGCAACGGGGAGGGGGAGAAGGGTGCAACGGGGAGGGGGAGAAGGGTGCAACGGGGAGGGGGAGAAGGGTGCAACGGGGAGGGCGAGAAGGGAGCAAGGCAGAGGGCGAGAAGGGTGCAAGGCAGAGGGCGAGAAGGGAGCAAGGCAGAGGGGAGAAGGGTGCAAGGCAGAGGGGAGAAGGGTGCAAGGCAGAGGGGAGAAGGGTGCAAGGTAAAAAAGGGTGCAAGGGGGAGGGGGAGAAGGGTGCTAGTCGGAGGGGGAGAAGGGTGCTTGTCGGAGGGGGAGAAGGGTGCAACGGGGAGGGGGAGAATGGTGCAAGGCAGAGGGCGAGAAGGGAGCAAGGCAGAGGGCGAGAAGGGAGCAAGGCAGAGGGCGAGAAGGGAGCAAGGCAGAGGGCGAGAAGGGTGCAAGGCAGAGGGCGAGAAGGGAGCAAGGCAGAGGGGAGAAGGGTGCAAGGCAGAGGGGAGAAGGGTGCAAGGCAGAGGGGAGAAGGGTGCAAGGTAAAAAAGGGTGCACGGGGGAGGGGGAGAAGGGTGCTAGTCGGAGGGGGAGAAGGGTGCTTGTCGGAGGGGGAGAAGGGTGCAACGGGGAGGGGGAGAATGGTGCAAGGTGGAGGGGGAGAATGGTGCAAGGGGAAGGGGGAGAAGGGTGCAACGGGGAGGGGGAGAAGGGTGCAACGGGGAGGGGGAGAAGGGTGCAACGGGGAGGGGGAGAAGGGTGCAACGGGGAGGGGGAGAAGGGAGCAAGGCAGAGGGCGAGAAGGGAGCAAGGCAGAGGGCGAGAAGGGAGCAAGGCAGAGGGCGAGAAGGGAGCAAGGCAGAGGGCGAGAAGGGAGCAAGGCAGAGGGCGAGAAGGGAGCAAGGCAGAGGGCGAGAAGGGTGCAAGGCAGAGGGGAGAAGGGTGCAAGGCAGAGGGGAGAAGGGTGCAAGGGGGAGGGGGGAAGGGTGCAAGGGGGAGGGGGGGAAGGGTGCAAGGGGAGGTCGAGACGGATGCAAGGCAGAGGGGAGAAGGGTGCAAGTGGGAAGGGGAGAAGGGTGCAAGTGGGAAGGCGAGAAGGGTGCAAGGGGGAAGGCGAGAAGGGTGCAAGGGGGAAGGCGAGAAGGGTGCAAGGGGGAAGGCGAGAAGGGTGCAAGGGGGAAGGCGAGAAGGGTGCAAGGGGGAAGGCGAGAAGGGTGCAAGGGGGAAGGCGAGAAGGGTGCAAGGGGGAAGGCGAGAAGGGTGCAAGGGGGAAGGCGAGAAGGGTGCAAGGGGGAAGGCGAGAAGGGTGCAAGGGGGAAGGCGAGAAGGGTGCAAGGGGGAAGGCGAGAAGGGTGCAAGGGGGAAGGGGAGAAGGGTGCAAGGCAGAGGGGAGAAGGGTGCAAGGCAGAGGGGAGAAGGGTGCAAGGCAGAGGGGGAGAAGGGTGCAACGGGGAGGGGGAGAAGGGTGCAAGACAGAGGAGAAGGGTGCAAGGCAGAGGGGAGAGGGGTGCAAGGCAGAGGGGAGAAGGGTGCAAGGCAGAGGGGAGAAGGGTGCAAGGCAGAGGGGAGAAGGGTGCAAGGCAGAGGGGAGAAGGGTGCAAGGCAGAGGGGAGAAGGGTGCAAGGCAGAGGGGAGAAGGGTGCAAGGCAGAGGGGAGAAGGGTGCAAGGCAGAGGGGAGAAGGGTGCAAGGCAGAGGGGAGAAGGGTGCAAGGCAGAGGGGAGAAGGGTGCAAGGCAGAGGGGAGAAGGGTGCAAGGCAGAGGGGAGAAGGGTGCAAGGCAGAGGGGGAGAAGGGTGCAAGGCAGAGGGGAGAAGGGTGCAAGGCAGAGGGGAGAAGGGTGCAAGGCAGAGGGGAGAAGGGTGCAAGGCAGAGGGGGAGAAGGGTGCAAGGCAGAGGGGGAGAAGGGTGCAACGGGGAGGGTGAGAAGGGTGCAAGGCAGAGAGGAGAAGGGTGCAAGTCAGAGGGGAAGAAGGGTGCAAGGCAGAGGGGAAGAAGGGTGCAAGGCAGAGGGGAAGAAAGGTGCAAGGCAGAGGGGAGAATGGTGCAAGGTAGAAAAGGGTGCACGGCGGAGGTGGAGAAGGGTGCAAGGGGGAGAAGAGTGCAAGGGGGAGAAGGGTGCAAGGGGAGGTCGAGACGGATGCAAGGCAGAAGGGAGAAGGGTGCAAGGGGGAAGGCGAGAAGGGCGCAAGGCAGAGGGCAAGAAGGGTGCAAGGCAGAGGGGAGAAGGGTGCAAGTTGGAGGGGGAGAAGGGTGCAACGGGGAGGGGGAGAAGTGTGCAAGGTACAGAGGAGAAGGGTGCAAGGCAGAGGGGAGTAGGGTGCAAGGCAGAGGGGAGAAGGGTGCAAGGCAGAGGGGAGAAGGGTGCAAGGCAGAGGGGAGAAGGGTGCAAGGCAGAGGGGAGAAGGGTGCAAGGCAGAGGGGAGATGGGTGCAAGGCAGAGGGGAGATGGGTGCAAGGCAGAGGGGAGATGGGTGCAAGGCAGAGGGGAGATGGGTGCAAGGCAGAGGGGAGAAGGGTGCAAGGCAGAGGGGAGAAGGGTGCAAGGCAGAGGGGAGAAGGGTGCAAGGCAGAGGGGAGAAGGGTGCAAGGCAGAGGGGAGAAGGGTGCAAGGCAGAGGGGAAAAGGGTGCAAGGCAGAGTGGAAAAGGGTGCAAGGCAGAGGGGGACAAGGGTGCACAGTGAAGGAGCGAAGGGTGCAAGGCGGAGGGGGAGAAGGGTGCAAGGCGGAGGGGGAGAAGGGTGCAAGGCGGAGGGGGAGAAGGGTGCAAGGCGGAGGGGGAGAAGGGTGCAAGGCAGAGGGGAGAAGGGTGCAAAGCAGAGGGGACAAGGGTGCAAGGCAGAGGGGACAAGGGTGCAAGGCAGAGGGGACAAGGGTGCAAGGCTGAGGGGACAAGGGTGCAAGGCAGAGGGGAGAAGGGTGCAAGGCAGAGGGGAGAAGGGTGCAAGGCAGAGGGGAGAAGGGTGCAGGGGAGAAGGGTGCAAGGCAGAGGGGAGAAGGGTGCAAGGCAGAGGGGAGAAGGGTGCAAGGCAGAGGGGAGAAGGGTGCAAGGCAGAGGGGAGAAGGGTGCAAGGCAGAGGGGAGAAGGGTGCAAGGCAGAGGGGAGAAGGGAGAAGGGTGCAAGGCAGAGGGGAGAAGGGTGCAAGGCAGAGGGGAGAAGGGTGCAAGGCAGAGGGGAGAAGGGTGCAAGGCAGAGGGGAGAAGGGTGCAAGGCAGAGGGGAGAAGGGTGCAAGGCAGAGGGGAGAAGGGTGCAAGGCAGAGGGGAGAAGGGTGCAAGGCAGAGGGGAGAAGGGTGCAAGGCAGAGGGGAGAAGGGTGCAAGGCAGAGGGGAGAAGGGTGCAAGGCAGAGGGGAGAAGGGTGCAAGGCAGAGGGGAGAAGGGTGCAAGGCAGAGGGGAGAAGGGTGCAAGGCAGAAGGAAGAAGGGTGCAAGGCAGAAGGAAGAAGGGTGCAAGGCAGAGGGGAGAAGGGTGCAAGGCAGAAGGGAGAAGGGTGCAAGGCAGAGGGGAGAATGGTGCAAGGCAGAGGGGAGAATGGTGCAAGGTAGAAAAGAGTGCAAGGTGGAGTAGGGTACAAGGGGGAGGGGGAGAAGGGTGGAGGGGAGAAGGGTGCAAGGGGGAGTGGTTGAAGGGTGCAAGGGGGAGGGCGAGAAGGGTGCAAGGCAGAGAGGAGAACGGTGCCAGGTGCAAGGCAGAGGGGAGAACGGTGCCAGGTGCAAGGCAGAGGGGGGAAGGGTGCAAGGGGGATGGTGAGTAAGTTAAAAATGTGCCCCCCACCCCCGGAAACATTTCTGCGGACGCCCATGGTTTTCCGGTCCAAAAGTAAATTTTATTTTATCTGTGCCTGACTCAACAACAAAGACTTTAAAATGTGTTGCAGACATATTCAACACTGCACAGATTTGGCCATCTTAGGCCAAAAATAATTAATTAGTTATAAGAGAAATGTTATTTGAAAGAAGACAGCTTTTTCTAAAGAGGAGTCATTAGTCCCAGGCACGTTGTTTTTCTTCATTTAGTCACATGTAAGCAAAGCAAGATACATGCTAAAAGTCAATTACATTTTAAATGGTACTTTTAATGTAAAGCAAGGCATGCTTATTTATTTAATTTTTACCTTGCTACGCTTGCAATAAAAGTACCATTTAAATTCTAAAATCTAAACAGACAAAAGTAACAATGTAAAATCCAGTCACATACTTCCGGTAATCCAAATCATCCTTCAGACTACTATCACCAGTGGTTCAAATACGAAAGCAACAGCTTGCAGACATGTTGTTCTGATTTATTTTCAACATAGTGAAAGCTTGTAAGTGTTGCATGGAAATCTAAGCAGGGAATGATTCGTTTTGCTAAATGTATTTAAGTCAGGAAGAAAAAGCACTGCTCTGCATATGCTAATGTCAAACCATCCAAAGAAGCATGAACACTGACACCGTATACAACTTCCTAAGTTCATAGGGTCATGATTTGCTGCACTCAAAAATGCATAGCCTAAGCTATAACTGGACGGCGATGAGTTTTCTAAAAAAAAGAAATGCTTTATTCATCTTCAGCAAAACATGTTTACCTTAAACTAGACAGCAAGTATCAGTGGTGTGCAATAATCCACATGCTTGACCACAGGCTGAAGAATAACTTGCTCCTATTAAGGTTTTGACATAAGACTGATGCAGCATATTGGGTGGTGTATTGTCCTCGCCCTGTATGTCTAACCTGCCCCGTTCGAAGTGCGGATCAGTGGATGCTGGACCCACCCAGAGCATTGTTGGAGTACAAGTGAATGACACTGCAACCAATGAGGTCGTAATTGATTTTAGAGTGCGTGGTGTGGACGATTCTATGCGGGCCAGTGTTGTTGACTTCCTTGGCTTATGAGAATTTGTCTTTACCCTTCTGGACTCTCTTCAACCTGATCTGAGGAATTTTGATGAGGCTTTTCCAGACGTCATCGTGGTGGGAGTCCAGAGTTAGTCTCTGATGGCAGGAGTTGAAAAATTAGAGAATTAAGCAAACTGTTACAATCATTGAAAGGGAACCCAGCCTCAGCCCCCAAAATTACACGATGAATAGGGGAGAAAGGGGGGTACAGGGATCATTTTACTCGTTTTCATTAACTGCTCCTCTGGAGGAAGGATGAGGCACTACTTTTTGTGACAGTATTAGTGACAATATGGTTCTCATAACCATACTATTGCTAAAGCCTGTGATCTTTGGCAAAGGCTAACGATCAGCCTCAGTCTCTGACCAGTAGAATATTTAATACATCCAAACTCCCATCTGCAGATTATCCCACCGGTGGGCTCAGCCCAAGAATTTTAGAAGCAGTGAAAAAGAGCAAGACTGGAAAGGAGGATGTTATCCAATTTGGTCAGAAGCCCTCAAAAAATGGAGCCCCCTGCGAGGACTGAACGTGGGACTGCTATCCTAAATAATACTTGCTCACCGATTTTTTTACAAGGGAAGGACATTGTTAGGGAAAATGGAGACCGGAGTCAAAATGAGGAGCATGATTCAGTATCAACTATGTGGTGTCTAACACTGGGAGAGATCCATGTATGTCGTATGTGGTATCTATATAGCGTGAATCTAGTTAAAAGCCTAGGTAAAAAGGAATTGGGGAGCTGTACAGGGTTGAAAATAAGTATAAAGTCAATAATTGATAGGAGAGGTAAGTGGTTATTGTAATAAAGCAATAAGATGACGCAGGTCCAGATAATCAGGTTTATTCCGATATGAAGCACAGCTTAACATCTACAAGAGAGCAACCACGTAACACCACCAGTCAGCTCCCAACCGTCTCTAACATACCCCAACATTCCCCATGACCTAACACAATTCTCATATAAATATTCTATAATCTAGAATACTACAATACTACACACCTCCCCCCTTTTGAGAAACAGGAGGAATAATCTTGTCAGATCTCATTACCATACTCTGATTTAACAAATTCATCCTTCACCTTCATAAAAGAGGCCAATTCACCACTCAATTTCCTTTCTTCAGGCCATCCTTTTCTCAAAAATACTTGGACTTCTTTCAAAATGTCATCATGTTCCATCACTTCAGGCCATTTGGACTCCGAAATATGATTTGAAAATTCTTCTCCACAAATTAGATTGACAGCTTCCATAGTAAACGCAACATCACATTCTTCATTGACAGAAGAATCAACAACCTCTTTAACAGGCAAACGTGACATGCAATCAGCATGAACATTGGATCGACCAGGAACATAAATCACCTGACACCTAAATTTCTGCAATTTGGCCGCAAGCCTTGCCAAACGCGCTGTAAGCGTTCTGCCCCCTCCAGCTGACAACTTATTAACAAGGGGTTTATGGTCTGTTCTCAATGAAAATGTTGTACCCCATAGAAATTGGCGAAAATGTTGAGCCGCCCAAGTACATGCAAGTAATTCTTTTTCGATAGTGGAATATTTACATGCAGAGTCACGGAGAGACCTAGAGGCATAGGACACCACATATTCACCTTCTTTGTCTTTTTGCATTAACACAGCACCAAGGCCGACATTGCTAGCATCAACACAAACTATGCATTCATTACCCACATTAAATGGTCTTAAAAATGGAGCATCTGAAATGTTGTTCTTTAAAAAAATCAAAAGAGTCTTGTTGGTCTTTACCCCACACAAATTTAACTTTTTTTTTTTAACAAAATACGTAAAGTGTGAACAATAGTAGAATAATCTTTAACAAACTTTCCATACAATTCCGTTAAACCTAAAAAAGACAAAAGCTGTTCTTTAGAAGTAGGAATGGGTGCCATAGTAATACTCTTTATGTGATTGACTTTAGGTTTGATTCCCTCAGACGAAATTTCATGGCCTAAATATTCTACTTTGAGCGGTCTAAATTTGCATTTAGCAAATTTCAGCGTTAAACCTTTCATCTGGATTTTCTGTAGAACAGACTCTAAATTCTTATCATGTTCCATGCAATCCTTCCCAAATATTAAAATGTCGTCTTGAAAGGCGATCGCTCCGTTGCAATCTTCTAACAACTCTTTCATAAGACGTTGAAACACAGAAGCTGCACTAGCTAATCCGAAAGGCATTCGTGAAAGCTGAAACATACCCTCAGGAGTAACAAAAGCAGTGAGTTTTTTTAGACTTCATGCAATTCAACCTGATAAGCACTTGCTAAATCAACAGTGGAAAAAACAGTAGCACTGGCTAAGGTGGAAATTAGCTCATGAATATTTGGAAGAGGATGCTTGTCTACCCAAATTTCAGTATTTAAACTGCGAAGATCCACACATAAGCGAAGCTCACCAGTGCTCTTAAGCGATAAAACAATGGGAGAAACCCATGGGGATGATTCAATAGGTTCAATAATTTGTTTTGAAACCAAATCCTTTAGCATTTCTTTGAGTTTAGATCTATACGTTAATGGGACATTTCTAACGTTGTGCCTGATGGGAATAGCATTATCATTTAAAGTAATGTATTGTTGAAAACCAACATACTTTCCTAGAGTATTCTCAAACACCTTGGGGTATTTACTTTTTATATTTGTGACAAATAGTTAATCGCTAATTTTTTGTTCGCTTTGGAAACAAACAGTATTAATGTACTCCACATTTCTATATGAACTACAAATGGGCCCTATACTGACAGGAGAAGATGCATGTGGGTCAAGTTTTATTCCCAATTCTTGTTGGTGTAACCAACCAAGAATTGAAACACCCCTAGATGCCACATACACTTTACCATTGATCACTCTTCCCATGAATTCAATTTCTGCCCAAAAATATCCTTCCATCTCTATCCTGTGACCCGAATACCCTCCTGGTTGTATGTCAGGGAGAGATAGTTTACAATCACCCCAAGCCTCTTTAAAAAGTTTGTTCCCAATGATAGTGTACCATGAACATGAATCTACCATTAACTGAGCAGGCTTACTATTTATGTTGATGATGCATGACGGAAATTCCTTACATTCAGACTCATCCACAGAAAAAATACAATTTAAACTATGTAAAGCTTCTTCTTCTGAAATGTAATTAACTCACTGAAAAGAACGACATGCACTACTGAAATGACCCTATTTCTTGCACTTCATGCAAACGTTATCCCAAGCAGGACATCCTCTGTAATTACCCACATGGTTGGAACTACCACATCTATAACAAATAACGGAATTCTTTTTGAAAAAAAAGTCTTATTATCTACATGTTTTCTTTCCATTTCTTTTTTAACGAAACTCTTCGTTGGATCATTAGTTTTGTCTTTCACCCAAGAAACTTCAGGTTCCATAGTTTGCACTTTAGTAGATTGATTCCTTATTTCAGACACAAACAATTCAGACTGTTCAATCCCCTTTGCAATATTGATAACTGCACTTAAGTGGTTTCTGTACCTAACCATAGTCTTTCCTGAATCTTTTTACTTTTAGTTCTCATCATTAGCTGGTCTCTAAGTACTTGTTCGTAAGAAATTGTTTCGAAAGCACATGAACAAGCAAGAGAGCTTAAAGCAGAAACTTACAGCAGCCTGATTCATCAAGCTAAATTGCACCCGCAAAGGGCAAGATTCTCAGAATCTTGCCTTTTGCGAGTGCAATTTTTGCATTTGGGATTCATCATCCCAAATGCAAAAATCGCTATTTAAGAATTCGCATATTTGCGAGGAATTGGATTTAAGGAATCTCTAATAGAGATTCCTTAAATGCAATCCATCAACCAATTAGAAATTGCGAAATTGCAATATTTGGTCGCAATTTACCACCAAGTCTGACTTGGTGGTAAATTGCGAAAATAGTGTAAAAAGCACTTAAGTGCATTTTTTTCTTTTGCATAAACATAACATAACATGAGTATTTGTAAAGCGCACGTTCACCACTACGGGCATCTTGGCGCTGAAATAACAGATGTTTGTTGTTACCCAACTCAATGGTACTCATTTTATCGACCCCAATGGATGAAAGGCTGAGTGGACCCGCCGGGATTTGAACCTGTGACCATGAGGTCGAACACAGGCCCCTGCAGTAGACGCATTAGTCCACTGAGCCACCAGACCCGACTGTTACACACACACATGTCCTTTGGACATGTGTGTGCGCAACACCTGTTCAAATGTGCATTTAAGGGGTGCTACAGGGTGTCCTTTGGACACCCCTGGCACCCTTTAAATCGCTATCTTATTTGCGAGTAGCAAATTGCTACTCGCAAATAAGGGATACTCCCCATTCATTCCTATGGGCCTTTTGGCCCATAGGAATGAATGGGGAGTTATTCCTTATTTGCGAGTAGCAAATTGCTACTCGCAAATAAGGAATATGTAGGAATCGCTATTTATTTAGCAATTCCTACATGAATACCGTATCAAGGGGCCGTTTTGCGAGCCCCTAATAGCGATTCATAGCGAATCACTATTAAGGACTTGCAAAACGGCCCCTTGATGAATCAGGCTGATAGTCTTGAATAGTTTCTTCAGCTTTTTGGACACGTGAGTAAAATTTGAACCTCTCCCTCACTGTATTAATTTTCTTTCCAAAACGAATTTTCATTTGCTTCGAAGCCTTCTCAAAGATGTCCATGTCCCCTGCTTCTTTAATAGGAGGTAAATTATCAAACTCCTTTATAGCTGCACCACCTAAACAATGCTTTAATAATGCAAGTTTCCTTTTTGCTGAACAACCATCTTTTTCTAACACATCTACGTAGGCCAAAAACATGGGAAACCATAAATCCCACTCTATCTTGGGATCTCCAGCAATTTGTAAAAAATGCGGTGGTGCAGCAATGTTAGACATGTCTAAAATAGTTTTAAAAATAATTGGGATGAAAATAATAATAATAGACAATACCTTGTGTCCTGGATGGAAAAGAAACAAAACACAATTTTTTTTTTTTTTTTTTAAATAGTACCTTTGAGTAGTTGCAGGAAAAGAAACAACTCGACTGCAAGTTCTGGCCCTTTAGGTAATACTCTCGTGAAATCCGATTGAAATTGTCGAAAAGAGAATCCAAAATGGCCGCACGTTGTACGTGAGGTCAAAGCTGCAACCCCAAGGTGCAACGCGCAAAACGGCAAACTATTGTAAAATTCTAGAAAATCTACCATGCCATCCTCGTCGCCAGTAATTATGTAGTAAAGCAATAAGATGACGCAGGTCCAGATAATCAGGTTTATTCCGATATGAAGCACAGCTTAACATCCACAAGAGAGCAACCAGGTAACACCACCAGTCAGCTCCCAACCGTCTCTAACATACCCCAACATTCCCCATGACCTAACACAATTCTCATATAAACATTATATAATCTAGAATACTACAATACTACAATTATTGGACTGTTACTGCATTGTGATGTAGTGTTCTTTAAAGAGGTGAGACTTTATAGGTCATGTAATTGAGCTAGGCTTGAACTATTTTTTGCTTGTACGTCTTGGCAAACAACAGACATTCTGTCTGGGGTTCAGTTTCAGGTAGGCACTGGACATCCGAGTCTAAAGGAGGTACTGTTTGAGGATTTAGATGACTGGAACAGAGACCACCTTCAGGTAGAGTTTATATCATCAGCATTTTAGTGAATATTGGTGATGTTATCTGCGAGTAGAGCTCGAAAGGAATCCATCCATGTAGAGGTTGAAGAGGACAGGAGACAATATGGAACCATGCAGGACTCCACAGGTGATAGCAATCTTTTTGAACTTGAAGATGCTGATATAAACAAACCAGTGTCAACGGAAAAGGTAAGAGGAGAACCAGTAAAGGATATTGCCAGAATATCTGATTTGAGGCTTCAGGTTGTGGATGAGTGCTGAATCACAGGCTGTGGTGGAAGCAGCTGAGGAGTGCTGCAATATCAGGAGGCAGGGGTCATGTAAGAAATTGGGTTATTAGTCGAGTTGATTGGTAAGTGCTCACCTAACGTAAAAATCACAATCGATGCCAGGGTGAACAAGCTGAAATGCAATGTAGGAAGCACATTAAAGAGTGCTTTTGAGCTTTAAGAAATCGATAATTACCACCAACTTTAAGTTGGTGGTAATTATTGATTTCCTTTAACAAAATCGCTTTTTTGTGAAGTGCCATGTGGCACACATTCATGCCCTTAGGGCATGTATGTGCGCCACAGGTGCACACATGAACATTTCAGGGGTGCAACAGGGTGTCCTTTTGACACCCTGGCACCCTTGAAAGTGCTCCCGCTAGTAGCGATTTGGTAATACTGAATCGCTAATAGTGAATGTCTTCACATTCATTCATATGGGCCTCCAAGCCCATAGAAATTAATGGGTAGGTATTCCTTATTACCGAATCTCAATTACTGATTCGGTAATAAGGAATATTAAGGATTCAGTATTTTTGACCGAATCTTTACTTACATAGGAAATACCGCTTTCTTAATAGCGAATTGATCAAATTTGCTATTAAGAAATCGGTATTTCAGATTTACCTACATCTGGCCCTAAGGGTCTGGAAGCCTAAGGAAGGCCTTTTAAATGCGAAGGAGGTTAGAAACCACCTCCTGCACAAAAACTTTAAATAGGTTTAAATGTTTAGAGATGCAGTAATGCACAAACCTTTTCCAACAAGACATATAGCATTAAGCATAGTGGGGTTTCAACATTCCCGTAAGATAGACTTGTATTCTAGTCAAAGATTGATGTAGCTGTACTTTAGGAACTATGGGGCCAGATCGTAAGATTCAACTGTTTGGCATCTCACTAGCTGACCCTGAAGTGAGGCGAGAAGGTACGACTTCAAGGGCATCTTCTCATGGGGACTAACTGACCCCTCTAGGAACACTGAATACCACAGTCATCTTGCACAGGCTGGAGCAACTAGGTTGAGAGTCAGTAACCAGTCCCCCTTTCTTCACCATCTGTGGTATGAGGTGGGAGAGGCAGAAAAGCGCTGGCATATATCAATGACCAGTTCATGCACAGTGCATTGCCCATTGACTATGAGTGCTGGTACCTGGAAGTGAACTTTTGCCAGTTTGTGTTTTGGGGAGAGGCAAACAAGTCTATTGTCGGAGTTCCCTACCTCCAAAAAACTTATGGGTGGAGTTTCCCCTTTTCTAACGGTTGATGTGTCCTACTCAGCAGGTCAACAACGTTTTTCTCTGCTCCCCTGCTCTGCCTGCAGGGGAATATTGTAGGTCACTCAATGCTAAATTTACTGACCTGGTGCAGAAAGTTGAGGGGACATGGTGCTTTCCTACTCCTGGATTAAAAACATGGTTGTCATGGTGCCTTTTTAATTTGTACTGTTTTCCTCTGTATTTTTTGCAGCAGCCCTGGTGGTGAGGGTTCATGTGCCTTAGATAATCAACTCACAGAGATGAGTTCTTCACACGATGAGACACACATCAATGGGGATGGTCAACTGGAAAGGGAGGAAGGGCATAACGTTGTTCCTATTCCACCCAAACCAGCATGCTTATGCAACAGTAGGTGCTCCCAATGCCCTTTCATTTGAGCCCAATGCAGAGAAGCCCTCCTAAAATGGGCACAAGTGTAGCCAGGCATAAGGTACAATATGCATGAAGCCACCATTTCATTACAATCGAACAGTGATGCAACAGTGTGTCTGAAAAATAGGCAGCAGCTGCTGAAATGCTTTCTCTCCGTTTGTTAGGGTACGCTTTGCCTGTCACTGTATTTATAATGGAGCTGAAAAAGGGCTGAAACTGTTGCGGTTGGAGATTCGATTTTTTCTCACTGTTGGTGAACCGTTGCCTTTGAATTAGGGGCACTGGCGTTTGAGTGTGCATTACACATTGCTGTTTGCTGCTGCATTTGATCAGCAATTGTCTAATTAAGGAAAGATATGTATGACGTTTCTGTGCAGGTGCACGGACACTACCGCTAGACACTTTGTCAAGACAGTTGGAAACGCAGTGGCACTGAAGGGAAGGACTTTGAAATGGTATTTTCACCAATTTACCACAAACCAAAGCTAATGGTGATGCACTGGGTGCAGTGGATGTGAAAGTAAGCATCTTTCAGATCCATTGCTGACTTGACGTCACCTTGGCAACGCAGTGGAATGACACCCTGCAAGGTGACATGGGAGAGTTCAGAGACGATAAATCTGTTCAATGTTAGGATATCAAAGATTGGCCAGAGAGAGCCATCCTCATTGGCAGTAAGAACAATAGAGAAAGTACTCCTCTGTCTAAAGAACATTTGTTAACAGCACTTGTATCTCTTACTTCAGAAGATGAAGGTTGCCTGAATTTAGTGCATAATGACATGGTGGGATGTTGGGAGTAGTTGTGTGCTACTTGATGCAATAACCTTCTGGCACAATAGAGAGGACCCACTAGTCTGAGGTGACACTTTCTTGCATTGCACTTTTTTGCATTGCATTGAGCAAGTGTCTCAATTTTCGGGGAAGAGGTAGTCATTGCTTTGCAGCTGAGGTTCCAGTTGTGAAGCCACATCTGCTCTTGCACACTTAATTCACCTGTAGCCCACCCGAGGAAGGTTTTGATCTATAGTGGGGTACTGAAAGGACTGCTGGTACAGGTGTCTCTCACCTGAATCCCTTCCCCTTGCATAGCACTTTCCTTTGGGCTGGAGGACTATAGGGTACCCATGAATTTGGCGATGTTGATGTACTTTTTCATTTTTCCAGCATTTGATCAACATAGAGGCTTAACAGATGATTACCATCAAATGGACGTTTAGGAAGTGCTGTCGTACCTCAGGCCTAATGTCTACAACCTAAGCCAGCATCCTCCTCCACCTTATGCCGGGTGGAGGATGCTGGTATTAACACTCCTTGCAGCCATATCTATTGCATCAAGGGTACAGCTAGTGTTAGCAATATTGATGTTTTCCCCTCGGCAACCACCTATTGGCCAATTTTACGATGGGCCTCTGGTAGGTGCTTTACCAACTCTTTTATTTCCCCTCAGCGGTACCTAGACAGAAAGCCAACTGAATTGAAGAAGCACCAGTGCATGGCTGCACCAAGTGCCACATGCTTCCATGCATCAACGATCCGCTTAGACTCCGTCAAACTGAGGGGCATCACCTGTGTAGAAGATCTTTAACAGGCAGGGTGAACAACCAAGGTACAGTCTTTTCAAGTGAATAAGTTGGGTTGTTTGTGGTAGGCATATATTTCTTTTCTACAAATGGGGTAACCACCCTAGCTTTCCATAGCTCCCTGGAAATTTTCAGAATCTGATTTGAGCATACCCTTCAACACTGCGAAGTAGTGAATCGAGTCGATCAGAATCTACTTCAGATCAGAGAGCTGTTTTGTAGAGCTTCAGAGCCAAGGTGATGTGGTTTCTTGTCAGAGTGTGACATGTCTGAGCCTCATACTGAGGAGGCGTACAAGGGTAGAGCCATTTAGTCCACTTGGTTGGGGACTTTTTGGGTATCAACCCAACTTCACAAGTCTGGGGATTCTGGCAGAAGTACCGTAGGTTTGTGCCATTTCCGGCTCAACACTGGACATGATGACAGACTCCTTTGGGAGTGGTGCTTTGCCTCCATTGAAGAATGTTCTGGGGATGGAGATAGACTTTGAAGAACTGCCGAAAAACCTTGAGATGCTGGTTTGCTGGAGGGCCTGTTTTCTTCTCCTTCGGCACAATACGCGTCTACAGCGCCAAATAGGTCAGGTGTCCCCGGTACGGTTTCTCTCTGTATCTTCTGACTAGCAGCCCGTCCCAGCGTTGTCCGGGTATGAAATAGAATGTGTGTAATGTGTGTATTTGGCAAGGGCAATTTATTTTAAAACCTCGCGGTAGACAACATTTTTTGTTTCATTAGAATAGGGACGGAGAAGGCCCAGCTGAAGCCCTGGTTGAGGTTAGCAGGCGCGTGTAATTGGTGTAGTGATCCGCCGCCTGAGCCCGGCTACAGCCCGGGTTGTTAGCAGGCGCGTGTAATGTCGTTGAACGAGAGAGTTATCAGCCGCGGGTAAATCCGTTTAATGAGAGAGTTGAGTGACAGCAAGTAGGAGAGGCTGCAATAATTGACCCCGCAGACACGCTCATTTGCGTGTTCTCTCGCTTAAGGCCCAGATGCAGGCCTGTTTGATGTTAGCAGGTGCGTGTTCCCCCGCTTGAGGCCCAGCTGCAGCCCTGGTTAATGTTATCAGGCGCGTGTAATTAGTGTACTGCTCTGCCGCCTGAGCCGGCTAGAGCCCTGGTTGATGGTAGCGGGCGCGTTTAATTTCGTTGAGAGAGTTCAGTAACAGCGCGCAGGAGAGGCTGCAGTAACGTTACTTACCAGGCCTCCAGGTGAACGCGTTTGTCACGCCCCCAGCACACGGTCAAAGCAGACGATCTTCTGATTAATATACGACCCACATGGCATGAAGGGCGTAACGTAGCACACGCCCCCAGCGTGCCCCTTGATGAGGCGCAATTGCGTTCACATGGCATGAAGGCCGGACATACGCCCCCAGCGTGCCCCTTGATGCTGTGCAGCAACGTAGCGTATGTACGACTCACATGGCATGAAGGGTGGACACATGCCCCCAGCATTTGTCACGCCCCCAGCATTTGTCATGCCCCCATCACACCCCCACAGCCCACGATGTGATGGCCGTACCACACGCCCCCAGCGTTAGTCACGCCCCCAGCCCACGCCCACAGCACAACTCAGACACGCCCACAAGGGACTACTTTGCTGGCACGGTTCTTTAACCTTTTAAATGTATGGAGGAGTTGGACTAACGGCTAAGGCGCTTGACCTCGGACCTGGGGATCGGGGTTCGAGTCTTGGTAACAAAGCCAAACATCCTGTGATTCTGGGGATATCACTTAATCTCCCCGTGCCTAACAAAAATGAATGTGTGTCCTCATGTAACGTAACTGGTGCTATGTAAAGCGCTCTGCTACCTGATTCAGTTCGGGTCAAATTCGCGCTATATAAAACTCTGCAAAAAAAATAAATAAATAAATAAATATGGTGGCCGTCTGCATAGCCTATGTCCTTCTGCTGCAACTGCCCTTTCCAACGCTGTATTGGTTGTTGTGATTGGTGCTGGGGTTACTGAGATTACCCGCCTCAAAGGTTTGGGCTCTCTCTTTATAATATTAGTATGGATAGGTCTTCATCCACTCCAGTCCCAGTGATGTTTTGCCGTGGAAGGTAAAGCGTTTAAAAAAAATTATCTTTATTAACATTTTTTTAACATACATTACATTGCAGGATGAGTAAATGTAATTTATTATTACATCTTTTTAGCACGTAGTGTACATCTTATGGGGGCATTATCTGACAATATTAGTACATGCAATTATCTGCCAGTGGGTCAATACAAGAGATCTGGTTAGTGGCTAGTGAATCCTACCCACTTACACAATAGAACTGATAGTTACATCAGTTTATGTGTCCTCAATAATGTTCTTCCGTTAGTAGTGATGTCTCTTCCCTTCTCTGGAATCGTTGCGGTTGGGTGGGAAGTGCTGCACTACCATTTAATAATCATGTATGGAAAGACATAACATATATAAAACTAATAGTATATAAACCAAAGAACTCAACTAGCGCAGGTTAGGGGTACCAAAAGGTGTTAGAGAGTTTTATGGGTGGTGAACATTGTGGAATAATTTAGATCAAGGCGAGCCCAGTCTGTAGCCGCGCCTAGTGTAGTCATGTGGTTCCATTTCGGGTCGCATGGTGGGGGGGGGGAGAAAATGCGGAGGGGGGGTCAACAATCTCTCTTTAATTCTACTATGATCAGCCCAGGTCTGTCCCCATTGATCTCAATACCTCAGTCCGTGGGGGGCCCATAGTCTGCGTCCGCACTATTGGAATGGCTCGGGTGTTCCCTAACAAATAGGGCATCTTTCCAGAGGTCTGCGATTGGATGCTGGCATAAGCCCTTTAACTCATCCCTATATAGTGTTCTACCATTGGATCCAGCCCATTGGATCCAAGTGTTAATCTGCTTCCCTGTAGTCAACTTCCACGTCACCACAGTTCATCTCCTGGCCAGCTCCAAGGCCAAGTCAATAAACCTATTTCCCACCTTGCGTTTTAGTTGGACGAGGGAATATTCCAAGTAAGCAAATCTTTACTGTTAAGCAGAGAGCACACCTCAGTGCATCATTAATCTTGGACAGCACTGCTTGCAAACAGGTGTGTAACTTGTCACAGATCCAGACCATCTGCAAGAAGTCTGCATCTAAATGGCTACATATTCGGCTGCATTGAGACGAGGAGGGTTCATGTAAGACATATGTATGAAATTAAATTGGATATATTTTAGTCGGGTATTCAGAGAAATTTTCTTAGGTGACTAACACTCTACTCCATTCTGTATCAGTGATTTCTTTATCTAGGAGCCTCTCAACAGTGGGGTCAAGGAAGCCTTGAGTAGTGATGCATAGAACCATTTAATTTGGTGGCCTGCAGTTCCCAGTGTGATCAGGGAGTGCAGCACCGCATGAGTTTCTGGTTCTTCCCTGCTCACACCCCACAGTCGCCCAAACGTTCGCACCATCATCTCATACGTGAGTAACTGCCCCGGCGGGAGTCGGCACTCGTCAACCAGTTCTGTGAAAGGATATAAGATTTTGTCCAGGTAACAATCTCTCACCATCTCAATCCAGACCTCCAACCAGGTTGTCACTTGCTTGGCTGCAAGGATCGACAACCCCACCAGTGGTAGCATCCGATAATTTTTATCATGCAATGTTTCCAGCACTGCAAAGCTGTGGTTTGCAGCATCAGGTTATAGGAGACCTTAGTTGCCTGATTTAGGGGTTATGCCAGCAGGAGGCGTGGGCACGGTTTTGGCTCCATCAGGAAAGTCCCCTCTTGGTTTACTCCCTCCAAACACTGAGTCACCCACTGCAGCTCCGCAGCGTAAAATTCAAAGACCGGTACCCGCGGAATATTTGTAACCACACTCTCCGTCTCCCCAGAACAGGTCTCACACCAAGGCATCTAATGGACTAAACCAACCCGCAGGCATTAGCACTGGCAGGTTAGTAAAGAAATATAAGAGGCGGGTTAACATAACTATCTTAGTCAGGAAGACTCTGGAAATCGTGGGGAACTCCAGAATGCTATGAGCGATCAGAGCGTCCTATATAGGTTACCCTCCTTCAAATCATCCAATGAGTAGAAGACTCGAATACCCAAGTATATGAATGTGTTGGAGGCACAGTTGAGGTCAACAGAGAGCTCCTGGAGACCGGGCAAGGGTCCTGCCAAAGGAAACAGGTATGTTTTACGATTGTTGACCCACAGCCCAGACAGTGTCCCGAAATCGTCCAGGAGCCTAAAAGCTGTTTCCGCTCCTCTCTCAGCATTGCCCAAATAAATCAGGTGGTCAATAGTGTTTAAAGAGATAATATGGGTTCTGCCGCACATTATCAGCCCCAGTCCGTCCCCACCCTGGCGGAAGAGCACAGCTAAGGGTTCTAGCGCCAGTGCAAATAGAAGCGGGGATAGGGGGAATCTTGGCAGGTAGCACATGTTATCAAATACTGCGGGGAGAAATTCTTAGCTGTCTTAACACGTGCCGTGGGACGGGTGTATAACAGTCTTACCCACCTACCCATCCCACCGCCAACCCCAGCCTCTTCATGACCTCAAGTAACGTTTTAATTCTAGAATAGTGGTAGATTGTACTAGGTTTAAGGCGCCACTGGGAGAGTTACACTTTCTTGTGTATAAGTAATTGGGTAATGATTTTAACGGTGCTAAAAGGAGAAGAGAACCACTTCCCTCTTCTGGTTAGGCTATGCCACAAACGTTTGTTACTCCCTAGCACACGTATGGTATTTTAAACAGTTAAATGCAGGTGTTTTCACATTTCAATTCATACAGCAATCAAAATAAATTTCTAGATCCTTTTGTTCAGGGTTTTGTCGTTGTTTAATGAAGGAGACGTCACAGCCAACACGTGTTTCGTCGTACTGGGGAATGTAACCCCCGACTTTTTCAAGGCTGTTTAAAGAAAATGGTAATGTTGTAGCACATTACTACTGAATACGACATTCGTTCAGATTTCATAAACAAAATTACATATCTGTTAAGATAAAGCGGTGGTGCATTAATCCAATTGCATCTTTATACGCCTATTAATATTCAGTCTTGTTCATTACCGCATGTTGTGCCTTCTTAGTGGTATTGTTAAGGATTCGTGAACAGTATGGTGTTTCTTAACATCATCTAAAGAAAGTATGAGCCCATTAGGAGGTATGGAGAGACCGGTGAGCGTGTAATTATCATTATCTTGGGGGTGACATGCAAACTCTTATCATTGTGATTATTTATGTGTAAATTATAGTGGGTTCATGCTTATAAAAGAACCATGCCTTTCAATACCTATTCTCCGTTGCTGTAGTTCGTTCTGTGAGGGGGAATATTGAAGCAGTGTATAAACGTGAAATCGTCCTGCTTGGAACAGTTTAATTTACAAAGGCAATATTTTTATTATTAAACTCGTAATTCTACTTACGTTGATTGAGGTGATACTTCCAACCCTCAATGGGGTTCTGGTATAGCTATCGTTGGTTTTTATTGCTCCAGCTTCGTTGATGTGAACACCATATAATGGTTCACTCTCTGCAAGCTGTAAATGATGTCAAACTTTAGTTGTTTGCATTAGGACATTTCTGTATTCATGAAAATACAGATTATAAATTAAGATGTGTTGCCTTCCATGCGTTTTTATTGCATACTTTTGCAGGCGCTATCAGCTCTGCTGAAATATACGGATATATACTGTATATCAAGCCTCTTGGTTACCCTTATGTCATACTCTTGCTGGAGCTCTCACGTTTATGGCAAGATGAAAGGCAACGCTACTCTCGAGAAGTGCTCCCCATTGTTAGACCCAAATGTGCCTGTTTGAAAATGGCATTGATTCGCCTGATTATTTCAATGTGCTCCCCTCGCATCTAACCCCGTGTTTTCACTTATTTATTATTAAATGACCTGCTACGGTCAGCCTCCTGTTACTTCCGTAAACTTAGCCGCGTTTGTAACTGCCCCCTCCGTTTCACACTTAAACGTGTGCTCCCATGCTCGTCTGATCAGTGCTAGCCCTCCGTGTTTCCGGGTCTTACCTTTTCGTCGGGTTCCTCGCGGGGATTATAATACGTCCCTTCTGCTTCGCGTAAGAGGCAGTGTTGAATGCTACGGACTGGCGCCATATATTTGAAGAGGAGGTGCTGCCCTGTAAGTGGCAGACGTCATTTCAAGAATGGCCCCGCCTACTAGCCCAATCCCGGTTTACTGATTTAGAGTGTAAACCCGGCCGCCATTTTAGAGTGTCTGTTATACGGTATATAGAGACACTTTTTAGTGAATAGATCCAGTATTAACATAATATTGATATATTTCTTCTTGCGTTTTTAAATATAATTACGTTTATGGTTATTTAAATACTTACTTCCGGCAATTCATGTGTTATATATGTAGTCCAACTAAATCTTCGTGCCTCTCTTTCAGTAATTTAATTATATATTGTCCTCATTGGGGAGCTGTTTATTCCCACGTACGTTGTGGTTACAGTCCTTATTATTTTATTTCCTAGTCGCTTTAGTTCATATTAAATTCATTTGTGAAACCCCGTGATATACATGTGAGGACTTCCAATTGGTGGCGGTTATGACCTATCCTTCTGTGTTTCCCATCGTGGTTGTGAGCTATGTGGTTGCCACAGTTAATTTCTAAATTTTGTATTGGGCCAGTCACTAGTAATATCGAATTCTCCATCTCAAATGGGCTCAGAACAGTTGTTTGTGCCATTAAGTGATTAATGCACCACCGCTTTATCTTAACAGATATGTAATTTTGTTTATGAAATCTGAACGAATGTCGTATTCAGTAGTAATGTGCTACAACATTACCATTTTCTTTAAACAGCCTTGAAAAAGTCGGGGGTTACATTCCCCAGTACGACGAAACACGTGTTGGCTGTGACGTCTCCTTCATTAAACAACGACAAAACCCTGAACAAAAGGATCTAGAAATTTATTTTGATTGCTGTATGAATTGAAATGTGAAAACACCTGCATTTAACTGTTTAAAATACCATACGTGTGCTAGGGAGTAACAAACATGACCTCAAGTAAGTATGCCCAACTCACCGTATTGAATGCCTTTTCCAGGACAACTGATAGAAAGGCAGCCTGTGGGAGAGACCTCGCCTTTGAGTAATAGAGTACGGAATACAATCTCCGCAAATTATTATTTGCGGGAGGGGGTGAACCCGTTTTGATCGGGGTGAATCAAACACTTCATATGCGGGAGCAGTCTAAGCGCTAGAATTTTACTTAGTATCCTAAAGTCTGTGTTAAACATACCCCAAGGGTCTGAAGACTTTCACTCCAGGGTCTGGGCTGGATGTCTTGGGTAGGGGGATCACTATTGCATTTTGTGTAGAGTCCGGCAGGTGACCTAATCTTAAAGCCTCAGCATACATAGTCAACAAGTGGGGGGCTAGCCTGGCCCCGTACTTCGGATAAAACTCCACCGGGAGGCCATCTAGGCCTGGTGTTTTATCGCTAACCATTGAAGCAATGGCACCTCAAACCTCTTGTATAGTGACAGGGTCGCCCAGCTCTTCCGCAATATGATCGTCCACAGTATGGAGGCATAACGGGGCGAGGAAAGCACCAAGCTCCACCTGGGGACCGGTATAGAGCTTTTAGTAATATCTCAAGAATAGTCCATTAATCCTACCCAAGCCAAATTCGGATTTGCCAGTTTCAGTCCGAATGTGGGTAATTGGGGCCCCTTCGGGCTTCGGCTTGATTAAACACTCCCTGCACACTATCCTTATATGCCCTATAGTCGTGGGATGAAAGTCTCTCCATCAGTTTCATCATACTGTTTGCGTGTGGCAAGTAGGCGTGAGTGTGCTTGTACCCCATTCCCTGCATGTTGTCCAGCGTTCACAGCTCTCCCTCTATGGCCAGGAGCTCTTGGTGTAGTTCCTCTGTATCCCATACAGTACCCCCTAACTACCACCATGAATGCCTCCCATTCCACTAGTCCAGAGGATACAGAGCGTGCATTATCCACAAAGAACGTGTCCACTAAGGATAGCAGGGATTCACCAAACGGTACATCTTCCAATGACAGGGGATTAAGACTCCATGTAGGAATCAGGGGTCTATGATCTGAAAATGTCTGACCTAGATATTCTGTGTACTTCATGGAGCCGCTAACATCTGGGGAGCACCAGAAGGAATCTAGTCTCGTGTGAAGTGGATGTATGGGGGTAAAAGAAGTACTCCCTGTCCCGTGTGTGTTGGAGCCTCCAAATGTCCTGCAATTCTCAGTGAGCCATGCACACTTCAGCCCCGCTGCTGTACGATGGGCCTGCACCTCACGTCCCACCTTTATGTCAGCTATACAGGCAGAGAGACAAGCCATATAGACCAGTTGGGTTTGGTTGGGTGCGTATAGACAGCCCAGCATGATCTCTTAGCCCAGTAGTCTTCCCGCAAGTAGGACATTCCTGCCTTCTTTATCTATTAAGGTGTGTGTTGCTTCAAAGAGGACCCCCGGTGTAATCCATATCTGCGCCCCTCGGGTGTAAGCCGAGAATGTGGTGGCAAATATCTGCTCTCTTCATCGCCTACGCAGC